>NC_086374.1:99513573-100713573 GCF_036588685.1 Mytilus trossulus
TCTGGTTAAAACATGTTTGTGAGTGCTCAATCATCCACCTAAACTGGGAATGTGTCTGGTTAAAACATGTTTGTGAGTGCTCAATCATCCACCTAAACTGGGAATGTGTCTGGTTAAAACATGTTTGTGAGTGCTCAATCATCCACCTAAACTGGGAATGTGTCTGGTTAAAACATGTTTGTGAGTGCTCAATCATCCACCTAAACTGGGAATGTGTCTGGTTAAAACATGTTTGTGAGTGCTCAATCATCCACCTAAACTGGGAATGTGTCTGGTTAAAACATGTTTGTGAGTGCTCAATCATCCACCTAAACTGGAAATGTGGTAAATGTGTCTGGTTAAAACATGTTTGTAAGTGCTCAATCATCCACCTAAACTGGGAATGTGTCTGGTTAAAACATGTGTGTGAGTGCTCAATCATCCACCTAAACTGGGAATGTGTCTGGTTAAAACATGTGTGTGAGTGCTCAATCATCCACCTAAACTGGGAATGTGGTATAATGGTTAAAACATGTTTGTGAGTGCTCAATCATTCACCTAAACTGGGAATGTGTCTGGTTAAAACATGTTTGTGAGTGCTCAATCATCCACCTAAACTGGGAATGTGTCTGGTTAAAACATGTTTGTGAGTGCTAAATCATCCACCTAAACTGGGAATGTGTCTGGTTAAAACATGTTTGTGAGTGCTCAATCATCCACCTAAACTGGGAATGTGGTAAATGTGTCTGGTTAAAACATGTTTGTGAGTGCTCAATCATCCACCTAAACTGGGAATGTGGTAAATGTGTCTGGTTAAAACATGTTTGTGAGTGCTCAATCATCCACCTAAACTGGGAATGTGTCTGGTTAAAACATGTGTGTGAGTGCTCAATCATCCACCTAAACTGGGAATGTGTCTGGTTAAAACATGTGTGTGAGTGCTCAATCATCCACCTAAACTGGGAATGTGGTATAATGGTTAAAACATGTTTGTGAGTGCTCAATCATTCACCTAAACTGGGAATGTGTCTGGTTAAAACATGTTTGTGAGTGCTCAATCATCCACCTAAACTGGGAATGTGTCTGGTTAAAACATGTTTGTGAGTGCTAAATCATCCACCTAAACTGGGAATGTGTCTGGTTAAAACATGTTTGTGAGTGCTCAATCATCCACCTAAACTGGGAATGTGGTAAATGTGTCTGGTTAAAACATGTTTGTGAGTGCTCAATCATCCACCTAAACTGGGAATGTGTCTGGTTAAAACATGTTTGTGAGTGCTCAATCATCCACCTAAACTGGGAATGTGTCTGGTTAAAACATGTTTGTGAGTGCTAAATCATCCACCTAAACTGGGAATGTGTCTGGTTAAAACATGTTTGTGAGTGCTCAATCATCCACCTAAACTGGGAATGTGGTAAATGTGTCTGGTTAAAACATGTTTGTGAGTGCTCAATCATCCACCTAAACTGGGAATGTGTCTGGTTAAAACATGTTTGTGAGTGCTCAATCATCCATCTAAACTGGGAATGTGTCTGGTTAAAACATGTTTGTGAGTGCTCAATCATCCACCTAAACTGGGAATGTGTCTGGTTAAAACATGTTTGTGAGTGCTAAATCATCCACCTAAACTGGGAATGTGTCTGGTTAAAACATGTGTGTGAGTGCTCAATCATCCACCTAAACTGGGAATGTGGTAAATGTTTCTGGTTAAAACATGTTTGTGAGTGCTCAATCATCCACCTAAACTGGGAATGTGGTAAATGTGTCTGGTTAAAACATGTTTGTGAGTGCTTAATCATCCACCTAAACTTGGAATGTGGTAAATGTGTCTGGTTAAAACATGTTTGTGAGTGCTCAATCATCCACCTAAACTGGGAATGTGGTAAATGTGTCTGGTTAAAACATGTTTGTGAGTGCTCAATCATCCACCTAAACTGGGAATGTGGTAAATGTGTCTGGTTAAAACATGTTTGTGAGTGCTCAATCATCCACATAAACTGGAAATGTGGTAAATGTGTCTGGTTAAAACATGTTTGTGAGTGCTCAATCATCCACCTAAACTGGGAATGTGGTATAATAGCACAACATAAGAAAAAACTATAAAAATAAGTTGAAAAAGGCTCAAAACATCAGCTCGAATCAAACATTTTAAAGCAAACTAAATATTATTGTTAAATATATTACATATTTTACATTCATAGATCTACAATCGTTCTTGGTATTACACAGGGTCATGTTTTTCTATAGATATAGGAAGATGTGGTGTGAGTGCCAATGAGACAACTCTCCATCCAAATAACAATTTAAAAAGAAACCATTATAGGTTAAAGTACGGCCTTCAACACGAAGCCTTGGCTCACACCGAACAACAAGCTATGACTGTTTATGACGTCTTTACACAAAATCAATGTTGGTATATAATTCAGTATTAGATGCATGATTTGTTTACTAGTTGTTAGTGGCTTTGAACGAGCTGCCAGTAACTGTGAGTTATGCATGAATTGTTGTTATTCTCCCCTATATATTTGACATAAGGTAAAGGATAATTAGTGACACGCTTAAACTGTTGAGAGATATAGACATAATTTTGTTTTTGCATTGCTCATGACCTGAAATCCTTATCATACATATACAACGTTATTTAGGTGCACAGTTTATACTCGTTTGGTCTTTTTTTTAACAGAAATTGATAGTCCGCAATCAATAAAAATCTCATGCATGTCTCTTTATTTTTAATAAAAAAAATCCAAATCAAAAATATATGTTGAAACTTTATTTAGTGATGAATTGAAGGATGCTTAATAAATCCTTTCGTGTTCCTAATGAAATTAAAAACCAATTCTTCAGAGAACAATTGAAGGTCTTTCCACCTCGATAATAAATTTGAAAATTTAAAAAATGATGTTGAAAAATGTCACTCCTGATTGATGTAATTTGTTACTTCAAACTGATATAAGAAATATAAGTACTTTTTCACAGGATTAGTCTGAAATACGCTACTTCCGGTTAGAAAAGGGTCATTTCCGGTTTCTCCACAACCATACAAGGGATTGACCTGAGGTCTTCCAACTTGAGTTCACTGACCTATGACCTTGACATTGGGGTCAAGATCGAAGGCTAAGCTCATGTTATAAATTTTGAATTTTGCTTGTTATCGTTATTCTAAAGAAACTGTTACAGTTAATGATATGATGTGTTGGCCAAATTACTGTTTATGATAAGGGGCAACTTCAACCTATTTCAGTCGAAATGTTTCGGTCAACTCTTATGTACTTCAAATCAGTAATACTACACAACCATACAAGTGATTGACCTGGGTTCTTTCGATTTGAGATCACTGACCTTTGAACTTTTAAGAAATACTTTCATAAATATAATATATGTCGTGTACATGTTGCAATTTTGTACAGGTTATAACATGTACAAAAATATTGTACATGTTATAATTTGTACAATGCTATAATATCAGATTATTACATGGTATTTTTCATATCACATGTATTATCAGCCCTAGGTTCAATATCAGCCCAAGAGCTGCATGGCTCGAGGGCTGATAATACATGCGATATGAAAAATGACATGTTATAATCTTTTTATCATATGCTTCAACAATGGAGAAAAATCAGATTCATATATTGATCCTTTTACTTGGTTCCCAAATAGAAGTTCAAAGAGTGACAAGTTATCATATACTTAGACTAAATAACATATGATTTTTACTGTATGATAATAGCATTATACAGGTTATTACTTGTATAAATATAATTGTACAAGTAATAACCTGTACAAATTTTGTGCAGAAACAGATAATAACTTGTACAAATCATTATTTTAACTTGGCCTATTTGAAGTTCACAACAAATTGTTTCTCTTTTAACATATAATTCATTACTTTGCCTAAAGGTATAAACTCTCAATATATGATTACATTAAATATATCAAATATGTGAACAAAACTGTTCATTTAAGTAGTCAAAACTAAATTGTTAAGATGGAAAACAGTATAGAAAAGAAATTTCATGATGAAATAATTAAAGTGTGTGATGACAATGAATCTTCTCATAATTCAATATTTACACGTGAAAGATATAGAGAGACTATTGGAAATGTAAAGGAAGCAAAATTAAGTTCCTAAACGACTGCTCTTCGAAGATATTTGTAAGGCAATATGATGATGTTTTGAGTGTAGCAGGCATTGAAAAATTCATTCGCAAAGGTGACGATTATTTTTACTCAGTATTGTACAGTAGATGAACTTTAAGTGTTGATTAGAACTGCACATTCTGGAATTGGCCATGGAGGCATCCACAAGACATATAAGGAGTTAAAAAAAACAATTTGAAAATATCAGCAGAGAAATAATCAGAATTTGGACACAAACACTGAAACCGAAATTAATCTGGACAAAAACACTGAAATTAATGTTTTAACTAGTACAAGCACTGAAACTGGTGTTTCACAAATTTCAAAATAATATGTGCGAGAAAACGAGCCCTGTCAGGCCAACAAATACAGGCCGATGAGATGTTGTCTTCTTCCAAAAAAAGATTAAAAGATTTATAAATTAGAACAATGTCATAATACCAGTAGAAAGAGTAGACCGTTGGCCTATGGACTGTAAAAACATCAATGGTGTTGTGCTTGATATTGCAGAAAATGGATATAAGATAGGTACAAAGTTGGACTCATGCTCGGTTTTATGAGCCGAAATCAAATTGAAAAGATTCAGAGAAAGGAATTGACAATATTTGACATACAAGATAACACAGAGGTTAACGTCAGAAAAGCAGTACAATATTGATTTCTTTGAGTGGTGGCCAAGGTCATGTTCGCTGTCGGGGTGGCTGTAAAAAAGGCAAATGTAAATACAAAAAAAATGATTTTTTTGTGTAATTCAAGATGCCATGCTTCCTTGTCCTTCGCAAACAAATAGGTTTTTTAATCCATTAGGCTTGACTTATATTTCCAATGTATGATATCATGTATGCAATTTTTTGTCATGATGTATATTTGAAAATAAATGAATAAAGGGTACCAATTTATGTTTGCTTTTAACGACCATGTCACTTTGTACCAGAAGTTTGTGTTTACGTGCAATCTAGATGTTGAGCTAAATTTGCACGAGGTGTCACGTTAGCTTATATTATTACTTTGCGTCCTTCATTCATCTGTAAAATTCTAACATTTCAAAAATAATGCTGATAAACTGTTAACACTTGGAAATAAGAACAGAAGAACAAACACAATATAAATTTTAAAAAATACAAAAGATAGTGAGTTGTACAAGTTATTATCTTTTTCTCCACAAACTTTGTACAGGTTATTACTTGTACAATTATATTTATACAAGTAATAACCTGTATGATGGCATCATACGAGTAATTACTTGTATGAAAATTTTGTATAAGTAATAACCTGTACAAAATAATAAAATGTACACGACATATATAACCATCCATTGTAATATTTTTGTCGGCACTCACAGAATAGGTAACACACAAAATAACTTGTATTTTCTTGTCTACAAAATGATTAATGAGAAAAAAATATAACATCCTATTGATGGAAATTCTCCAATTTAAAATATTTATGACGAACGTAGCACACATAGATGTAATCACTATACAAAACAAACATATTACGAATTTACGAACTAGTGTGAAACAAGCTGGCGTGAATATTCATGAGGCTAGTGTAGTCGTCAATAGTATTCATGAGATGAGACCGCGTTCGATTAAGTGTCGTGAGAATTATAGCAATATCAAATATATATTTATATATAAATTCATATAGAGATATAAATGATTGCCATTGAGAGAACTTTCCACCAGAGACCAACTGAAAAGGAATTTGGAAAATTGCAGGTCTCAAAAATGCCTTCAATAATTAGCAAAACATAAAGCCTATATTCAGATATAAAGGCTCCGAAACGACTCCATGTGATTAACCCTAGTCATATTTAGGGCCCTTTAAAGCTTGCTGCTCCGTGTGAGCCAATGCTCATTGTTGAAGAGCGTACTTTCACCTATAATGGTTTACTTTTACAAATTGCGACTTGGATGGAGAGCTGTCTCATTTGCACTTATCTTATATCTATGTAAATCAATTCAAGACAAACAACAAATGATTTCACCAAAACACTTATTAGTGTAAAATCATTCTTACTATAAAAATATTTAGTTGAATTGTTAAGGACTATATTAGACTTACGATACATTTTACACTTAGGTATTTTTTTAAACAATAATTACAAACCAATACGACAAACAGCAACCAAGGACATTTGTTATCAATGCCAAGCGTCTGGCTTGGGACAAACTCATAAAATAAACGGAGGAAAATGTTGTGCTCATTGTTGCTCAATCATTATCCGACATTAGAGTATGTAACAACAGAACATAAGTACAAACAAATTCATTTGCAAAGGACTTGCCGCGTAAGATTTTTTTTTTAAATCGTACAACTTACAAAATGATAAAAGGTACAAAATAGCGATCAGAGAGTTCTTGCAGTCACTGATGGGAAGTTATACCGATCAGAGAGTTCTTGCAGTCACTGATGGGAAGTTATACCGATCAGAGAGTTCTTGCAGTCACTGATGGGAAGTTATACCGATCAGAGAGTTCTTGCAGTCACTGATGGGAAGTTATACCGATCAGAGAGTTCTTGAATTCACTGATGGGAAGTTATACCGATCAGAGAGTTCTTGCAGTCACTGGTGGGAAGTTATACCGATCAGAGAGTTCTTGCAGTCACTGATGGGAAGTTATACCGATCAGAGAGTTCTTGCAGTCACTGATGGGAAGTTAAACCGATCAGAGAGTTCTTGCAGTCACTGATGGGAAGTTATACCGATCAGAGAGTATGTAGTCACTGATGGGAAATTATACCGATCAGGGAGTTCTTGCAGTCACTGATGGGAAGTTATACCGATCAGAGAGTTCTTGCAGTCACTGATGGGAAGTTATACCGATCAGAGAGTTCTTGCAGTCACTGATGGGAAGTTATACCGATCAGAGAGTTCTTGAAGTCACTGATGGGAAGTTATACCGATCAGAGAGTTCTTGCAGTCACTGGTGGGAAGTTATACCGATCAGAGAGTTCTTGCAGTCACTGATGGGAAGTTATACCGATCAGAGAGTTCTTGCAGTCACTGATGGGAAGTTATACCGATCAGAGAGTTCTTGCAGTCACTGATGGGAAGTTATACCGATCAGAGAGTTCTTGCAGTCACTGATCGGAAGTTATACCGATCAGAGAGTTCTTGAAGTCACTGATGGGAAGTTATACCGATCAGAGAGTTCTTGCAGTCACTGATGGGAAATTATACCGATCAGAGAGTTCTTGCAGTCACTGATGGGAAGTTATACCGATCAGAGAGTTCTTGCAGTCACTGATGGGAAGTTATACCGATCAGAGAGTTATTGCAGTCACTGATGGGAAGTTATACCGATCAGAGAGTTCTTGCAGTCACTGATGGGAATTTATACCGATCAGAGAGTTCTTGAAGTCACTGATGGGAATTTATACCGATCAGAGAGTTCTTGAAGTCACTGATGGGAAGTTACTGATCAGAGAGTTCTTGCAGTCACTGATGGAAATTTATACCGATCAGAGAGTTCTTGAAGTCACTGATGGGAAGTTATACCGATCAGAGAGTTCTTGCAGTCACTGATGGGAAGTTATACCGATCAGAGAGTTATTGCAGTCACTGATGGGAAGTTATACCGATCAGAGAGTTCTTGCAGTCACTGATGGGAATTTATACCGATCAGAGAGTTCTTGAAGTCACTGATGGGAATTTATACCGATCAGAGAGTTCTTGAAGTCACTGATGGGAAGTTACTGATCAGAGAGTTCTTGCAGTCACTGATGGGAATTTATACCGATCAGAGAGTTCTTGAAGTCACTGATGGGAAGTTATACCGATCAGAGAGTTCTTGCAGTCACTGATGGGAAGTTATACCGATCAGAGAGTATGTAGTCACTGATGGGAAATTATACCGATCAGAGAGTTCTTGCAGTCACTGATGGGACGTTATACCGATCAGAGAGTTCTTGCAGTCACTGATGGGAAGTTCAAAGCTGATTACCGATCAGAGAGTTCTTGAAGTCACTGATGGGAATTTATACCGATCAGAGAGTTCTTGAAGTCACTGATGGGAAGTTACTGATCAGAGAGTTCTTGCAGTCACTGATGGGAATTTATACCGATCAGAGAGTTCTTGAAGTCACTGATGGGAAGTTATACCGATCAGAGAGTTCTTGCAGTCACTGATGGGAAGTTATACCGATCAGAGAGTATGTAGTCACTGATGGGAAATTATACCGATCAGAGAGTTCTTGCAGTCACTGATGGGACGTTATACCGATCAGAGAGTTCTTGCAGTCACTGATGGGAAGTTCAAAGCTGATTACCGATCAGAGAGTTCTTGAAGTCACTGATGGGAAGTTACTGATCAGAGAGTTCTTGCAGTCACTGATGGGAATTTATACCGATCAGAGAGTTCTTGAAGTCACTGATGGGAAGTTATACCGATCAGAGAGTTCTTGCAGTCACTGATGGGAAGTTCAAAGCTGATTACCGATCAGAGAGTTCTTGCAGTCACTGATGGGAAGTTTAAAAGCTGAATTTTCAGTAATAAATACATAAAAAGCATGCTTACCGTATACGTTCAACTTGGAGTCCATAATATTGCTACAAGGAACACTACCGCCATGATTGTAGATGCATGTAAAGAATACTCCCTGATAACCAGAGACGAAGTCCGTGTTAAACCTTATCCAATAAGGTAATATCAAAGACAAGAAACATAGGACAAATCCAGCAATTAATAAAACAAGAACAACAATACGGTACACCAGAAGTTGTTCCATGTCAAGTTGGCCTGTAAAAATAATAATAATATAAAAGTTGTTGTTTGATAATGTATCTAATAATGATTCAACCGAATAATTGGGAAGGAGGATTTAAATCCACGAAAGATTTCGAATCCGGATGTTCTACATAAATAGTTAAAGTTCAAAAAGGTAACTAACAAATAATAATTGGTTTTTTATTATCACGATATGTCCATTTAATGTACATTAGTAGTATATTTCTATATTGATTTAGTATTTTCAGTATATAGAAAGTGTGAATCGAAAAAATAAGAAATCGGAAATATGTAAACACTTCATGCAAAAAAATATGTTTTCTGCGATGAAAATATGTTTAATATAAAAAAAAACTCGATGGATTGCGTCCGGAATTACTTCATCTGATAACGGGAGATTTTTATATCCAACTGTAAATCAAAGTGAAACGATTTTGGAATCGATTATAACATCCCTTGAAAAGAATCAAGTGTATCTGTAAAACGAAAAAGAAAGGACTAGTTCTTTCCACTCATCTCTGTTCTGTGCTTTCTTTTCTAGTACACCCCAGCTGATTCCATGTTCTTTCATTTCAGCTTCAACTGTTCTTCTCCAAGTTGTTTTGGGGCGTCCTATCTTCCTTTTCCCCTCAGGTGTCCATCTTAAGGCTACTCTGGTCAAGTCCTCTGCTGGTCTTCTTAGAACATGGCCAATCCATCGCCATCTTTTCTGTTTCAATAAAGTCTCCATGTTGTTGGATCCTGTTGTTTCATGGAGGTCTTTGTTGGTAATCTTACGCGGCCAGAATATCCTTAAGATCTTTCTAAGGCAACCATTGTGAAAACTGGAGAGCTTGTTGATGTCTTTTTCTGTCATTCTCCAGCATTCCGCCCCATATAGCAGCACTGCTAGTACACAACTGTTATATAATCTTATTTTGGTGTTCTTACTGATGTTGCTTGTCTTCCAGATGTGTCTTAGTTTTAAAAATGCAGTTCTTGCTTTTCCTATTCTGGCTCTGATGTCTTTGTCTGCTCCTCCTTCAGATGTTACTATGCTGCCCAAGTAGGTGAAAGATGAAGTGCAGTCTAGGGGTGTTCCATTTAAATCTATTAAAGGAGGCTCTGTGGTATTAAGAGGCATGACTTCTGATTTCTTGATGTTGATGTTTAATCCGATCAAACTTGCATTCTTTTGTAACTTAGTGGTTTTGTCTTGCATGTGTGTTTCTAGATGCGACAATAAGGCCAGATCATCTGCATAGTCCAGATCTTCTAGGTAGTTAAAAGGAGTCCACTTAATGCCTGTGTTGTTGCTGTTACTGATGGTGGAATTCATTACCCAATCGACAACTATAATGAATAGAAGGGAAGACATAACACAGCCTTGTCTAACTCCAGATTTTACTAGAAAGCTGATGTCTGATGAAGTTCCCACAGTGCATCTGAATTCTGTATGGAACATTTTGATAAGTTGTACTATTTTTGCTGGTATTCCATAGCATCGTAAAATCTTCCATAAGCTTTCTCTGTGTATGCTGTCAAAGGCTTTTTCAAAGTCTAGAAAAGTTGATAATTAATTGTCTCTGCCATTCTGTGCACTGTTCAATGATGTTTCGTAGCACAAATATGTGGTCACAACAACTCCTTCCTTTTCTAAAGCCTGCCTGTTCTTTTCTGAGTCTGTTATCAATTGCTGTTTTAATTCTGTCTATTAAGATTTTGGTGAAAATTTTGCTTGGGATTGGTAATAAGGTGATTCCTCTCCAGTTGTTGCAGTTTGTGAGATCACCTTTCTTAGCCAGTCGTATGATGTTACCTTCTGACCAGTTTTTCGGTATCTTGATATTTTGCCAAATCTTTTTGAATGGTGTATGAAGAATGTTTGCTGTTAAGGTTGGATCTGATTTAAATAGTTCTGCTGATAGTTTATCGTTTCCTGGAGCTTTTTTATTTTTAAGACTCTTTACTGCTTTGATAATTTCCGATCTTGATGGAATTTCTATATTTACTTCAAGGTCGTGCTCTGCTATGGGTATGTTTGCTGTTGTTTCTGGTTCTGGCCTATTTAATACTTCTTTGAAGTGCTCATTCCATCTATTCTCTTGTTCTCTTTCAGATGTTATTAGATTACCCTGTTTGTCTTTTACTGGCATGTTGGTGTTTCTTTTTTGACCACAAAGTTTCTTCGTAATTTGGTAAAGGTCGCCCATTCTTTGCTCAGACGCAGCTTTTTCAGCCTCTAGAGCCAATCCCTCGATGAAATCTTTCTTATCTTTTCTGGTGGCTTTCTTAACGTCCTTGTTACAGTTAGAGTATTGGTCCCTTAGTCTGTCTTTTAGTTTATCAGAATGAGTGTTGCAGATCTTTTTCTTTAGCTCTTTCCTGTTGTCAATCAGCGACCATGTCTCTTGTTTGATCTATTCTTTGTGCTTTTGGCGTTTGAAACCCAATATTTTTTCACTGGTCTTTTTAAACAGATCTTCCACTTCTTGCCATTGTTCATCTACTGTTTCACTTTCTTCAGTGTTGTTACTTTTTAGTTGTTCTAAGAGTTGAAAGCGATTCTTCAGTTCTAATTTGAAGTCATGGTTGGTTTTCATGTGTCTGAGTTTCTCTGTGTCGAATCTCTGTACCCTGTAAGGTTCTGATGCTCTCATTAGTTTGAGTTTGATGTTTGCTGTGACAAGATGATGGTCACTTCCAACATCAGCGCCTCGCCTTACTCTCACATCCTGTAAGGATCTCCTCCATTTGCCATTAATTGCTATGTGGTCGATCTGGTTTTTATCTCTGCCTCCAGGTGATACCCAAGTCAGCTTATGGACATCCTTGTGTCGGAACAATGTTCCACCTATTACAAGATTGTTCAGTCCACAGAAGTCTACTAGATGTTCTCCATTTTCGTTCATGATCCCACAGCCATGTTTTCCCATTATTCTCTCAAAACCACTGTTGTCTTGCCCTACTTTAGCATTAAAATCTCCCATGATGATTGTTAGGTCTTTTTTGGGGATTTTCTCTATCTCAGCTTGAAGCATTTCATAAAATTCTATCTTAATTTCTTTATCAGCTTCATTTGTTGGAGAATAGACTTGGATGATTGATGTCTTTATAGGTTTTGTATTTAGTCTTGCTGTTATTATTCTTTCACTGACTGGATTATACTCAATGATTGATTTAGAAGATGATTTGTTGAGGATGATGGCAACTCCCCCCTGGTGTTTGTCATCGTTTCTACCAGAATATATGATCGTGTCTCCTGTATTTGTCAAGTTTTTGCCAAACCCTGTCCATCTACATTCACTAATACCTAATATATGCAGCTTGTTTTCCTTCATTTCTCTTAACACTTGGGCTTGTTTTCCTGCCTCATACATGGTACGGACATTCCAAAAACCCAATTTAAGTTTGGTTCTCGCATTCAGGATACTTTTCATGTGACTAGCTTCCTGCTGGCTTTCACTAGTCCCATTCATATGCGCAAAATTCTGCTGGTAATCCGATGTTACGAGACGAGTTAAATTTTTTCTAATCCTTGTTTCCGTAATCAGATGATGTTTTATGAGTAGGGGAGATTACCCCCTAGCTCAACCTCCAACCTGGTGTACCAGGGTTATTTGTTTATGGTTTTCCTTCCAAAAGATAGATGCCTTCCTTGGCTTACGAGTCTGATCTACCCGTTGATTTTGATGTTAGAGTTTTCTTCTCTTAGGAAAGTTGCCTTAACCAGGCTACGACCCTCTCCTGTCCGACTATTTTACCCATAGTTGGGGCAAGGTTAATGAGTGCTAGGGCGTGTCCACATACCAGTGGGCCTACACACTGCATTTCTGGGGCCCTTGCTGCTCCGAGATCCCCAACAGATTTGCCTGATTTATTGCAATCAGTTACCGTGTGCTACCGCGGGGAGGCTACTGTTGAAGTCTTGATAATGTAGAGGCTATGTACTGGCAGGAAAGACTTACTCACTCGGCTTTCTTTTCGCAAAAAATATTGCTAGCCAGCGGCATAAGACATCCAAAGGACAGTCCCATACACTAGACGCATGACATTACCCTGTGATGCACTACCATCACCAACACACAGTCAAGGTTACATCCCAGGATTTTATAAGACTTTGAAATATGTCTTTTTACACTTTATGTAATAAAATTATAAAAAGAAGAGGAGGGATTAGTGTGCAAAATTTGTTAATCACAATACATGGATAAATAGATTTTTAATATATTTAACATTGGCACCTTCGAAAACTATGAAAACAATATATTATATTTTTCATAGTTTGTGAAACAAAAAAGGTGCCAATGTTAAATATATTAAAAATCTAGAGAGAATTATTTCAAACCAAATGGTTTAATGGCTTATCTCTCGAAAACAAGCCCACGGACTCTCAATTTGTTTCTGCTTTTTTTTGTTTCTATATTTATATACTATCAATTCATAACAGTCATTTAAAAAGCTTGTTATTTTTAAACAGAGTAGTGAACATCCTTAATAAAGAAAAAAACAAAAACAATACAAGATAAAAAAAAACAATCTGAAGGATAAAAAAAATTGAAGAACAATAATAAAATTAGATACATATTTTTAATTAATTCCTAATTATTAAAACAGCAAATTCTTTCCAAAAGTTAATGTCTGTGAAGTATATTTAATATCAAAGTTTTATTTTAAATTAAAAAAAAATTACGATCTAGACTAAGTCCTGAACTTTCCTTATAGAAAGGTTCGCATTTTGGCGATCCAGCTCTTGTTCAAACTTATACATGTATTCATTTTGTAGCAGTACGCGCTGATGTTATGACAGCGTAACTTTCTTAGTTATAATAGCCAAATATCGAATTGTCCGAAAGAATGTCCAATTATTTAGTTGTTTAAGGACAGATGTTTTAATTATCATGTCCAAAGTTATATAATAAGTGTTGACCTTTTTGTGAAGTCAATTTGATTCATATCTAATCAAAAATTTGTTCTATCATTGATTCCAGAAATAATTAATTATTCATCTGCATTAATCTTGTAGTATCATTTTACCTCTTTATATTTTTTTTCTATTATGCAATAAATTTTCGATAATATCCGAAAAAAGCTTTTTTGGTCTAGTTTTAGTACGATCAATTGTACATCATTAAATGTGATTGAAAAAATAATTTAAGTTTCAAGATACACACGTTATTTTGCTCGGGTGTAGGTATATTTATACTGTGTACGGACGACCTTACTCTTGACCCGACAAGACAAGAAATCATCGTTCTAAATACATTTACATGTACCAATGAATAAGATTGAGGAAGATGAATATTGGCAGCAATAATTATATTACGAAAAAAAGTTTATCTTGGGATTCAAGATATTTCTATTAATTGTGTTCGGCTTGGAACTACGTTAAATACGAATACTCACAGATCGGCTACGTGTGTCTTTGTGGCAATTTTTTTTATGTTACTTGATAATTTGAGTCAAATACCACAGGCACTTGTTTCTGTCAATGTGGGGTTTACTATTCATACCAGTACACTGGTTTTTTTTGTACTGGTATGGATAGTAAACCCCACATTGACAGAAACAAGTGCCTGTGCTGCCACATGCTGCATATGCATGTGCCTGTCCGATGTCCAGAGTCTGTAATGCAGTGCCTGTCGTTTGTTACTGGATAATAATTTGTGCTTTTCACTCATTTATTTAAACATAAACCAGGCCGTTGGTTTTCTCATTTGACTGATTTGCAAATACATTTAATTTGTATATCTTTCTAAGATGTATGGATTTTGGTAAAGGACGTACAGCGTTTGCTCTGTTATAAGCTGTAAAAGTTAATCATGTTATTAAATGATCTTAAATGTGTCAGTCGTTAGTGATTTTCCCACAATGCTTTTTGTTTATAAAATAGAATATCGCTACTCTGCATGAGAAACGGGTTTTCCGGTTCACACTTTCCATAGAGTGATTTCATGACCCGACTCAATTTTGTTTATTATTATAGTCCATATTTATTAATTTTCCGAGACATCACCGTGTTTAATTATTCAAAGTTAATTGTTTTTCACGCTTACCTATTTAAAAGTTACTTGTACATTGTTATTTAGGTTGAACCTAAATATTTTCGTTTAAATGGATCAAAGATTTATATCCGTCTTTAATGTTGCGCAACTAAGAATGTAGATAAATTGACCCCGTACTGACCTTTATAGTTCACTTCTATGTCATTTGCTTTTTTGGTGGAGAGTTGTACGTCAAATTGGCAATCATACCACATCTTATTCCTATCGTAATGAAAGCGACGGAAAAGACTCTTGGCAACCTTATAAACATGTGAAAAACGAGACATGTTTTTTTTTTTTCAAATGTAAACATAATAACCGACATTAATTTGAATTTCTATTATTTGGTAACTTTATAGTTTGATTGCCTTGATTCGTCATGTCATTAGACTTTGAATTTGTATCAATTGTAGCGATTTTAGTTTAGACAGTTTAATTTATAATTATGTAAGATGTCTTACATAATTATAAATTAAACTGTCTAAGTAGCGATTTTAGTTTAGACAGTTTAATTTATAATTATGTAAGATGTCTTACATAATTATAAATTAAACTGTCTAAACTAAAATCGCTACAATTGATACAAATATAAAATACAACTTATTATTAACTTATTAAATGTGATGTAATCTGCCAGGCAGATTTCAAATAAATATAATTTCAGTCGGTTGATTTTATGAATTAGAATGAAATTATTATCTTCTGAATTGTCTGCCCATATAGGTGGCGTTTAGGTTAAGTGGTTTGTGTGATTTGGCGGTTAAATCATTCGGCACGACAGGGTCTACTCGATAGGTCACGTTAATTTTTCTAGCTGTGTTAGTCGATTAGTACGTTCGAACTTAGTCTTGGATTATGAAGGTGAACCCGATATTTCATTGAGAACTGTTTTAACTGCTTTAAATCAACAAAGTAGAGGTACTGAGTCGGCAATTATTGGTGGTAGAGAGAAATTTGGTGGACTTGGATAAGTTACAGTGTGCTAATGAGTTGATGGAGTACCAGGTGAAGAGAAAAGAAAATGGGAATATACTACTCTTGTGTGTCCTAAACACACTACAGGTCCAGCAGTCCGTATGTGAACACTAGTAAATCACCTACCAAACCTGGCCTCAGTGAAATTTTGAAAGATGAGTATTTAAATTATCTATAAATTTTAGCTATAATAGATAATTGCATTGGTTAATTTGACCAATGATTTTATTGAATATCAAGTAGGTCAACCTGATATTATTGTTAAGGATAGACCTAGCAGAAACATTCAATTTTAAATGGATATTGATACGCCTATATTTATTATAGATACTATAAGAGATGGTTGTATATTACCTTTCTATTCAAATACAATATCGATTATTGTTTGTCAAATAATTTATTATTTTTAAGATACCTCTTTTGTTAAATCAGCGATTACTAATTTATTAGCTATGATTTAATTGTAGAGATGTCAAATACTTGTATTCACTTTGTTGTGAATCCGTTAACTGTTTCTGTTCAGTTAAACAACACGTTAAAAATCAGATTTGAGTCAGAATATGACAGGTATTTGCGGAAGACAAGTGTAAACTTTGAAGATATGCGTATTCAGTGCAAAAAATTACATAATCATTTATACCAATTCATATACGTTTAAGTATGTTATACATTAGTCTATATGTTTCCACCTCATGCTAAATATCTATGATTTGTATGGGACTTTAACGGTGTTTTTGCTTGTTATAGTTTTACTAGAATATCTCATTAAAATGGAGAGAAGAAAATAAGCAGATTATTATGTACTCAGACGATGCATTCGGTACACATGACGATGAGGAATTATGTAATACAACAAGTAGCGGTTTTATACCCAAGGCTGAGACGTCTGTGGACTACTATTAAAACCTTATAATTTCAGGGCCTAAGATAAAGGAGTTTTTACTATTCCTGACAATTGTATACACAAGATAATGAATATCATTTCATACATTGATTTGTGTTTAGCTAAAACGGAAAGTATTTGTTAGGGAGATATAGCTTCTTTGGTAGCCAGGACAGCTTAATATATCTGTTTCTCAAGTTATAGGCAATATTGTATATTTATTGACAAAACATTTGTCTAATGATATAAATAGTGTTCATTCATACCGGAGCAGTAATATACATTTATCTGTAGACAGTATTGGTCTTATTAATAAAAAGATTTAAGGTTTTAAATGCACATGAAGCCAATATTAAACCTTATAAATCTGAAGTTCTTGGCAGACTATAGCGTACAGTGAAAACCCATGTAATATTGTTCACGATATGTGGTTTATAGAATGTGAGGTTTCTACAAGTTCCAAATGGAAGGAGTTCACAGTATTGAAAAATGTATTTTTGTCGTTGATAAACTTTTTAGCTTGCAACAATATAAGATTACTAGTAACCACATTTAAAAATGTTGTTAGTAAAAGGAGCATGACATCAGTATTGCAAAAGTTGATTTTAGACATTTTAGCACATATATATTGCACAATGTTTATATTGACATGGTAGTGAGTCTACGTACTGAGGATAAGAGAGCGGATTATCTTAGTCGGATTGTTGATTAACATGATTGGCTTATTCTGAATTTGTATTTCAGATAGTTGATGATTGGCTACAGGCTAATTCTGAATTTGTATTTCAGATAGTTGAATCCCTTAGGGGACCTCATGAGGTTGACTAGTTTACCTCTGGTGACAATTTTTAAATTGATAGTTTTTTATTCCAGATTTTGGAATGTGAATTCGTCAGGTATTGACGCTTTCACGGTTGATTGGCGAGGGATTAAGGGGTTATTCGTTTCACCTATTTCTTTGTTCCCACAAGAATTAATGTATTTTCGACAGTTAAAATTAAACTTTTACTCTATACTGGCTCTCTGCTGGTTTTTTGGCTAAAGCTTTTTCTATATGGTGATGGTTTTTCTATATGGTGATGGTTTCTTTTCTGAAGTGACAAATTTTATGGATCTTTCTACTTACAGACATACTTATATAGCTGGTAGAGTATAAAGACCATATTTGGCAATGTTGATTTAACATTGGCATATTTAATAGCATTACTGATGGATTTTTCATCCAGTCATTTATCACTTTGATGTGAGCATGTATTATAGATCACTTTGATGTGAGCATGTATACTATCACTTTGATGTGAGCATGTATTATAGATCACTTTGATGTGAGCATGTATATGATAGATCTCTCTTGATCTCTTGCATGTATATGATAGATCTCTCTTGATCTCTTGGTATAGATTACTAGCTTTACTAGATTTGAATCTCATCAGTTTTTGATTTGAGATTTCATATGAATTTTGTGGATAATTAGATGCATAGTACTTAGCTGATAGTTATAATTTTAGATTGCTTTTATTAGTTATGTTTTATTTTTTAATTACAAATATATTTTTGCAGGCACTCACCGGAAGAATTGCAGAATTAACCTGCTTCACTAGTTAGCAAAGTGAATTTTCTCTCAGAACTTATGTAGGAATCTTAGCAGTTTCGACTATAAAGGATATTATCTGAGTATTTTACGCTGGAATAATTGGGCTGCATCAAACAGAATTGAAAATGGTTATACTGTACCAGCAAAAGCTTTTTACGTTGGTTTATATTTAGCTGTATTGACACATTCGAGAAATACTGTTAGTCCAGTTGAACAACCGTTTTACTCTTTACAGTGGATACATTCTCTTATTGGATCATCATGTTTACCGACGAATTCGTCTTTAGTAATTAACCTACTAGAAGATGTGCCGACTCCTACGAATATAAAGGAGCCTGTTTCGTTAGAATTATTGCATGTAATGTGGGTTGTTATGTTTTCTTTTGGTGACTTGTATAATCAGCGTATTTGATATTTGTACGTGTTTCAGTGCTTTTGCGAGTTGAGTTGCTATCTATTCGACCAAGTGATTATTTTAAGTTATTTTAGATCATTATATGTCTATTGTCATTTAACGTTTCAAAACAAGCGTATACAGATTGAGAGAAGTCGATTCAGTGTCATTCGTATAAGTGTCGGTGAAACATTTGATTTATTTCTGCATTGGGCTGCTTTTTCTAGCTATTTTGATGGGGTTACTTATTTATCTATTTTATTCTACTTTTTGTTTGGATTTTTTCCAAATGTTTAGATGTTGATGTTTTACGTAAAAGAATACGCCAGTGTCATATAGGATGCGCGAGCTCTTTATTGAAGTGTTCTGTCGTATGTTCTTGATATTAAGTGTTATGGGTTTCACAGTTATAGGTCTGAAGGTGCTAGTGCTTGTGCTAATTTAGGTTTTAAGTTTATAGACACACGGTAGATGGTGTTCCGAAACGGTAAACGATATTATCGTGAAGGATTCTTTGGATAATTTCTAGCATTATTTTCAGATCTTTATTACATGATATAGATCACCTTTTTTAAATTTTCCCGTTCTTTGTGTTTTCGGCCCTCGGCTCTGTCGTGTGGTATTGCACTTTACTATTTTTTGTTATTTATTAGTATGATTATCATCAGTGGTTGTGGTATATGGGTGTTAACGGAAGAAGAAATATAATTTCAGTCGGTTGATTTTATGAATTAGAATGAAATTATTATCTTCTGAATTGTCTGCCCATATAGGTGGCGTTTAGGTTAAGTGGTTTGTGTGATTTGGCGGTTAAATCATTCGGCACGACAGGGTCTACTCGATAGGTCACGTTAATTTTTACATCCATGCTATTTGATATTAGTGTGTATCATGCATTAAGAGATCGATTGTTTACAAATGTTTGTGTGTATTGAAATACTAATACATATATATATATATATATATATATATCTAGCGGGAAGGCTAGAGTGCAGGCGATTTGGTGTCACGATATCTCAGTAGCATAGGTTCGTATCCCGGCGAGGGAAGAACAAGAATTTGCGGAAGCAAATTTACAGATCTAATTTGGTTGATGTTTAGACGAGTTGTATATATATCTATATAAATGATGACTTTTCGTACTGATTCGAAATTTGTATACATAAATATCATTTAATGGTTGTTATTAAACCAGCCCTCGGCTCTGTCGTGTGGTATTGCACTTTACTATTTTTTGTTATTTATTAGTATGATTATCATCAGTGGTTGTGGTATATGGGTGTTAACGGAAGAAGAATTACATAAATTTCCAACTAAAGATCTAGATTTGGTTTGATACAAATACATAAGTTTTGTCACATTTGGCCATGAACAGTAATAATTTGGTAAAAACTGCAGTCGTACATGTTTATACACAGGACACACTAAAGTAAAATGGTACTCATCTTCAACACTTTTCATATTATAGCAAGTACATAATCTGTTTTCTCTTAGTATATTTGTATAACGGCCTATCTCAACAGTTAACTTCATAGTACCACTACGTAGTTTTGTGAAAAAATGTGAATTATAGTTATAATCTACGTAATCTTCAAAACAAAAATCTAATATTAAAACTCTGTACATAATAAGTTTCTCACAATCCTGCATAGATGCAGACCAGCTTTGAATATATTGTAAAGCCTTAAATTAGCTGACTTGCTCAAACAATAGATAAAGTAAGAGAAAGATTTGACAAAATTTAACTTACGGAGGAAAGTTTGGTTTTAAAACGCTCTAATAAATTCAATTTAAAAATAACATTTATTTCAAATGTATTCCATTTAGTTTCTTATAAAGCGTATAGGGATCTTTATCCTTATTTTTTTTATCCATTTCCATGACACTTCACCACTTATTACGTACATCTTGATATAGATTGCACCTTTGTTTTCCCGTTTAAAAGGTTTAATACTGGAGCCCTATATAACTTTCTGTTCGGTGTGAGCTAAGACTCCATGTTGAAGACCGTATTTTGACGTATAATGGTCTACTTTTATAAATTGTGAATCGGATGGAGAGTTGTCTCATTGTCACAAACGACATCTATATATGCCAGGCTCAAAAACGAAACGAGATGGGATAAAAAGGGATAAAAAATCTACGCTACGTTTTTAATATATTTTTAATGGGCTTAATATGAGTCAAAATAGAGTAAAATAGTGGGTCGCATTTGCCGGGGTATAAGCGTCACGCCGGATTGCCGATTTTTTGCAAGCGTGACAGGTGAAAGTCAAATGATTGTGTAGTGAAAAACGGGAATTCTAACATGACGTCCTTCAAACGCTTTGAGTACACACCCGTGGTAAAATATGAATATATTTCATGGGCTGTTCCCATTGTACCCCCACGTCATATGTTTTTTAATGAATGAGCGACTCGACGTCATAGAACAATGACGTCAGAATATAAGCAATTTACGGGAAAATACACGCTTGTGAAACGGAAAATCATCACAACAAGGAAACGTTAACAAATGATGCTAAAATGAGTTATATTAGCCGTTTTTGTATACATATGATACATATAAGTACAATAATAATTAGATTAATCTAAAATTATCTAAATATGTTATTATAAATAGTTAAAGCATCATCATTTATTCAGTTTGCTCCGTTATTTTACGTCAATTTAATAGTGCGTTTATATATTGGAACGGCAAATAATGCCATCACCTAGAGCGCTTCGATCCAAAATAATTGCCGTATTTGTCCTATTAGAATCGAAATAATTCATGGGGGCTTGAATATATCTAGATTTTACCACGGGTTGTCCCTTTATGCCGATATTTTACCCCTCGCTATCGCTCAGGGTAAAATATTTGTCATAAAGGGCCAACCCGTGGTAAAATCACGATATATTCAAGCCCCCATGAATTATTTCTTAATTCTAACATGACGTCCTTCAAACGCTTTGAGTACACACCCGTGGTAAAATATGAATATATTTCATGGGCTGTTCCCATTGTACCCCCACGTCATATGTTTTTTAATGAATGAGCGACTCGACGTCATAGAACCATGACGTCAGAATATAAGCAATTTACGGGAAAATACACGCTTGTGAAACGGAAAATCATCACAACAAGGAAACGTTAACAAATGATGCTAAAATGAGTTATATTAGCCGTTTTTGTATACATATGAGACATATAAGTACAATAATAATTAGATTAATCTAAAATTATCTAAATATGTTATTATAAATAGTTAAAGCATCATCATTTATTCAGTTTGCTCCGTTATTTTACGTCAATTTAATAGTGCGTTTATATATTGGAACGGCAAATAATGCCATCACCTAGAGCGCTCCGATCCAAAATAATTGCCGTATTTGTCCTATTAGAATCGAAATAAGTCATGGGGGCTTGAATATATCTAGATTTTACCTCGGGTTGTCCCTTTATGCCGATATTTTACCCCTCGCTATCGCTCAGGGTAAAATATTTGTCATAAAGGGCCAACCCGTGGTAAAATCACGATATATTCAAGCCCCCATGAATTATTTCTTAAATGAAGTCTAGCGGGACACGGATAATTACAAAAAATTAGAACTGCATAGTATTAGCGGGATACGGGAATCTGACAAAACAATAAGCGGAATACGGGAATCTGCCAAAACATTCAGCGGGATCCGGGATCAGAACCCCCCAATGAGACCCCAGAATAAGATATTTTTATTTATCGGTCGTCCCACTGTCTATATCACTCTGTTCAGCTCTTAATATTATTCCGTAACATGTCTTTGTGACGTCAAATACGTTGACCCGGCCTTAATAACTTTGACCCGGACATATCAGCGACGTCATAATGTTTGAACCGACGTTAATAACTTTGACACGAACTTATCAAGTCATCTTTTGTGTGCTGGTGAAACAAAGAAAACACTTCTGAAACACGCAAAAATAGCCCGATAAATCGATTATCAGATTATCTGCATATTGATATTGTAAACTATCAGCTGCTTGACATTATATGAAGGCTTTTTGATCTCGTTCGCTACGCTCACTCGACAAAAAGCTTCATATTATGTCTCGCAGATGATATTTGACGATATCAACATACAGATAACCTGATAATCGGTACATATTCATCCTATTGTTACAGTCATACCTTCAATAACAAATGTATCCGATGCATGCATTTTTTTTTTATATTTTTGGTCCCTTTTTCAATTTTGTTGGGTCCAAATTTATAGACAAAAGTCCTTTAATATAGATATTTGGAATTCGTTGACATGCTGAATCTAACCGTGTATCTAGTTTAGTGATTTTTTGATTAGTTGCTGAAATTATTAAAATATAAGCCCACATAGAGTTCCAAAGGGTCTAAAATCAACAAAAATGAATTGTAGCATGCATTTCGTGTACAATTACCCAAATGTGCATGGTTTTACCTCTGCAGTAGTATCCATTCGCGGATCTAGAATTTTTCATAAATAGGGGCCCACTGACTGCCTTAGAGGGGCCGCTGCTGTCACGCTCCAGTGATTCCCTATAAAAGTTAAAATCAAGGAGAAACGTAATCTGAAGAATACAATATGACATTTTGAGAATCGCTTTTGTTACACGGTTTGAAAAGCTATATATTTGATGAAGAATGAATGAGGAGTTTGTATTTCAATTTGAAAATACATGTATCATAAATCCTAAAGTCAACAACTAAGTTTTTTTTTCATTTGTTGCAAGTGCATTTATCACATAATTCTACAATAAAAATTCCTCGCATCTTTGAAAATTCTACATTAATAATGACTGCACCAACACTACAGTGATCATTCATCGCATCTATAGTTAAAATGGATCGCTTTCAATAATCGATATGCTATATTATGATGCTTTTATAACACTTATTTGAACTGTAATGCTATGTTTGTATATTATAAAGACATATCACAATGAAAATATGTTAAAACTAAACTTAAAATCCTTTAACTTGATATTTTCAAAACGTAAACAAATACAGTTTTCCCATGATCCTTTATTCTACAATAGAGATACCCGCATATAACAGTAAAAATGAACTAGCTGGATTCGCACTTTATATACACTGATATACCCAAGCGCCTGTGGTTGTCAGTGTAGCGATAAGTGACCACAACAGGGGTTCGGTGCGAAGCTTAAGATAGAACGGCGGACCAGTTTAGACTGACAATGGTCAAATATCTTGTTTTAATGAAAATGAAAAAATCAAGCTTCAACAGTTCAATAAATAGATAATGTGTTCTTTTAGTCCACAGAAATAAATCCCATACATAGTGTCCTGCCCCTCTCCCCACCCAAGAATATCAAATGGTTGTACCATAATATTCTAATTCGTGTTGGTATTTGGTGATATCCGCATACCGGAAATAAGGTGGAAACGGTTTTACAGCCATTTGCAAGCGGGGAAAGGGCATTAAAATTGCTCAATCTGCCTTAATTTGTGAACATTTGAAGTCATAACCATGCTTTGGTGTTTTAAAAATACCATGTTTAATACAAATTAAACAAATAATCACTGGTAAGACCATGTGTCCACAAAACAATATCGAAACTCAACAGAGCAATTTATCGCAGGGAGGGTAACGACAGGAAAGTAGGGCACATATTTTCATTGACACACGAGTAATAATTACACCAGAAAGATAGAAATACACATGAAGTTAACAATTATATTATATTTTAGTCTTATCATTGGTTTCTAGTTTTCTGAAACGGTGAAACATTTATGGGTGAAATAAAATTGAGAAAGGAAATGGGGAATGTGTCAAAGCGACAGCAACCTGACCATAGACAGATAGAGCAGACAAAGACCACCAATGGGTCTTCAATGTAGTGATAAACTCCCGCACCAGGAGTTGTCCTTCAGCTGGCCCCTTAAAAGATATGTATACATACTAGTTCAGTGATAATGGACATCATACATGCATTACATGTCAAACTAAACTCCTAATTATACACAAGATATTAAAATGAATTAAAGACTAACAAAGGCAAGAGGCTCCTGACTTTGGACAGGCACAAAATTGCAACATTAAACATATTTATAAAATCTCAACCCTCTCCGGGATCCCTATACCTCTAGCCAATGTAAAAAAGAAA
Organism: Mytilus trossulus; assembly: GCF_036588685.1. Classification (NCBI taxonomy): domain Eukaryota; kingdom Metazoa; phylum Mollusca; class Bivalvia; order Mytilida; family Mytilidae; genus Mytilus; species Mytilus trossulus. The sequence continues at coordinate 99,538,420 of NC_086374.1, forward strand.
GGTTATTTTAGGATAACATATATATACTTGTACATTAGGGTACACGACAACTCGTACTTTCGGCAAGTCGTACTCAACCAACTCGTACCCTATTTTTACCAACTCGTAACCATGTTTTATTTCATATTATTTATTGTTTTATTTGATTATTTAACAATCATAATTGTTTTAAATAAGCTTATAAAATGCTAATCGTTATAATCATTAGTATTACTTAGAATTGATTGTTTGAAATTGTTTGGACGGCAATTTATTTGATATGCAAATTAAAATAATTATGAGTACACAATATGCTATTCACAGTCGGAAAGCAAGCCCTTAGAAACGACCGTTGTTGCTACTTTCTTAAGACAACAATGGAACTGATATTAAAACCCGCCATTCTGAAATTGCGTTAATTTCGCGGATTTTTTTTTGGCGCCAATTTGGAAGTTTATCGTTTTTTCAGTTCCCTACTTGCCATTAGGGTCTGAAATAGATTTTTTTCGATTTGTTAAGCATGGATTTTATTATCAAAAGGGAAAAAAATTCTCAAACATGTCAAATTGGCCGTCTTTTAACGATCCCGTAATGCCGTTGATCGACGTTTAAAATTATTTTCTTCTTTTTTTTCCATATATTTTATAACAAAGACTTTATGTACTATATAAACAATTAATAATACGTATTTAAAAAAAAACATCAAGTATAACGTTCTATCACCCCTTGGGAAACCCCGTTTGAACTAAATTCCAAAATAAAGACATTTTTTGACATTGTATTTTTTCGGTCTTACACATTGATGTCACCTTGCATCTAAACACAGTTAATGTACAAGTATTTAGTAGGTTTGTTTGAAAAAGTAATGGCGAGATCAGCTGTGAATATTTGACTGGATTATTTATTCTATTTAAGTCAGTGAAATGTATGACTTTACTAAAACAAGGTAAGGAAATCTTATACTGTCTTTGCACAACACTAACTCAGTAACTGCTTTAGATGACCGACATCAAACTCATTTTGTGATATTAAGGAATCCTGCAAAAGAAAATGAAAAAGTATTGTCCTAAATTTGAACTTAGGCAGCCAACAACCATTTCATTTTCTGGTGGGGGTAGGGGGTGGTGGCTATTGAGTATTGATTGTTTTGAAGAAAAAAAGTTTGTTACCAATTTTTGGATAAAAAAATAATTTGTTTTTGACCCTGTGAAAAAAAAATGTTTGTTTTACCCTCAGCTGCCATTTAATGAAATGCTAAAATTGAAAAGAGAAGAATTGTTTTCAACTTGTTAGGGAAAAAATCCATAGTTCCTCCCTCCCTGAAAACAAATGGTTGCTGCCCAAACAATCTCCTTCAGAGTATCATTTTAATCAATCTTATTCAAAGCATTATCATACTGACATGAAGTGTGACTTAATTTTGACTAGTGATCTAAAAAAGAAATGTTGACTTAGCCCCCAGAAACTGCTCTGAAATACTTTCATATAAATATAAAAATGCATAGTTTTTTTAATGTTTTTATTATTTTTTTCAAATAGAAAAAGAAAAAAATATTACTGAGTCTATTTTAATCTTATTTATTTTCAAGTTCATGATTAGCACCATTTATTTATTGGTTTAGTGTGTTATTTTTATAATTTGAGTCCATTCATTAGTACTATAACTTGCATGAAATCAATGAGACAACATTTATTGTTATATTTAGTTTGTTCATACAAGGATTGCAAACTAATTTTCCTTTTATTTAAAACCATGAAAATTTTACATTCAGAATGCTTACATTATGATCTCTTTTAAGTATAAATGAAAAAGGTAGGACCTACTTGCAAGTGTCAGTAATGAAAAGGAACTCCTGTTTTTTTTATCATCATAGTTTGATACTGTCTTGATCCATTACTCATGAATATTTAGACTACCCCTTGTATAAATTGAGTTGACATTTATTTCTGTGTTAAAATAATTTGGTTGCAGCAGTAAAAATACCTACCAAAACATGAATATTTAATTAACTCTTGGAATTTTAAATTAATATTGAATTATTAACCCTATTATGGCACATAGGGACACAACTAGGGCCTATTTCACTGGGACTGAGTTTTGAAAAGTGATAAAATGTGTTTTTCTATTTTTTGGCACATGTTTACAGTATCAAAATGTATTTAAGAGATTATTTTTAATAATATCCACTTGTAAATAACAGCATATGGTGTTTGATATAACAAAAGTTGGTTCATGATAGTGTCAAACAAAGGGACGTAACTCGTGAATTACCGTCGGCCCCGCTTCGTAAGAAATATCGACACATCTAACTGGCACATTTGCGTATCTGTGCATATCAACTGGCACAAATTTGACATATCATAGTCAAAGTTATGTTACATAACATAATTTAAATTCAGCATAGCTTCCCGAGAAGTTAAGAAAGAAAATTTCGATTTAAATTTGTTTTGACCACATTTTTTGGTCAACACCTACACTTTGAAGACATATTTTGAAAGAAAAAAATGAGTTAAATCCATAATTGAGTTGATGAAAATATTCCTTTTATACTCAAGAATGTTCACTTAAAAGCAAATTAGTTTTAATTCATTGTAACAGCTACAAATTCAAAAAAACGGGCTTCACTTTTTTTGGTAAAAAAATGCCCATATATGGTAATCACATGACGTCCATTGTTGCTTTAAGAAATGGGGTCAAACCGGGGTCAGCTTTCCGACTGATTCAGTGGTCATTTATACTGGATAACATATCTACAAAAATAAAATGGATTTGTTAAAAGTACCAAATCTCAGAATAGATTGTGGATGAAACTTGATAAGTCATTTTTTGGACTTCAAGATGATTTGTATATATGTGGCATATATATTCCACCAAAGAATTCCCCGCATTACAATAATGAATATGAAGGTTTGGAATCAGAAATAAGTTTCCTTTCTAGCAAAGGAAATTTTTTGTTAATGGGTTATTTTAACCCACTTTTTCTTAAAATGTAAAATTAATAAATCTTTCCGTAATCAGCTTGAAAAAGATATAAATAATATATGTCCAGAATACTTAAATTTGTCTGAAACAGATAGATTACAATTAATTCTATCTTCATTTGATATTATACAGCTTACTGTTCCGTTCATTAAAAAGTCATTTGCACTGAGGGGAGTGGACACAACGCCAGCATAAATATTACTGTTTACCACTTTATATATGATGTTTAATATGTTAATTTTTCATTTTTCATTTTCCAGGGGTATAAATGTGCATTTCATTAATAATAAATAAATAAATAAATAAATTATAAACAGAGAGAAGTAAATGAAAACAAAAAATCGGTATAAGTGCGGCACTATGAACATCAAAGACCGTTGAGTTATACTTAAACAATCACCATCCTTACCGAAAAGAAAAAGCATGGCTTAAAAAATGTTGGGTACGACTTAGTAGAAGTACGAGTTGGTAGAAGTACGAGTTGCCGAAAGTACGAGTTGGCTGAGTACGAGTTGCCGAAAGTACGAGTTGACATGTATCCGTACATTATTATGTCATATCATCATGATCATGTATGAAGTGAAAACAGAATGATAAATAAATATGGTATAATAATCCATGTATGGTTTGAATGAATCCAGGACAGCTTGCCCCACTGACAAATTGCACCACACCTAATCACCCCACTTTTTCTTTTAAAAAATCCCCACTCTTGTTAACCATTTCCAGCTCTCTCCATTTATGAAAAGGGTTAAATCCTGTTAAGTATAGGTCTGACAGGTCGCCCCAATTAGAAAAAGGATTAAAATCTGCAAATATTATAGGTCTGCCAACTCACCCAATTTATGAAAAAGAGAGAAATTATGACAGTGACATTTTTCATGCTTACTTATAGGCCTACTTACCATGCTTACTTATAGGCCTACTTACCATGCTTACATGACTTATGAAACATGAGTCAATCCAATTTAATATAGGTCTTCAAACTTGCCCCACTTATACACAAAAATAATTGAAATGTGCTGAATTAAGGCCTACCAACTCGCTCTACTTATGAGGTACATTGCAGATGAAAACTTTTGTAAAACCTCAGAGATATATGTACTATCTTTTTTTTTTTTTAAATTCTTTTCTTATATTTTAAATGAAGCAGAAAGAAGAAAGTATCAGCATTTCTTTGAAGCCGATATTATAGGCTCTATGGTACAACTGTTTATGGTGTTTTTTTCTTGATTTCTATTAGAAATTAGTATCACAAGTTTAGTTTTTTTTCATTTTAAGTGTGGGGGGAGGGGGTGGAGTTGGTAAACTAGTATTTGGCAATTTTCCAGTGGGCCAAGTTGTCTTGCTTCAATTTGAACTTGATAATAAACTTCATGATCTACAGGTTGAATCAGTGGCAGCTACAGAAATTTTCACAATGGAGCCTACCGACTTCCTAAAAATGCAGGGCAAGGGTCTCCTGAAAAACCCTCTTATTCTGCCCCTGGATAATGGTATCTGATCACTGTATCGGGATGATTCATTCCAACTATAACTCAATGCCAATATAATTGGCTACATTTGTAACTTTTATAAGAACATGTTGAACTATTTAAATTACCTGTTTATATTTATTTTAGTGCTACAATATATATAATGTAAACATGATTTATAAAATGTATTCAATATGAATATGTATTTAAAATTTATAATTTCTATGGTATATTATGAGTGAGTATACTACATTGTATTTATCATGTTTATCTAAAAAGATATTTCATGAGCATGATGAGAGATTAAAAAAATGCAGCTCTAATTAACAAGGTTCCTAGTTTTTGATGAAATAATACTGGTCTGCAAAAAACATTTTAAGTGAAAATAACTTTTGCACTGGACACTGATCTATATATACCATAATACTGTAAATTTAGAAATTATTGCGTGCATTTATTATTGCGATTTTGTCATTTTACACTTGAATGCGATTTTAATTTTTACGATTTTGATTAAAGTCATGCTTAATTCCGTTAAAATATAACAAAATGCGAGTTTTAATTATTGCGTTTACAACTCAGTCGCATTATTCGCAATAATAAAAACCTCGCAATAATTTCTGAATTTACAGTACATGTATAGGGAGAACTACATACATGTATATCATTTATATTAAATGAAACAGTAGCACATGGTTTTGTCCAAGTATAAGTGAACAAAATAATAGAAATCAGTTGGAATAAATTAACACTTAACTTTGAACGAATTTACCAAACCTATGCCGCAAGCCCCAAAACACAGATCAAGTTTTAATTTTGGTGATGCCACTTTTACCCTTCTAGAGTTATGCCTCTTTACAAAGAAATAAAAAATACTGAATTTTTATTTTCTGTCTCTAACTTACATTTGCTTCTACCAAATGTTATGAAACTTGCACACAATTGCTTATTACGGGTAATTACCACAAAACACATCAATTTGAACTTGATGGCAACTAACTTTTATCATTCTACATGGTGTATAATTTTATTTACTTCTATAGGTACATTATTTTATTGGCTTAGGTACATGTATATCCCTTAGACTATTTTTTTTAACATATAATACTTACTTTTTTTTCTTGCGTTTATGAGGTCTTATTTGCTCCTAAGAGAATGTTTAATTGTCTGTCCTTTGCAGATGTCCTTATAACTAATTATTTCAAAAGTATAATTTCATGGACAATGAAAATCTGATTTGTCTGTTATTTTCAGAACACTGCTCATTTACAAGAAGAAATTGCACAGTTAGTTCCTCTGTTGAATTGATGAGATGAAACATTGAACTGAAATAAAAAAATTATGAGCTATCCTTGGGAAAATTGCTAAAGGCATGATTTTTCATCTCAAAACATGGGAGTTTGGGAATCGTAATTTTTTTTTACTTATACAAGTAAATTTTAAGAAAACTAAGGGGAGATTATTCAAACATTAGAAACAAAATACCATTTTCTTATCATGTATTAAGGTATATTTATAATTTACTTCTTCGTGGAAATAAAGATAACTTGTACAAGTAGTACACCTTACTGACCACAGCAAGTTTAATATAGATAAAGTTAGAATTTTGTTCTAATACAATGATTTTTCATTCAGTAGGGGACTGTACTGCCATGCAATACTCACAGAATGTTTGCTTTTTTTTCAAATGTTTTAAAGTAAGATAGACATGATAGGCATTATTTGTCATTTTTTAAACAGAGACGATGTACATGTATGAACATGTAAAACAGGTACAGCAATCTTCAGCCACAAGTTTTAAAAGTAGATGAAGACTTGACAGTATCTCACAAACTTGTCTACAAAGTAAAAGTGCACAAACTTGACAGTATCTCACAAACTTGTCTAAAAAGTAAAAGTGCACAGACTTGACAGTATCTCACAAACTTGTCTAAAAAGTAAAAGTGCAGACTTGACAGTATCTCACAGACTTGTCTAAAAGGTAAAAGTGCAGACTTGACAGTATCTCACAAACTTGTCTAAAACGTGAGGGTGCAGACTTGACAGTATCTCACAAAATTGTCTAAAAAGTGAAAGTGCAGACTTGATAGTATCTCACAAACTTGTCTAAAAAGTAAAAGTGCAGACTTGACAGTATCTCACAAACTTGTCTAAAAAGTAAGGGTGCAGACTTGACAGTATCTCACAAACTTGTCTAAAAAGTAAAAGTGCAGACTTGACAGTATCTCACAAACTTGTCTAAAAAGTAAAAGTGCAGACTTGACAGTATCTCACAAACTTGTCTAAAAAGTAAAAATGCAGACTTGACAGTATCTCACAAACTTGTCTAAAAAGTAAAAGTGCAGACTTGACAGTATCTCACAAACTTGTCTAAAAAGTAAAAGTGCAGACTTGACAGTATCTCACAAACTTGTCTAAAAAGTAAAAGTGCAGACTTGACAGTATCTCACAAACTTGTCTAAAAAGTAAAAGTGCAGACTTGACAGTATCTCACAAACTTGTCTAAAAAGTGAAAGTGCAGACTTGACAGTGTCTCACAAACTTGTCTAAAAAGTAAAAGTGCAGACTTGACAGTATCTCACAAACTTGTCTAAAAAGTAAAAGTGCAGACTTGACAGTATCTCACAAACTTGTCTAAAAAGTGAAAGTGCAGACTTGACAGTATCTCACAAACTTGTCTAAAAAGTAAAAGTGCAGACTTGACAGTATCTCACAAACTTGTCTAAAAAGTAAAAGTGCAGACTTGACAGTATCCTACAATTATGAACACTAAACATGCTAAAAGTATATAGACTTGACATGAAAGTGTTACACAAGTATGAAAAGTTAATGCACACAGACTTGTCATGACAATGTTACACAAGTATGAAAAGTTAATGGACCGACTTGACATGACAGTGTTACACAAGTATGAAAAGTTAATGCACACAGACTTGACATGACAGTGTTACACAAGTATGAAAAGTTAATGCACACAGACTGGACATGACAGTGTTACACAAGTATGAAAAGTTAATGTTCACAGACTTGACATGACAGTGTTACACAATTATGAAAAGTAAATGTGCACAGATGTGACAGTATCACACAAGTATAAAAGTAATTTTACACAGATGTGACAGTATCACACAAGTATAAAAGTAATTTTACACAGATGTGACAGTATCACACAAGTATAAAAGTAATTTTACACAGATGTGACAGTATCACACAAGTATAAAAGTAATTTTACACAGATGTGACAGTATCACACAAGTATGAAAGGTAAAAGTATAACATTTCACACCAGGAACATATATATATATAGATATACTGTTCCCAGATCACACTTAACAAGTGAAAGTTTGGATTTTTTGTAATGCATGAAATTTTTATACGACCGCAAATTTTGAAAACATTTTCGTCGTATATTGCTATCACGTTGGCGTCGTCGTCGTCGTCGTCGTCGTCGTCTGAATACTTTTAGTTTTCGCACTCTAACTTTAGTAAAAGTGAATAGAAATCTATGAAATTTTAACACAAGGTTTATGACCACAAAAGGAAGGTTGGTATTGATTTTGGGAGTTTTGGTCCCAACATTTTAGGAATTAGGGGCCAAAAAGGGCCCAAATAAGCATTTTCTTGGTATTCGCGCTATAACTTTAGTTTAAGTTAATAGAAATCTATGAAATTTTGACACAAGGTTTATGACCACAAAAGAAAGGTTGGGATTGATTTTGGGAGTTTTGGTTTCAACAGTTTAGGAATTAGGGGCCAAAAAAGGGCCCAAATAAGCATTATTCTTGGTTTTCGCACAATAACTTTAGTTTAAGTTAATAGAAATCAATGAAATTTAAACACAATGTTTATGACCACAAAAGGAAGGTTGGTATTGATTTTGAGAGTTTAGGTCCCAACAGTTTAGGAATTAGGGGCCAAAAAGGGACCCAAATAAGCATTTTTCTTGGTTTTTGCACCATAACTTTAGTATAAGTAAATAGAAATCTATGAAATTTAAACACAAGGTTTATGACCATAAAAGGAAGGTTGGTATTGATTTTGGGAGTTTTGGTCCTAACAGTTTAGGAAAAAGGGGCCCAAAGGGTCCAAAATTAAACTTTGTTTGATTTCATCAAGAATTGAATAATTGGGGTTCTTTGATATGCGGAATATAACTGTGTATGTAGATTCTTAATTTTTGGTCCCATTTTCAAATTGGTCTACATTAAGGTCCAAAGGGTCCAAAATTAAACTTAGTTTGATTTTGACAAAAAATTAATCAGTTGGGTTCTTTGATATGCTGAATCTATAAATGTATTTAGATTCTTGATTATTGGCCCAGTTTTCAAGTTGGTCCAAATCGGGGTCCAAAATTAAACTTTGTTTGATTTCATTAAAAATTGAATAAATGGGGTTCTTTGATATGCCAAATCTAACTGTGTATGTAGATTCTTCATTGTTGGTCCTGTTTTCAAATTGGTCTACATTAAAGTCCAAAGGGTCCAAAATTAAACTTAGTTTGATTTTAACAAAAATTGAAATCTTGGGGTTCTTTGATATGCTGAATCTAAACATGTACTTAGATTTTTGATTATGGGCCCAGTTTTCAAGTTGGTCCAAATCAGGATCTAAAATATTATATTAAGTATTGTGCAATAGCAAGTCTTTTCAATTGCACAGTATTGCACAATGGCAAGAAATATCTAATTGCACAGTATTGTGAAATAGCAATATTTTTTTTTAAATAGAGTTATCTTTCTTTGTCCAGAATAGTAAGCAAGAAATATCTAATTGCAAAATATTGTGAAATAGCAATATTTGTTTTTAATTGGAGTTATCTTTCTTTGTCCAGAATCAACTCAAATCTTTGTTATATACAATGTTTATTCACTTTTTACTACCAACTGATAAATTAAAATAATCTTTAACATTCAGTGATAACAAGCAGTTTTTTTTACATCTTAATATTTTATGATGTATTTAAATGAGTAGTTATTGTTGCAAACTCCATTTGAAATTTAATTGAGATTAATTTGGAATTAGGGAAAGGGGGATGTGATTAAAAAAATTGGGTTCAATTTTCTCATTTGAAATGAAATTTCATAAATAAAATGAAAATTTCTTCAAACATTTTTTTGAGAGGATTAATATTCAACAGCATAGTGAATTGCTCTAAGAGAAAATACAAACAAATTTTAAGTTCATTAGAACACATTCATTCTGTGTCAGAAACCTATGCTGTGTCAACTATTTAATCACAATCCAAATTTAGAGCTGAATCCAGCTTGAATGTTGTGTCCATACTTGCCCCAACCGTTCAGGGTTCAACCTCTGCGGTCGTATAAAGCTACGCCCTGCGGAGCATCTGGTTCTACATTTGATATATAATTTTTTTTACAGAATTATCCATTTGGAAAAAATCTAAAAGTTGAAAGACAAAAGATAATTACACAGAACGGAATATAAAGGTAAGCAATAACAAATTAAAAAAAAGACAAAACAAAATACACAGTAAATATTACCAAACCCACAAACATATTTGTGTACATGAGTGGACAACATATTTTTTAGGGTAAAATTTGATTGAAGGTTAAGAAGCAGATGCCATCATAAAAAAAAAATTGAGAATGGAAATGGGGAATGTGCCAAAGAGACAACAACCCAATCAAAGAGCATAAAAAAGCCGAAGGCTTTATCTGTTTTCACTGACTTTTTCAAATAAATGTTATCATTTGTTACCGATGACAACATACATGTAGAGTTCAAGATTAATATAGACAATTTTCACTTTCACCATTCAGGAGTTATGGTTCTTGAAAGATTGAAAATGGTCTAAGTCAGGAATCTGATGTACAGTAGTTGTCGTTTGTTTATGTAATATATACGTGTTTCTCGTTTCTCGTTTTGTTTATATAGATTAGACCGTTGGTTTTCCAGTTTGAATGGTTTTACACTAGTAATTTTGGGGCCCTTTATAGCTTGTTGTTCGGTGTGAGCCAAGGCTCCGTGTTGAAGGCCGTACTTTAACCTATAATGGTTTAATTTTTAAATTGTTATTTGGATGGAGAGTTGTCTCATTGGCACTCACACCACATCTTCCTATATCTATTTCCTATTGTATTCATACTTGGCTTATTGACTATTCGACCAAAGCTTTTCAAATTGTAATATGTTGTTGCTGATGACAAAATGGAGGTCTAGGTCAATATTGATGATTCTACCATTCTAATTTTACCTTTCAGGAGTTATGGTCCTTGTGATATTAAAAATGCCTGAAAATAAATGAATGTCAATAAAATCAGATTTTTTGTCGCTCTGACAGCTCCTTGTATAACTATTGCAACCAGGCTATTTGACTGTCTGTTGATATAATGATGATAAGATTTAAGTATGTCTAATGTAGTTGCCACAGATTTTTGTCTATATTGTATATGTTTATTCATAAAACAATATATGTGGATTGAATTAGTAGAATTTAACAATTAGGGGGGGACAGGAACTTTATCGGGAGTCCGGGATTGGGTGTTTTTAAGCTTAGGATTTGGGATTGGTCCTTTCGGGATCTGGGAATTGGCCGTTTCAGAATCTAAAGGACTATGGGTAATTTCATTGTTCGTACCCCAAAAACTAAAATAATGTCACTACATTAGTCGAATTTACATTGTTTTGGATGTTTTCATCCAATCACGACGTTTCGGTGTATATTTTTGAAAATATTACCCAGAATGCATTAGATTCTGAAACGTCGAATTCTTTATTTTGAATTTCGGGACCTCAGGATTTCGTATTTTTAAGCCCAGGATTTCTGCATTTCATTTTTTTAAGCCTGGGATATTGTAATCAATCATGTCAATAGAAATAAACTAACAACTAATCTAAGGTTGTGGTTTTTTTTCAGAATAAGAAATATTTATGGAGGAAAACCAGCAGAAGTCAATAGGTCAAAAGAAAGAATTCCATGATGTCTATAAGGATTTTTTAGACGCTAAAATTCAGGTTCGAAAATTAACTTCAAATGAAATTATAAAGCATACCCAAGGGAAACACTATACTGATGGAGAAACTGTAGATGGACACAAGAATAAAATTGAAATGCAAAATCAGACTGAAAAACTTGATCTGTTACCCGACAGAAAAAAGTCGGAATCTGATGAAAACATGCAAGATATTACACCAAAACACAATACAGTGAGAACACAAGCAGAATGCAAAATTCCATCAGAATTGTGTCAAACAAGGAGAAGTGGAAGAAAAATAGTTCCTTCTGCAAAAGTTTTAGAGGCATACAGTCAGTCTGGAAAAAAGGCAAAATTTCTAGATAAGAATGGAAGCAGTGAAAAAGAATCAAGTAAGATGGTTACACAGAAAGGACAGAAACAGATCTGTACTGATAATTTGACACATGATCTTGTTCCTCAAGAAAAAATAACTACAACAAAAAAAATTAGTAATATGGATAAAAAGCACTCAAGTCCTATAAATGATGGCAAAGGAAAAGAAAAACAGAAAAAGGTAACAACACCATCACATACTGATGAAAAAGAGACGATGATTTTGACCTGCAAAACTAAAAATGTTGAAAAAGAGGAAAATTCAGGGTCTCCTGCTAAAAGAATTAAGCTACAAGTTAGTAAAACAGAGGTAACAAAAGAATATGAAACAACACCTATACGTACAAGTGGCAGGAAGAAAGTTTGTTCAGCAAAAATGAAAATGGCAATAAGCTCTGAAGGAACAGATTTGCAAATGAAACGTTTCCTTCAAAAACGTAATACAGAGTCAGAAAGTTGTAATTTAATCAAGAAAACTTGTGATATGGAAGTGGTAGAAAATTCTAAAAAGAAAGAACATAATAGACCAACTCGCCCTGCTAGACAAAAACAAGAGGAAAACAGAACTGAACCTACAAGCAATGAAAAATCAGAAAGTTCAACAAATGACACTATAAAACAGAAACAACAAGAAACTGCAACTGTGCACATCATGCCAAAAAAAATAGAAAATACATCTGAATATGCTGTACATAAAAGACGTCTTTCAACTAGGCAGAAAAATCAAGATACATCCAAACACCAAGAAATTATCACTGACCACACTTCTCAAAAACCTGTGGAAATAACATCCAGTGATATAAGTCTAAAAAATGAAGAATGCAAATCTGTTGATTCTAAGCCAAAAGAACAAGACAGTCTAGCTGAAACTTTTATACAAGACAAACTCAACAATAAGAGTGCTAATGATGAAATAAGCAAAGAATGTACAGGGCAAAATGAGAGTGATGATGATAAATTAAACAACGAATATACAGGGCAAAATGATGGGGATGATGATGAATTAACCACTGGAAGTGTTAGTAAAAAATTATCTTTTACCATACTTGAAAAAGATGTTGCTGAAAATAAGAAAACAATCCTCGAAAAGCTTAACATGATCATGAATGAAAAAAGAAACAAATTCCAGGCTCTGCAGCGTAAATTCAAAGTAGCTAGACAGACCGTCCTTAAAGCTAGCATCAAAGGAAAAGGTGCTGAGGAAATAAAATGCTGTGTTTGTAAGAAATCATTTCAGATTGGGAACTACATGTGCGAACATGGGCGATCTTTTATATATCCTCATGCATCTGTTTGTAAAGAATGTGGAAGAATTTTTCGAAATTCTTCACTTCTGAAACGTCATGTTCAGCGCATTCACTATGAAAAATCAATAAAATGTAAAACTTGTGGCATCATGTTTGGATTGGAGGGTGATCTGAGAAGACATATGGAACGAGTTCATAAAATCAAAGTGTCTAAACATCAAAATAATGATGAACTTAAGAAATCATCTGATCATGACTACATAATAATGGAGGATGCTGATAAAGATTCACAAGAGAAGAAATATCTAGCAATAGATAAGTCAGTTTCAAACTCATTTTTTAGCTTAATCCCGGCAGACTATGTTATCAAAAATGGAGACAAGTGTATTTGTAAAAAATGTGGTATGGTTTTCTCATCTGTTTTAAATTTAAACTACCATGCCTACAGGAAACATATAAATGCGAAGAATTTTTTTTGTAAACACTGTAACAAAGGATTTACATTATTACGAGACTTAAAAAATCACACTCAGATTTGCCATTCACAAAATCCTCAAGAATGCAGCATTTGCTGCAAAAAAATTATATCAAAACGTGGTTTAAGAAATCACATGGAAAAATATCATAGGAATGATTCTATTTTTGCAATGCGATACCAGTGCTATTTATGTGAAAAAAGATTTGGATATACAAAGGAACTTCAGGATCACATTAATGTGTGCCACACTGCAAAAAACGATTGTTATTTTTGTGGCGAAAATTTGGCAACTTCACGGGGCTTGAGAAAACATATGGAAAGAATGCATGGAATTGAAAAAAACATGCGTGACGATGAATTCATCTCATTTGAAATTAAGTGTCTGGAAGAAAAGAAGAATTTCAAAGCTCAAGAAATAAAGGCAGAAGAAGCTATTTTTTTTATTGAAGAGAACTTGAGAAAATCTCCAATAAAGAAGAGTTCGGGAACTTCCTTGGAAAACATTCATGAAATGGAGAGTTGCCAAATCGATAATGAAATGGAAGTGAAACCATCTAGTATCCCAAAAAGTAGAAAAAGACATCAAAAACAAAGTGCTAATGAAACTGAAATGAAGCCATTTAGTAGCCAAATTGGAAAAAGTCAAAGAGTACAAAGCAGTAATGGGTGGGCAGGAACTTCAGATAAATTGTATATATGTGAACATTGTGGTGCCACAAAATGCACAGCACAACAGTTAGCGAAACATGTCAATGTTGCACATCAGGCTTCAGCTTTAAACTGCAACTTCTGTGGTATTCTCTTCTATTCAAGACAGAAAGCCATTTTACATAGGAGGCAGTTCCACCCAACCATGGGAAGGAACTCATTTTGTTTCACAGAGGTAACTAAACCTAGCATGACAAGTTCTAATGCCAATAATGACGAAGAGATAAATGAAAAGCAGGATAAATGTAAATCATTGGAAGCATTGGGAGTTGATGTTAGAGAATTTACTCCTCCAAAAGTTGTTGCAGTGGCAGTTCGTTCACCTGAAGAACTGAAAAATCAGAATACCAATTTTAAAATTAATAATTTTGGAGATAATAAATTTGATAAATATTTGGAGTGTGACAAGCAAGAAGACACAGTACTTATAGCAAGGAGATATCTTTCTCCAGTGAAAAAAGTTGTACCTAAAGAACCATCAGATGAGAAGGAGATTAATCCCAGCCGTTCTAAACTATTTTCTTTATTAAGTAAAGGAAAATTACCGCAAAATACCGACGAAGAAATTAAAAAAGAAAATGCATTACTTCACAAGGAAGCTCTTATAAAGGAGAATGAAGAAAAAGGAAAAAAGGAATTATTGCATAGTGCAGGGGTTACTGAACAAGATGCTTTGTTGCTCCATCATTTTGGAAGTGTAAATAGAAATTTTGAAACAGATTCAGACCAGAGCCCTTTGAAAGAGTCAGAAGTGTCATCAGAAAGTTTAAAGGAGGTTCATTTACCTGGGGAGGACCTTTTATATCAGGTAGAAGAGTTGGCAGAAGAAGACTCCAAACTAATTGACACTATCAATACCTCTTTAATAGCAAAAGAAGTGGTTATTAATGTTGACAGTACTACCAATGCAAAAGTAATGAAAATGACAAAAGAAGATATTCTTCAAAGGTTTGATGAAAGTAATATTAGGAAAATGACGGGACAAGTGAATCCTGCAAAAGGTGTGATGATTATGAATAAACATGTAGTTATTCAGACTGATAAAAAATGTACATTGTCCGTTAAAACAGATGACCAAGGTAATAAATCAATAGTAACTGGAGCCTCAGAACCTAAAAATGCTTCACAAAATGAAGTTGAGATGGCATTTAAACAATTAACTTCCTTTAAAGAAGGAGACTCATTAAATGACAATGAAAATGATGATCAAGATAAGGATGAGAAGAAATTAGTAAAAGTACATCAGATTATTAATGTTCCGAAAAAACTTGTTCCACCTTATCAAGCAAAAATAAATTTACCCAAACCTGATGAGGAAGTACACAATACTGTTGTCTACCTACCAAAAAATATCAAATCAGTGGATATGACCGTTGCTAACATGGATAATGATGATGAAGATGTATATATTTTGTTTGTTATGTAATATTTTCTTTTACATTTGTATTTTTATGCCCCACCTACAATAGTAGAGGGGCATTATGTTTTCTGGTCTGCAGGTCCATTCGTCCGTCTGTCCTTCTGTTCGTTCGTTCGTCTGTTCCGCTTCAGGTAAAAGTTTTTGGTCAAGGTAGTTTTTGATGTAGTTGAAGTCCAATCAAACTGAAACTTAGTATACATGTTCCCCATGATATGATCTTTCTAATTTTAATGCCAAATTAGAGTTCTGACCCCAATTTCAAGATCCACTGAACATAGAAAATGATAGTGCGAGTGAGGCATCCATATACTGGGGACACATTCTTGTTATGTATATGTTGTATTTTCTTATACATTTGAATATTTATGTCTCAGTCATATAAAAGTTTTACATGTTTAAAGAAATTTGTCTGAATAAGGATTTACTTTGAACCAAATGTATGTATGCCAATTTCTATACAATCTCTGCTTAAACTCCGCCACATTATTTATGTATGTGCCTGTCCCAAGTCAGGAGCCTGTAAATTCAGTGGTTGTCGTTTGTTTATAAGTTACATATTTGGTTTTTGTTCATTTTTTTACATAAATAAGGCTGTTATTTTTCTCGTTTGAATTGTTTTAAATTGTCTTATCTGGGCCTTTTATAGCTGACTATGCGGTATGGGCTTTGCTCATTGTGGAAGGCCATACAGTGACCTATAGTTGTTAATTTTAATGTCTGTGTCATTTTGGTCTTTTGTGGATAGTTGTCTCATTGGCATTCATACCACATCTTCTTTTTTATTTTAAAGCTCATTTTATATGAGAATTAATTTAACAGAATTAATTAATCATTTGCTTTAGAATAAGACTAACTAGACTAATAATGTTTTAAATATTTGAATTATTTGCCTATCAGTTCTAGTTTTTATAGTCATAAATACAATTTTCTCCATTTGAAAGCTAAAACTTGTGACAGTCTAATTATGTAACTAGCAAGTACAATGTATTTCAATTCATTCAATAAAGATTTTCATTAAGCCAACAGATATAAAGGTAAAAATAGTTAGCCATGTTGTAATATAGTCAGGTATAACAGACTAACAGTTGTTTTCTGAAACTCATGACACATTTTAGAGGCAGAGTTAAACCCTTTAGCATGTTAAGCTATTTAGATTTATGTAGTAATAACATTTTTTTGTAATTATTTTAGCCTACATAGCCATGATTTTATATTATGTTGAATGAACTATAGTTTATATGTGCTTTAACTGCTTATATATAACACATTAAAAAAAAAGTTTAATTTTATTGACATCATGTCTGTTATGTTCAAATAATACCTATTTACAACCTTCCAGGATGCATTTTTTATACAGACTCTCTACAGATACTTAAAACTTATATGAAATGTATTTCTTTGTTTAGTTTTTGAGCTGAAAGATTGAATTCAAATTACAAAAAAAAGAAACAGGAACAATGTATTAAGTGAGATTATTCATACTTTAAAAATGAAATTAGAATTTGACAAATTTACTTCAATGTTACAAGTAAATATTAAGACAATATATCATCTTGACTTTATAAAAATGACTTTATTACCCCAAACTGTCCTACTACCTAGATAGTTATGTTATCAAATATTAGTATTATATTACTAATCAGTTGTATATTTATGAGTAATCAGACCTAGTTTGTGTCTATCAGTTTGTCTTTTAGAAGTCTGAAAAAAGTTTTTATTAAAGAGAGTTTCATTAAAATATAACAGGTAATTTTAATACAACTGCAAAATAATTTTTGCGTCATATAATGGTATCATGTTGTCGTGTCATAGTCTGCATTGTTTCAAGACACATTTCGTTTCCGGACAATAACTTTAGATTTAGTAATTGATCTCTATCATGTCTTAAATTTTTTTTATCAATACCACTTAAGGAAGGTTGGGATTGATTTTGATGGTTATGGTCCTAATGGTTTAGGAATTAGGGGTCAAAAAGGAGGCCCCAATTCAAATACTAAGTAAGCATTTTTGTAGTTTTAAACAATAACTTGTATTTAAGTGTATGAATCTCTCTGAAATTATAGCATAAGTTTCCATACCATGAAGGGGTGGTTAGTAATAACTTTGGGGAATATATGGCTCAAAATATTTTGGAATTAGGGGCAAAAAAGGGGGGAAACTAGGTTTTTGTCGAGACTGAAACTTTTGTTGCAGAAAACTCGACATAGGTATAGTGATCCGTCGGCTACGGATTTAGCTAACTTCTAAAAAGTTTAAAATTTAAGAAGGTAGAAGACCTGGATGCTTCATACTTTGTATATAGATGCCTCATGTTACGAAGTTTTCGTCACTCACATGTCCAATGTCCTTGACCTCATTTTCATGGTTCAGTGACTACTTGAAAAAAAAGTTAATATTTTTTTGTAATGTTGAATTCTCTCTTATATTTGGTATGTTCGTACCTTGCAAGGTCCTCATGTCCGTCAGACAGTTTTCATTTGACCTCGACCTAATTTCATGAATCAGTGAAAAAGGTTAAGGTTTGGTGGTCAAGTCCATATCTCAGATACTATAAGCAATAGGTCTTGTATATTCGGTGTATGGAAGGACTGTAAGGTGTACATGTCCATCAGGCAGGTGTCATCTGACATTGACCTCATTTTCATGGTTCAGTGGTTATATATAAAAAAGAAGATGTGGTATGATTGCCAATGAAACAACTATTCACAAAAGACCAAAATGACACAGACACAGACATTAAAAACTATAGGTCACCGTACGACCTTCAACAATGAGCAAAGCATAGTCAGCTATACATTTTTGTGTTTTGGTCTGTTTTTCTCATACTGTATGCAATAGGTCTACTATGTTTGATGTATGGAATGATTGTAAGGTGTACATGTCTTATATTAGCTGACAGGTGTCATCTGGCCTTGACCTCATTTTCATGGTTCAGTGGTCAAAGTTAAGTTTTTAGTTTTGGTCTTTTTTCTAATACTATATGCAATAGGTCAACTAACTAGATTTATATTTTATGATCTACATGTTCCTGAAGGTTATTTGACCTTGACCCCCTTTTCACGGCTCATTGCTCAGTGTTAACTTTTTGTGTTTTGTTCGGTTTTTTTAAACTACAAGCAAAAGGTCAACAATATTTGTTGTATGGAAGAATTGTTAGCTGTACATAAGATTAAGAATGGAAAATGGGGAATGTGTCAAAGAGACAACCCGACCATAGAAATAACATCAGCAGAAGGTCACCAACAGGTCTTCAATGTAGCGAGAAATTCCCGCACCGGAGGCGTTCTTCAGCTGGCCCCTAAACAAATATATACTAGTTCAGTGATAATGAACGCCATACTAATTTTCAAATTGTACACAAGAAACTAAAATTAAAATGATACAAGACTAACAAAGGCCAGAGGCTCCTGACTTGGGACAGGCGCAAAAATGCGGCGGGGTGAAACATGTTTGTGAGATCTCAACCCTCCCACTATACCTCTAGACAAAGTAGAAAAATAAACGCATAACAATACGCAGTTCAAGAGAAGTCCGAATCTGATGTCAAGATGTAACCAAAGAAAATAAACAAATTGACAATAATACATAAATAACAACAGAATACTAGCAGTGAACTGACATGCCAGCTCCAAACTTCAATTAAACTGACTTAAAGATTATGATTTCATCATATGAACATCAGGCACAATCCTTCCCGTTAGGGGTTTAGTATCATACCATCATTACATACACGAGAAGAACATAACCCGTGTAATGTTACTCCCCACTGATGAATTAAAACAATATTTACCATTCAGTGCTTACAAGCACTATGATTGTTTTATACAATTGTTAAGATCTGCGGTTAAATAAGTTTCATTTATCACATCCTTTGCTACCTTTGTTATATAACTATATCATAATTTGTACTGAATGTACAGACAGTAGCATATAAGGTTGCTGACAGATATCTCGATATTAGTGATGTTTTATACTTCGTTTAATTAATGTCTTAAATTGAATAAAGTTTTCTAACTTGTTCAGGTTGTCTAAAACAATGCCTTTCAAGTCATTTGTGATACCAGTTTAGTTCTTAAAATTTTCTGTAATAGAAAAGAGAATGGAATGTTGAATGTGTCAAAGAGAAAACCAACCCAAAGAGCGAAAACAGCCTAAGATCAACAGCGGGGAAAAAATCCCACTCAAATCCGAGCTCATGCAGACCTTTAAACAAAATGTATACTAGAAGAGCGGCTAAAGATTCCATAGTGACATTTAAACTCAAAGATGGAAAAAAAAACTAATATATGACTAAAAAATAAAAAAAAATAGACAAAGTATACAAGACACAAAATAGAATACTAAAGACTAAGCCATCACGAACCCCACCCAAAACGGGGGTGATCCTACGTGCTCCGGAAGGGTGGGAAGATCCCGCTCCAAATGTTCCAACTGCCAATTTGCTCATGTTATTACAAACTCGTTAAATATTCTTGATGAGCGAAAAAGACGCTACACTTTTATACTTCAAAGCATACAAATGAACCAATATATAATAATAAAAAAACTCGCATGACTAACAAAGGCTAACGATTCGTTACTTGGGATAGGCGCAAAATGTGCCGGGATTAAAAGCATGTTTCGTGAGATTTTAACACTCCGTTATACCCCAAACCACTCTGGAATAAGCAAACACACAAAAATGCATAGTGAAACTCATTTTTAACTGAATTCAGAATACGATGATATAATAAAATATAGGTAAAGAAAGAAAACTGATATGCCAGCTTCAGACTTCTCTTTTTTGGTCTTATATAATTTATTGATTTAAGAACTATATGCATTCTAATTGATAAATAATTTATTTTTCCTGACGTTTTATCTTGAGTGCAAAAATTTCATAGTTCCTGGTGAACGAAAGATTCCGAGGAGACAATAAAAACACGTAAAAGCGTTTATTCCAAATGAAAATGACAAAACCATGGCTAAAAGAAAACAGAAAGAAACATTGAATTCTTCAATTGAAACCTAGTTTGAAAAGTAAAATAATAATAATACCGAACTCGGAGGAAATTCAAAACGGAAAGAATGAAATCAAAAGGCAAAATCAAAAGCTCTAACACTTCAAATGAATGGACAGCAACTGTCATATTCCTGACTAGGTACATGTATTTTCTTAAGAAGAAAATTACGGATCAAACCAGGTTTTAAGCTAGCTAAACATCTCACTTGTATGTATGAATGTTAATAAATATAAAAACCAACAAATATGTAACAAAGCAACAAAGAAAGACATAAATACAAAATACATTAGCAAAAATGAAAGACAAGAATAAAAAAATTTACAATAGCACAATCATAAAATGACGAAATGTATAAATAGAGAGCCACGTCAAATGAATATTCCCCAAAAGAGACTAAAGAGTAATATTCATTGAGACTTATGAGCTCCGGAATAATAGAAAATAACCTGGCATTCTGTAAAATCGATATATAGCTGTAGAGTTTTTTGAAAATGTATGTTATACAAATTATCTGATTTAAGTCTGTCCTTTCTAGCTTTTTTTTTTATCTACGAATTATATCTTTAAATTTGACAGCAATAAACCAAAATACCAAATAACTTGGATGTTGTACGATCAATATATATGTTATATAGTCAAGTTATATAGTACGGTGACCAGACACAATATTTTTTTTAAAATTCAATCGTCAAACATAATATATGATTATATTATATATCATTGGAATCGGAAAACTGAGTACATTTGAAATATCGATGTCGTCAAAAAGAAATGTGGTAACAGTTTTGCGTAAAATAAGGTCAAAGATCAAATTATGTTAGTATTTTTTTCTTTCATATTTTTTTCATATTTAAAAATATATACAACATTTAAGGTTAACTTTCAGATACAGACATTTTTTTAAAATCAATTAGCAACGAAATATCTTGAAAATGCGAAAAAAAAAAGGGAATTAGGTAGTCGATTTATTCTGAAAATTGTTTTTTTTCAACTGTGACTTGTTCTATAATACAAGATCAACCATATTCGGTTAAAGTTCAAGATGTTACATTGCCGGCTGACATTCAACCTCAGCAAAATATGATAAATATTATTTTTACATGAAGCCTTCTTTAATCCACCATTTTCTACATTTGAAAATGCCTGTACCAAGTCAGGAATATAACAGTTCTTGTCCATTCGTTTTTTATGTTTTTTGTTATTTGATTTTGCCATGTGAGTATGGACTTTCCGAATTGATTTTCCTTTAAGTTCAGTATTTTTGTGATTTTTTTCTGTCATGAAGGCGTATTTTGCAAAAGCTCATTCATGTAATTCATTTAAGCTAAAAACGTATCAATACTTCGAAAACAGTTACAATGAAAAAATCTAATCAAAGATATCCACACAACAGAATTAAGCCACGAGCATCTTCTAGGTAATCCGTCAAGGATCATGATTGGAAATTTTTAAATAATTCTGAACCTTTACAGGGGCAAAGCTCCGAACATGGAAGGTTTTTTTGTGAACAAACACATGACTTTTTACATAGAGATTTTCCCTTACATGAAAACACAAGATCATGCAAGGAATCTCCTGACATATGCCCTACATTTGAAATACACGGGGTGTAATGAATCATTTAACACTCGTCAACCGTATTCTAAAGGTGACGGAATATGGGGTTTAGCAATATGTAATGCGGTTCAAATTTTAGTTTATAACGAAGCACGTTAACATGTTGTTTCAGTGCCGCTTGACATGGAGACTAAACTTATATCTTTACTTGTAGCAAGCTTGACGAGCATTATATAAATATCATGACGGAATGATTAAAAGAGATTTTTCTGATCATACAGCTTTGAAATTAGCGTTCAATGCAAAACAAGGTGTTTTTTTTGTCAATATTACCGAAGCTCTGCAAACCACTGAAATAATGATACCTTCATTGTCTTGTAGACAGTTTGTTTACCTACTAATAACAGAGACGAAGTTGTGTCGCTAACGGTAATTGTATTTACAGCAGGCAATAGTTAACAAATTGTTGGTTGGGGAAAGACAGGCACATAGTTGGTGAAATTCACTGTAAGATATGAATCACTACCAATGATAAAATGAAATGCCATACAATACATCTTATAGAGGTTTAAATTTCAAATATTCGTCCATAACTTAAGATATAGACCAATTTTGTCTTCAACATTTCAAATGTTAAAGGGTACATTTGTATTTTTTCTTCGATTTGAAGGACATTTATTTTCGTTTTTTTTCTGTGACAAAGTAAAAGCATGTCGGTATTGCAACAATGTATGATTGACATAATCCCGGGGACATAAAAACAGATAGGTAGGAAAAAGAAAAGATATGGGGTATTCTGTATCAGACGAAAGAAAACTTTTACAGTGTTGAATGTCAATGAACAAAGACATATGTTCGACTGAATAATGATTTTCTCGTAACAAATGATAGAAATTTCGGAGATCCCGTATTTGATTCTTTACCGTTAAAATGAAAATGCCAATGACAGAGGTTGATTAATAAAAAAAATGTTTTACTGTGTTAAAAAAAACTTAAACAATGAAAACTTACACATTGGACATGAAATATTTTGTCGATGAAGAAGATTAAATTATGTCACTTCTGAAATAGTTTGTCGATAACGTAACTTTTTCTGACGTTAAAGAAACGCGAATTCGATCACTTCTCTGTTACGGGCTGTATGTTCATCTAAAATACATTATCAAGCAGAAGGGGCATAACTGTAGTGGTATACCGGAATACTGAACGGATCTAACCATAGTCTGACAATTTTGAACGTTAATTTTGAGATTTTGTCTGTTTTGGTCTGACACGGTCGTAACGGATCTTAACAGCTCGCTTGATGATTCAGTCTTGCTGATCTTGACGGAATTTCCTGATGAGGTTATCGATCGGAACGGCTTCTTATTGGTCTTAAAGTCTGGACGTTTTTCTCTAGAGGTAAATCCAGTCGATTAAGATAATATGATAAAACCAAAATGACGGATTCAGACTGAAGTCGTGCTACTAGTGAAATATATAATTTTATGCACGAACAACACGGTATTATTGGATTTGAATTGATATGTGTTTAACACAGTGTGTATTAGTACTATGAGCATGATAAGCAAAAACAAACTAGTTTGAAACATTCGAGAGTCGATTCCAATTTGAGGTGCAGTTGATTTTTAAAATATCTAAGTTAAGTTCACTCTTACCTTTTGATATTGTTTCTAGCCTTAAACATGTTTTGAATAAGACCTTGGTTAATAAATCTATATTGCATAAATTATAAATTGAAACATGAAACAGGGCCATAATCCTTCCTATCAACTCAAAACTGACACTCATATTACAATGTAAAGTTTCGCTGTCAAGATTCGAAGACAAGTTGAAATATTGTATGTTGTTTGAAAAATTAAATGAATAGAAATCGATGGATTATAATAAATGAATAATCCTTTTTTTTAACATTTCATCTTCAGATAGTGAAAAAAGGCACCAAAGTGTAGCCTACCTAGCAAATAGAAATATGGTCAGTATTTTAATGATTTATTTTTCCCTTCTAAGTTACAACGTAACAAATTGTATTAAGTCTAACATCTAACTCTTTTCATCCTTCATTCCTCTTTTTCCATTTAAGAAATCATTTAAAACATATAAATGTATTTTTTAAAGACTTGGTGTTTACATAATCGAATATTAATAGGCGTTATAGATCTATGCGAATCATTCCAATGCAGTTGTATTCTTATATTCATTTAAAAAATAAAAAATCACTAGAGGTCATTCATAAACAGAGATCACTGACAAAATCAAATGTCTTATATTCTTTTCAAATCTTCTTTTGTTATTTTTAACCTCAAGATTTACAAAATTGTATATTTTAGATCTTAAGAAACCTAAACAGTTAAGCTACTGATCTATAAATTTACCGATTGTGTCTGTGGATTATCTTTGTGGGTAATGCATGCATAATTGATGAACTCATCATAGACACAAGCAGGAAATGCTTACCTTTTCATTGCGCCCGGTTTGGAGTTTATGCGAATGCCTCTGTATTTTTTTTTATTATATGTCCGTCAAAATTTTGACGGGACGTATTTTGGTATACAAATTTCCTATGTCTGTCCGGCGTAAACATGTCGCACCGTAACTTGAGAACGACTTATTCAAATTTCATGGAACTTAACATAGTTGTTTCTTTTGATGGTCAAACGATTTGTATACTTTTTACTATTGTTGTACTTGCACTTTTTTTAATGTTATTGTATGTGCAACAGTAGGCAGTCGGTAACGACACATCCCAAGACGTGTAGTGGCTTTACTTCGTCCCTGTTTGATCCTCTTGATACCTGATATCAGACATAAATCAAATAGAACTCAACAATATATGTACGGTACAGGAAATTCCTACCCTTCCGTAGCACCTGGTTTCACTCGCGGTTTTTAGTGGAGTTCGTGTTGTTTCTTATTTATTATTTATAACGGTTGATGTAAATGTCCTTTGGTTTTGTGAGTCTTTGTTTACTCCTTGGTTTTGATTGTTATTGTCTCATAAACAAATGAACAACATTAAAAAAAAACATACATGCCATAGTCAATTAAAATTCAAAGAATATTATTTCAAAAGAGAAGTTAAAAAATGACACTTAATCAAAGAGTAATAGTTTTCAAATGAACTGGAAAGTAAAAGTAGTTAAAGTAAAATAAATTCAAATAAAACAGTAATAATAAACTTAGTTTAATGAGTATATGTAAGTGTATGGATATTCTTTGCGCGTTGTGTTTTAGAATTGAGATAATTAAAATGAGGCCAGTATAGTCATGGTAGTTGCTGACAACTAGTTGGCACATTTGTTCCTGTGAGCTATATATCCGAGAAAGGTGACAGTTTCATGTCGGCTTATACAAGTGGAGAGTGACCCCCCCCCCCCCCCCCCAAAAAAAAAAAAAAATAGCTGTGCAACATTTGACATTTGATCAATTTTTAGATAAAACTGATCACTTCTAAAGGTATTGAAGATAAATTGAATGAATTAATATTTAGAATTAATTGTAAATTGATTAGAATCAAATAAACATAGCTCTGTTGCATAACAGTATTACCAAGAGCCGGCCTGTTTTCTTTGACATCTAGATTTTGTTCATTACACAAAAACGCAAAATCTAAATAATGTTTTCGCTACCAAATTAGCATTGTGAACTTATTCAAACAATTCATTTCCGTTTTCTTCAGGCAGATTATCAGAGATAGTACCACGTCAGTTTGATCTTTGCACTGAAAATGAAGGATTATCTGACTATAGACTTGTATTCCTCTACCTGAGTGTTTCCGTTCAATATACATTCAAATGAAGATAACATTGTTATATGTCATAAATGACAAGAATTTTTTTATTTGAATGTAATATACATTTATGTTCATTCTTTTATTTATTCCTTTTAGATGTTGTATCCTACTGTTACTTCAAAAACTATTATATCCATGTTATTGAAATATAGTATTATCTTGTTTTCTTTGAAACAAACAATGCTTTTGCATATATTAAAAAAAAAATGAGTACTTGCTTTGACAGTTGTCGTCCACACGTTCCGTTTGTTGACAATATGAAAAATAAGATGTGGTATGATTGCCAATGAGACAACTATCGACAAAAGACCAAAATGACACAAACATTAATAACTATAGGTCACCGTACGGCCTTCAACAATGAGCAAAGCCCATACCGCATAGTCACTGGCTTTTATCAGTTCTTATGGACTTGCTCTTTTTGAATTTCTTCTACAGATCAGTATTTTTGTTAAAGTTTGTTGCTATGTATTTTGTTTTAATGTAAGAGTATGAATATTAGAATACCAAATTGTGATATGGATAAATCTGATAGGTTTACAAATGTCGCTTCTGTGAAAGATGTATGAATTGATAAATATAAAAATATCTTGTATTAGTAAATCGCCTGGTTAAGATTACCTTAATTTTCTTCCAGAAAATCTGAGATCACCACATCTGTTTGATGGGGTTTGGGTTGCTCTGACTTAGATATTCTGTTTAGTGTTTTGTGGACTCGTTTGTCTTTTAGCCTTCTGTTTTTGCCCATGGTTTTGTCAGTTTCTCCTCGACTTATAAGGTTGACTGTCCCTTTGTTATCTTCAGCCTGTGTATTGTACACATACCCAAATATCTTTGAGTTGATTCAATACAATTTTTGATAAATTTATCTCAACAAACAAAATTTTTGTATTGAATCAAAAAGTAAAAAATAATAATGAAAGCATGCTGAAATAGTCATTTTTGGACTTAATATGAAAATTAAAATCTCTATCTCATAATTTTCACACTTTTATGATTTGAACACATTATCTCTTTATGACAGACTCCATTTTCTACATAAGAAAATGCTTTCACCAAGTCAGGAATATAACAGTTGTTTTCTATTTGTTTGGTGTGTTTCAGCTTTAAAGTTGATATTCCACAATAGATTTTCTGTTTAGAACTTTCCCTTGAGTTCGATATTCTTATTAAACTTCAAACTAAGAAAACAGCATATAGTGCTTTATTATACTTGAATGACTTAGTTATACTAAAAACACGTGTACACGGAAATGATGGATTATCTTTTAAAATGAAAATATAGTATCTTATCATTTTTTTTCAAAAATGTGCTGCTGTTAAAGAGTTTAATAATGATCTTCGAGTAATTACGTTAAGTGTATATGCATGCATTGGTTCAATAACTGTCTTAACATTATTATTCAAGACACTGCTTCTATGACTTTTTATTGCACCAATTGAAAAATAATAAAGTGATATTAGAAAAATAGTCGGAATAAAGGAAACAAGGGGACCAAGTTTGAACGAAGTGTGGTGCACACTTTTGATTTAAATATTTGAATAAAATAGATATATATGATTTTTCATAATATAAAGGTGTTGATTAAAGTCGATTAAAGAACGTGCTTACCCCTCATTGTACTGAATCTTTTTTGTATTAAATAACATCTTGCAATATATCATTTGTATTGTACACTTCCTATTGAAATAATCTATTCACGGAAGTTTTACAACGAACGGATGTTCTGACGTTAAGAGAAGATGCTATACAAGCTGAGTTGCAGAATAAGAATTACTTGAAATAATGCACTAGTTAGATTCCGAATAAAATATCACTCTAAAGGTAGTCAGGATGAGATTTAATCTGTTCTGTCTATTGTTAGTGTTGTTAAGAATAGATATTGGTGAGTAAATTTATTTTGTTAGTTTTGTTGACAAAAGATTAATACTAAATTTAGTTGTTTTTTTTTAAATGAAGCTCAAAATTTTTAGAAAAAAGGGATTGTGATGTTATACATTAAAGATTAATTTGAATAAATATGGTTTCTCAACTAACCAAGATTATAATTCGAAAGACCCGACGTGTGCTACGTCTACAAACGACTCACCAATGACATTCAATGTAAAAGATAAATATCTTTTGGTTGATCATATAAGTCCTTCAAGGCTTCAATGATAATTAGATTGAACAGCAAATCTAAAGTATTGGATACATAAGCTTCCTAAAAGTTCCGCACAACAAGACATTGCCAGCTAATGTGCATGTTCCACAAAAGAGTGTCCGTTAGATTGACACATATTTATATTTTCAGTAAAAGGAGGTCTTCAGAGATATTACAAAACTGTTGACTCGCGAGATGGTGTTAACCATGATAATCACAATCTTTCATTGAAATTAATTATATGAATATTTTTCAACTCTTTATACCCTGATTTCCAATGTTTGAAAAGTCGCATAAAAGAATGAACTCATCATAGATACCACGATTACATTTTGTATTTACACCAGAAGCGCGTGTCCGCCAAAAGCGCAGGTCGTCTACAAAAGACTCATCAGTGACGCTTAACTTAAAAAAAGTTCAAAAGGCCAAATAAAGTACAAAGTTGAAGAGCATTGAAGACCAAAATTCATAAAAGTTTTGCCAAATACAGCTCAGGTAATCAATTCATGTGGTAGAAAAGCCTTAGTATTTTGAAACAGTAAACTTATAAATATGACCATTTAAATGACCCACAGTGCTTTTCAATATAAAAAAGGTAGCATACATTATAGATATATTGCTTTGTGATACTATACAATATAATTTGTTAATAGTGAACAAAAAAGTTAAATAAACTACACAGAGGAACAAGTGATTAGAGTTTCTAAGGGAGCTACCATTTTATTTTTAGGGGGGGGGGGGGGCTAGGATGAAAAATTTTGTCCTGCATTTTTTTTTAGCTGTAATCTCTGTCCTGCCTTTTTATTTTTCACTCTGTTCCGTCCTGCATTTTTTTTTGGGTTTATCCTGACTTTTTTTAACCTAAATTTTTTTTTGCAAGTGTCTCAGCCTGCCTTTTTTTTTAATCGAAACTCCTGTCCTGTCTTTTTTTTCAAATTTCATCCTAGCCCCCCCCCCCCCCCCATAAAATCAAATGGTAGCTCCCTTATTGACATCATACTGGTTGAATTTGGAGGTAGAATTTTAAGTGTAAGTATTCTTAAGGGAACGAACTGTGCGCCTCTCCTTGCCACTTTTTCTTTTCTTTCACTAAAGTCGGAAATCCTGCAGACACTTGTCAAAAACAGAGACCAAAGAAGCCGGATCACTTTACATTCAGATATAACGATGATATTCATTCCATCTTTCATGAACAACTAAAACCTTTTTAATTGGGTTTCATTAATAGAATTATTGTAAAAGTCTATGTTTTTTCCCATAGCTAATTTATGGATTATTCTCATATGCTTAGGTTGTGGAAATCCATTGAAATAAATGAAGAGCTTTATTTTCACTTTCTACTGTTTTTTTTTGTAATTGTATGTCCTTTAAACGTTCAGCTGATGTTTATAGAGTTTAGCAAGAACGGTTAGTTAAAGTATACATTTATACATACCCCATCATTAGTGAATATAGAGTAAGTAGATATAGGAAGATGTGGTGTGAGTGCCAATGAGACAACTCTCCATCCAAATAACAATTTAAAAATTAAACCATTATAGGTTAAAGTACGGCCTTCAACATGTTCTTTTCTGCTTGAAGAGTGATGAACAATAAGTTTAGATTGGAAGGTTAAGTATAAGTTATGAGTTATTTGAAATTCTAACGATTTTGTTATACCAGGCATAGATGAAGCAGTATTTGGCAAAATATTTTGGAATTTTGGGTCCTAAATGCTTTTCACCTGTATACTTGTTAAGCTTTCTAACTATTTTGATCTGAGCGTCATTGATAATAAAATTAACGGTACCAATTTTCTTGCACCAGAGGCGCATTTCGAAAATACATGTCTCTTCAGTGATGCTCGTGGCTAAAATATTTGAAATCCAAAGCTTATATAAAAGATTTAGAGCTATAATCCAAAAGATCCAAAACGTATAGCCAAATCCGTGAAAGGAATCAGAGCTTTGCATGAGGGAGATACGTTCCTTAATCTATAATAATTACCATTATTTTGTAACAGCTAATCTTAATAACACAAAAAATCCGTATTTTCATGCCAGTACCGAAGTACTGGCTACTGGGGTGGTGATACCCTGGGGGACTAATAGTCCACCAGCAGAGGCATCGACCCAGTCTTGTCTAGACGAAACTCGTGTCTGGCGTATCAAATTATAAGCCTGGACATTTGATGACTATAAACATAGTTTGAGAAAAACGTTTCTATATTCAGCATTATTGTGTTTTCAGGTGTCATCAATCAGCAATCTTTAATCACACAAAACCATAAAAACTTCCTGTGGGTGTTTAGTTGTTAAGGGCGTACGATGCAGTTGGAGGGAGTCAATGACGTTGCTGACGTTAATCTTATTTTCGCGACGTCAAACTGTGACATATAGGGATAAGATACATTTTCCAACTGATTTTTATCATTCAAACTGATTTAACTTGAAAACGCGTACATGGAACCTTAGTTTTTGATGTGACATTTGGTTTAAATACGCATGAAGATTATTTGTACTATTTTTTCCCAAAAATGTCAATAATGTTTCTTTTAAATTTGATAAATATACAGCAAAAATGACGGTTTTTTCTATATTCAAGAATATTTGATAAAAATGAGTTTATTTCCGAAAAAAGGCAGAAATTTATAGCATACTTATATAGAATAAACATTACAAATACAAACACAGCTTGTGTTTATCTTTTAAAATAAGTAAAAAGTATGTAATATCTTTCGAAATGAAAAACGTATCAACAAATCAGAATTTTGAACAAATATCTTATATTTCTACCTATTTTACACAAAAAGTAGCATATGAAGGTATATTTTTTATTATATTTGATTTCATCAGGTAAACTATAGCCTATACGCAAATGTTCATAAAAAGTTCAATATGGGATAAAAACTGTATCGTACGCCCTGAATAATTGGGAGGAGTATTCAGTCGTGAAACGGTTGTCGTAACCTTTGGTAATTTTTTAATTTGATCACAGAGCTAACATACTAATTTCATTCCATAGCATGTCGATAACCAAACCTATTTCGAATATACAATTATGCATCTCTTTGAAGTATCTTCTGAAAATCTTGGTTGAAATATGCATATAATACAATTCCTAGTATCAATGATGTTAATTGCATTAGGAGGTCCTTACACTGATAGTTAACATATACTTTGTTCTTTACCTGATATTGATATTGATATAAAAACATTTGCATAAACCGACATTCAGCGTGTTAAATTTTATACAATAATGTGTGTACCAAGAATACAAAATTTTCATTCACAGTATTTGCAAACTCAACTTTTTTCCATCAGGACACTCACTGTAAATTAAAACTAATGAAAGAGTCTTGTTTTAATCTATGCCTTGTATTATTTATTTTTGACGTATTCACCAGTATATAGATCGATCGTCATATTTTTGTGCTCGCAATGGCAGATCCATAAACTTATTTGCCGTGAGAGGGGGTTCGAAGGGAACGTATTCCCGATTTATACAAGTAGGGTACAGTTTCTATGTCAAGGGATGGGTCCCCATAGCAGGTCAATCGAAATGCATAATTCGCATGTCACTCTCTCTTCTCAGATATCAAAGTACTTCTAAAGTTATTGTTTTAAGTGGTTATCAAATCTTGAAAAATATTCGGACGCACCGAAGTGTTAATATGCTATTTGATATATCTTAACAATATTTCATTATCACATTTTAAACTTTCAGAATAATAATGTTGTTTTATACATGCAATGAATGATTCATTATTTTTTATTTAAAAAAAGGGAACTAACTTATGTAGTTGTTTCTCTGCTAATGCGTCCCTTTTTTAAACAGGTACAACTTTAGAAATTCACATCAATACACCAGATGAAGGCAAACTAGACGCCGAAACAACTACACGAAATATACTCGATTATTCAATTCAATTGAAAAGCTATAGAAATAATCATGTTGGTGACAATCGGTCTGTAAAATTAGATGTAAAGGCATGCCATGATGCCGTGGTGTTTCTATCAGAATCTGACCCTATGCATTCATCACAACCACTTTATGAAATTGTCCTTGGTTCTTATACAAATACAAAAACATATCTACTTAGAAGGAATGACGACTCACTCGATCCGTCCTCTCTCGTTAAAGTTTTCCCAGATCACGAAAACATTGGTACTAATAATTTACTGAGCTGTTCTGACTATAAAGCTTTTTGGATAAGCTGGATAGACGGACTTATCAAAATTGGAAGTGGTTCTACGTTATTCGATAATGTTTTTGCTCACTGGCAAGATCCTGTTCCTATAGAAGTAAAAAGTATTGGTATTTTAACATTTTGGGGTGCTACAGGTGAATGGAGAATCCATGATGAAGGTAAGAGAAGACTGGAGATAAGAATGGGAAAAAAAAGAATATATTTGTTTTATGTATTTTTATTCTTTTGTCATAATTTGATTGTATCTATCTTTATCTTACCTCCTACAGATTTATAGAGATATGATTGGTTAACAGACTACACGTGGTGACTATGTATATTTGGTATCAATACATTCGAAGACGTACATGTGTTGTTGATATATGCGTATACAATAAACCTGAATGTTTTCCTGAACACGTAATTGGACTATATAGAGGTCCTTATTAGGTTTTTGGTGACCAAATCTTTATTCTCATTCATTCTTTTAGAACACCTTTTTGTTCAAACTGTAATCAGGCTGTTGAGGATAACAAACATTTTTTTTCATTTGCCCTAAGTACAATGATTTAAGACAGATTCTTGATTCTATTAACTCCATTGCTGATAATGTTGATATAAATATTGAATTATCACTTTTTGGAAACAGATGATTTTTATATGATATGAAAATTGCTATTTTTAAATCTGTTCATAAATATATCAGTGACACTCAACGTTTTGTTTGAAACTTACTTATTTTTTGTTTCATTTAGTTTCATTTTTTGATTTGTTTCTCCTCCACTTAAACATTTATTCATTTTATCCACTAAGCAAGGTACGTGTCTCTTTCAAGCCATATATGTATATTTCTAATTACTTTTAAGGATATTTGCATGTTTCAAGGTTCTTAGATCGATGTTATATATTTTATATATTATGCCTATATATTTTAATATACTTTTCATTTAGTAAGTAACACTGAAGACATATATTTGCTCGTGTGTGCTCATAAGTAGCATGCATATTCCACTATATTGCATTATTTTAAATACACTTGTTATAATTGAATTATACATTGAACATGTAATATGGAGAGAGCTAGCTTGTATAGGCTGTGCCTTTTGCTTAATCCTTTTCATATCTTAATGAATAAAATATGTTTAAAATCAAAATTCTCATTCAATATTGAAAATTCCTTGAGGTTGAAAAGGTAAGAATTGATGAAATTCAAATATGTAGTATCACTACTGCATGTCTGTCATATTTGTTTACGTAAATTACCTTCTGTTATATAACCTGCGCACGCAATACATTGAGAAATAACACAAAACACGAGGTGAAAGTTTCGTTTAAAATGGTTTTGCAGCACATTGTCCCTAATTTGTCAATTATTATAAAATAAGTGGACCAACATTTACACCCTCTTGCCAAGAAAATATATTGTGCTTCTATTTTTAGAGTTTTAGGTAACAAGATGCAGTTACAGGTATATTGATAGTTATGGAATATGTGTTACATAATTATGGTCTCGGTGACTTTCATATTTAAGTAATTCCAACCCCGTCCACTTTTCTTCTATTGTGAATTTTGAATGACCCCATTGTATATTACGACTATTTTTCATAAAAATAACAATAATAAAGTGCAAAAAAGTTATCTAACGTTTTGTTTAATGGTTTACAAATATTGGAATTGAATATTAAGGAGTTGAAACATAGTGCAATTACCATTCTGTACCATCTTCTAAAGTTTTCAGAAAAGTTTTTTTTTCTCCTCCAATCAATTTTAATAATTTCGATAGACTAATTTTGAAACAGATCTAAGATCAAATTAAGAAACCAAAGACTTTGTTAAGAAAGACTGCAATTTACTTGCAATTAATGATTTATTGATTATGTTACAGATTTGTTCAGTGGTCTTTTCAGTGGGTGCAGTGAAGATGATAACAAAGCAGACATGATTGTTCTAGAATCAATGGAAGCATCGAGATTTGTTTGTGGGTCCATATGCGCCTTTATGGACAATTGTTTCGGCTTCAACTTTAAAGCTACAAATAAAAGGTATTTGCCTTTATAAAGAAACAGTATGTATATTCTTGTATTTCTAATGTTGCTTTGTTTTGGCAATAACTTTATGTTGACTCAAAACATATTGCAGTTCCAAATGACACATGCAAAAACAATCCGAGCTGAAAGAACCATTCATAGTATCTAGCGAAATACAACACATTTTTGCTTTGCTGAAAAATGGAAGACCAAATACATATTGACCAGTTTATAAAATAATGATAATCATAATAGGTTATTCCACCTTAAATGCATATATTTTGATTTAGACTTATCCCGGAAAACATACTTGAGTGTCGCCTGACAGATTTGTTAAACAAAATACCCAAACGAAGATTTTTGTTAAATTTAGCAAAGCAGTTTCAGAGGAGAAGATTTTTTTAGGTTAACAAATGACCACGACGACTATGACGGACAACGGACGATAAGTGGTAAGAACAGCTCACTTGGTGCCTAGGTCCTGGTGAGCTATACATGAGACGAGTACCCTCCATTATAATGAAAACAATGTACGCCTTTTTTATATTCCTGTAGCAAGTGATAGTTCTTGTATGAAAAACAGGTGCGAAAGATACCAGAGGAACATTTTAACTCATAGAT
This sequence comes from Mytilus trossulus, assembly GCF_036588685.1. NCBI lineage: Eukaryota > Metazoa > Mollusca > Bivalvia > Mytilida > Mytilidae > Mytilus > Mytilus trossulus. The sequence goes on from NC_086374.1 coordinate 99,573,333, forward strand.
CGAAAATAAATTGACAACGCCATGGTTAAAAAAGAAAAACGAACCTCGACAAAAACTGTTGGTGATCTTTAGAAGGGTAAGCAGATTCTGATTCACATGTGGCACCCGTGGTGTTCCTAATACTTTTACAAACCCGGTTAATACTTTAATTCGGTATGTTATATTCGTGAAAAGGGAAGGGGATTGTAGGTACGACATAAAGAACAGATCTACTGAATGATGATTTCTTTTTTTCAGGTGTGAATTGTTATCAATCTACAATTTAGCAAATGGTATTGTTAAAAAGAAAAAAGAAGGTTGGAGATTTTATAGCAAATGCTTCAAGCACGATGACCAGTGTTTAGGATGTTATTAGCAATCCACTTTTGACTTTTTTTTTAAACACTTTAACACAGATCGTCGCGAAACATTTCAAGTGATAGAAAATGAACTTTCAAAATATAACTACCAGAAATTTCAATAGTTTAATTTATAACTACATATTTAACTAGCTAGCGTTTATTTTTTGCACTTATGATCCTGCATCCTGTCAGAACTTATATCTCTGCATTAGACAAGATAATGATTTCCCCACACTGCTAATGAAGTCTTGGCACTACACTAGTTCTGCCGGATTTTCACTGATAGGAATTTCAGTTTTGAAAAACATGTACATAGTCTCACTATTTTACTCAGTACAGCTGTGATTTAGAGGTAAAACATAAGCCCTACTGTTCCTAAACTCGTGTCATACTTATCTTGTTAAAACAAAAGGCTTTTGGATTTGAAGTTTTATAAGATGTTGTAATTTCTAATGGATGCTATATTCTATGTTTTTCTCTCTGACCATGTTTGATCTTATTGATAAGTATGCAAAAAGCAGGATGTATTACTATTATAGTTTTTATCCCTAATAAGAAGAACATATAATTTCTTAAATGTTTTTATTCGTTCTAAAATATATTTTCTAAATTATAACAAGAATTGATATATTTCTGATATAAGGTTGAACAATTTAAAATACAAAAAATATTAGTCTTTGGATCAAATTTCTCAGTGCTTTGAAAATACCTCTACAGAACATGATATATCTTTTCATAACGAGTTAGAATTTGATATATAATTCAATATAATAGTTGAGTCTTAATCATACCTATAGTTATCAAAGGTACCAGAATTATAATTAAGTACTCCAGACGCGCGTTTCGTCTGCATACGACTCATCAGTGACGTTCATATCAAAATATTTATAAAGGCAAACAAGTACAAAGTTGAAGATATAAAGTTCCTATATTTGAGGATTTTTGTGATGCCTTATAATTAAAGAAACTTCTAACCAGGATTATATTATTTTTATAAAGAATGATTAAATTTCTCATTTTGTTTTTTACCATCTTTTCGCAAACATTAATATAATACGGATGTGTAGGAACTGAAATGTGATTGAAAGCACGTTAACAGAGTACAGACAATACTCACTTACATCTCAACATACGTCGCATAATTATATTAATAATACAACACTAGTGTATTTACACGCCTTTACCAAAACAGGTCTTAAGGATATAAATTTTCTCCTTCTATACTATAAAACTTTCAGAACAACTTCTTTATAATAAATTGTGCACTTTTATTTTGATGAAACACTTAACATAAAGGATTCCTTATTAGTTTTATCACTTGATTTGTAAAACTGTTCACTTTCTAAACCTTTTATGAAAATGCTTATATCTGATACCGAGATGTCGCAATTATTGAAGGCGCAGATAAAATGTTAATTGGTCAATCTCAAAAAGAAATTCTTTACGTATGTCCACTGACGGTGAAACAAAATTACAGAGGCTATGTGAGTCATTTGGTTGCTGTTGTATATTACACCAGCGTGTGTAATCAAATTTGTGCCTGTCAGGGGTCTGTATTTCAGTGGTTGTCGAATTTTTTTTTGAAAAAAAACAGGCTCGTTATTTAATTTAGTCTTTTGGATTGTTTAACATTCATCATTTCGGGGCCGCTTATAACGAAATATGCATTGCAGATTTTGCTCAATGTTGAAGACTGTTCGTTGACCTGTCGTTGTTAACTTCTATGTCATTTAGTTCCTTTTGAAAAGTTTTTTTAATTGCAATCATGCCATATCTTCTTATATTTATAAGTTTGGTTTGGATTTTACAAAATAGATGATTTCCATTTTTATGTATTAATGTTAAGAATTGGTTTGGATCTACTTTTTTATTAACCTTTTGTTTTGAGTCTATATAAGTTCGTAATTGAAGTCAAAATATTAATCAATCAACTCAAGTAACCAAAACAATGTATATGTTCCTTATGTCGTTACTACAATTCCTTTTTGTCACAAATGTGACCTTCCTAATTAGAATATTTACCGTCTTTGTAAAATTGAAGATTCATTATTATTAGTTGGATACCAATGTTTTAGGATTTCGTCTGTACAGGTGAACCACGAAATTAAATATTCAACGAATACCAAATTGTCTATAGTCTAACCGGTTGTATGCAGATTTCACTACAAAAATAAATATCCACGAACATGCAAGTTTTCCTAAATCCACGAAGCTTTGTACCCACGAAAATAAATGAATCCACATTAACATGCGCAATACTATGGGTGCTTCATATAGAGCAGGATCTGCTTACCCTTCGGCAGCACCTGAGATCACCCCCAGTGATTGGATTGGTGTTGCTGTTGTACCCCAAATTGTGACATAGCGTATTTGGTATGTTTGTTTTGTTCACACATTGTTGTCCATTTATTAGAATTTGATGCGACTGTCATACAAGTGAGAGGTTTAACTAGTTTTAAAACCAGGTTTAATCAACAATTTTATACATAGGAAAATGTCTGTACCAAGTCCGGAATATGGCAGGTGTAATCGATTCGTTTGATGTGTTTGAGCTTGTAATTTTGCTATTAGAATAGGGACTTTTCGTTCTGAATTTTGGTATATATTTCTGAAATGAAGATTTTACTATGTTTTTTTCAAAAATATAATAAAGAGAATACCTTGCTATTTTTTATAGCTACTAGGTGAAAAAATGCCCAAATTCTCCATGTTCTCATAATTTTTTCTTCGAGAAACTCATTTTTTTCTTTAGATAATTGATGAGATAACATTTTGAAATACAAAATAAAAATGAAGGTATATCAAACAATAAAAAAGAAAACAAATTGTTTTTTCTATCTATCATATCAAAGTTTTCACCCAACCCAGGCTCTACCATTTTCTCCCTGTCTCTATGACGCCGCACTAATCTCTTTCTCTCATTTTTTTCCCAACCTACTTCTCTTGCCAATTATCGTATACACTTAAACATTTCTCTATCACAGGTTACGTACTTATTCAGGAGTATGACAGCTGTTATCAATTCGTTTTATTTTTTATTTTGCCATTTGTTTAGGAACTTTCCTTTTTGAATTTTCCTCAGAGTTCAGTATACTTGTGATTTTACTATTTTTTTATGTTTGAATGAGATTTGAATTGCTATTTTTGCCAATTGTGTCTATTCCAAAATGTGACATTATAACTGTGTAGTTGCATGACAAATGATGTAATCATATATACAAAGGAATACTTAATTTGTAAGACTGCAGACGGTTCATTTTCTCTCTAAGCAATATCTGTTTGACTTGAGGCGTGTTTTTCTTTCCTTAGCAACACGATAGGATTTGATAGAAAATTAAATCCTAATACAAAGAGGTGTATGAAATAAGTAGATAGTGGAGGCAATTCCACATTAAATAGAAGTCGGATAACAGTTAAATCGAAAATATCTCTTATTGTGAAGCTTGTTTAAATGCAGTTTATGAGACTCTGTAAGTATTACAATAATGATATCTGATAAATATATATGCATAACACTTTTAAATTTTTTAATCTCGATTTTTTGTAGGTAATTACAAAAATTACAAAAAAATACATGTTTGCAATGATTTCTGCATTAACAGTATATCATATCCGTAGTAGTTGTTTTGTTGTAAACTATTTTTGAAAATGCCGCTTTAGAACTATATTCCTCCAAATTGTAGTTTTACGAATAAATTTTAAGAAATAAATATCTCTAATCAAATAATGATTAAAAAAACGAGGCAACATTAAATAAACTCATCTTGTTTTTGACAAAAGTCTGAAGGAACTCCGATTCATATGAAAATAAGAAGAGGTCGACAGGGAGATGGATTCATTGAAACTCATATGAATATGGATCCAATGAGGTCGAGTACCCGAGTGTTTGAGTTCTCATTGCCGTTCCTAATAAATACTGCAGGTAAACCATCGTTTATTTGCATGTTATTTAAGAATATTATAGTTTAACAAATAATTCCTTTAAAATGACAATTATTATTTAGAAATAACTTCGGTTCAGTTGCATCACCGGTATTTTTTTATTATTGACTGTATCTACTCTATCATAAGAAGTTGGAATTCTCTTTTGTTTTCGATCAGTGGAGATATCTGTAAATATTTGTCCTATAGGTGTCATACCACCAACTACTCCCTCATATTGAGAACGTATGTGAAAGTATGCCTACTTTGACAAAAAATAGTGCATTTGATGTCATTGTTCACCTAAACTAACCAACAAATTTGCAGAAATGAAGCTTTTGTTGAAAGAGCAATATATTAAGACCATTTTGAGCCAAATTTTACCTGTCTAGGAGTTTGCATTTAAATTGAGGATTAATGTGCTCCATGGTATACTAATTTAAGATTTCCAGAAAACCAGAGGTTATTTTTAGTGGTACCTCCTTTCGGGTGCTCTTTTCTTTGTTATATGATTTTGAATCTATGCTGAAAATTGGCATGCAGAAAGGTGTCACCTGTACAATTCAGGATATACCTAAGTTAAACTTAAGGTAAAATATTTAGAAAGCTGTGAAAATTGCAAAATTTGGTTGAACAGATAGGGACTTTTAATTGGTGGTATGACACCTATATGAATATTTTCCGTAATAGAAGTTTCAAAACTTACATGCTATTACTATTGTACTGAACAATGAAATAGTTAAATAAAATAGCTACAATTAGAAAAACAAAATATCACTTATTTACTCGTTCAAAAGAAAGCAAGGATTTGAAAATATCACACTGTGCGTTAGGTAACGAAGAAAAATACAAATGATCAACTGCCTTCTGTATTTTCTGGATTGTCTTTTTTGTTTGTTGTAATTAAGTGTTTTTTTATTGTTTGATCATATTGGCGTCTTCCTTTTGATTAAAATTAATAATTTTGTATATTTTCATCTGGGATTATTTGTATGTGATGGATCACGGATATTTTATTGCATCCTTATTTAAAGCAGATTTACATAGAAATTTTTATGTTCGTATTAGATTTTTGTAGGTTATCATATTTACTTGTTTTGATATTGGTCCGTGAAGCATTCTTCTAAGCTTAATAAACTGTTAATGTAGTTAAGTATGTTAAAAATGTAAATCAACCAAAAAATGTATATTTTTTTTGTACTCATGCATATAGGAAAATAAAAGTAATGCTCACCTGTATATTGTATGTAGTTTCTTGTGATTATATTAATGCAAGTGGAACAGTTTTTGCGGAGGCTCTTTATACCATGTATTGTTCGGATTCCTTTAATGTATTTAATGTATCACAAGACATGTAGTCAGCACTTCGATGTTGACATAAAAATTAATTGTATTTTATAAATTTTATAAATTTCGTGGTTACAAAACTTTGAAATTTACCAAAAAAATAAAGATTTTCTTATCCCAAGAATAGATTAACTTAACCTAATTTGGAACAACATCATGGAATTTTGGGTCCTCAATGCTCTTCAACTTTGTACTTGTTTGGCTTGATGAATCTTATGTAGACGAAATGCGCGTTTGGCGTATTTAATTATAATCCTGGTACCTTTGATAACTATTAATGTACTTGTTGTAATTTAACTATTTTGGCATTTCAAAGAAACAGCTTGTTGCGTGTGTATGTCAAACGCTGAACGCAAATTCATAAAGGAGAAAAGCGTCGTCGATTTCCCATAGAATATTACAAGTTCTGCACGTAAAAGAAAAAACATTTTCATGAAAGAGTCAAACATGTACAAAGATCAACTTGCGATCTTCAATAACAGACAAATAGCTGATATCATTTGTCAATCAGTCAATGGTCCGAGTTTTGAAATTTTAAAATTCAAGTTTCATTACAGTTAATTACTAGTTATTAATTGAAAATATTAATATTCTTTTCTCTTAAACTGTTTCCATTGTATAATATAGTCGATGCCACCAATTTTATATAGACTTTTAATATTATTTTTTAAACTTTTAGATTTGCTTTTTTGCTTTTAAAAGATACCAAAAGTATGTTCAATTTCATAACTCGGCGAAAAAAATAAGATGTCAAGGCCAAATAAAAAACAACATAATAAAAGAAAATAAACAGTATAAAACATGCAAAAACACAACTGGAAAAAAAAATTATCTTCATTTTTCAAATTTTACTTGAGGAAAAACGTAGACAGTCTGGTATTACATGAAATTTGAACACAAAAGATTATTTATCGCAAAATAGTACATATCTTATTCATTGAAATATATTGATTAGTTGGAAACATTTATTTGCATTTATAACAAGCTGCATGTACTATCAATAGAATAGACGAAACTTGGAGCAAAAGGACAAAATATGTTTACTAGAATACACAACAGAATCATAGGAGGTTTTATCATCATTCAGTTAAAGTTTGTGTTAATAAGAGGTAAGTTTATATACAAGTAGAATTATACCTTTTTGCGTAAATGAAAATTTAGCAAGACACATACACATGGAAAAAAGTATTGCAACACCAATTTGAAATTCAAATTAAAAAAACTCTCTTTATTTTTTTTTTATATAATTTGTTGAAATAGAACTAGTTATACATTATTTACATATCACCTTAGTTTAATCAATAAATATCGACTTGATAAGCTTATATCTGCACATGCAGCTACTGTACTCGTAAACAATAAAACAGATGTTTTTATCCTCATTGTTTTCAATACTTTAAATAACCAAGTTTATAAAGATATGTGATTGACGCCTTGTAATTGGTCACCAACAACTTATAACTGCAGCAAGATGGCAGATTATTAGCATGAGAGATCCAGAAGCAGGTGTGACAATTGCACTTATCGTTGGTCATCACCATTCCACTATAAGTCGTTTTGAGAATACAAATCAGGCAACAAACGATGTTCAAGACCTTCCGAGGGTCAAGAAGACCCCCTATAACATCTGCTAGGGAAAATCAAGCATAATCAAGGTTGGTGAGAAGAAAATCCATTGCAAACAATACAATCCTAAAAAGAGAGTGATGACCATACATCAGCCTTTAAACAAGAACTGTTCGAGATCCACTCATCGCTACTGGTTATCATGTGATAAGACCATTTCGGGGACCTTCGCCTGCGAACAGACACATAGTTGCCCGTATTCAATATAGTGCAGAGCTAGCTAAAGTTGGAAATTAGCATCGTTTAGGAAGATCCATTGTTCCAATGGAATTCGATTTATCTTCCTTGTCCCGATTGTAGCCCGAATTTGAACCATATCGAGCATATATGGGACACTATTGGGCGTAAAGTGCACGAAAGAACTCATTTCAAACACGTCATGAAATAAATAATACCCTTCGTCAGGAATGGATGCTGCTACTTTAGCAACAAATTAGTTGACTTATGACAGGAATCAGAAGACGCTAAGAAATGCTGTTATCCGTTTGAATGGAGACTGCGCACAAAGTTCTAATTCCTTGGCGTATAACGATCAACCATGCTGTGAACAATCATCTAAAGATTAATTTTGAAATGTCTGACATTGTAAAGTTCGACTGCAGTAAAAGTTATCAAACGCATTTTTTTTGGACAAAAAACACTTCATTTTGTTATAAAATTTTGGTTAGATAAAACGTTTTTTACCCACATTTTTTATTCTTTCTAATGCCAATGTTATCATTAACTATTTTTCATATTATTTTACAAATATTTCATCATATTCCTTCCAAAATAAGAGGCTGATTTTTTAAGTTTTAAAAAATCAAGGTGTTGCAATACTTTTTTCCATGTGTATATTCAACGAAAGTGAACATAATTTGGAAGTCTAAATCATGTTTTTTTTATCATAAAATAATCTCAGGTTATAAAATAACTTACAAATGTATAAACATTTAGTACGAAACTTTCTTTCTTTCGAAAAAAACAACCCGGATGATATCAAATTCCGGTGATTTGCACTTTAAATTATAAGGGTCATGGTGAAGTATTAAATATACAATGGTTATTACTCAATTTATTTCACTTGACTGGGCGGGGTTTAACCGGTTCGCTCATCATAAACCAGTCCATCTTTAGATAGGTGTTTTATAATAAACTCATCAATGAAGTATCCAGTCATTCTTTTGTAAATTCCTTTAATGACACTGATAGGTGATTAGAAATCAGTTATAATTATAACAGCAATCATCCTCATCATACACATGGTCAAATAGACTGTCCTTATGCAAATTAAAACGTAAGCTCCACCCGATCAGTTGAAATAACATTGGTAATAATTGCACAGCAATGTTTTGCCAATCTTTACCAAAATCCAGTGTCATCAATTTCTAGTTATGTGCTTAAATATCAAGTGTGAAATTTTGACCCTGTTGAAGGTAATTATTTCATTTTGTTCTGATTAGAATGCAAAAATAAAGTTTGTTGAATCATTTAATTTATTTAATAGTAATCGTGTTTTTTTGCTCGTGGGGTTTTACTGAAAAAATGGCCCATCTTCAATTTGGATTGTTATGCCACAATGGTACCCTTAGAATATGCCTTCTTACTAAGTGCTTGCATTTAATGATTACATTTTCAGTTTTTATTTATATAAATATATGTACGACAAATAGTAATGTTAATTGAAATTGAAGGGGGATTTCACAGGGGATGTCGTATGTTTTGAATGACACATTTCTCTTCAGTAGAATAAAGGTATCTCTTAGTTGTATGTGCATCATTCCAATCGGACATACAATGAACAAAATGATTTTAATGTTAAATTAAAATTAAGTTTTTTGAAATTTAATTCGATCAGATTTTCACATTACAAATATAAGGAATTATTATGAGGTATTAAATATCCAATTTATTTTGCACACCGGGGCTCTACCAGATTGAAGTTAAATCCACAGTATTATAAACTCGTATTTGTTCTTTTTAAAATTAAAAGAAAATTTTGGCTAATATCCGTACTTGGATTCGGAATATTATAAATGCATATAAAAGACGGAAAATGTTAAAAGCTTCAATTTGACACCTTTTGGAACATTGTGACTATAAATAAAAAAAAATTGTTAAAAAATGAACATTCTAAACCCTAACGAAAATAATATTGAAAGTACTTGTATATACAAGCTCTGTCTTTCGGAAAAATAATAAAAAGTGTAACTCATATTTGTCAATGATGTCCTTCAAATCAATGTCTTACTAAAAACATATCATGTGAGTAAACAAATAACAGGAGATCATTATCTTTGTTAAAAAAAACATGGCATACTCTCGAACCACAATTCATTTCGTGGAATGAAACACACTTGTAATTATGACGGACATCACCTAACTGACCCTTGTGCAAATTTTAATAATTTGGCTTTAAGTTGATTAAGGTTAATGATACAGCTACTCGACGATTATAACTTATATATTTGTTCACACTGGTCGGTACTGTTGCTAGACTGTTGGTCTTTTAAGGTATTTGTTTGTTTGTTTGTTTGTTTGTTTGTTTGTTTGTTTGTTTGTTTGTTTGTTGTTTGGTGTGGTGTAATCCAATCCGTTACAACTGCACATGATGTTTTTAAATGGTACTTTTAATTATATATTTTTTGAAGTCTTGTATCTTATATAAGATTAAAAATTGCAGTAGTTAAACAAAACACTTTGTTGTTAATATTTTCTTGAAAAAGTTTAATTGACTAGACTTAATTTAAGTTGTTGAATTTTATAAATCTTCACCTTTTATGTTTTGTACCTCCGCATTATATGATACATTTTGTTTTAGTGACACTTGTCACAAGATGGTTGAAATAAAAAGTAGCTTTATACATAAAAACCGAACATTTTATCAAAGCGAAATATTGAACATATTTCTCTATGTCGTTTTAAACTTATTAACTAGTTTTTTTTAATAAGTAGTCCCATGACTAAACCACACATATCTTTTATCAATCAATCATGACTTTGTATTTGACGCTTAAGCAAGTAAAGGAAAGTCAAAGAAAAAAAGCCTCAGTCTACTTAAGGTTGTCTGACCTTGGAAATGTAATGAAAATTGAATATTTTTCATAAATATCACATTATTTCTAGCATTTCATTAATATTGAATTCTGCAGGTGCAAATTTCCATATTCGATTTGCTTCACCAAATGCAGGATATCTAGATGCAAAGTTAAAAACTCGTAACATTCTTGATTACGTTGTCAACCTACAGAATTATGGAATTACATATGTAGACGAAATTTCATCTTTAAAATTAGAAATTATGTCCTGCAAAGATGGCGTTGTGTTTCTCTCTTCTTCTGAGTTGATGGATTCTGCAGAACCTTTTTATGAAATAGTTTTTGGTGCCTATACAAACAAGAGGACGTATATACTGAAGCGAAATAATGATTCTTTGCTCCCATCTTCAATGACCGAGGTTTTCCCTGGTGGTCTGCCGACACATGCGAACAATACACTGAACTGTTTCGAATTTAGATCCTTTTGGGTTACCTGGTCTGGAGGACACATCAGAATCGGGCGGGGACCTACAGTAGGTGAAAACATGTTTGTCGAATGGGAAGATCCTTCACCTACGAATGTCAGAAGCATCGGTATGTGTACATGGTGGGGTAACACAGGTCAATGGAAAATATACGTTGAAGGTAAATAAAGTATATTTTTTTTTACATTTCTTATCATTGATATGGTACTGCATATAATTAAACTGTTTAGAAAAGCGTGAAATTCCAAAGATTCCCTAACCGAGGGGAAAAAATATGAGCTGTTTTTTTAAAATCCTCTAGAAATCGTGGTTCTCAATGCGATTCATCTCCGTACATGATTGTACCTTTAATTTTTATTTGAACATCGCGCGTCACGCGTTACTCATTAGTCTTTTGTGAACGAATGAAGGTCTGGCGTACTTAATTATGAGCATGGTGTATTTCAGAAACGTCATTTTGAGGGGACAATGTATTTAATGAATGTACCGATATCATTTTCTCTAATGTTTCAAGTAAGCAGATGTATGTCTACGTAATAATGACTTCTTACTCGTTTTTTTATCCGTGATGACTGCGTTGTTGCGGAATCACCTAATGTCATATGATTTAAATCCAATTTTTAATGTTGCTCATAGAATGAGTGAAAACATTATTTACTCAGAGGTCAAATATTGCGTTTGACAAAAACCTATTTTTATTACTGTATTTTTAATTTGGTTGTAGACGTTGTTTATATTTTCATCTCGCAAAATAAGAGGCGACAAATGGTTTCTATCTTTTATGGAAAATGTTAAGACTTTTCTCAAAAATTAGTACAGAAACACATACGTTATTCTGTTTCAAACAACTATAAACTTGAAACAAAATTAATCTCTTTCTATATTCCTCGGAATTAATGAACCGTCTAGCAACATGACAATCATAAACACTCATAAACATGTAAATATCTGCAGTAAAGGTTGGATAGACAAAGAAAACAGTCGTAAGTATTTAACTGTCCATTGTTTCAATCAATTCAGTCTATACAAGTATGCGAAAAATTAAACGTTCAAAAAGACCTCAAATTAATAGAAATGTGTGTGTGTAACTGTGTGTTCGATTATTAATCTATATTATCAATAAATTTATGGTTATATGTGATCGGTGGCCGAATGAGTAGTTCATATCCTTTTAACTAGTCTGTCAAAACTAACTGATTTTTTTTTAAATTTCGAACCCTGCAGGTGTTCACATATACGGCAAATATAAAAATACACAAAACTGAAAAAAGTTAAAATACAAATAATTTCAGATTAAATCAGGCGAAAGGACATCTGTCACCTCAATGCCAATATAGTTCTTATATACTTTGTTAAGGATGTTTGATAATGTATTAAGTTTTTAAAAAGAATGTTTACAGATTGATAGTATATACATAAAGAAACTAAAAGCAGAAAGTTTAAAAGAGGGACGAAAGATACCAAAGGGACAGTCAAACTCATAAATCTAAAACAAACTGACAACGCCATGGCTAAAAATGAAAAAGACAAACAGAAAAACAGAAAAACAATAGTACACGTGACACAACATAGAAAACTAAAGAATAAACAACACGAACCCCACCGAAAACTAGTGGTGATCTCAGGTGCTCCGGAAGGGTAAGCAGATCCTGCTCCACATGCGGCACCCGTCGTGTTGCTTATGTGATTACAAATCCGGTAAATAGTATAATTCGGTAGGTCAAATTCATGAAAGGGAAGGGGATTGTAGTTACGACGTAAGGAACATATCCGATATCATTTGTGAAACGGTTTTTCCATAACGGTCAACCAACTCGTGATGACGTCCGTAAAATTTACGAAGGGATGATTTCAACTTCACCATTTGGAACTCTTGGTTTAATAGCTTCCTTGTGAACAGTAACCCTCTATCAAGAAAATCATGATAGGAAATGCAAGCACGGGAATATCGTATCAATTGGGAGATATGTAACCCGTATGCAGGTGCTGCTGGAATGTTACTACTTAGAAATGGAAAGTTCACAATTGGAAAGCTGAAATCATCTCTTTTGTCGTAAAATTTTGTCTTCAACCGACCCTCATTGTCAATTTCTAGATGTAAGTCAAGATATGAAGCCGACTTAACTGTATCTGTAGTATCCTTTATCTCCAATTCGATGGGATAGATGCGATCCACATAGTCACCAAATTTTGAATTGTTTAGTGAAAGAACGTCATCTATATAGCGGAAAGTAGAGTTAAAGGATATTGCTAACTTCTTATCTTTCTTCCTAAGAAGTTTCTGCATGAAGTCAGCCTCATAATAATAAAGAAACAAGTCAGCAAGTAGAGGGGCACAGTTTGTTCCCATTGGGATGCCGACAGTCTGTTGAAAAAAACACGTCCTCCGAACGAAACAAATATGTTGTCAATCAAGAAATCAAGCATCTTGATAATATCGGTTTCAGAGAATTTTTTGTTTGAATCAGAGTGATTCTTTACAAAGTAGAATTATCCCTCCTAAGACAAGATACTTGTATCTACGTTTGCCATTCTTTTTATGAAGCAAAGTAATACCAACTCTTTTAATTTGTCTTTTAGTTTGGAATGTGGAATACTTGTGTAAAGGGTAGAAAAGTCAAATGTTTTAATATTGTTACAAGATGAAAGAGAGTTAGATTGTATGTACTCTAAAAGATCTTTGGAATTTTTAAGTATCCACATCTGATTCACGCCACCTCTAGAATAGGCAGTTTCACAATAACTATGAAGCCCGTCTTTGATTGCTGATAAAATAGATGTTAATAATTTAGAAAGGGGTTTTGTGGAGCACTTGGAAGACCCAGCTATATACCGTTGTTTGTAAGGACACTTATGTAGTTTAGGTATCCAATAAAGTGATGGAAGATCCAGTTCTTCATCTTTGGTTGAAATACCATAGGAACAAAGAACAGACCTATGATTATCCAGGATTTCCTCTTTGGTAAGTGTCGTGAGGGTATAGGTTGAGTTTCCAAGTGAATTGTCTTTACCTAATTCGTGTATCAAGCAATTAATGTAATGACTTTTACAGACAAAAACGATGTTATTTGGGGCTTTGTCTGCGGGGACAACAACATATTTATCATGGAGGTCGGATAGGTTATTGGTATTGATGGACCCATTCAGTTTCTTAATTCTGATTTGTATTAACGACCTCTGTGCCTTAATCCATTCGGATAGAGTGTCTACGTCTTCCTTCTCACGCTTAGCCCATTGCCTGGCATAATCCTCGACTGAATCTATCAAAATTTTAAAGTTGTATTTCCAATTGATGGATTTAGGCTCACGATATTTCGGACCTTTCGATAACACGTTTCGTAGAGAAGTGTTATTAACAATGTTAAGGTCACCGGTAATAACGTAGCCAGCAGGATTATATGTGAATTGGGAACTAGCACAAGTGCAATCAGGAGGTTTAGACTTGAAGTCGTCAATATTGAGATCCTGCAAAACGCGTTTGTAATTGAAAATTTTAGTTGCAATAGGTTTGGTATAGGTATAAGAAATTATTGGTACAGACTGGTCTTTGAAATAAGGAGGTATTTTCGATTGAACTAATTTATGATGAAGGATATTGACTAGGTTGACGCCATCGAGACCTTTGTTGGCAAAGGAAAGATTTAAAAAAGATCTTTTCTCTTTTTCATCTTTTCCAATGCGAACTGGCTTCATGTGCTTGTTTTCGAGATATAAATAAAGGCAACAGTAGTATACCGCTGTTCAAAACTCATTAAACCATGGACAAAAAACAAAATCAGGGTAACAAACTAAAACCGAGGGAAACGCATTATATATAAGAGGAGAACAACGACATAACACTAAAATTTAACATACACAGAAACGGACCGAACATCAGACAAAATCCCACGAGAATAACAAAGATAACATCAAAACCAAATGCATGAATTTGGGATAGACAAGTACCGTGCCATGTCTTATCTCTATGTAAATTTACACTCAAAAATAAGAGAAAACAAGCGACACAACGTTATATACTTATTTAAGCCATTGGACTAATAACTTTTAATAATAAAATTATGAAAAGTAGGGCTTAGTGGTGATTGTTTTGTAATTGCACTATATGAATAAAACCAGAAGATTCACAATATCTGGCAAAAAAAATCAAAAATTAGGGGAGCGATCATCCTTAAAATATAGAATACGTTTATGTTCAAATTATTAAGTGAAGTGTTTTCATTATTTACAATATTTATGCTCCCAATTTGGCTGGTGACAGAAAATTATTTTTTGAAAAAAATATTCTCATTGATAACGGAAATAGAAATATTGTTCTTGGGGATTTTAACTGTGCTCTTATAAAAAACTTAGATCGAAAACCGGTGCCTTTTCGAGAAGACATTGGATCGATGGAATTAAAAACATTGGTCGAGCATAACGAATTAATAGACGTGTGGAGAAAACGATTTCCTAAAGACAAACAATATACTTTTTGTCGAGGTAAATCAAGGTCACGAATTGATTACATCTTTATAAGTAGTGAGCTTCAATATAAATCGCAACAGGCAAAAATAGTTTATTTCCCGTTCAGTGACCACGACGGTGTATTCCTGAAATTAAAAACAAATGAACCAGAACGCGGTCCCGGAACGTGGAAAATGAACTCATCAGTTATTCAATCAGACTTATTTAGAAATACTTTCGAAAGCTTTTGGGAAAACTGGAAATTAAAAAAAAAATAAGTTCGCAAATAGTCTTGAATGGTGGGAGGAAACTAAGATAAAAATCAAAAGTCTTACTATAGAAGTGGCAAAACAATTAAACGTTACAAAAAAAAAATAAGGGAGTGGGAAAAAAATTGGATAAAATTACGGGATCCGATCTTACAAATAATGAAAACGAATTGAATGATTTAAAAGTTAAAATAAAAGACTATTATGACAAAAAAGCCGAGGCAGTCAGAATTAGGTCGAAGGTTAATTGGTACGAGAAAGGCGAAAAATCTACTTCTTTAATCTAGAAAAAAAGAGGGGCGCGGAAAAATTATGGCCTAGAATAAAAGGTGAAGACGGAAAGTATAAAGATGATATAGAATCTATTTTAGAAGAACAAGTATCTTTCTACAAACAATTATTTACGTCCGAGGGGTGGGATAGGGAGGCGGCAGAAAATCTATTACAGAATATAGATCATAAACTAACCGAAGAAAATAAAAAAATGTGTGAAATGGAAATAACTTTGGATGAAATAAGTAAGGCCATTACAATCTTGAAACCTGATAAATCCCCTGGGGAAGACGGAATTGTAAATAAATTTTACAAAATATATTGGTATTTGTTAAAGGAAGACTTCGTGGCGGTTATTAAGGATATCTTTAGCAACAATTTGCTCTGTGAATCTCAATATAGAGGTATGATTACGCTTATGTTTAAGTCTGGGGAGAGAGAAGACATAAAAAATTGGCGTCCTATAACGCTCTTGAACACGGACTATAAAATTATTTCCAAAGTACTCGCGGAAAGATTAAAAAATGTATTACCGCAAATAATTGATAACGATCAAAAAGGGTTTGTCAAAGGGCTCAACATTTTTCGAGGCAATAGATTACTACAAGATGTAATAGATTTTTGTGAATTAGAAGATGAGGAGGGTGCAATATTATTTTTGGATCAACAAAAAGCATTTGATAGGGCGGAATGGGAATGGATCGATTTTTGTTTATTAAAATTTGGGTTTGGGGAAAAATTCCGGAGTTGGGTAAAAATGCTTTTCATTAACGCCAAGACGTGTTTTCATACGAATGGGTTTACTTCTAGATTCGTAGGCATAACCCGTTCAATTCGTCAAGGATGCCCAATAGCCCCGATGTTATATATCCTGCAAGCAGAACCACTTGCAGCTTCAATTAGAAACAATCCTAATATAGAAGGGATAAAACTTCCTACTAGAACGGAGGACTATATTGAAACAAAGCTAAATATGTTTGCTGACGATACTCAACTCTTTAATAAAAGTGAGGAGTCTATCGAAGAAACATTTAAAACTTTAAAACTGTACGAAAATGCTTCGAGGGCTAAAATGAATATGGATAAGACTGTTGGCATGTATTTAGGCAAGTGGCGAAATAAAAAACCAAAATTTAACAAAATTAAATGGTCTAAGCTTCCTGTGAAAGCATTTGGGGTACACCATGGATACGGGATAGACTTAGATCAAATTTGGTTAGAAAAAATAAATAAGATAAAAAGCTGTATGGAAGTTTGGAAATCAAGAGATCTCACATTTACGGGAAAAGTTTTAATTTTTAAATCCTTTGTACTGTCTGTCATTGGATACGAAATTGAAATGAGAGGTATCCCGGAGATATACGAAAAACAAATAAATAATATTATATGGTCCTTTATATGGGATGGGAAAACAAACCAAATTGCTAGAACAGTGTGCTGTTTACCGAAAGAAAAAGGGGGATAGGAATGATAAACTTAAGGGACTTTATTAAATCAAAACAGGTGAAAAGTATGTACAGTATTGTCAACTCAAAAACACAAAAATGGAATGCAATAGGAAAATACTGGTTAACGTCACTAGACGAAAAATATGATACAGATTTTTTTTATATGTTCTTGTTCGGACACTACATGTTTTAGGCAAATACAAATGTCCAAATACTATAAAGAACTCTTAATTTCCTGGTCTGACTAACAGAAAATCCAAACACCGATCACGAAAGAGGACCTTCTAGAAGAAAATATATTCGGCAATTTTAAATTTAAGTTCAAGGGACATGCATTATATTATGAAAATTTTGCCTCCAGTGGAATAAAAAAAAAATAAAGATATATGGGACTTAGACAATAAATCCTTTAAAACTTCTTTTGATATTTTCAACCGTCTTAAAGATAAAAGGAATTGGATTGCACAATATAGCCGTAGCCGCATTAAATCTTCGCTAACACATCAACAAATTGACGTTTTAAAAACAGACTCTAGCATGCAAAATCACTCTGATAGACCTATAAAAATAATAAATTCTTGTCAATTTATAAAAAATGGAGTTGTCGTTGATGCCAAAAAATTATGCCTTAAAGATATTAGATTCTTCTATGAGAATAAAACAGCCCCAAAAAGTCAGTGTAAGTGGAATTTACATTTTGGGAATGAGCTACCATGGGAATACATTTGGGAAACCTTGAATAAGAATTTAGCTAATAGGAAAACTAAACAACTTCAATGGAAGTTACTACATAATATAATTTACACTGAAGAAAAATTACAAAAAAGGAATCGCTCAAACGGGAAGTGTCACTTTTGCAATGAAAAAGAATCACTTCTTCATTTTTTTATTTATTGTAAACTGGTGGAAGACGTTTGGCGGGAAATTTTTGAGAAAATATGGGAATTTTGTTCACAATTAAATATCGAAAAATTACAAAAATCGGAAACAAGTATAATATTTGGGGTCATTAATGCAGATGCATCTTATACCCAAATTTTAGATACGGTACTTCTAATCACGAAATGGGTTATCTGGAAAACTAGAAATATCGCAAAATATCAAAATAAATTATATATGGTGAGAGGTAAAGATATATAGATCGATAATGATTGCAGGTACATGTACCTTTGTACAAAGACAGATAATATTTTTAAAGGTTGATGTTAATAATTTATAGTGGGAGGTTTTTTTTCTCATTTGATTTTCCCCCGACAAATGAGACTGTAACAATTGGGGCCCCCTTAGTTGCTCCCCTGGGCAACTGAGGGTTGATGTAACAGGCGATTGTTAATAAAATATGTTTTATATTTAAAAAAAAAAAAAAAAAAAAAAAAGTGAAGTGTTTACCTTAATCTGTCTTACGAACATGCATGCTCTCCGAATAGTCAAATCATATCCAATCATCGGCTTTTAACTTTACTATCGTGTACTTTTAAAACTGGGATATTTTAAAAAATTAAAGGAACAGTTAAAAATGTAACATTATTACCAAAAGATAGATTGAATCTAGGTTCTGTGTGTTCATTTTATTTGTAATCTCATCTTGCTGTTAACAAAAGTTTTCCCGACCTATTTTGGTATAGTATGCCAAATACTCATTACAACTCTATGTCAATATCTTAGATTAATATAATAATTATGAATTTCGAGTAAAAATATTGTATGTTGTAAATAATAATATCTTTTATGTATAGATTTGAAAAAAATATTTATATATCAAATATAATCATTATCTTTGCAGATTTATACAGTGGTTATTATAGAGTTTGTGGTAATGATATTAGAGCAGACTTGAATATTCTACAATCACTTTATTCACCAAAAAGTATTTGCAGTTCAGTATGCTCGTTCATGGACGATTGCATTGGTTTTAACTATCAAAATGCAACTAAAAGGTATTTATCTCAAATATATATTTAATCTACTCTCATCGCATTTTCACGAATATGATGAATCAGATATGAACAATTAATCTGCTTTATATTTCAAATTACGTAAGCTTTGAACATGAAAATAAAATCTCATAAAAATGGTGCGTCTGGACGCGTTTCTTGATTTTCTCCAAAGAAAATAAAATAAAGAAATTAAGGTTATTAAAAACAATAGAAACTGAAAATAAAGGTAACAGTAGTATACCGCTGATCAAAGGTCATAAGCCGATTGAGAGAAAACAAATCCGGGTTACAAACACAGTGGTTGCATACTAAAACCGAGGGAAATACATCAAATTTAAGAGGAAAACAACGGTTCAACAGAAACGCTGAATGTAACAAAAACAAATGTCAATGTAACATACATAGAAACAAAATATTTGATAACAACTGTCATATTCCTGACTTGGTACAGGACATTTTAAGAACAACAGACCAATAAACTTTACCTGACATTTGTGTATTGTATCTTTTAGCGTTGCATTTTATCGTATATAGTTTGAGGTTCTTACATCACGAGGTGACGTCATGTCGTAAACATAATGGTAATCGATCTGTTGAATTAGTCGATCCTCTGATTGATTTAAGTTAATCCATATATTAGAGTGGTGTGCTCCCAATAAAGCTTTTAAACCAATAGTTTCAAATGATGAAGTTGATATCATCCCTTCGTTGACTATCACGAGTTGGTTGAACGTTATGGAATAACCGAATCACAGATAGTATCAAATATGTCCCTTTTCATCACGAATGTGACCTAGCGAATTATGCTTTATTATAAAATTAGCAGCACGACGTGTGCCACATTTGGAGCAAGATCTGCTAAGCCCTGTTTAGCCCTTCCGGCACATCTGATTTCACCATTCCTCGGATTTCTCTGTTTTTGTTACTTCGCTTTTCACACGTTCCAAGTAAGTATAAAGTAAGGAGTTTGATATAATTGCCAATGAAACAACTATCCAACAGATTACAAATAATCTGATTTTAAGCAATTGAAGGTTATCGTCAGATATATGAGGCTTTGACATTGAAAAATGGGAAACATTTTAAATAAATCAAAATAAAAATAACGCCTTATTCATGACAAAACAATAAACTTAAAACAGACATAATAGATGGGAACCAATAACAATCACTGAATTACCGGAGACGATGATATTACCTTTGCCGTTGGTTGCTGTGTGTCATAATGGTTTTTCGTTAATTGGTTGGTTTTTTTTGCATCAATCTTGTCTTTTATTTTATTTTGTTTCCAATTTTGCAGTAGTCATTTACATTCTGGTCTGGTGTTGGTCTTATTGGCAATTATATCACATTTCCTTGTTCGTTCATGAATAAAGACAACAGTAGTATATTGGTGTTTAAAATCATAAATCTATCGAGAGAAAACAAATCGGGTTAATAAACTAAATCCGAGGGAAACATATAAACTATAAAAGGGAAGCAAATGAAAAACTGGAACAAACGTCAAAATACATAGAACAAAATATTTGAGAGATGAAGCGGGGTTGAATCTAATTTTCTGAGTACTCGAATTTAAATTTGGATCTCAACCTTTTGAGTTACAAAAGCTGCAAAGAAAAGTGCATCAAAAAATGATTTCATGACTTACTAGAGTATAATTATAAGGTTAAAAACAGTTATAGCAGAGTACAATCTTCTCCTTTTGCTGTAACTGAAAGCTTAAACCCAAATTACTTAATCAACCGGTATAAAAATCTTGCATAACTAGAAGCCAATTTGATAAAGCAACGACAAGAAAATGGCAGAAAAACATTTCATCTTTTTCAATAGAACATTGAATTCCTGGTAAAAAAACATGTTTAGACATTAAGGGCTTTACCCTTCCTCTTGATTCTACATGGTAAATATAAACAAACAAACAGCAGAAAATCAAAACAGTTTTAAAAAATCGAAAATATCTTTTTGCCTTTTAAGCTACATAATATATTTTTTTGGCCACTGAAATTAATCATTTCGATTTTTCTTAACAGTCTTTTCCAGCTATTCACAAGGAATTTTTAGTATGCAACCATTTAATTCCTTTGATAAAATAATTGGAATCTTAAAAACAAAAACACTTATGTAAGAAATGCAATTTTTCTAGTAAATATTATAAGTTATAAACTTCGGAATTTGTTTAACAATTGAGTTATATAAAAGTTTATCTTTTACAGATGTGAATTGTTGTCTTTAGAGTCCGCCATATTTCCAGTAGATGGTGTCTCTTTATCTACAAAATTGTTTTGGAAGTTTTACACAAAATGCTTCAGAAACAAGTCTTTGTGTGTTGGCTGTTTTTGAAAAGTTCCAATAGCTACAAGAAAGAGAAAAGCTTGACTTTATAAGTTTGTAAACGATGATTTTTGTTTTTACTTTTTTTACGTGACTCTGACTACGCCCGCTAAACCGCGGGTATACGAATAAATAAGATAACGATTTTAAATTTCGTATTTTTAATTTAAAAGTATCGAAATTAATTAGTTGCATGGATTTCGTATTGCTTATTGCTATCAGACTTGAATGATTGGTGGCCAATGTGTTTCTTTTAATTTTTATATTGAGTCGACCCGATATTCCAACTTCATATCCATTGTCAAATTTCAGGTACAACATGTTTCTTGTTGACAATTTTAAAAGAATTATTCATACATTTGAATTCAACTAAAAGATATAAACAGGAATATTATACAATCAAAAGTTCATCAGCAATGCTTAATTACATGTAATAACTTAAATAATTCGGAGAATGAATTTTGAAGAAAGTTTATGTAAAGTTACTGATAGTGGTGATACTTCTGAAAATAAATAAGATTAACAAACTGAAAACACTGATATCTGTGCAGAAAAGGGAAAGTATGACCCAGATTACAGAGTTAGAGAAACTGATCATGATGACAATGTGTTTGTTCTACTCTAACAAATTCATAGGCGAAAACAGTATCTAATCAGATATTATTATCTATCTATGTTTTTGCGCTCAAGTATAAATTCAGGAGCTGAATTAAAAAAAAACAGAGAGAAAACACGAAATACAAGAAAAGAAAAATACCAAAGCTTAACCTTTATTAAAAAATATGGAATGTTTCCCAGTTTAATAAATTAACGTGAGCTCTTCTTTTTAATAAAACAACAGAATTTGTCAGGCATTTTTCAAAGTATCTATTTTAAATTTACCGATACTTTTATTCGGCTTTCAGATTAAAATCTCATTTAGTTATTTATCGTTTATTCTGTCTGAACAGTTTTACTCTCTTTAATGAAATTAATAATTTTATCAAGTTCATGTTTATTACTTTCAACTTTACAAACCTATTACATATCCTTTACAGGTTTGTGGCAAAAGGGGAATAACTTTGTTTAATTTTTTTGTTACCATTGACAGACACATTAAGGAGTGTCATAATTTTCAATACTAGTTCGTTTATTTATGTTGTTTAGTACGGATATACAGTTGCGACAAGAGTCAGTTATCAGAAGGAAAAGTAATATTAAAAGTCAGTGAAAATTCATTCCATTGTATGAGATTTTCCAAATAAAATTTAAACTTCAAGTTGACATGCATTAACTATGGATATTAAAAACAAATTAAGCCTTTTAACAAGCACATAGACTTGCTAGAAAATAGCTAAAATTTATAAGAAAGTGTATTGAAAAGACTAGATTTTTTTTTTTTTTTTTTTTTTTTTTTGTGCGTTCCCATGCGACAGCTTCGAAGCATTCTTTATGCCCGCGTCACACTGTCCCGATTTTTATATACGATGGACAACCGAATGCGAAAATTGTAAGTTCGTACGAAATTGGCCCCGGTCTCGTTAAAATACCAAAAAGTGACCGAAGCAAGAACGATGAATAACGAAGTCTATACGATGGTGCCGAAATGATATACGATAGCAAAAGATGGACATGCGAAGGTTAACCGAAGACGGGTATTCAAGCTTCATATCTCAGTTGAAGCCTACACGATGGATCACGAATGCTACACGATGGATTACGAAGGCTACACGACGCATTACGATGACTTAGTTTATTATCCCATCGCTTACTACATGTAAGTTGCGTGTAGAAAAAAAATGTTATGGACACTCGTGAACCGAAATGCTCAAAACTTGATATGATGTTACTCGTTAAGAATATCTTAAGCGCTATTGACTTTAAAGGTCAAAGGTCAAGGTAACAGTTGCAATACAAGGCAATATCACCCTTGTTGACACTCTAAAACCAATATGCTTCAAAAGATTTTAACCACATTTGGTATATTATTCCTCCTTGTAATGATTTGACATTTTTTTACGTTCAAGGCCAAAGGTCAAGGTCATGCAGATGGACTTGTTTTTTCTCCTTCAAATAGCATAATACACAAGAAATTGGTTGCTCATTTTTTGAACTGCTGGTTCTAAAGACAATACTAAAGGTATTTCCAGTTACTGAGTGTTTAGGTTAATTTGTAAAAAAATTAGTTTATGTATCAAATATGCATATTCAATTTACCATTTTCTGCATGTGTCATATACAAATTTAGTGTCCATATTTGTCCCAAATATGTTACATACATGGGGGGGGGGTGACATGCTCGGCATTGCCTTGTTTGAACTGAAAAAGGTGTGCACTAGTCTGAATAATCACCCATAGTTATGCCCATGTTTACTGATCTATCTTAAAGGTAAGGTAATGGGTTCGTTGATCCCTTTTATTCAAAAAGAGCTCTTTCCAGAATATCATAATAAGAAAGAAAAAAGAAAGGACGTGGGGAAAGCAACAAATGCGGCTAAATATGACATATATACATGTAGAAAACAAAATGGTTATGGAATGAACATTCGTGTGACAACAACTCAGACGATACATAAAAATTCAGCAGAATAATAAAGAAAAAGTCGGTTCCCTATATACGTGTACCTGCAGTGTTGGTGTACGAGACGCGTTTATGATTTTCATTATGTTACTTATATGAAAAATTGACAAAAAATAATAATTTAGTAAATCCTGAGCCTGTAATAGCTGCTCTTCTTGTTCCATTTGAATTAATAGAAACAACGCTGTCGCCTTTCTTGTTCTCATAGAATCATATGATATAAGCTCCATGTTTTGTGAACGTCTTTCTTAACAGTCGTATAACTTAAAGACTGACCAGTGCATATCGCGCATGGCACTTTAAATGTATTTTAGCGCAAAAATTAACTTACATTAAGCTGGATTTATTGCCGTCGTAGTTCCATCTTGTCGCCTTCGTACTTTTATTCGATGGCAACACGACGGGATTACGAGGTCGTCACGAAGTAGTGTTGCCATCGTAAGACCTTCGGGTAGCTTCGTGATTCATTCGTTTAGACGTCGTAATGTCAAAACTGCCCGATGGAAACGATGGAAACACGAATGCAATACGATGTTCAAAGATGCATTCCCGGTGACATTACGATGGTGAGGATGGTGATACGAACTCAATATGAACCCTCAACATCGGACGCACCTTCGGGGATTTTTTAACATGTTAAAAAATTTAGAACCCTTCCCGAAGTTGTCCTCGAAGGCTAGAAAAAGTGACCGATGGTTAAAGATGGTTAAAGATGGCACAACGAATAGCCCGATCTGGATACGATCAGTCCCGATTTTGAAAATTTCCATAATCGTGTTTGCATCGGCGTATAAATCGGGACAGTGTGACGCGGGCATTAACGATTTTTTTCCTATGTCTTAATTTAAGATGAATATCTATCATTGCCTCCCTTACACCATGGATCGGAGAATTCCATGACTAAAATACATTTAAATGATATTTGATGTTGGATTGAGGGAATTAAGTTGACGATTCAATAGGAAACTCAAGCTATATACACGCTTTATCCTTACGACACGGACTTTCCAGAACATATTAAAAAAGAAGATGTGGTATGATTGCCAATAAGACAACTATCCAAAAAAGATCAAAATGACACAAATATTAACAACTATAGGTCAACGTACGGCCTTCAACAATGAGCAAAGCCCATACCACATAGTCAGCTATAAAAGACCCCGATAAGACAATGTAAAACAATTTAAACGAGAAAACTAACGGCCTTATTTATGTAAAAAAAAATAACGAAAAACAAATATGAAGCACATAAACAAATGACAACCACTGAATTACAGGCTCCTGACTTGGGAATGGCACATACATAAATAATGTGGCGGGGTTAAACATGCTAGCGGGATCCCCAACCTCCCCCTAACCTTGGACAGTGGTATAACAGTACAACATAAGAACGAACTATAAAAATTAGTTGAAAAAGGCTTAACTCAAAAGATAGACACAAAATACAAGTGGACGTGGCCGGGTTCTTATACATCCCGACACAAAAAGACACAATCAACAGATCTGAGAGTACTCGCAGTTACCTGGCAGCTAGTTCAAAGCCACTAACAACTAATAAAAAAGTCATGCCTCTAAGACTAAGCACTCAATCCGTACACATCCAACATACAATGGATTTAGTGTAAAGACGTCATAAACAGCCAGAGAAAAACATGCCAAGTTACAGGTATCGACAGATTGTAGATCCATGAAAATGTATATGTATATAACATACTAGTAATATTTAGTTAGCTTTTAATCTACTGATAACAAATTCAATATTTATACCAATAAAAACAATATTCAATGATCTTATTACAGTGTTCAATATGTAACCTTTTAGAATAAGTTTATTTAAAGGAGCAACAAGTTTACATGGATCATTTCTAAATTTCCGGGCACAGTTAACAACATTTCCGTAAAAATGAGGATGTGCTATCCCGTTTGAAATAAGTTTTCTACAGGAACAAACAAAGTTCAAACCCAAATCTTTATATCTATGAAAAAATTTAGTAAAGGTTTTGAGTAATTTATGGTAGCGATTAATAATTTACCAGTAATACATAGGTTGCGTTCGTTAACATCAAAAACGTCAAAACAGACACGGGCATAGCGAACAAGTTGTGAAATATAAACACCGTAAGATGGTGCCATAGGAACATCACCATCTAAAAATGGAAAATTAACAATAGGGAACGAAAAATCGTCTCTTTTGTCGTAAATTTTAGTGTGTAGTTTCCCGTTTTAACCGAAATATCTCAATCCAGGAAAGGACAGTTATTACCGAATGCATTTGATTTATTTAAAGTAAGTTCCTTGGGGTAAATTTCAGCAGTATATTGAGAAAATTTTTGATTATTTAATGAAAAAGTATCATCAAGATAACGGTAAGTTCAATTAAATGCAATTTCGACGGGTCTTCACTGAGTTTAGTCATAAACTGTGATTCGTAACAGTACAAAAACAAGTCTGCTATTAAAGGGGCACAATAAGTGCCCATGGGGATACCTACAACCTGTCGATAAAATTTGTTACCGAATCGTACGTAAATATTACCAAGGAGAGAATTAACAGCTTCAATCATCTCATCACACCTCCAGTAAGTATATCTAGCATATTTACCTTTCTCATTAGAGAAGAAGGCTTTAAATGAGTTGCACCAAATATATCTACATTCAGCTTTACCAAACGACAATTTAATTAAATAGGAAAACTTTTGTTAGATAAGTTAGTGTGGAAGTGTAGTGTAAAGAGTAGAAAAATCAAAACTATTAACAGAATCAAAAGGACCATCAAAAGCCCGTAATTTATCTAAAACATCCAAATATTTTGTACACTCCAAATATGGTTTATACCACTATATGTTCATATATTTTATTACAATAGTTTATGATCAGCTCTTTAACAGTAGTTAATGAACAAGTTAAGAGCACTGACAGATTAGTTGTAGAACACTTACTAGAGGCCGAGATGAAACGATATTTAAATGGTTTTTTTTGTGTAGTTTAGGTAGCCAATAAATAGTAAGGACCTTCAAATGTTCAGAAGAACCTTTAAGCTTCGATGTGGTTGTGATATGCTTGTTTACTCTATAAATCTCTGTGAAGCGGATGGACTTGAATGTAGATGAATTTAAAATTTCATTCTTAAGAACGTCCGTGTAGTATTTTCGTCATACAACAACCACATTGTTGGCTGCTTTGTCGGCCGGTATAAACAAAAACCGCTTTGAAAGTATTTGACGTTTATTTCTTATTCTGGAAATAGTTGTATTATGTACTCTATAATTTAATTCTAAATTATTTTCAAAATGTGATATTCTCTTATCTCCCACATGCATACATTTATTTAAATAAGAATTAAGAGATTTTTTATCAGATTTTCCCCGTTTACACCATTTTTTACAAAATGAGGAAAGAGCATCTTTGGTGACTTGACGACACTTTTTCCAATCTATTTTAGATGGAGGACGATATTTTGGTCCTTTTTTCAAAAAATTTCTAACCTCTCTGTCCTGGACGATATTGAGGTCCCCTGTAATAATATGGCCATATGGAACATATCTAAACTTCGACGATTCACAGTTTCAAGTTAAGGGAGTATTACTATCTATATTCACGTCTGATGTAACCGACGTATAATTAAAAATTAAACTTCTGCTGGGTTTTTTATATGTGCATGAAATTATAGGTGGTTCTATATTATCAAAATAGGGAGGTATAAAGTTTTGAACAGAAGAGTCATTAAATATACTAGATAAGTTGATAAAATCGATACCTCTGCTAATATATTTAATTTTCAAAAAATGACGTTTATGATCTTCAGATTTGTCGATACGTGGGAACAGCCTATGGTGGCAAAATGCTGATTGATGACTTTTATGTTCCTCTGGAATTCAACCTTCACTCAGCTAAATACAATATATGCGTCCTAATAAAAT
The DNA here is from genome assembly GCF_036588685.1 of Mytilus trossulus. Lineage (NCBI taxonomy): Eukaryota > Metazoa > Mollusca > Bivalvia > Mytilida > Mytilidae > Mytilus > Mytilus trossulus. The sequence goes on from NC_086374.1 coordinate 99,601,250, forward strand.
AAACATGTTGTACTACTAAAACGTCAAAATGTCTGGCAAATCCTCTATCGAAATTAATACATAAATGTTGTCAGCCTTCATTGCCTGCCTATTTAGCTATTGTAAACTACCACATTTTAAGATATAAGGAACAAAATCTGAACACCAGTGACGGACAAATTCAGTATGTTTAGTATCTGACCACAAACAAATAAGAGACATGTTAATATATCAGTGTTTCTAATCTTTCATTTGAATAAACCTAATTTTTTTTTGTATCTACAAAAGTATTTCTCAATTTCAAAAACATATTGAAAAAAAAAACATGCAACCTTTGTTAAACAGAAAAGAATGACAAATCCATATTAAAATGTCAAATTAAAGATTACCGTAGTGTTTCTGTGTTGAAATACCATACTTGGATTCATTATTATTCTTTTGACATCAACTATCGTAGATTTCAATGGTACAGGTAATTGATGTTTAACGAGGCACAAAATTTGTATAGGTTTATATGCAGGTCTTTAAAAAAAACATGAAATCGAATATCCACTAAAATTGGTACCTTGGTACGAAAATAGACGAAAATAAACGAATCGACAGTAGTATATCGAGGTTCAACTCTCATACATCGAATTCATTATTATCCACATTAGGTTTTACATGTCCAATACTTTGTGGCAATACTCTATACAAAGCACAAAAATACACAGCTAAAGCTAACCAAACCTTTAAACAGACTCTTAAAGAAAGAATGACGGTATGATACTAAACTCCTAACGAAAGGGATTGCTCATGTGTGGCGTTTTGTCTCTTTGACATAGTCGCCATATACATGCTCAATTTTATAAATCTATTCAGAATTAATACAAAAAAAGATGGAACAGCATAACATCAAAAATGAGTGAGTACCAAGAGGAGTGAGTAACAACTCTCAAACAATCTCCAAACAAAAGGTTCTTCAAAAATTGACATCACCAAGATGATTGGGTGTTTTTTTTATTGACAACTGAATAACCTTGTAAGTTTTGACAGTCGTTATTTTCAACAGGCAATGGACAGTTGATTGGAAATTTTTTTTTACAGCTTTTTGTTGACATGTCTTCTCAAGACAAATGAACACAACACAATCTTTACCTGTACATTGAAGTTTCGTTGTATAGACGATGTAATAACTTAAACGTGTACATGTTGGGAAGCTGTATAGATCTATATATGTTGATATCTTCTCTACTAATGAAAATGATTCAAATGATTTTATTCAGCCTGCTTGTTTCTTGACTTGCATACATAATTGACAAAAAGAGAAAGTTTAGAAAAAAAAGGTTCTTCTGGTTTCAGTTTGATAATATATTTCGTTCAGTTTATATGAAATATATGTGATATTCAAGGATTTCCTTTCCTTATTTGCCTTGTAGGTCAGTATTTTTGTGACACTTTTTTTCCTATAATGACTTCGATGATAACGATGTGATGCTGAAAAGGAACCCTACACAATCAGGATTCTTTCTGAGTAAATTTAAAACATCCCTTCAAAATTATTTGTACGCCGTCATACTTGATTGAACGATATCTGAACATCAGTTGTGTTATGTTAACCGTACCCATAATACCGCCTTCTTTCTTGAAATATTTACATTACTAATTCGCCTTATCGTCAATTTAAACGTCCATAAACAACACCATGGGCGACACTTGTGTTGCTTAAATCTAAGTAAATTTTATTTTGTGATGTCCGTGTTGCTTCCCCATGTGACCATCTTGTGTATCAATTTTCCTTTAAAAAAGCATCGTGTTGAAATATTAACTGTTTACATTCCATCAAGTTTTAAGGTTAGTGATTTTATTTGAAACATAATCATTGTCGGACATAGTTGGTAACAACCCTGTATTCAAGGCGCTTTATCGTCACGCCATTGTACCCGCCTTACATTTTTTCAAAATTGGACCATAAACGTCTCTTCATAAATGTTTGATGAAAAACTTTTTTTATATATAAAATCGAATACAATGTACATGTACTTTCGTTGATGGGCTAATAAAACAAAAATTGAACAAAATAACCAAACCAATGAAAACATTCCTTTATTTAAACTGATTTTAAACATATGTTACAGCAATTTATTACAAACAATATCTTTCAGCCAGTACTGGATCATTCGTGTCTTGAATATGGATACCACCAGGATCATACGGAACATTAATGGTATATTAACAAACAGTTATCAAAGGAACCAGGATTATAATTTAGTACACCATACGCGCGTCTACATAAGACTCATCAGTGACGCTCAAATCAAATTATTTGTAAAGCCAAACAAGTACAAAGTTGAAGAGCATTGAGGATCCAAATTTCCAAAAAGTTGGTCCAAATACAAAATTATAGTAACAACGTTAACATTTGCAATTGCACTATATTAATGTTACAGTTGAGGAGCTAATACAACCATTATAGACTATAACAGACAACCAATCAGAGGAAGATTGAAGCGGTTGGTGTCATTTTGGACAACATCTATATTAAAATAAAAAGGTCTAAAATTTATCAAGATATGATGAGTCCATCCCTGTATAAGTTTTCAGAATCGACAATTTGCATGGAAATTCTTCACAGTGCTACATAAACATACTTTTTTTTATCTATTTATTAAAAATAACTAGAAAACTAATTGAAAGAGGCATAATATATCAGTAGATATTCCCGTCAGCCGATGTCTTTCTTTGATAGACTAAAATTTTATGACTTCTTTAAATATACTTAAAAACAAGCTAAACATTTTTGTTGAAAACATTTCGTACCGAAGATCCATTCCGGTTCAAATACGGTTGTCATCTCTGTTCTAGAAGATATCAATTCGCAGGTTTCCGTTATGTTGTTAAAGTTGTATCCCATGCAGTTCTGGGCTCGAAGACACATCAAAGGGCACTCATGTCCCTGTACTCTTTCAGTCGTCAACAGGCTCATTGTTCCACGTGTACCTGGGGTCAAACAAAAACTTCCGGTTGCTGTAAAAAGAAAAGAAACGAATTATTTTTGCCAGTTGGTCCGAGTACACAGTTATTCCGTAGTGCATTTCTTTGACATGAAGAAATAAATGTTGAAGGGGTATAAAAAAAAGATTGGCAAATAGCACACTGTCCACACTAGGGACTATATTCGTGGACAACGAAAATCAAGGGACGACAACTGTGAACTCGGACCAGTTTCTTCTTTTAAATATATTTCCTCCATTTTATCTTAAATAAACACTTTAGTATTTTTGTCGCCTGAATCAATATGAATTAACCTTCATCTGAAATGATTCAACCTAAATATGTAAAAGTCAGCGATGTATGAATGCATAGAAAGTAAAAAGCAAAGGAGAAAACTATCACTAAAAAAATTCATTCAAGGTCAGCTTTGGTTGAGGGTTTGCAATCGTGGATGGTTGTTTTCGTATAAATGTTTTAAGTCTTAAGTCTTGTTTATTATCGCTTCTAGATAACGTATGATTAGCGGGGTTAAAAACTAACGATAAAACCTACGAATTCCCAAACATAGAGCAAATTTGCTAACATGAGACCACTGGAGAGGTCCAGTGAATTAGCTTTAAATATATTTAGACAACTATTATTTGGGTTAACAGTTAATGAAAATAGATTAACCAAAAATACAGAGACGCCAGTAATCTTCTTTAATCATGTGCGTGTTATTTACAGTGAAAAGAATTGAGTGAAACCCTCAAATATCCACAATAGTAAGCCAAATTATAAACATGAAGTTTATATATTAAACCAAGAGATACATGTTCGATCTTTCATAAAAAATGATTTTCAAAATATGTAACCTCAAATTATAATAAGAAATATCCGCTTAATAAGGCCAGTACTGTATAATAAATGTCTGGTTATGCATACCACAAGGGACTTGCAGTCATGACTCGTAGATATGTTTATATCTAATCAAACAACAATACAGTGTGTACTCTACATAAGCATTGTGTTGCTTATTTGTAGGTGCTTAGGTTTATCAGGCGAGAAGGAATTGTTAAAAGAATCACACACTGTTTTGGATACGAACTACACTGGGCTTTGGTGGCTTTAATAATGATAATGTGTAACTGGATTATTGCATTGTCACATGATTTTCATATAATCCGTTTTATTTATTAGGTCTGTTTAGTTCACGCATTATTGACCATATAACGAAATTTGATGAGACTGTAATACAAATTGAGATGTTTAGCGCTATGAAAAAAAGGTTTAATCCACCATTTTCTACATCTGAAAATGCCTGTACCAAGTCAGGAATATGACAGTTGTTGTCCATTCGTTTTGTCATTTGATTATGCCACCTGATTAGGGACTTTCCGATTTAATTTTTCTCTGAGTTCAGTATTTTTGTGATTTTACTTTTTGAGAGTACCCTCTGAACGAAATTTATGCTGTTTTGCTATTATATAATAAGGGTAGATACTGCATACAAGACAAGAACAAAACAAAGTTATTAGGAACTAGTGATGACACGAAATACAGTGATCCAAATCTGTAATGACCAAATGCGCCGTATGAGTGTGCCATCGGAAAGACTTATTGACCTAACTAAAAAAATAAATGTGCTATATTGGTTTCATTTCTTTGTATTTTAAGAAGAACCTTTGTTTTTTGTAATACTAGGTAAATAGACCTTGTTTCCGCAAATGCGTATTTATACAATAAATAGGGTTCACGATATTTATACTTCGAGCTTTGATTGTATGTATATATATACATCAAATATTTGTATTAATTCACCAGGAAGCTACGTAACATAAACATTCACTGATCTTTAAGAGTTGAAGAATTCTGTACGTCATAACCGTTTTAAGATGTAAGTTACACCAACTGTAATTGTTTGTCATGTTTTCTTTTTAATTGACATTAAAAGATATCAGTACTATATAATTACCTTCTACGTATAAAATCCACTGACCGGAGCTACCGAAACCTGTTGTAATACCCACACCGGCTATATTGAATGGATCAGGTTCGGTCCAATCGATGACGATGTCTTGGTTTATAATCAAGCCTTTACCAATCTTAATGTTGCTATTTCCCCATGAAATCCAAAATGATAGAAATAGTTCGCATTGCGTTGTTTCTGATCCCAAGGATTCTACACCAACATTAACATGAGTATGTTTACGTAGAATGACACGTGTCCCGCCTGATGCTCCAATTATAATTTCATACAGTGCCGCTGTAGAGTTCATAACTGGAGATTCTGACAAATATATAAACGCATGTTCACAGGCTTTAACCTCAAAGTATATTGATGTTTTTTCTGACACATTGAATCCGTACTGATTCAAAGAAATACTCAGTTCTGGTGCTTTTGGATTAGATAATATACCGTTACCCATATTAGGTGTATATATGTGTACTTCGCTAAGAATAGCCTGTACTGTATCTGGAAAAAAATCATATACAACATGTTATATTTGATGCGTTTCCTTCAGTTTTAGTTTGTAACCCGGATTTGTTTTTTTTTTCTCTGTCGATTTATGATTTTCGTACAGCGGTATACTACTGTTGCCTTTATTTGTCTGACCACACTGTTAATGTAAAAAATGCACATAATGCATATATCTGTCTAGAAACGGACCTGTTTAAATAACCTCTTCCGGCATTCATAAATTCTGTTCTTCGATCATTGACATTAACATTATTTAAGTCCTAAGACCAGTTGTAGTAGTTAAAAAAATATGCTAGAGGTTAATTTTTGTCAATTAGAATGTCTAGTAGTTTAGTAACAATACTTGCACATAGTAATATCACATTCGTCTATAAAAACCCAGACATAGGGTAAATATGTAGAACTTTGTTAGCTTTGAATATTGAAACATCCTAATTCTAAAACAAGCATAGTAGAACTGAGCAAACTTATAAGGATCTTAGATAGCCAAATACGGACAATCCATCGCAGCTTTGCATTAGGGAGATATATAACTAGATTTAAAATGATTTCCTAAATTATATAACGGCAAATTTCAATTATTGAAATAAATCTTGTATGGTCTTACCTGACACACAATAAAAGAGAATGCATATTTGAAAAACATCCATTGGATCACAGTTGCCTTGAAAAACGCTAGTAAAAGTAAATGAAGATGTTCCAACGTTTTGTTTACCACTAAATTTTTTATTTGTATGCATGAAAAGACAAAATTAATATACTAGTACCCGTGTTCAAACTGAAAACGAGACTTTTGTATTCCACAATTTGATAATTACAATCAATAATTAGTAATTAAACTCATCATAGATACCATAATGCGATTATGATTCACACATTTTTTTAAATGAATGCTTACACAAGTAGCAAGTTAAAAGATGCTTGAGATTTAGTAGTCCTAAAAACAATTTTATTCCTGACCTACAATATGACTACAGGTTGGAAAGTCTGACAAATGTTATAAACTCATTTATATACAAACAATTCATTGTAAAAAGTAGACACAATATTATCTTACCTGAAAAACTACAGCGTTTTCGAAAAGAATAAATATTCGCTATATAAATGTGGGACAGCAATGTATTCCTAACCTACAACGTTAGCTTGAATACAGATTGGAATGTGTGCACAATTTACTAGTAATCAACTCATTAACTCATCAATGTATATAAGATTCAATATAAAGAATATACACAAAATGTAATAGCTACCAAACATTAGGTAAATCGCAATATAAGTTTGTTACAGACGTTCTATCCTTAAATTGTGTTAAGTAAATCGATTAGTCAGTCATTTCTGTTTTTCTTAAGTTTTATACCTTTAACTGTCAAAAACAATAGAAGTCTCCTTGAACACTGACAAGTCTTATATACCATACCAATAAAACAGTAAATGTCTTCTAAGCACACTAACACGTCTCCTATACCATACCACAAGAAACAATAGATGTCTCCTAATAAATGCTACCAATTCTCATACACCATACCACATAGAAATGTAAATGTCTCTAAAGTACATTAATAAGTCTCAAATACCATACCACATAGAACAAGTAGAAATCTCCGCCTGAAACCTAACCAGTCTCATATACCATACCACAAGAACAGTAGATGTGTCATCATACCACATTTATCTGTACTACTATAGATGCTTAGAGTAGAAAAGGAAATGTTCAACTAGGATGGAACATTTATCCTGCCGTACTGGATACTTGATATCATACCCAAAACTTTATAATAACTATTCTAATTTTATTAATAAACTAATATACTAAGACACCATGTATACACAGTATACTAAAATCATATTCACAATCATTTCTAAATCTATTATACTATAATATGAAAATAATAATAAATTATCCACAAGTAAAAATATGACTGCTAACAGTGCAATGCTCAAACGACAACTGACCATACTATCAAAATTATATACAGACGTTTCTCTGATAACACCCATGCTGTCATCAGACTGTTTCCCATCTATGATCTAATACCTATCCCTTAATCTCTAATTAAAACAAAACTGCTAACAAGCTGACCTCATCATTAATGAAAACAAACCAGGGGAAGTTTAACCATGGGAATTTATCAAATATGTATAAACTATAATTTGATTTTTAAATTACCATAAAAGATAAATATTAGAAAAAGGAAAGGATTTATATATTGGGAAATTATATTCTAAATATTTAGAAAAAAATATTAGAGACATTAAAATTTTATAAACAAATTATTAATACTTAAATCTATTATCAGTTTGGAAATGATTAAACCAGTAGCTATTTTTTATAACCGATCGTCTCATATAAAATTTCACATTGAAGAAAAACTATGACTTCTTAGTACAAATCTAGGACTGTTTGGTCGTCAATCATGTATAATTAATCAAAATGTAATTAACCTATTCAAGGTGGACAATCAACTCATAAATTTTAAGGGATATCACTCTTGCATGCAAATGACACATCACAAGAACTAATTAACACTGCGTGCAAACTTCGGCTGATATCTATGAAGATAATTAATTTGACCAGAAGTCGTTTATTTGTTGAATGGTGACTATTTACGAATGCATATCCAAAACAAAGATACGTATTTGAAATTTGTTCCTATCTGCCTCGCATAAAATCACAAGCTACTTGATGTTCATAGCTCATCATTAACTAGTTTAAACTTTTAATTTAATTTTGTTTAACTTAAAGTTATAAGAAACCTCAAATTAAAAAAAATATCCATATGTTTTTTTTTAACTAAATAGATAGTTTTCATTATACGACTTATGTACATTTTCTTTTTTCTGAGGACAATTCTTTAATTTGTCCACATTTAGAAGAAGTTTACTTATTTGTAATTGCTTGCTTCCAGGAAGCAATTTGCCGACATATTTTCCGTATGCATAGTGACTAGAGCGTGACCCTCCTCGTTAAAATCCGGTGATCGCAATACGCATGGATCTGTCATTAAAATAAACAATTATCTGATTGTACATGTTAAACACGTGCTCAATACCCATGCTTTTTGTTATTTGTTTACTATAAGGTGACAATCGATTAACTTTGGCTTGAAAACACGGCATTTAATGAGCATTCATATTTGTCAATCATAACAGACAGACAGAAAAAAAATGACGATTATAAGATATATTTGCGTAAAAAATGATAAAATCGTGCACAGAGGACTAAGTCTATGATATATACACGTATTGGTTCAAGAATTGGATAAACATGATTTTTCACCACTCGCTCATTTCATATGACTTTAAGCCTGACCGGTGTTTTTTTTAAATCCTTGTCCATGTTTTAATATTATTACAAATTTCTGTAAAGATTGATATCGTCAGGTAGAATCACGTGTTATGGTGTTCTTTGTTTGACTTTGAGGTTTATAGACATTTTTTTTGTTTTGTGATCTTTTATGTGATATCCTTCAGATGTGGATTGGTACTTATACATACGCCATTGTGCTCTTGTGCTGTAGTCATTTTTGTGTTCCGTTTTTTGTTCATTTTTACGTAACTATGTGCTTTATGTTAATGTCATTTTATTTACTTTGTTGACATATCTGGTGATTTTTTGGAGTGAATAAGATTATAACACAAGGTTTACAGATTTCTTTTGACTTTTTAACCTATAACTTCTGTTTGTTTTGTTCACACATTCTTGTTGCTATATCGTAAAAATAATGAAATTGTATGCGACTATTATACAATTCAGATGTTTAGCTAGCTATATAACAAAGTGTTATCCACAATTTTCTTCATATGGAAATGTCTGTACCAAGTGAGGAATATGACAGTTGTTTTTTCATATTCTTGTATGATGTGTTTGAGCTTTTGATTTTGCCTTTAGTTGGCTGTTTTAAATTATCTCTGGCGATGGGTTTTTATTTGTAGTTACCAATGACACTATAACACTAGAATGAGTACTCTTGTCTTATGGAAAAGGGGACACAATCAATGATAATACCGGATACAATATTGAATAACGGATATTTAGTTATTTCTTCACAACAATTGATTTGTTTAAGTATGTTATTTGAAATATACATTGAAATGCATGATTTATAATGGTAATTATTTATCGAGATATTTTAATCAGAAAATTTTGTTGTTACAATGGATACGAAAAAAGGTACATATATTTTCCAAATTTAAAGCTCATTTTGGTCTCAAGGATTTCCACATAGCAAATTTATCAAACCATATATATTTTGCACATAAAATTGTTCGAATATGCCCGTCTTCTCTTGCTACAACAACTATCAGTATAAAACTATATGAGTCTTTTCTGAATATAAAAATTTATAACTTTTGCCAAAGAAAGGTAATTTAAAATATTTTAGATAAATATTTGTTTTCAATTAAGTTTTCCTTTCAATGACAGTTTCTAGAAATGATTTTTCGTCTTGTTTTTTGTTCGTGTATTCGCCGTCTTCTCGATATAATCCTAGTCATTGCGATAAGGTTATTTGAATCTGCTTTGTAGTATCAAAATTGACAAAAAAGTAAAATACCATTTGAGTGTTTGCGATTTACTGTCATTTAAAATTCCTCCTAATGCATGTTGGATATATGAACAAGAGCACTTTTCAAAGTTTTACACTTTAAGCTAATATAAATCATTCCCCTGCCTCTACCGTCAGAGAAATTATTTGCATCAGAAGAATTGCTAGTTACCTTACAATGATGCGAATCGCCTTGGCCCAGAAAAAGTAAAACAGATATTTTTAAAAAGAAAAGATCACATTCGTTGCATCCTGTGTAAACCCTCATAAAATTGATATAGGCATCAGCAATTTCTAATCATCATGCACATTTTTGTTAATAAATAAATGTTTTCTTACGGTTTCCCAATTACTGTTGTTTGAGTTAATATTTTACTTAAGAAGAACCGAATGTAGAATACCAAAAATGCTAACCAGTTTACCGGACCTTTATTCAATATTAACAGATTTGATGTAAAAATTAAATCACAAAAATACTGAACCTAGAGGAAAATCCAATCGCAAAGTCCATAATCACATGGCAAAACTAAATAACAAAATACATCAAAAACGAATGGACAAGAACTGCCATATTCCTGACTTGGCACAGGCACGTAGAAATTGGTGGGCCTATAGCGTCAAACCTCTTACCCTGATGACAGTCCCATCAAATTCCGCCACACCCCGCGAACCAAACAGAATCAATAAATAAAACAGTCAAAACATGGGTACAACAGTCATCATCGTGTAACAATTTCAAAAGGAACAACTTAACAGAACACAAAAACATTTATCTACAAACATAATTACTGATTCGCGTGTCTGACGTCAGAAAATTTTATATGTCACCTATATTTGTTGTTCACTGTATATACAAACAATTTTTAATTTTCACATAGGCAATGTTAGCAAACAGGGTTGAAAACCAAAAGAATGTAAGAATTAATTAATGAAATAGACCGGGGTTTAAAGGTCTAAAAGTTACATAGAATTTATAAGAATCCACAAATAGTTCATTTTACTATGTGATTGAATAATTTTAACGTATGTGGTTCAACGTATTTTATAATTCATAATAGAAATATATCATAATGACAAAAAATAGAACAATATCATACTGACAGGATTTTTTAAAGTACAGAGTCACGTTATAAGATCCAAAGAAATACAAAAAGTCGCATATACACAAAAATAATAAAAATAACTTCTTATTGAAATCATTAATAAATTATATTGAATTTCAACGTCACTGTCAAGCTTTTTAATAAAGCAGATTAATTGGCCAGTATATTGATGACTATTGTTAACTTTGAGTGCGTTCCAATTCAAAAAACATTTAAGCACAAAGATATATTGTTGATCTAGTTACGGAAATATCTACACTATACACAGTTAACATACTGTGCATTCAAACATTATTCTGTGCGTTTATAATTGCAATTTTGTTATTTCAGACAAAAATGACATTTGTACCGTCCCAGGCTATGTCATATTTTGAGATGCAAATTATGTAAACGGATTTGATTTAATCTGTGTGGTACGAGTAGCACGTTTAATCATCTCAAACCGAACTTCTCCAGAGAGTTCTCTGCAATACCAGGATTAATGAAACTATCACAGGTTTCAGACTTTGTAAAGCCGCCGTGATCAAGAAGACTGTTATCTTCACAATCTGAAGCTATTTAAAACACATAAGTAAATATGTAGTTGGATTATCAAAAGTAAAACCTCATCAGGAATGTCACTGCTCAAAGAAAAGCTTTTTTTTGCCCTAAGACAAACAGAAATTCAACGTACAAAAAATATGCATGTGTAGAGAATTGTACATAAGGTCCTCAAGCATCAAACAAACTAGCGGCTACGGTTAAATGATTAAAACATTATCAAAATTACTGGTGAGGCAAAAGTGTACAATTTGGCTAGTAAATACATCAGAGCAGACTGTGCGCTTATAAAACCTCCGTTGTGTTCTTAACAACTTATCAACCGAAGACCTTTTCTATTAGATTTCAGACTTTATATTGAGTGAATTTTAATGGGTACTAATAATGTTAAAGTATTCATTAATTTGTCTAGATTCATATAACGTTTACTGTTTAGTCTGTTTTTGGTGATATATATTTGACGTGACTCTGTAAATATACAGTCCGTCATTGTGTTATAGTGCTTTGGTAAATTTGTGTATTCTTGTCTTTCATTTTTGCTGATGTGCTTGTTACATATTTGTCTGTTTTTGTAGTGCTTAAGATAACAACTCAATGTTGACTGCTGTATGCCAATCTAATCACACAACTGAGTGCTTTAGCTAGCAATAATATCAGGTTCAATCCATCATTTTCTAAATAAAATTATATTATAGACTTTCCGTTTTTATCTTACTCGAAGTTAATTTTTTTCTGATTTAGTTTTTTTACCAACAGGGTAGCAATAGTTATCAAAGGTACCAGGGTTTTAATTTAGTACGCCAGACGTGCGTTTCGTCTACAGAAGATTCATCAAAAGACATATCAAAAGGGTATTTCATGTATGACACATTTATTGTTACATACATATTTATGTGATTTGATAGGTCATTAATATGACCATATTCAAAGTGAATTTGAAAATAAACTAGAAATGAATATCTATGAAATGTAGAAAGACAGATATAAAATAAAGGCAACAGTAGTATACCACTGTTCAAAACTCATAAATCCATGGACAAAAAACAAAATCGGGGTAACAAACTAAAACTGAGGGAAACGCCTTAAAAGATTTTTTTATTGAATTGAATTTGATGCAATATAGGGAGACATTTTTCTTCAAACTTTGTTAGTTAATTCACATTTGATTATAAACAATTTGAACATACAAGTAGTTGACAAATATAAACAAGCGCTTAGATGTGAAAGAGTCAACAGAAAAACATAATGTATTTTTTTGCTAATCCAACTTGATATGCAAAATAAATAGAGACTCTAAATCTTCAATATTTTAAGCAAAGCTGCCATTAAAGTAGCGATGTGTGTTTTTAGATTTATCAAATAAATGCATTATCAACATAAACATGCTTTGATATCAACATAGTTTATCAAATTTTATGATTTGTTTTTTAAAACTACACCAAAATCAATAATCTGACTAGAAGGGGAATTGAGGGGGAAACCTAGCTGTCACATTGTAACTGGAATAATTCTTGAATACAATTTTCAATAATTTCAGCAACAATTTTTGACATTTTAACGTCTGGGTTTTTTTTCACACATCGTTGTCAATATAATGGATTTTGATATACCTATAAACGAGATGTTTGGCTAGCTATAAAACCTGGTTTAATCCACTTATTTATACATTTGAAAGTGTCTGTACTAACTCAGGAATAATTCAGTTGTTATCCATTTGTTTAGTGTATTTGATCTTTTTGTTTTGCCATTTGATAAGAAACTTTCCTTTTTGAATTTTCATCGGAGTTCAATATTTTCGGGATTTTACTATTTTTTCAAGTATAATGTACTAGAAATTGTTTTCATTTACTGAATAAAAAAAAAATTGTTTGCAGACATGTGTTTCTGTCAAAAATATAGGAAGAAATTGTAACCATGAAGAATAATGGTTGGTTATTTCTGCTCCGAGCGTTAGTCAAAATCTATGCAAAACTAGACCAAAGAACTCATGTTGAACAAGGGCATACATTTTAATTTGTTTCAGGGTTTTTTATCAAATTAAAATATTTGGATTAATAATAGTTTGGAACAAATCGTTTCATATCTTAGTCAAACATATTTACATGTTTATTTGATACAAAATATCAAATTGAATATAATCCAATATGCTGCACTTAGTTTCAAAGGATATCTAAAAATACTAGATTATAGATTACAGCTATATAATTTTGCATAGGTCTTTTCTTCACAGGCATATGTTTTACTTATTTCATCATATAAACTTGGAATCCTTGTACATGCTTAACTCCCGCACACATAATGATGTAACTGTTATACAAACTGCACTCGCCTGTTTCTGTGGAAATAACGAACGCTTTACAGTCGTCAGATATTTTGCAATATCGTGCACATTCAATTTTACTTCTTGATGTAAAGACTTGGTTTGCTGGTGATGTTAGTACTGTGTTATTTGAGACTAAATTGAGCTGCATTTGCCCTTGTTTTAAGGGTAGAAATCCTGAAAATATAACATTTACAAAAGGTACATTCGATACTTCTAAAAAGAATTCACATGTTGAAGTAAACCATTCTTATAAATAGTGAGTACATGAACACTCTATTATTTATCATCAAATTATTTAACGAATTTTTATTCTGGTTTCTTTTGTTAGTATGAGAATTTATTGTATTGATTATTATACTTTGACGCCTCCAATTTAATTTTTTTCTTCAAATTATTTTTAATCCATTCGTGTTGGTATTTTTTATTTAATTTGTATGCACAAATTGGATATATGCGTTTTTCAAAAAAGGCAGTGAAAGGTACTAAAGGTGCAAACAAATACAAACAAACCATAGAAATACTTAATACTGCGTAACACCAAACCCACCAAATACTAGATGTGCTCTCATGTGCTCAGGGTGGATAAGCAGATCCTGTTTCGAATGTGGCATCTGTCGTGTTGTTTTCAACATTAGTAATTTGATATTTTTATTTCACCAAAAGTGTAGGATTATTACTAATATTTGCAATAATTCCTGTTTCTTTTTATCGAACTGGGTGACAAATAAACGACATTGGGTAAAATAAGATTATCAGTGTTATCCCCGTATACAATTACCGACCAAAAATTGTAAGACATATGAATCAACGGAATGAAAAGTTCCACAAAATATAAATAAGACCCTAACATAGCAGGACAGAACAAGAGATATCAGATACCGATCCGAATCTCATAAGGTTTTTAAAGGCTAATATTATGACTAGTTTTTATCGAATCTTTAACGAATTAGTCTTATTGCCAGGTTTGTACTAACATGAGCAACATGATGGGTGTCACATTATTAGTAAAATGTGTTCACCCTTCAGGAGTAGTACATGTGATATCCCTTAGTTTTGGTGGGTTCGTGTTGCTTAGTCTTTTATTTTTCATGTTGTATTGTTTTGTACTATTGTTTTGTCTTTATTTTAGCGTTGGCGTTGTGGTTTATGAGTTTGAATGTCCCTCTGGTATCCTTCGCCCATCTTTTCAATCAAGATTTTTAAGATATGGAAGCAAGGCACAGTGATAATTTAAGCTAGGAGCACCTTTAAGATTAATGTACAATTGGATCGCAATTTCTTTCATTTCTAAAAATATTTTCAGCATCAATTAAATATTCAGTTTTATAAACCAATATTCATTGGAATACTCATGTCTGTTAATAAATATTAGAAGATATTGTATGACTCTCCATCCAAGTCACAATTTATAAAAGTGAACCAATTATTTTAGGTCCAAGTACGGTCTTCAACACGGAACCTTAGGTCACAGAGAACAGCAAGCTATAAAGGGCCCCAAAACTTCAACTTAAAACCATTCAAACAGGAACACCAACGGTGTTATCTATATAAAAAAAACGAGAAAGGAGAAACACTTATGAACAACATCAACAAACGACAACTACTGAACATCAGATTCCTGACTAAGAACAGGTGCAAACAATTGGAGCGAGTTTAAACGATATAATGGTACCAAACCTTCATCATTATCTTAAATAATAGTGTAACATCACAAAATGGAAAGACACACTATAAAATATCAATTGAAATGGCTGAACTTAATCGAAAGACAAGTGAAAATATACTGAACGAATAAATCTGATTTACGTTACAATTTGAATACAAAATCAATACAGTAAGGGATGAAAAACTGAAGTAACAGAATTATACCGCTGTGAAATTTAAAACAATTTCATAAAAAACAATAACCTTGAACAAAAATCGGCCATTGACGATAATATTATACAAGCTAAATGAAAATACTAGTGTTGTTATGAGTACAGATTAAATGGAGAAAGGAAATATTCTTACGAATAAATAGTTTTGATGTAACTCTAGAATGATTTATTCCTTAATTATTGGAAGGATTAAATCTATTCATTGAGGTGAATAGTTGCTTATAGAAAAAATAACACTATCGTTTTCAGTTTGGCCGTCATATGAGAAACATAGAATATTTCGGGATGTTTATATATGATTTACTCTTAGTCTATCATTTTCCATATTAAGTTATCAATATCTTCTTAAAATATTCATGCATCAGTTTAATTGAGGTCTGGAGCTGGCATGTCAGTTAACTGTAAGTAGTCTGTTGTTATTTATGTATTATTGTCATTTTCTTTTGTTACATCTTCTGACATCAGACTCGGACTTCTCTTGAAATGAATTTTAATGTACCTATTGTTTTGCGTTTACTTTTCTACATTGGCTAGAGGTATATGGGGAGGATTGAGATCTCATAAACATGTTTAACCCCGCCGCAGTTTTGCGCCTGTACCAAGTCAGAAGCCTCTGGCCTTTGTTAGTCTTGTATGATTTTTAATTTTAGTTTCTTGTGTATAATTCGGAGTTTAGCATGACGTTCATTATCACTGAACTAGTGTACATTTAAAAGGGGCCAGCTGAAGGACGCCCATGGGAACGGAAGTTTCTCGCTGCGTTGAAGACCCACTGGTGGTCTTCGGCTGTTGTCTGCTCTATGGTTGGGTTGTTGTCGCATTGACACATTCCCCAATTAATTTCCCAATTGTATATTAACGATTGAGTCTCATTACCTGATTCATACACTGACAACCTCCAAAAACCTCCACATATCTGATTAGAATCGCCGATACAAGCATAATTACAGTCATAATCCTGTTTGTAAATATCGCCCACATCTTCAGGGCCATACTGATAAGGGTCATCTCCACAATAACATTTCACAGTGAACTAAAAATAATAAGAATGTATATGTTGGGTTCTTGTCGAATGGATAACAAGATAACGAAGATTGTGACTGTTATCTCAATACAGTCAGGATTCTACTTCGTCAGAATTATCTCCCCATAACGCCAGTTCAATTTCACAAATAGTAGAAATGGAAGCAATTGTAGGGATGACGCGCTACCAATTTTGCTCTTGGAAACCGATAAATTTATCCACAATGCACCATTTCGATCCTTATATGTCAGTTGTATTTTAAAAGTAGACAAATGTATCAACTAGCTAATGAGCATCAATTAATGATCTTGTCTGCATTGATTCAACTTAAACTTATTGTCTGATCGGTTGTCTGGTGGAACTTTCGAAAATTCATAAATATTTTAAAAAATTCTAATTAAATATTTCGTGGAAGGGCAGACTAGATTTGTTTAGTGTATGAAGACAATAAACCCTAGTTATCACACACACAAAATTATAATTTTTCGTAGATATGCATTTTCATCATCCAACTAAGAAGACTGTCGTCAAGTACTTCCAGTAAAAAATTAGCTATTTGAACACATCTTATCTGTTTTTGTGACTCATTAGATGGGTATTTCACTTGACCCATATATTTCATTTTTTAGTACTGTGATTTGTTCTGTGTTATAAAATCATCCTGTAGCTTTGATTTATAAAAATGATAGAATCTGAAGCGAAACGATGTATAAAATATTCTTACTTTGTACCATATCAAGACAAAATATTCAACTCAAAAGTTTTTGTCTCATTTTTCATACTGTTATATAGTGTTGTTAATTAACTACACTGTTATTGGACTTAATATGATGAAAATTGCCTATGCAATATAAGGTGTCAACTCGGCCAATACAGAATAACTCGGCCAATATGGATTTTTTTCTGTATTGGCCGAGTTCTGATCCGGCCGATACAGGATTTCGAAACGGCTCTATTGTGACTAACACAATCTGAAAGTAAACACGCAGTTTTCATTTTCTCACCATAAACATGCTGAAACTTTCAGTTTGGCATATATTTCAGGCTAAAGACGGTCACATTCATTTAAATAGCATTTTAAAAAGCAAAGGATGGATTTATTTCAGGTTTGAGGAACGAGTAGATGATCACAAAGTTCGATTCTTGACGACCTCATTATTTCACGATGGTACAAATCTATTTACTGTTCATTTTCGCTTCTCATGTTTTGTTAACTGTCATTTTTTTTTAATTCCCGAACCAGGCATATTGTGCAAATCTTCGTTCTTTGGTAATTTGGCTTATGGATACTACTTGAATCATTTTCAACTCCTTCATTTCTTTTTAAATATATTCATTTTTTTTCTTCATAACACATGCAATGGCAGTACCTTTCCAATTGCTATTTATGTGTTGCATCAAAATTTAAGTTGTAACACTTTATAGTGACTGAAAAGGGTAGAAACATTGTTAAGATGAGAAAATGCTGAAGACACCTGCAAACGGCACCAGATCATTGGATATTGCATCTTATAAAAAAACTGAGATTTGGATACATGTTGTTCCACTTAAAGGTAAAAATGTTTATCTCTTGTAGAATTCAATAAAAAAAATATATTGAAACACTGTAGTTAATTAATAAAGATAATATTACGTGCATTTCTTTATTGGCCTTGTTATTGGTCCACGACCAGCTGTATTGACATTCGGCATTCGCTTCAGGCCAATACAGCAAGTATCGGATCAATCACAAAGTCAATACAGAAATACTTAGTAATGATATCATATTATCAACTCACTGTTTCTGTATTGTCCGTGTTATAGATTCGATATTAGCTGTATTGGACCCGAGACATCATAAATACGTTTACTTTTTCTAAACTTTATTATGTTTTAAATGGATCCATATTAAGTTTCGTCAGTGCTAAGAATCTTTCTAGGAATCAACATCTTATCCTTTGTGATTTTATTTGTTTTTTTTGGAGGACAAGATTAGAAGTTTAAAAAAAAGTAAAATCACAAAAACATTGTGTTATTATCTTAATCACTATAACAAACAAATGAAACAAGCAACAAAAAGGAATACATCAAATTCAACAAAGTTAGTTTGCTTTTTTATCATATGACTTAATGTAAAACGTTTAATCTGTGAAATCAACCCATAAAAGATTTTTTAAGTACTGGGAGTGAATTCGTACCTTGACAGACACATGACTACACCAAGATTATCTTAGACGTAAATCGCGTGCTTGACGTCACACATGAAGAAATAAAATAATGTTGTCGCTAAACGTATGACGAAATCCATAAGTATAGAGTCACGTCAAATCAATATCACAAAAAAATATGTTTTTTGAACAGTAAAAAGAAAAAAGCTTACATCAAATGCCTAGACATTTGAATGTTTCTTTACAACATTACCTCTGTTCCAGAGTACATATAACCCTGTTCTTTACAATAGAGCAAACACAAGTTGTTTTCCATATCTGGGGAATCAGTTCCGTCATTCAGGACATATTCGTGTGGCAAAAGTCTTGTATATGTATCAACAAAACATCCAACGTATGCATTGCTACCTGTTCAAGAGACAATTGAATACAAACAAAAAAATAACATGAGCATACTGGTAATCAATAAATGGCAAGATAAGTTACTATGCAAGTGTTGCCTACCGTAGAGGTGTAATTATAGTCAGACATGTAATTTACTTATCCAATCAACTGAGAAGAAGGAAAACAAAAGTGTTTTAACTATTGTGGAGGTCAATACATATCAAACTTAAAATTTAGTTTTACATTTAATTGAGAGAAAGAAAACAAATTCAGAAATGCATATATAAAATTGTCAAAATAAAGCATAAAAATATATATATACAATGTATATTTCCTCCTAGTTCCTCTATTGTCTTGGTGATATCTTGATGACAATTGCACGATGACAGAAAATAAATAAACAGGTATTATTTGTTGTAATTATTCATTAAATATTAAAAAATAACTCACCAATGACCTGTACTTGACACTGAAAAATAAACAATTACAATACAAATACTTGTATATTATATACGTTCAAAAGACAGCTTCGATTCATAAAAAGTAAAATCACAAAAATACTGAACTTAGAGGAAAATCAATTCGGATAGTCCATAATCACATGGCAAAATCAAATAACAAAACGCATCAAAAACGAATGGACAAGAACTGTCATATTCCTGACTTGGTACAGGCATTTTTAAATGTAGAAAATGGTGGATTAAACCTGGTTCTAATGTCCAGTCGTAGTTTTGTTCAATTTAATGATTCCATGGCTTTAGATATATATAAACATGCAATGGTTTATGTTGGTGAGAGTCGGGTTTATGCTTTAATATTATTGGTATTTTTAATCAACATTTCATCAGTTACTTGTCTCAAATGTTCTTCTTTCTTGTAATTGCCTCTTATACAGTGGTAAATTTATAATGTTATACATAAAATTAAGCCAGTGAGTAAGTTTTCTAATTGTCTTGGGTATTGTTGTGGAAACCTTCATGGGATAAGTTTTGTCTGCCCAACAATAGAGGCGAGGAAATTTTAACATTTGCAATGCACAATCATTAAAGGTGGTACCCAACACTTAAACTAAAATTATTTTGGCTCGTTTAATTTTCATAAAATTTTGACAAAGTATTTACTTTGACCATTTGCCAATTATATAAAAATTTCAAAACATTTGAACTAACCGTTTTATCAGAATAAATACACTGGTTATATAGCAGTTTGACAAACACTTATTTTGATCATTGAGAAGATTAGTATTCCCTTAACAACACAACGTAATTAAAACGTTAAGCTGATTTTACAGAGTTATTTCCCTGTAGTGTTATGTACCACCTTAAATAAAACAAAACGACACGGACCATCTACTAATCAGTGCTATATCTTCATGATGCATCCGTATCTTTAACAGACGCATTAAAAAATTGAACGGTTGCATTTGTAGTTGTAAAATATAGAAAAAAGATTCTTGATTCTTTTCAAATAATAAGATTTAAATTTATCACTGTTTTTCCTATAAGATTTTTTTTCGTTTGACTTTCTGTTAAGTTGGTACCCAACACTAAAATTAATTTGGCTGGTTCAATTTTCATAAAATTTTGAAAAAGTATTTACTTCCAAATTGACCCTTTGACAAAAATATAATAATTTCAAAATTTTTGAACCAACCAATTTATCATAAAAAATTACACTGATTTTTTATCATTGAGAAGATTAATATTCTCTTAACGACACAACGTAATTAAAACATTTAGCATAATTTACAGAGTATTACCCCTGTAGTGTTAGGTATCACTTTAAATGATATATATAAAAATATATATTTTAGCTCGTTGGTTTCATTTATTTATCAATACTTGAAATGTCTTTAAAAATTTCCAAAAAAATGTCAGTGCCCGGGAGGAAAAGTATACAGAGAATCCATTTAGAACATAGATTTATAAAAAGACACACATTTTGTTTGTCATTTTGGATTATAAGCTTTTCATATTTTTGATAATAATGGAGTTAAAGTATTTTGCCCCGAGCATCCCCAAAGAGACATTTATCATCTGCGTTTTTTGACCACTGCAGAATAATGAATTTTATCAAATTGTCGTGCATTTAAAGTCATAAGAAACCTCAAATAAAACACTCACTCGTTTCATATGACTTTAATATATTTCATAAACTTCATGATGTTAGGTATATCATTATAAATATATATGTTAGCGGAAATAAGTTAAACTCAGGCATTAATCTTAAATCCTAGGCAATAAGCTAACGCCTAGGCAGTAAGTCTAACCCAAATGATGTTAGACATTAGTCTTAAATCTCAAAATTTAAGCTTAAATCATTAAGAATCTGTGCAGGCATTAAGCTTAATGCCTAAAATACAAACGAGCTCGATTAGTAAAGTGTAAAGATTTTCAAACAAATAGTATTATATATTATAATTATTCTTTTGAATCTCCCCCCCCCCCCCCCCCCCATTTTTTTTTGTAATACCTCAAACACATCAATAAAGTATGAGTTAATTCTGTTTTTTTTATCTTTTGAAATTACTAAATAACTTACTTTTGAAAATCTATCAAATGAATGTATATTTATACATGCATTATTAGAAATATATTTAAGAAACAACTTTAAATCAAGAATAAATCACCAAATATGCATAAATTCCATAGTTTACCTATTGCCTAAAATTATATTCGGCAATAGGATGAATAATCATTATCAGATTTCAGGAAATAAGCTTAATGCCTAAAAAATTCAGGCAATAACTTAATGCCTAGGCGTTAGCTTATTGCCTAGGATTTAAGCTTAAAGCCTGATTTTAACTTATTACCGCTAACATATATAAATTAGATTAACAAAACTATTACCTTAACTGATTCAACAGGATAAACGCTAATCAGCAAGCTAAACAGCTTCACGAACATGATTGTTCGAGGAGCTCCTTTTAAATAAAATTAATCGTGTAGACTGGAATGCTCTCCGTGAATATACTAGTTAAAAATATTAAGACCGATTATTTGAGCACTGATTGGCCTGAATATTAATTGTTTGTTATGAAATACTCAATGCAACTAAACAATGTTTATAAAATCAAAACATATACCTAACAGAAAACTTTATTAAAACCATGAGCATGATAATCAATATACGTTTACATTTTCAATTTTGTAATTAAAATGTAATACTGGAAATATGAATGTAATGGAAATGGAAATGTTTTTTAAAATTATTTGAACCAATATTTAAATAAACACGATGCCGAAATTAATATCTGATGCAAGAGTGTTCTGATTGAAATTCTATTTTAAAAAATAATTATTTCATGCCATAGTGTCCTTATTGAAATTTCATTTTTCTTTGAATTTACACAGCGTTTATTAACATGCAATGCATAGTTTTAAATAAAAATGAAATTGTATTACATATTCTGTCTTTGATGTTAATGAAGCGATTACTTTATCTCTATCAGAAAAAAAAAAAATTTCCCTATAGTTTGTCAAGATCATGTGTCGCTAACCGTTATCTACTGGTGTTTTTTTTTTAATTATGTAATATTTGGTTAAATATAATAATATAACATAATACTAATTGAGGCCAAGTTTGATTCAGCCTAGTTGTTTAATTTACAGCAATTCTTTCAATGGAAGTCTAACAATAGTTACTGCACATCCCATATCATTAACTAAATAAGTTTTCAAATTGCAACTATTTGAAGTTTTCACAAAGGCTTTTAAAATAAACCTTTAGCTAAGAAAAAAATGCAAAAAAAAAACGAAAAAAGGTGAAAAAAATCAGTTATAAGGGCTAAAACTCTTTATGTCAATTGACATGTCTGGCCATGTTGACTAATTTTGCTGTTTACAGTTTAACTCTATCCATAATAATATTCAAGATATTAACCAAAAATTATATTATCAATTCTAGAGAATCAACCCAACAACACTGTTGTCTGATAAGTCTAAAAATTTCAGGGCAGATAGAACCGTTTTACTCCTTGTCAAATTTGCTCTAAATGTTTAAGATTCAGAGATATGAGTATAAAGCTGCATTTAACAGTCAAGTTCTACTTTAATCCATAGTGGCCATTTTGGTTGATAAGCGTGTCATTTGATACAGATACCCGAGGATGATTTAGACCAAACTTGGTTCTATATGGCCCAGAAGTTTCAACACTGCTGGTTTTTTTTTATTTGTAAGCATGAAAAGACACAATAAACATCGTACCCGGTTGCACACTGACAATAAGAGTGTTGTATTTCACAATTTGAATAAGGTAATTACTTCAAAAATTAGGAATACGATAATTGATGGCATTTTTAAATAAAGAAACATTTATATTTTATCAAAAATTAAACAAAGAAGAAAAATTGGGTGCGGGTTGTTGTGGTGCTTGGGTGAACGAGTGGGTCTGGGTGAGGGGTGATGTCTACGTGAATGTAGGTGTGTAGGTGTGTAGGTTGATATGTGCGTAGCCGTCCCGCTAGACCACACGACCACCTGGGCTCTCAAAAAAAGAGCTTTCGCTGGCCATGTGTTACCTTTCCACGTCAGTTTTAATCTAGCGGCGTACTACAGTACATGATATATAAGGCATGAAGATGTTATCGTTACAGATCAGCTAAATTATCTATAGTAAAGGATCATACAAATTAATGTAAGATACAGTCACAGAAAATAATTATATTCATAAGTACGTCTGAGTCAGTGACAACCCTACAACAGATGTATCCATCGGATCGCCATCAATG
The DNA here is from genome assembly GCF_036588685.1 of Mytilus trossulus. Classification (NCBI taxonomy): domain Eukaryota; kingdom Metazoa; phylum Mollusca; class Bivalvia; order Mytilida; family Mytilidae; genus Mytilus; species Mytilus trossulus. The sequence goes on from NC_086374.1 coordinate 99,625,335, forward strand.
ATGGTGATACATGGCTGTGTACTTAATGTATATACAACTCGTCTAAACATCAACTTAACAATGTTAGATCTGTAAATTTGCTTTCGCAAATTTTTGGTTCTTCCCTCGCCGGGATTCGAACCCATGCTACTGTGATATCGTGACACCAAATCGCCTGCACTGCAGCCATCCCGCTAGACCACACGACCACCTGGGCTCTCAAAATAGAGCTTTTGCTGGCCATGTGTTACCTTTCCACGTCAGTTTTAATCTAGCGGCGTACTACAGTACATGATATATAAGGCATGAAGATGTTATTGTTACAGATCAGCTAAATTATCTATAGTAAAGGATCCTACAAATTAATGTAAGATACAGTCACAGAAAATAATTATATTCATAAGTACGTCTGAGTCAGTGACAACCCTACAACAGATGTATCCATCGGATCGCCATCAATGATGTTGATACATGGCTGTGTACATAATGTATATACAACTCGTCTAAACATCAACCCAACAATGTTGGATCTGTAAATTTGCTTTCTCAAATTTTTGGTTCTTCCCTCGCAGGGATTCGAACCCATGCTACTGTCATATCGTGACACATATATATATATAAGATATGGAAAGGATTGTTAAATTGGTAAAATATTTTCTAAACGTTAATACAAAAAATCAATTCAAATATTAATTAAAACCATTTATAAAAGAAATAGTAGAACTAAAATCTAATAAATTTTATCAGTTTGAGAATGATTTACCCAGTAGCTGATTGTTTACCGACCGTCTTCATATAGAATTGCGCATTGAAGACAAACTCTGACTTCCTAGTGCAAATCTAGGACTGTTTGACAGTCAATCATGTATAATTAATCGAAATATAATAAACTTATTCAAGGGAGATTATCAACTTATCAATTTTCAGGACATATAAAAAGGGATATCACTCTTGCATCAAAAGATCTAATTCAAGCTTCGGATGCTATGAAGATTCAAACTGATCAATTTAACCAGTAGGAGTTTATTTGTTGAAGGGTGAGCGACTGTTAACGAATGCTAATTCAAGGTAAAGAAATTTATTTTTCATATCTGCCTCTAAATAAAGCACGATCACGATATATGCTCATATCTCATTATAAACTTGTACGTGTTAATTAATTTGTTTAAACATTACTTACGTCTAACTGTTAAAAAACAATTCAAATATTATTATTACAACTTACCCTAAAAAGATATTTATTTTAAGCCTTGGTTGTTTTTTTTTTTCAATCTTTCTAATGTTTTAATGTTATCTCAACCTACAATTCAGATTAATATTGTCAGGTAGAATCGCGTGTTATGGTGTTCTTTGTTTGACTTTGGGGTTAATAGTACTGCAACTGATTTAGAAAACGATGTTTTGTTAACGAGTTTAATCGTCCGGAATAACACACGACTGCAAATTGTTTTAAATGAAAGAATAATATCTATATCTTAATGTCAGTCGGGTCGTAAAAAGTTTCTATGGTCACATTTTTGTATTGTATCCCTTTAATGGGGGTAATCCTCAATTTACGGTTTTGGGTAGTTACCTTAAAATCCAAAAATATATTTTAGGGTTAAATTACCCGCTATTTTCGTAAATATTTTCTATGCGCATATCATCAAGGATCATCGGAATGATGAAGACATAAATATAATGCCATTTCCAAGTAAAACTTTCAAACTTAAAGTTGGCTGTTTTTAGACAGATATTTAACGCATTTTTCTTTGAAAACATGAAAAAATGTTATTCAAAAACAGCATTTGACATTTGCGAGGACGAAACATATTATTGCAATACTGCATGCAAATTTTGTTTGGCAAATTTCAAACAATTTAAAAAAAAACTCAAAAATAAAAACATCCTTTGTACACTTTTTAATTACGGAAATTTCCTATCCGTCAATCAGCTCCACCATTTATTTTTTCCTTCACAATGAATTTGATAGTTTCGATGTGATTATGTAGATTTTGTCCGAGAAGTTAATTTAGTTATTTAGAGTGATTTGAATATATATAGTAGTTCTTTCATGTATTTTCTGTAAATAAGTTATATTTTTGTTAATAACATTTTGACTTTTTATAAAGTTAACCAAATCCTTCGGATAAGAAGTTTTTCCGGATAATAATTATAGTTGAAATTGTGTGAAGTAACATTGTATGTCAATGTTTAACCTCAGAGCAATTAATATGCATGCAAGTGGTCGGGGAAAAGGTACTATAATTGAAGTTTCCCAGATATTTAGTGTGTGACAAGGCAAAGCTACAACCAACTTCCCTTGATATACTGCTTTCCTAGGGCGAATCATCACTGATGTTATGAGACTTGCAACAGAAGTCAAAATTGCTACGTCTTTAAATCAGATTGATTATATGTTGGTTGCTTAACGTCCAGTGGAAAATATGTCATACATGTTCAAGACGAGAACAAGTTAACAATAAAAACAATAAGTAGGTCTTGTCATAATAGAGGTCATTCGGGATGATGGTCGGTAAAATTTGGACTGCCACATTGGATTGGGACAGAAATTTTCCATTGCAACAGGCCACCTATGGACCCATCAAAGAGTTGTTGCCAGGGTTCTTAACGTGCAAAGAACGTCGCACTCTCATTACACGAGGCATCGAATTAAACGTCCCGTTTTTGACCGGACGTGACTGCGAACTTGATACATCACTCACAGCCAAACGGACGCCCCACTTCGTTTTTCTGCCGGTCGGGAGAAGACCAAGTGACACTTTTTCGTTTGCCAAGTCACCCTTGGGGAACTTTAAATTAGAAACAACAGAAAAACATGCATGTGATTGACTGATCGACATGTATCCTCACAACCTGACACTTTTATACGATCTCGCGCTCATTTTCATCCTCGTAGTATTGATATGAAAATAGTTTTTTGTGTAAAAGAAAAACCTTTTAAAAAGACCAGAAAACTACACAAAACTGAGTCCTCTAAACGTGTTGACAGTCTTTTAAGTTGTGCCAAATAATGTGAGTAATCATTTATCCATGCATTACCAAGTACTTATTGAAGTCAACACCCGTGCAACTAGGTAAAACAGTTACTTAAAAAGCCTTTCTCCTGTAGCACATCCTCTACATGTACCGCTTTCTTTTACCCAAGATTGTCGTTGATATTTACCAAACTGCCAAACTCCAGAACTAACTAGATATTGTGACACCTTACAATTCAAACACAGTGGGACCAAGGGATGTAGAATATAGAGTTTAGCTCTAAAACTCAATATAGGGGATGCCATATATGCTGCAAGAAAATTGAAGTCTATATTAAGACTTTCAGAATTTTACCAAGGTGTGTCTGAAAATATAAAGAATACATTAAAAGAAGAACAATAACTTCCCCCTGACGCCAGTGTTCTTATGAGCTATGTCCTCGTTTTGGGTATTTCTATGGAAATGATACACACCATCCAAGTCACAATTTATAACAACAGAATCCCCTTCCCTTTCATGAATTTGACCTACCGAATTAGACTATTTACCGGATTTGTAATCACATAAGCAACACGACGGGTGCCGCATGTGGAGCAGGATCTGCTAACCCTTCCGGAGCACCTGAGATCACCCCTGGTTTTTGGTGGGGTTCGTGTTGTTTATTCTTTAGTTTTCTATGTTGTGTCATGTGTACTATTGTTTTTCTGTTTGTCTTTCTCATTTTTAGCCATGGCGTTGTCAGTTTGTTTTAGATTTACGAGTTTGACTGTCCCTTTGGTATCTTTCGTCCCTCTTTTATAAAAGTACACCATTATAGGTCACGGTCCGGTCTTCAACACGGAGCATAGGCTCTTAGTTCATTTGTTAGTTAATTAATGAAAAATAACATAAAGGCGCTTCTGGACCGTATTTTGTCCCTAAAAATATCAAAAAATCGTAAATGTATGGCTAATACAAAATCAATCATTTCTGTAGCTACATTCGCCCCATTACATTTTGGATTGGCCGTGCAGATATATCATGCATATGAATATTGGAATACGGGTCACGAACATTGATCGAAATTTTGACTCACATCTCTTTTGTGTTTCCTATGCAAAGGTTAGACTATATCTGACGAGTTTGACCGAATCAAGACGGTTTTTACGCTTCAGATGGCATTTGTACTCAAAAACTGTGTTTGCTTTGAACAAGCTCTGTCCTGCGACGAATTTTTTCTTGTAAAAAAACGAAAGTGTGTTGTAATGCTAATACGCGTCCTAAATCCATTTAAGATGACTAAGAGATTGATTCATGTCCCTATTTAATGAATACTTGAGCTATTGTGTGTCGCTTTCAAAAGTTATATAAGGAACCTGACTAATTTTGAATTACAATATTAGAAAACTGGCTTTATATTGTATAATTGTTCATCCTTTCCTTAAAAAAATTAATGAGTTAACTTTTTTACCAGGATTATCCCACTAAGACAATGTACATGCACCAAACTGACTTTGTTTTACACTCAACCAAACCCCAAATCAAGGTAAGTAACACTTTATTAAACCTCGCATTCGCCTCAGGTGACTATGGTATATTTCGTGACATAAACTATATGTCCAGACATTGCAAATCCACAATATGTATTTATCTACAACTAGATACTAACTTTTTTTTAAAAACACAACTTTTTAGATGCAAAATGAAAAACACTGTTTCAGCGCTTGAATTTTGCTTTTTTTTCAAAGATAAAAGAAAAATGCTCGCTAATATTGATAGAAAAAAGGGGGAAATCAAGTACATATTTAAACAAATTTAAAGCTCATTTCAATCTCAAAGACTTTCACATAGTCCTAAGCAAATTTCTTAAAACACCAATATTTTGCACATTTTACTGTTCGAATACGCCGGTCTCCTCTTGTCACACATTTTCGCTAGTTAAGTGTTACGATCCACTTCCGCTCTCTCCACTCTTGGCGGATTAGGCCAACATTTGTGATCACAATGTTGCGTCATCTATCGGAAGATTAATGTGACGCCCATTCCGAATTTATTATTCTTCACCAATGATAGCACTTGAACTCTTCAATTTAGAGGTAAAACACGGTAGCGTCTAGATTCTTCACATTTGTTCATGCTGGAAACGAAAATAAACGTTATCATTCATGCATTTGTGCATGAAACATACACAGGAACTTCTATTAGTTGATTAAAACATTCAAGTGTTTCTACTAAATATAGTCGTATGCTTAGAAATGTAAAAAACTTGTTGTTCAATTAACACGTGGCAACTGTTTACAAACACTTTCTACATTTACACGTGATCGTGATATAGGAGCTTTTTGATTGGATGCAGCGAGTTTCTACTGAAACCACTAAAACTCCTTACCTTGTGTCTCCGAAATTTTATCTCAATCCGCCAAGGGTGGAGAGAGCGGGAGTGGATCGTTACCCTTGGAAAGCGAAAAGTAAAATCACAAAAATACTGAACTCAGAGGAAAATCAATTTGGAAAGTCCATAATCACATGGCAAAATCAAAAAACAAAACGCATCAAAAACGAATGGACAAGAACTGTCATATTCCTGACTTGGTACAGGCATTTTCAAATGAAGATGCTTGTCACAATAACTATCAGTATAGAAATAATTGTCTTTTCTGAATATAACGATTTCAAAAAATTTACCAGAGCAGTTTATTCAAAATATTGAAGATAAAAACGGTTTTTTTTTTCAAATGACGTTTTCCATTATAAGATATTATATATAAAAAAAATCAATTCTGGTATCTATGAGGAGTTTATTTACATCCACTGGTTCGATGCCTCTGCTGATGGAGTTTTAATTCCCCGAGGGTATCACCAGGCCAGTAGTCAGATCTTCTGTGTTGACTTGAGTTATCATTGATCTGTTCATAATTATAAATTAACTGTTAACTTTCATTTTTGAAATGCTAAGGCTTTTCTATTTCAGGAAAAGATTACCATAGCTGTATTTGGCAAAACTTTTAAGAATTTGTGGTCCTCCATGCTCTTTAACTTCGTACTTCATTCATTTTTTTATTTTTTTTTTGTTCAACCTTTACTTATGAGTTTTTTGTAAATCAAAAATTGCAATCCTAGTATCTATTATGAGTTTATTTACTACAACTTTTATAATTTTTCGTATTGTCGTCTACTCGATACAATCCCATTCATTGTATGCATCGGGATTTAACGTTTTATTTGAATCAACTTCGTAATTTTTATGCAAAAGTCCAAATCTTTGTTGCATATCAGTCGCATAAAAGTGTACCCCAACTGATCGAATTGATTAAGTTTTTATATGAAATAAAAATCCAATCAAACCTTCTTCAAGAGACAAATAATAAATAAAACATCTTGTCAATGCTTGTTTTCACCTTCATTTCGGTAAATTGAAGATTAACCGTCCCTTAATATCAACAATTAAACTAGTATTAGCATCTCATTTATCCCGTTTAACTGAAAGAAAAATTGTACCATTTGAATAAAAAATTATACCATTTGAATAAAAAAATATTGCATTTAAATGAAAAAATATTGCATTTGAATGAAAAAATATACCATTTAAATGAAAAAAATATAGCATTTAAATGAAAACTTATACCATTTGAGTATTCTTTTAAGCGTTATAAGTTGTTAATGTAGGTATGTATTTTATAAATGTAAATCAAACTAATAAAGTATAATTTTTTTTGGACTCATGTATATAGGGAAAAAAGTGAGGCTCATGTGTAGTTTCTTGTGATTATATTCATGCAAGTGAAACAGTTTTTGTGAAGGCTCTTTATACCGTTTATTGTTCGAATTCCTTTATTGTGCTTAACGTATCACCAGCCTAGTAGTCAGCACTTCGGTGTTGACATGAAAATCAATTGTATGGTCATTTTGTAAATTTCCTGTTTACAAAACTTTGAATTTTACAAAAAAACTAAAGATTTCCTTATCCCAAGAAAAGATAACCTTAGCCTTATTTGGCACAACCTTTTGCAATTAGAGTCCTCAATGCTCTTCAACTTTTTACTTGTTTGGCTTAATAACTGTTTTTTTTATCTGAGCGTCACTGATGAGTCTTGTGTAGACGAAACGCGCCTCTTGCGTATTAAATTATAATCCTGGTACCTTTGATTACTTTAAATGTATTTGTTGTAATTTAAACTATTCTGGCATTTTAAAGAAACAGCTTGTTGTGTGTGTTTGTCAAACGCTGAACGAAAATACATGAAGGAGAGAAGCGTCGTCGATTTCCCATAGAATGTTGAAGGACGATAGAAAACAAGATCTGCAAGCAAAAGAATTAAAACATTTTCACGAAAGAGTCAAACATTTATAAAAATTAACTTGCGATCTTCAATAACAGACAAATAGCTGATATCATTTGTCAATCAGTAAATGGTCCGAGTTTTGAAATGTTCAAATTCAAATTGCATTATGTCATTGATTGAAAATGATAATATTCTTTTCTCTTATATAGATATAGGAAGATGTGGTGTGAGTGCCAATGAGACAACTCTCTATCCAAACTACAATTTAAAAAGTAAGCCATAAACTGTTCCCATTGTATAATATTACGGAAGCCATAAGAGGAATCAACAGTATAAAACATGAAAAAAACACAACATAATTTTTTTTTATTCATTTTTCAAATTTTATTCGAGTAAAAACGTAGACAGTATGGTATTCCATGAAATTTGAACACAAAAGATTCTTTATCGCAAAAAAGTATATATTTTATTCATTGAAATACATTGATTAGCTAGAAAAATATATTTTCATTTATAACAAGCTTCACTTTCTATCAATAGAACAGAAGAAGCCTGGAGCAAAAGGACAACATATGTTTACTAGAATACATAACAGAATCATACGAAGTTCTATCATCAGTTGAAGTTTGTGTTAATAAGAGGTAAGTTTATATGCAAGTAGAAGTATACCTCTTTACGTAAATTAAAATTTAGCAAGACATATATATTTAACGAAAGTGAACATAATTTGGAAGTCTAAATCATGTTCTTTTATCATAGAATAATCTCAGTTATACAATGAGTTATATACTTTTAAAATGGTATTTTCCTTTTTTTTTGGAAAAAACAACCCGGACGATATCCAGTTCCTATGATTCGCACATTAAAAATAGAAGCGTTATGGTGAAGTCTTACATACCAATGGTTTTTTTAACAACGGATCTATACCAATCTTAACCAAAATCCACAGTATCATAAACTCGTATGTAAGACCTTCAATAGCACGACATGAAATCATGACCATGTGGAAGGTTTACGACTACTTAAAGATACTACCTACTATATCAATAATTATTTATACATTATGATAGTTTGCCTTTAACTAGAAACCAATTAAGCAATTTACTGGAAAAGGCTTTAAATTTTCTTCATATCAGTAAAGGTCCCCCAGGCAAGGGGTCTCAGAGGAGGTAATTATGAAATCTGATAGATAGAATTCGCATGCTTATTCTCGCAATATAAGATTGCAATTTTTATAGTAACAAGGAGGCTAACATGCTACATGTTTTCACAAGTCCAAAGATTTTTTGAATAGTTGGAAGTTCCCTTGTTTAATGGTCCAATGTAGAGGCAAAGAAATATGGTAGGACCACCATTTGACTGGAGTCCACAGGTGTTACAACATACTGTATTGGTCAACCTTGTTTACAGTTGAAAGATTTGAACTCCCTTCTGGATTCGAAAAGGAATTATTAATCTTCTCCTAATTTCATAGTTATTCACTGTGGAGCTAAGGACTTGAGAAAAATTATAATAGACAGGGAAGGGCTTAATTAAAAAATGTAAAATGTTCTATCCTAAGTTTCGAGGCTTTATTCAAAAATTGCATTTTGCACCCTTAAATGCGGGTCCAATAACCGAACAGAAAAAGAACATAGTCAATTCAGAGTTCAAAAACTTTGTAAAAGAAAATTGGGGAAAGCTGTTTTACACGAGAACATTAGGGCAAGTGAAGTGTCTTCATACAGAACAAATGGAGCTCATTTATCACAAACTGAATATCAGGTTTTTTTTAAAATAAAATGCAGGGAGGGGGTCTTTTCTACACACAACAAAATCACCTTTTCCGCAATATCTCAATAATTAAAAGTTAGTGAAGGTCAGAACCCAAGTCAGATTTAGAAGCTGCCTTGGGCTCTCATGTGGCGGTCCAAAGAGATTGGTAGTGATTTGGGGATTATTTAACTCGGCCCTTGCTCTGGGTCTGACAAGGTCTGAAATTTGCAGGTTTGTAAAATGTGGTTAGTAGAAACGGCGGGGTCTGCAGATTGGTAACTCTGGGACCTCCTCCATCTAATCTTTTAGAGGGGAGGCCTACACCTGTCAATAGGTTTCGCACTAAAAACTGCATTGGTAATACGAGTGTTGTATTGATTTGGCTTTTTAACTATTTTGATCTGAGCGTCACTGATGAGTCTTATGTAGACGAAACGCGCGTCTGGCGTATAAAGTTATAATCCTGGTACTTTTGATAACTATTTCCCCCGATCACTCCCCATTGGTTTTATGACACTTCGTCAACATAGTCCATCTGATAGCCATTGTGTAAAGGTAATCGGTAGTCACCCTGGTGCTTCAACAAAATAGTATAGAATACTCCTTAGCCAAAGTAATGCCTCAAAGTAAAAGTTTACATTATATCATAAATATGTGAATATAGGTTGGTGCAATAAAAGTATAAAAGTAAGATTTTTTGGTATAAGTGATAAAGGTTATCAATGAGAAACAGAGGATTCAATCTCTACACAACTGATAGATATAGGAAGATGTGGTGTGAGTGCCAATGAGACAACTCTCCATCCAAATAACAATTTAAAAATTAAACCATTATAGGTACGGCCTTCAACACGGAGCCTTGGCTCACACCGAACAGCAAGCTATAAAGGGCCCCAAAATTACTAATGTAAAACCATTCAAACGGGAAAACCAACGGTCTAATCTATATAAATAGTATACAAAATGTCTGTAGTAATTTAATTTTTGTATCTGTAAATTACAATTGCACCAAGGAAAAAGAGAGACAACACTAGAACAATTTAACTTTTTTTTGTTTATTTCATGTATATATTTTATATAAAATATGGAATTTTGTTAATTGGCACATATATGGTATATTTTTGAAGCAAATAGAGCATTATGTAAACAGTCCTGATATCTCAACTAAACCTTTCACTCCTTTGTGTTGGCAGCTATCCACTTTCAATCCTTTGAAGATTTATTATTGTAATGGAGGGTAAAAATATTAAAATAATGTCTCATAATTGTCAAGGACTTCAAATGAGAGAAAAAAGGAGGAATATTTTTAATTATCTGCATTCAAAAGATTTTGATATATATTGTCTTCAAGACACACACTTTGTAGAACAAGATGAAACCCTGATAAGAAACCAGTGGAAAGGCCAATGTATTTTCAATTCTTACGCATCTAATCAACGAGGAGTTGCTATCTTGTTTAAGAATAATTTTGAATATAAAATACACCAAGTTAAAAAAGATGAGGATGGCAATTTGTTGGGATTGGATATTAATATTGAAGAAAAGAGATTTACTCTGATAAATGTGTATGGGCCGAATACTGATAATCCTTGCTTCTATGACAAACTAACAGAAACCATAGACTTTTTTGATAATCAATTGTGTCTGATTTGTGGGGACTTTAATCTTGTTCAGAATTTTGACCTAGATACCCATAACTATAAACATATAAATAATCCAAAATCTAGGGATAAAATTTTGAAATTATAAAATATAAGACTCTTGTGGATCCATTTAGAGAGAGATACCCTGATCTTAAAAGATTTACATGGAGAAAAAAAAATCCATTTAAACAATCACGGTTAGATTTCTTTTTGATCTCTGAAAGCCTTATAGATGACATATGTGATATAAACATTGGCAATAGCTACAGATCTGACCATTCACCAGTAATTTTGACTTTAAAGATAAATGAGTTTATAAAAGGCAGAGGCCTCTGGAAATTCAACAACTCTCTCCTTCAAGATTCTGAATATGTAAAATTAATTAAAAAAACAATTATTAGCACAGTTGAGCAATATGCTGTGCTAGGTTATAACAGAGATGCTTTAAACAGTATTATTGATAATTTTGATATACAATTTACAATCAGTGACCAATTATTTTTTGAAACACTTCTCAATGAGATCAGAGGTAAGACTATTTCTTATTCGACATATATAAAAAGGGAAAGGGTAAAACAGGAAAAAAAACTTACAGAAGAAATACAAAAATTAGAACAAAACACAATCACTGAGGACAATATAAATGTAATAGAGATTAAAAAATGTGAACTTAGAATTTTGCGACAAAACAAGATTAAAGGTCAATATGTTAGGTCAAGAACCCAGTGGATTGAAGAAGGAGAGAGACCAACTAATTATTTTTGTAACCTAGAAACCCAAATTTTATAAATAAAACAATTAAAAAAAATATTATTAATGATAACACTGTAGTAGAAAATCAAAAAGAAATATTGACGCAAACAAAATTATTTTATGAGAAGCTTTACAGAAGACAAGAGTGTATAAAAGATGTCAATCTATCAGAGGAATTACCATTTCAAACACCTAAATTAAGAGATAATGAAAAAGATTCTTTAGAAGGTAATATTACTTTTAGTGAGTTAACACAAGCATTAAAAAGGATCAAAAATAATAAAAGCCCTGGTTCAGATGGCTTCACAGCAGAATTTTTTAAAGTTTTTTGGATAGATATTGGAAAATTTGTCTTCAGGTCAATAAATGATGCATATGAAATAGGAGAAATGTCTGTCACACAGAAGCAGGGAGTTATTACATGTATCCCAAAGGAAGGTAAATCAAGACAGTTTTTAAAAAATTGGCGTCCTATTACCCTTTTAAACTCAACTTATAAATTAGCATCTAGCTGTATAGCAGAGAGAATAAAGTCGGTTCTTAATAAACTAATTAATTCTGACCAAACAGACTTTATTCCGGGGAGATTTATTGGGGAGAACTGTAGACTTATATACGATATTTTACATTTCACAGAGGAAAATAACATCCCTGGTATATTACTCTTGATTGATTTTGAAAAAGCATTCGACTCTATCTCCTGGTCATTTTTATTTGAGACACTTAAACATTTTAATTTTGGAGAATCCATCATGAACTGGATAAAAACATTTTATAATAATATTTCTTCAACAGTAACTCAAAATTGTTGTCTGTCAGATTTTTTTCGTGTGGAAAGAGGTTGTAGACAAGGAGATCCTTTGTCTCCTTACCTTTTCTTGCTATGTGCAGAAATACTTGGCATTTTAGTCAGAAATAATAATGATATTAAAGGTATTACGATAGATGATACAGAGTTTGTATTGTCTCAATATGCTGATGATACATCACTTATTTTAGATGGATCTCCTTCTTCTTTGGATGCATCCCTCCGTATCTTACAATTCTATGCTGAGATATCAGGACTAAAAATTAACTTAGATAAAACAAATGTTATATGGATAGGAAGTAAAAAACATAGTCAAGATAAAATATGTGTAAAGTGGGGATTGAAATGGGGTTCCAGTACCTTCAAATTATTGGGTATCACTTTTTGTGTTGATTTGGATAGAATGTTAAATCTAAATTATGCTCCTCGAATTCAAGAAATAGAAAGTATTATACAAAAATGGTCAAAACAGTCGCTTACTCCGTTTGGTAAAATAACTATTATAAAATCTTTAATTATATCAAAATTGAATCATCTGTTCTTATCCATACCAAGTCCAGATGAAAATGTACTACAACAACTCAATGGTAAAATGTATGCTTTCATTTGGGATGGTAAACCTGACAAGGTAAATCGGGAGCTCTTATGTCAAGAATACTGCAGAGGTGGCTTAAAAATGATTAATTTAAGAAATTTTATACAAGGACTAAAATTGACCTGGGTTAGAAGATTATTTAATTCAAATTCAAAGTGGGTCAAATTATTTACTGCTACACAAAATATAAATTTTACAGAGTTGGCTTATTTTGGAACAACTAAAAAATTAGATAACGTTTTTTGGAAAGAAGTTATTTGTGCCTGGAAAAACATGTCGAGATTCCGACATCCTCGCTATTTTGAGGAAGTCATATCTTCATCTATCTGGAATAATGAGAACATTAAAATTGATAACGTCAGCGTTTATTATAGAAGTTGGGCACTAAACGGGGTATGGACTGTAAATTACCTTCTAGATGAGCAAGGAAATATATTGTCTTATCAAAATTTTGAACAGCTATATTCTTTTAAACCCACATTTTTACAATTTTATGGTATTAAAGTAGCATTAAAACAATGGCTACGATCTATGGGAATCAACACCGAAAGGGAAAAACAACAACAAGCTCTGTTACCTTTTAATATTAACATTTTTTTCAAATCAAACAAAGGTTCAAAAGACATGTATAATATATTAAATCTAGGTGCGATACCAGTTGTAATAGCAGCTGAGCGAAAATGGGAGGGTATATTAAATAAAGTTATAGGGGATTGGAAAAAAATCCATAACTGTGTCACTAAAATTTCAAAAAATACCAAGCTCTGTTGGTTTCAATACCGAATTATTCACCGTATTTTAGGTACTAATACTTTACTTTTAAAGATGAACCGTGTACAGTGTAATTTATGTACATTTTGCAAGGAAGAACCAGAAACCATAGAACACTTATTGTGGGGCTGTCATATTGTAGCAGACATTTGGCACCATCTGAATGCCTGGATTTTTGAAACAACACATATTGAAATTCCACTTAATATAGATATAGTCATGTTTGGTCTTTATGATAACTATAAACTAAATCTTATAAAAATAAAGTCATTTTACTAGTTAAGTATTTTATATACAGATCAAAGATGCGAGAGGAAAAACCTCATATAGAGGGACTAAAAAACTATATCAAAGAAAATTTGATTTTAGAAAAACATATTTCCTTAAAAAATATGAGTGTGAAAGATTATAACATGTACTGGAACCCCTGGGATAAAATCATTAATTAATTTAATAGTGAACTATTTTATATAGATGTGCCTGAAATGTAATTTCCATAATCACTATATATCTTTTGATGAAAATGTTATACTTCATCCATATTTATATTATATCGTATTATTAGTTATTTATTTTTGTTTACTCTTTTTTGCTTGATTATGCTTATTTTTCTTGCTTGCTTTATTATGTGCCACTATAGACAATTTATGTAAATGCCTGTTAATCCATGAATAAAAAAAAAAAATTATAAAAAAAAATATACACTATTAAATATAAAAAAAAAACACTAGAACAATTTTAATCACTTTGTAATTAAAAAAATAACTTCACCATAGTTTAGATAAAACAACAACAACTCTTCATCGTTATTCTTCATATCATTGTTATTCGATGAGTATTATTTTAGGGTCTTCAAATATGAGTATTGCAATTAATTGAGAAGGACAAAACAGTATTCACTACCGTGGAGGTTATTGCTGATCAAGAATATAATTTACTTTTCCGTTTTATTGAGAGAACGAAAAATAACGTTGAGATATGAATATTTGATATTGTCAAAATAAAGCATAAACAATATTTAAACTAAACACTTAGATTCTCCTCCTACATGTAATACCTATATTGTCTTGATGTCGATAGCACGATGAACGAAATTTTAAAAGGGGTATCATATGTTGTCATTATTCATGAAGAATTAAAAAAGGAACTCACCAACCACCTGTACTTGACACTGAAAAATAAACTAATAACAATATAAAAGATAATATGTCTTATACTATATCTGTGCATTTGTAAATGTTTGAGATCAATTGTTGAGTAGTTTAATGGTATTTAGGATAACAATATATGTGATTATATAAATGCAAAACCTTTTGAAGACATCTTCGATACATGAATGTCCAGCCGTAGTTTCGTTCAATTTAATGATTCTTTGGCATTAAATTAATTCTAAAATGCAATCTTTGATCTATGCTGGTAACAAAGAGCCAGGTTAATGCCATATTGGTATTTTTTAACAAACCGTTCAGCAATCACTTATCTTTTGATTACTGATTATCAAAAACTCACCAAATTCTTAGTTAATATGTTTTTATACAATCACATTAAATTTAATCACGGTCTTTATAATTCCTGAAAAACAATCATTAAAACTACGCTACAAAAGATAATGTTAATTAATAATGCTGTGTTTAATGTCAAATAAACAATATAATACAGTAAAGGTAATGAAAAAAATGACACAAATGCGGCCACTTCCATTTAAGACGGAAATCGTCTAAAATCTAACAAAAATGATAAATATTTCAGTAATTCGGCATCCATTAAGATGCTAGTACCCGAAACATATGCATTTTTGTAAAACTGCTATATTTTGTGTCCAAAAAGGGGTCTTACTGGATCTACTCCTTTGTAGTTACATAATTATGAAACATAGAGCAAATTTAGTGATATATCATAGGGGATACAGGCTTGACTCCTTTACACATGAACACTCAATGTAACATGAGAAAATGATGGTGTTAATTGTGTGAAAATGTCTGATTATAGGGTGTGTCGCAAATTTTTTATGTGGGATTTGAATATTTTCAACAGATATATAAGAACATGGAGTAATGACTTAAAAACAATAATGACTAAATTTGGTCTACTAGATGTGTATTCCAATCAAAACTCAAAATGGCGATCAACGACTCATATTGTATCTTGTGTTAGGGCCAAACTCGTGAAACAACATCAACAGCAATGGCGAAATGCGTTAGAGAGATACCGTATAGCGTTTATTTTCGCAGATGTGAAATTTTGCGATTTTTATTGAATAAGGTATACGAAATATATTGGCGGTTATTTTTTTGGCGGATTCAAAACTTTTATAAATACCTTTGTATGTACACTTTTGATTTTGGCGGACTTTATATTGGCGATTTTGTTCTATCCTCGAAAATAAGCGAAAATTTACACCCCGCGAAAATAACCCGCTATACGGTATGCTTAAATTACGAACATACAAAAACATTAAAATTGACTACAAGGTTTATCCATACTTGACAAATGTTATCAAGACAACAACGATCAGTGATATCCCTGATGCGAATCGGAACTTTACATTTAGAAATCGAAAAAAAGTAAAATCACAAAAATACCGAACTCAGAGGAAAATCAATTTCGAAAGTCTATAATCACATGGCAAAATCAAAAAACAAAACGCATCAAAAACGAATGGACAAGAACTGTCATATTCCTGACTGATCTGAGCGTCACTGATGAGTCTTATGTAGACGAAACGCGCGTCTGGCGTATAAAATTATAATCCTGGTACTTTTCATAACTATTTACACCACTGGGTCGATGCCACTGCTGGTGGACGTTTCGTCCCCGAGGCTATCACCAGCCCAGTAGTCAGCACTTCGGTGTTGACATGAATATCAATTATATGGTCATTTTTATAAATTTTCTGTTTACAAAACTTTGAATTTTTCGAAAAACTAAGGATTTTCTTACCCCAGGAGTAGATTACCTAAGCCGTATTTGGCACAACTTTTTGGAATTTTGGATCCTCAATGCTCTTCAACTTTGTATTTATTTGGCTTTTTAACTATTTCGATCTGAGCGTCACTGATGAGTCTTATGTAGACGAAACGCGCGTCTGGCGTATAAAATTATAATCCTGGTACTTTTGATAACTATTGGTACAGGCATTTTCAAATGTAGAAAATGGTGGATTAAACCTGGTTCTAAAGCGCTAACCCTCTCACTTTAATAACAGTCTCATCAAATTCCGCCACACTCATCATAGATATACGAAGTTGAAGGGAATTGAGGACAAAAAATTCCTGATAGTTTTTCCAAGTATAGCTAAGGTAATCTACTCCAAAGGTAGAAAGGCCTTATTTTTTTTTTAATTTAAAGTTTTGTTAACAGTTAATTCATAAATATGAACATTTCAATGATAACTCAAGTAAACACAGAAGTGCAAAAAAAGATAGATTTCATAATGTGCAACTTGTCCAACGCCTTTGCAAAATGTGCAAGTCTCAGTCCATAGAGGACGAATCCCAACTTTTGCTGTTTTGTAAACGCTATGAACAATTTAGAACAACATTATTTAATGATATCCGAGACAGGTGCAACATAGTTTTGATTAAGCTACTTTCGAAAATCAAATTAAAACATTTATTTTGTAATTACAGCAAGCTTGTTTCTTACAATATTTTGAACTGTTTTACGATAAGACAATCTGTAATCAATTGATAACATACCTTACTATATTTTACGTGTAAATTTGATCTATTTCTATTTATCTAGTTACTTTTATTTTCAATAATGATACACAAAATATAGTGCATCATAAGCTTATTTGGCTGGCTGAAAATTACTTGTATATATAAATGTAATTGTTTGTTATAATTCAGGTTGCACTTTAATAATAAAATATTCATTCATTCATTCATATATCTCCCAGACGCAAAACTTTATTACCCGAATAAAGATATATTTTTTTTATTATTTCATATTGGATTATAAGCTCTTCATAGTTTTGATATTGTTTAGAGTTAAAGTATTTTGGCCTCGCACATCTCAAAAGAGACATTTATTGTCGAAATAGGCATCTGGTATAGAAAAATTGAAAATTGTAAAAAGACGTTTTATTATATGAAAAAGGACAATATCTTTATTGGATTGGTATTCGATAAAGCAATTGAAAGTATAATAATAAATGAATGTTTAAACTTTCATTTTGCTATTTAAAAACGCAATATAGGAAATATGAAGAGTATTGTTTTCATTATTTGAACCAATATTTGAATCAATACGGTTTTAAAACTAACTGTTCATGCCATAGTGTTCTTAATAGAAATGTTATATAAGAAAGTGTAAAAAAACGTTTACTGAAAAGCAATAACTCAAATAAGAATGAAATTGCAATATATATTGTGTGTTTAATATTAATGGAACGATAATTATATCTTTATCAGAAAATAATATATTTTCTCACTAGAGGCTGGAAAGAATATATGTCGCTCACCTGTATCCACTGTAGTATTCGAACATCATGTAAAATAAGGTTCAACTCGTACTTAAAAGTATCATATATCATAAAACTGATTGAGGAAAAGTTTGATTCAGCCCAGTTGTTACAGCAGGTCGTCCAATTGTAGTCTAACAATAGTTATTGAAGATCCCTTATCATTATGTGGATTAGTTTTCAAAATGTAACTATTTAAAATGTTCACATAGACAATAGTACATCCTTATGTTGTCTTTTAGCAACAGCGCCCATGTTGGTTAGATCATAGAGTCGTGTGATTCCTTTTTTTTTCAATTGAGATACCCAATTGAAAAGTTTGGCTAGCTTTAATCCTATTTGGCCAAGCAGTTTCAGTGGTGAAGCTTTTATTGTAAAAGATTGTGAAAAATTTACTTTAAAAGGCAATAACTTTTTATATGGTCAATTGACAATATTATCTAAGTTAACAAATTTGTAGATTTTACTTTGTTGAACAATTTTTCTGTTTACAGTTTATCTCTATCTCTATCTATTATAATGATCAAGATAAAAATCATAAACAGCAAACTAAAAACAAAAAAGCAATATAGGGGCTGCAACCGAACCACGAGTAAATCTTCATCTGATGAACATTTTTATTCCTTTCAAATTTGTTATAAATAAATTGAGAATGAAATTGGGGAATTTGTAAAAGAGACAACATCCCGACCATAGAAAAAACAACAGCAGAAGATCACCAACAGGTCTTCAATGTAGCGAGAATTTCCCGCATCCTGAGGCGTCCTTCAGCTGGCCCCAAAACAAATATATACTAGTTCAGCAATAATTAACGCCATACTAAACTCCAAATTGTACTCAAGAAACTAAAATTATACAGGACTAACAAAGGCTAGAGGCTCCTGACTTGGGACAGGCGCAAAAATGCTGCGGGGTTAAACATGTTTAGGAGATCTCCACCCTCACCTATACCTCTAGCCAATGTAGAAAAGTAAACGCATAACAATACGCACACAAAAATTCAGTTCTCTTTTACTCAAAAAATACGACAAATTGTGAAAAAAAATCTTTAAAGGGTAATACTTCGTTATGGTGTCAATGACAGCTCTGGTCATGTTGATTAATTTTGCTAACGTTTATCTCTATCCCTAATAACATTCAAGGTATTAATCAAAAACTGCAAAAATGTCCTTAATATCATAAAGTCTGAGTTAGCAATCCAACAACGGGTTGTCTAATGAGTCTGAAAATGTCAGGGTAGAAAGAACTTTTTTTATTCTTGTCAGATTTGCTTTAATTGGATCGTCTGATACATTTTTTAAACAAAGATAACTGAAGGATGATTTAGACGAAGCGTGATATAATCTATATGGCCCAGTAGTTTCACCATAATATTCACAGTACCCGGTTTTACACTGAAAATGAAACTTTTGTATTTTACAATTTGAATAAGATAATAACATAAATATAATAAGTAAAGCGATAAATGTTATGGGTGATTGGTGTGGTATACGTTGGTGTGAATGTATGTGTGTAAGTATGTAGGTGTCTTGGGTGATATGTGCGTGCGGAGTAGGAGTGTGGGTAGTAGGTGTGTGAGTATGTAGTATTATTGTGATTTTGGGTATGGGTTGGTGAAATGTGATGAGATTACCAAAATATTCATAATTGTCTTTAGAGATATAAGTCAAACAAATATTCAGCTTTTTTTGAATTCTGAAACTTTTATTTTCACAATCTTTAAAAAAAAAAATAATTCTTCAAGTAGCAGGACCAAAGCTGCTTTAGATACAGGGATGCGGAGAACATATTGAAGCAATTTATTCCTGACCCACAACATGAATACAGGTTGGAAAATGTATCAAATGAACCCATTTTTTAAAGTAAACCGTAGGCCCAATATTGTATAAGCTACCAAACTAAAGCATTTCGGAAAAGAATAAACAATCGCGATATAAATTTGTGACAGCAATGTATTCCTGATACATATAAGAAATGTAAAGTATTCTTCATTGGTAAATTATTTTTTAAACGTTTTAAACAAAAATTCAATTGAAATATTAATTAATCCCTTTAATAAAAGAAATATTAGTACTAAAATCTAATAAAATTTATCAGTTTGGTAATGATTAAACCAGAAGCTGATTTTAAGCCGACCGTATCATATAGAATTTCGCATTAAAGACAAACTCTGACTTCCTAGTACACATCTAGGACTGTTTGACAGTCAATCATGTATAATTAATTGAAATATAATAAACTTGCATACAATTGACACATCAAAAGAACTAATGAACATTGCATTCAAGCTTCGGATGCTATGAAGATTCAAACCGATCAATTTAACCAGCAGGAATTCATTTGTTGAAGGGTGAGTGACTATTAACAAATGCTTATTCAAGGTAAAGATATTTATTTGATTTTTTTCATATCTGCCTCTAAATAAAGCACGAGCACGATATAATGCTCATATCTCACTATAAACTAGTTAAAACATAAGTGTTAATTGATTTGTTTAAAACTTACTTACCCCTAACTCTTAAAGAAACAAATTGAATGCAAATATTATAATTACAACTTACCTAAACAGATATTATTTTAAGCCTTGGGTTTGTTTTCAATGCTATCCAATGTTTTAATGCTATCACAACTTGCTATTCAGATTGATATTGTCAGGAAGTATCGCGTGTTATGATGTTCTTTGTTTGACTTTGGGGTTAATGGATCTTTGCTGTTTTGGCTTCTTTTGTGTGATATCCTTTAGACGTGCCTCGGAACTTATACATACGTCGTTGGGTTCTTATGTCACGGTATTTTTTTTTGTGTTCTTGCCTTTCAGTTTTGCGCATGCGCTTTATATAAATGCTATTTTGTTTTACTTTGTTAACGTATATTTTGTTTAAAAGGGATTAAGATCATGACACAAAAATGATAGAATTTTGACTTTTTTAACTTTTTTGTGCGAGTATCATACAAGTGAGAGGTTAAGCTAGCTACAAATAGTTATCAAATGTACCAGGATTATAATTTAGTACGCCAAACGCGCGTTTCGTCTACATAAGACTCATCAGTGACGCTTATATCAAAATA
Source organism: Mytilus trossulus (assembly GCF_036588685.1). Taxonomy (NCBI): domain Eukaryota; kingdom Metazoa; phylum Mollusca; class Bivalvia; order Mytilida; family Mytilidae; genus Mytilus; species Mytilus trossulus. The sequence goes on from NC_086374.1 coordinate 99,646,414, forward strand.
TTTATAAAGCCAAACAAGTACAAAGTTGAAGAGCATTGAGGATCTAAAATTCCAAAAAGTTTTGCCAAATACGACGAAGGTAATCTATGCCTGGGATAAGAAAATCCTTAGTTTTTCGGTAAATTCAAAGTTTTGTTATAAAAAACAAGTTTTAATCTGCAATTTTACTCATGAGAAAATGACTGTACCAAGTCACGAATATGACATTTGTTTTCCATATTCGTTTGATGTGTTCGAGCTTTTGTTTTTGCCATTTAAAGAGGCTCGTGGGTATAAGATTTTCAGAAAAAAAATAAACTTTTATTTTACGTTAAAAATTTTATAAATTACCTTAAGTAGTTATTACTTTATCATATAGAACAAAAATCATTCCAAAAAAGCAATTCGTATTGACCCCAGGTGACATCAAAAATTTTGATATCATTGAAAAAGCTCTAAATTATCTCCCTTTGGTGCAAAACTGCCCTTTTTTGGCATAAAAATTGAAATATCTTTTTTAACTCATCGGTAACTTATATTTTATTTTGTTGTTTTCGAATACACTGTACATAAAGGTGTAATACCACCAAATCATGGTATGTCACATCCGGTTGTATACGAAAGTAGGTCTAAAAAATATTTCCTTGAATTTGACCGTTGTAGGTCATTAATCCTACATTTTATTGCAGTAAAACTATTTCTGTGTCATGAACATATGTCTTGTGTATTTCTGAACACCATTATTTTTTATTTGTGATTTCTACAGAAAATTTTGTAATCTTGAGGTTACATGGTGACTAAACCTTGTGCACACATAGAATAAGGGGAGAAATTTGATTGGTTAACTTCCAATGATGGTTATTTTCTTATATGCAATGAAATGTTATGTGAAAAATTTTCTATAGAACTGGACAGGATAAAACTTTACTCATGACAAGTATTTCTTTATTTGAAACAAAGATACATTATGCACATTTTTTGGAAAAGTGCAAATTTAACAAAGACTAATAGGGGAAAATCAATGGTGGTATTACACCTAATATGGGAAGCTGTACATACACCTATGGCCTTGTGAGTATTCTCATGTGTTAAAATTTCTTGCTATTTAAGTGAAATAATACAAAAAATGAAATATTCTGAGTGGATTGAGTCTCCAAAACACATTTTATGAGAAAATTGTCCTGAAATAAGCCTGTACCATGAATATTCAGTTGACAGAACAAGCCATACTAAGTGCATATATTTATTTTTTTGGAAGGGATGGTTATTTCTTATATTTTGCTATGATATAATATTTTCCTAGGTAATATACTTAAATAGATTTATAGTTATAAGTAGATGAAATTATTTCTAATGTTGTAACGACAAGTTATTCTTTATAAGAGAAGCCTTTTATCTTTATAAATTTCCTGTTTACAAAACTTTGAATTTTTCGAGAAAAAAAAAATAAGGATTTTCTTATTCCAGGCATAGATTACCTAAGCCGTATTTGGCACAACTTTTTGAAATTTTGGATCCTCAATGCTCTTTAACTTTGTATTTGTTTGGTTTATAACTATTTCGATATGAGCGTCACTGATGAGTCTTATGTAGACGAAACGCGCGTCTGGCGTACTAAATTATAAACCTGGTACCTTTGATAACTATATTATGTCCCTCTTTGGAACACGTCGAAATTTAATTTTTACGCAAGGACTTATTGAAACCTCCTTGGAGACAGTAAACTTTTATATGGATTGTTCATTCTGCTTAAATGCTTCAATTACTCATTTCTTATATCATTTTTACAATAAATGAGTGAAAGTTACCCCATTATTTTTATTTATTGGCCTGAAAAGTTTAAATTTTGAGGAAATAAGAGGTATAAATTGACACAAAGAGACCTTATAAAGAAGACAAAGAGGTTCATTAGTGGTATTTATCTTCCTAAAATCATCTTGTGTATCATTTTCAACTGTTTGTAGGCAGATAAGATAGATATTTGATCATTTATTGGTCCACACTCCATTCTAACTTGATGCGGCTTGGTTTGGATTTGTCGCAGAAATTTTGCTCGAATTGCTGTAGATGTCGTCTTTGATTATACTAGATTTTTTTCAAACTATTGAACTGATTATCAAAAAACTTGACAGTAATGCTTGAAATAACCAGTATAACAAAAGAAAAAAAGTCTCATTCAGTTTATTGAACAAAAAGGTCTTCTTTAGGTGTAATACCACCAAATCATTGTATGTCACATCCGGTTGTATACGAAAGTAGGTCTAAAAAAATATTCCCTTGAATTTGACCGTTGTAGGTAATTAATTCTACATTTTATTGCAGTAACACTATTTCTGTGTCATAAACATATGTCTTATAGATATAGGAAGATGTGGTGTGAGTGCCAATGAGACAACTCTCCATCCAAATAACAATTTAAAAATTAAACCATTATAGGTTAAAGTACGGCCTTCAACACGGAGCCTTGGCTCACACCGAACAACAAGCTATAAAGGGCCCCAAAATTACTAGTGTAAAACCATTCAAACGGGAAAACCAACGGTCTAATCTATTATATATGTTTATTTCTGAACACGATTATTTTTTATTTGTGATTTCTACAGAAAATTTTGTAATCTTGAGGTTACATGGTGACTTAACCTTGTGCACACATAGAATAAGGGGAGAAATTTGATTGGTTAACTTCCAATGATGGTTATTTTCTTATATGCAATGAAATGTTATGTGAAAATTTTTCTATAGAAATGGACAGGATAAAACTTTACTCATGCCAAGTATTTCTTTATTTAAAACAAAGATAAATTATGCACATTTTTTTGAAAAGTGCAAATTTAACAAAGACTAATAGGGGAGAATCAATGGTGGTAATACACCTAAACTAAATAATTGTAAAATTTAAGCGATTTCTGTAATTTAGTTCTTTTTTTATTTCAATATAACCGCCATTTCTCCTATTAATTAACAGAAAAAAAGGACATACACAAAAATGTATGCTTCTTTCGAAGGCAGATTGTGATCTTAAATAAACGGTAATCCCATTTTTTTATTTCATTTTTCTATTAAGGATAAGGCAAAGTTCATTTATAGAAAAATATAGCGAAATCCTATATAAAATTTAAAAAATCATTTAGACCCGTGAGCCCCCTTAATCAGGGACGTTCCGTTTTGAAATTTCTTAGGAGTTCGTAATTTTTTTTTAATTTTTTTTCTGTAATAACCAATGACACTATTGTACTAAAATATTTATTATTTCCTTTTTAAAAAGGGAACACAGTCAATAATAATAACGATGACAATACTGATTTACTGATAATTAGTATTTCTACTACACATTTACTTTGTTTATAAATTTTATAAATTTCCTGTTTACAAAACTTTGAATTTTTCGAAAAACTAAGGATTTTCTTGTATCAGGCATAGATTACCTTAGCCGTATTTGGCTCAATTTTTTGGAATTTTGGATCCTCAATGCTCTTCAACTTTTACTTGTTTGGCTTTATGGATATTTTGATGTGAGCGTCGCTGATGTGTCTTATGTAGACGAAGCGCGCGTCTGGCGTACTAAAATTTATGGTCCTGGTACCTTTGATAACTATTTAACAATGTTATTGGAAATATACATGTAAACACATGAGTTATAAAATTCATTATTTATTGAGGTATTTCAATCACAACCTTATGAAACTGAACTTTAAAAAGTGTTTGCTTATTTTGATAAAAAAGGGAGAAAATCAAGTACATGTTTATATAAAATCAAAGATCATTTTAATCTCAAGGACTTCCACATAGTCCTAAACAATTTCTTCAAACACAAATATTTTGCACATTTTAGTGTTCGAATACGCCGGTCTCCTCTTGTCACAATAACTATCAGTATTGAAATATCATTGTCTTTTTTTAATATAACGGTTTCAAAAGATTTGCCAGAGCAGGTATATTGAAGATAAATACAATTTTTCAAATTAAGTTTTTCCATTAAAAGATATTATATATATATAAAATCAATTCTTGTATCTATGGTGAGTTTATTTAATTTACAACCACTGGGTCGATGCCACTGCTGATAGAGTTTATATAATTGGCATGTTCTAGAGAGAAAGACAGTCAGAAGTGAATTTTAAAGGGTACTTATGGTGTACCCCAAAGATCGTTTTGTTTTAATTTTTATATGAAAAAAAATCAATCAAACCATCTTCTAGAGACAAATAAAAAATAGAACATCTTGACAAGGTTTGTTTTCACCTTCATTCGGGTAAATTGACGATGAGCTGTCCCTCAATGTCAACAATTAAACTAGTTTTAGCATCTCATTTATCCCATTTAACTTGTTGATTGGGATACCGCTGAACGTACATGTTCTAATTCGTATCCGGATGGTTTTTTTTTAAGAGATCTAGATCTACGACGATTTCAGGTCCAATTTTCATATCTAGGTATTCATATATCTAATCCCTGGTCGCATGGCGTAAAACACAAATAAAAAAATACTTTAAATTGTGCTTGTTTATACTATAAAGACCTCGTTCACAGGGTTTGCTGATTTAACAACAAAAAAATCATTAGGGTTATGAAGAGGGGAAAAAAATAAAATAAAATAAAAGTTTTACGGTCACCATCACAAATTATATAGAATAGAGAATATAGAAAGTCGGAATGAACTTTATTTCTGTTTCTGAATTTAAAGGCAGATGGAAATAATTGTCTTCCTTTTTTTAAATTTGTATTTCTGTTTCTGTCTTGTCAGTAAGGTGGGCAGAGAATAATATAAATTTCTCGTGTTCGTTAGAAAAAACGCTCATCTGGCGTACAACATTTTAATCTATATAAGTTTAATAATATTATCATGTCATGCGAATATTTTTTTTCTATATTCCACACTGTTTTGTTTTTAATAATCATCATGCAGCAACAAAATATAATCTCACATTACCTTCATAGATTCCTGGTTGTTATATATTCATAACCAGTGGGAGAAGCATGCGTCGCGCATCGATTATTTTAATTCAGTTAAGGTAAAATTAATAGTTTAATCACATTGCTTGTCTGTAACCATACCGTTTTAGAGTATATTTGAAATTATAATTATGCATTTTTTCTAACTATATAATTTGAAATATACATAATGTATGGACTCTTGCTTATTTCAATACTTAAAATTACATAAAATTGCACCAGGAAGTTGTTGCACTGATATTTTTTTAAAAGACTCTTTAATCATGTGTATATGTTGATATTGATCTACGGGTTTTTGTACCTACTATTTTCAGAGTCCACGCTATCCTACGAATTGTAAGTTTCCTTATTTCAAACAACATTTGTCTTTACTTGTTGTGATAGAAAGTTAAATAAAATCTTTAAATAATATAATCTTAAAGTATGTCATGTATAAACAAAACCAAAGGATTTATTTTAACAAGAAAATTATCCTAGTTACTTGAATTTAAAAGTGCTCCTGTTCGTGTGATGAATAATGTTATTAGAAACTTTAAGTAACGAATTTTGCAACAAGGTATAAAAAGTCATTCAGCTTTGATTTGATACCAAAGTTATCAAATATTCTACATATTTTGAAAGTTACACACATGCAAAGGAACTATTTTGTGATAGATATATAAATAAATTTTGTGTATTTACTGTCTTCTGATTGGTTAAAATTATTAGTTTTATTTTCAATGTTGCCAATTTTAATGGCGACACGCCCACTCTGACGTTGTGTATTCATACGCCAACATGTGTGTACGTTGTTATTGTCAAGATAAATAATATAAAAAGTTCTTACAGCCTCATTTTTGATAGAAATTTATTTATAATGAATGGCAATAATTTATTTTGATTTTATTGAACAATAAAACTAATTTTTGACTCTTCACATTTTACATAATCCGCTTCGCGGATTATTCAATGTGAAGAGTCAAAAATTAGTTTTATGATTCAATAAATTCAAAATAAATAATAGCCATTCATTAAGTACTACCTTTGAATTCTGGTACGTGCTGTCTGACTGGGAGAGAAGAAGTTGTGTTACAACTTGAACTAAACCAGTCTTGCTAATTTGACTTATGCAAAACTATATTTCAATATGTGATTTATCTATAGCAACCAAAACACAATAAATTTTAGTTTAAAAACTAGTTTAATGATTTTAGGCTCAAACTGACCCGGACTTTACTTATGAGTAATGCCTTTGTTCAACCCATTACAGTGTGTTTTGGCTATTATGCGGGTGAAACTTTAGGGCTTCACTGTTTTTCTGCTGTCGATTCTTCAAAAGTTCAGTTTCTGAAAAACATTTATGGCAAGCACCTGTGCGCAATGGCGTTCGGCAATTTGATAAGCACTTGACGTTTCGGCCGTACATATGTCTCGCAAATTGCGTAATCAAATTCTATTGACGATGAATTGTCTCTACCGGTTTCTCTGGTCATTGATGGCCATCAACAAATCTTGTCTTCCTGTGTCGTGGTTGAAAAGACAGTAACAAGTGTCTAATTGCAGCAGGTTCACGTTTTCCTGTTTGCAGTATTCTTATTGGCTGTTTCAGTTTTTTATTCCTCAGTCTTGCAATACGGAGATGCTAATTTCTTAACTTATTTAAGTGAAGTCAAAGATTAAATGAACTGTTTCACGTAGAAAAATTGCACCAAAATTACCAAATTATTCTCCATTCTTAATTAGTTTTAATATATTCTATTAAACATTGTGTAAAATAAACAATTTATATAAACTAGAAAACATCCACGACAGATAAACTTTTTTTTCTTGTTTGATTATACCCCGGGTACTGGATCACTTGACGACGAAACAGTAACGCAAAACATACGTAATTATTCAATTTAATTTAAAATCTATAAATTTATTATTATGGTGTGAAACTGGTCGTCAAATTAGATTAAAAAGCATGTAAGAATGTTGTAGTGGTTCATCATTGTCTGACTGTTTTCGTTCATAGCAATCATTGTATGACATTGTCACTTGTACATTTACAAATACAAAAACTTATCTACAACAGAAAAATAGGAATCCATCCGTCGTCTTGTTTAAAAGTTTTTCCACATCAACCAAACATTAGTAAGCTGTTCTGACTATGCAGCTTTTTGAATAAGCTGGATATATAGCATATAGTGAAATGAGAATGTATTTGAGATATGAGAGATATTTGACGGCTGACTACATCCTACTTCTATAGGAGTTAAAAGAATTGGAATTTGTGCATTTGGATAATACAGGTGAATTCAAAGGCATATTCAAGGTAAGAGAAGAGTTGAGACAAGAATCGAATAAATAAGACAATATATCTTGTTTTTAATTCATTGCCATATTCGATTCTACATATTCATGCATTTTAAGTCATGTTAGAGGTTTTGAATTTGACAAATAGGTACTAATAAACTTTAAAATATTTTTTAATAATGCAATTGGAGTTTTCATATGTCTTAATTAACTTTAATTGGCTACTTAATGTTATCCTATTATTCTTCTTATTATATCAGGAATTTTTAATGCACAAAAACTGATGAAATTTTAATATGCAACATCATCACCTAGTCAAGGATATATGTGATGTGATCTTTAAAAATAAAGATGCCATATATAAGAAAGCTTTATTACAATACTTGGGTATAATCTTAATACAAGATTTGTGCAGACTAGCAAAAAAAATCAACTCGTTAATATCTTATGTACCAATAATTTGAATTGGATAGTCCATTTTCCTTGTCCATTCGTTTTAATTGCGTTTTGTTATTTGATTTTGCCATGTGATTATGAATTTTCCGAATTGATTTTCCTCTAAGTTCAGTATTTTTGTGATTTTACTTTTTATATTACCGACTCTTGAGTCCGGAATTTATATTTTTCTTATGGTTACCTGCTTTGTGGTAGGACATTCCTGTACTCGGTGAGGCAAAAGAAACTTAAACAAATGAATTAAAGGTTTTAATCGGGACAATGTTGAGGGAAAGTTTTCTCTGAAGTGCTTTCTTTAACTGAGTAAATCATCGGAATATAGTAAATTACCCCACAAATTGCACCGCTCATATTTAAGATTTTATCTCTTTTGGCTACTCGTAATCTACCGAGTACCATGATGTTCTTCCACAGAGAAGATAACCTGTCGTATAATTGCATAACCTGCAGTCAAGCGTAGATTACATGAAAATAGTCTATTGTTTCAATTGTTTTATAAAGGGATCTTTTATAGCGTCTGTCGTACTAAATTATAATCCTGGTACATTTGATAACTATTTACACCACTGGGTCGATGCCACTGCTGGTGGACGTTTCGTCCCCGAGGGTATCACCAGCCCAGTAGTCAACACTTGTTGACATGAATATAAATAATGTGGTAATTTTTATAACCTTCCTGTATAAAAAAAATATGATTTTTTCGGAAAAACTAAGGATTTTCTTATCCCAGGTATAGATTACCTTAGCCGTATTTGGCACAACGTTTTGGAATATTGGATCCTCAATGCTCTTCAACTTTGTACTTGTTTGGCTTTATAAATATTTTGATATGAGCGTCACTGATGAGTCTTATGTAGACGAAACGCGCGTCTGGCGTACTAAATTATAATCCTGGTACATTTGATAACTATTTACACCACTGGGTCGATGCCACTGCTGGTGGACGTTTCGCCCCGAGGGTATCACCAGCCCAGTAGTCAACACTTCGGTGTTGACATGAATATCAACAATGTGGTCATTTTCATAAATTTCCTGTTTACAAAAGATTGATTTTTTCAAAAAACTTTTCTTATCCCAGGCATAGATTACCTTGAGCGTCACTGATGAGTCTTATGAAGACTAAACGCGTCTTGCGTACTAAATTATAATCCTGGTACATTTGATAACTAATTATAGATAACTATATTAACGGGTATGGTTTGTTTTGCAGTAATGAAAGCCATATGATTACTTAAAATTGTTATTTAAAGCACTGATACAAGCAGTTTCATGACAAAACAGAATCCAAACGTGTTGCTAACATCCACGTCATTAAACTTCTTGTTGATTTGTTCTCATTAACACACATGACGCGTATAACATTCATAAGTTATTAGCATTCGATAATTTATTTCGTAAAATAGCCATTGTATGTCAATCTATCAAGAATGAATGTGAAAAAAACGTTACACCCGACAAAATCAAATTATGCTTTCGTTTCCCATAATTCAAGTCGGCCTCATATCTTGACTTACATCTAGAAGTTGACAATGAGGGTCGGTTGAAAACAAACCTTTACGTGAAAAGAGATGATTTCAGCTTTCCAATTGTGAACTTTCCATGTCTTAGTAGCAATATTCCAGCAGCACCTGCATATGGGGTATACATATCCCAATTGATACGATATTCCCGTATTTGCATTTTCTATCATGATTGTCTAGATAGAGGGTTGCTGCTCACAAGGAAGCTATTAAACCAAGAGTTCCAAATGGTGAAGTTGAAACCATCCCTTCGTAAATTTTAAGGACGCCATCACGAGTTGGTTGACCGTTATGGAATAACCGTTTCACAAATGATATCGGATATATTCCTTATGTCGTCACTGCAATCCCCTTCCCTTTCATAAATGTGACCTATCGAATTAGACTATTTACCAGATTTGTTATCACATAAGCAACACGACGGGATCCACATGTGGAGCGGGATTTGCTTACCCTTCAGGGAGCACCTGAAATCACCCCTAGTTTTTGTTGGGGTTCGTGTTGTTTATTCTTTAGTTTTCTATGTTGTGTCATGTGTATTATAGTTTGTTTGTCTTTTTCATTTTTAGCCATGGCGTTGTCAGTTTTTTTTAGATTTATGAGTTTGACAGTCTCTTTGGTATCTTTCGTCCCTCTTTTTTAAGTAACAATTTAAGAGCCTCATCCCCAGTTGTTTAACCTTTTTGAGATATGTGTGTTACGTATTTTCGCTTACCATGAATTACGGCAGATGTTTCTTGTGCAGCAAGATCTGTTTCCGAAGCAACTGAGTTCAATCCCAGCTAGTTTTCTTTTTTGCTGATTTTGCTCAGTAGTTTGTTTTCCATTGAGTTTTTAAGAACTGTAATGCATTGCTAGCTATGAATCCAGGTTTAATTCACCATTTTTTACGTGTCTATACCAAGGCAGGTATATGACATTTGTTATCCATTCGTTTTATGTGTTTACGCTCTTAATTTTGCCTTTTGATAAGGGACTTTCCGTTTTAAATTTTCGATGAAGTTTTTTTTAGCAATTTTGCTTTTATAAGCTACGAGTGGAAGGTTTTCGATTCATAAAGAAAGAGTACGTATACTCTTTTGACTCAATTGTTGCTTTATTATGGCAAGACCATTATTTCACTAAAGCATAATTCAAAAATATATGTATAAAAGTAGTATGAATTTGAGAACCATAGTATCTCGAAAAATGATGCAGACTTTTCTTGGCTAAAAAGAGGGAATTCATAACATTCTGGACCAGTCTTTGCAAAAATAATAGAAATAATATATACAATAATAATAATAAGGTATTTTCACCTGCAATGCGCATCTTATGACTGGGTCTGATTTTGTACAAACTTAATGAAAGGTGTTTGTTTTTCCTATATATTTACCTTTACTAATTGTTACTTGAATGGATGGTTGTCTCATTGGCATTGATACCACATCTTCTTATATCTACTAATTAAAAAAAATAACCTTTTTCTCTCAAACTTTTTCATTGCATGATTATACTATCAATGATCCAGTTCAATTGACTAGTAGTATTAAAAAAAAAATTTAACCTGAAAGGTTGTCAAAATAATGTAAAATACACCATACAAACAGGTACAGAAAACAAACTCATAAACTGAAGATTGCCATTATCTACGCTTTTTTCTCCATGCAAAAACAAGTCAGTCGGTCATTCCATGAAATTTGAATTTAAAAAAAAAAACTATAGTTTATATTTTATTCATTGAAATATATTGTTTTACTCCTTATCATATATTTTAGTTTAACAAAAATTGACGTTAGAGGACGAACTATGTTAACTAGGATACCTAACAGATTCATAGGAAGTTTGATTATCATTCAGTTGAAGTTTGTGTTCATAAGAGGTAGGTTGTTATAGTATTTTACCTTTTTGTAAATTACAGTTTAGCCAAACGTATAAAAAATTAAAAAAAAACAAAAACACCGAACTCCAAGGAAAACTCTAAACGGAAAATCCTTAAGAAAATGGCAAAATCAAAAGCTTAAACACATCAAACGAATGGAAAACAACTGCCACATTATAGACTTGACACAAGTAGTTTTCATTGTAAAAATAATGGTTAAACTTGACACTACAGCCAGCAAAACACCTCTCACCTGTATGACTTCCGCATAAAATTACAAGGATGTATGAATAGAGAAAGTTTCAAAAAGAAAGGTACATCAGTCAACATTGTGTGATAAACTTTATACTATAAAAACAGGCAAATATGTCAACAAAGATAAAGACCAAGGCATAAAATCTAAGCACATTAACAAAACCGAAAGACAAGTGTACACTATTTAACAATAGCACACTTACACAATGACGTAGTAAGTAATAATTAACAAGGCAAATAAAAGACTGCTATAACACGTTGTTGACAAATCAAAAAAAACGTCAGTACCAAATATCTATACTTCAACACCATGGTGTATTATTTGAAAGGTTGCTAAGAATATTTATCAACAAGGTCTTGGTATCTTCCGATGATTTTTTAAGAAAAAGGACAAGACGTTAACCAAACCAATTGATATTAACTTTCTGCTCAGATACTGGTCTTAGAAGCAGCTAGGGCATTATCCATAATGCACCTCCAAAGGGAGTGTGTAAACAAAATGTCTCTGTGTTGATATTAGACATATTTCAATTTTCAACAAGTGACTGATCTTAACCATTTGTGTTGATATGGAAAGTATAGGACAGTAGAATAAAAATGTAAAAACTGTGGTGTAGAACTTAATGTATTAAAATTATTAAATCTTCAAAGAAATTATTGTGTGAAAAAATGGACTTTTTATCACGAAGAGCCGCATCACGAAATAAATTCGGGGTCTGCTTATTTACGGAAAATGAATTACATTTCGTACCCCGAAATTTAACCACATAATTATGTGAAAATGTCTCAGCTATCATAGATATCGGGACTGAAACGATCAATCATACATATCCACGATACGGACTGAGCTACAGAAGAAACTGTTACAATTACCGCCTATGGAGAAACAACTGCTCATATTGCCCCAGCTGCAGACTCTTGAATACCAAACAAGTTGGTATATTGCTTAATTACTGGTATAGTCAACGGTTTATGAGTAAAAATCACGTGTTAATACCACAAATCTGTTCATAGATACTAGGTTATACACATTTATTACGTAATTTGTTTTTAGAACGATATGTTTTACGTTTGCAGAACCAACTCAAACGACTGCATGACATAATGACCCTTTGTATGGTTATATTTTAATTTATCCCGATTTTAATGAAAATTAAAGTTTGTTGTCTTATTCAAATCATTCATTTATTCGTTTCAGATGAGCTTTCTATTTTGCCATTTGATTATAAAGAACTTTCCTAGGTGTTTAGTATTTTTGTGATTTTACTTTTTGATAGTTATCATGTATTGTTGTCAGTTGGTGTTTTACTATCAAACAATTTTCATCTTTTATATTCTTTCAAGGTATATTAAGCAAAATGCAAATTTGGATAAGCCGAAGTAGTGATTATCTGGTCTATCAACTATAATGATGACTTGTATATTATGCATATTATTTTGAGCCTATCATTTACCTTTTTGTAGGTGCTGATTTGCATATTGATCTACATACACCAAATGCAGGAAACCTAAACGCAAAGTCAAGTACTCGTAACATTTTAGACTACGCTGTTCATTTACGGAAGCATGGAATTACAGGTGTAGACGAAATGTCCTTTTTAAAATTTCAAATTAATTCATGCCAAGACAGCGTTGTGTTTCTCTCTTCGTCTGACTTGATGGATTCTGCAGAACCTTTTTATGAAATTGTTTTGGGTTCCTATTCAAACACAAAGACGTACATACTGAAGCGAAATAATGATTCATTGCACCCATCTTCAATGACAGATATTTTTCTTCCGACCGAGGAAATTAATAAATTAAAGTGTTCAACATTTAAACCCTTTTGGGTCAGCTGGTCAGCAGGACACATCAGGATCGGGAGAGGATCTAAAATAGGTGTTAATATGTTTGTTGAATGGGAAGATTCTTTCTCTTTGAAGGTCAGAAGCATCGGTATCTGTACGTTTTGGGGTAGCACTGGTGAATAGAAAATATACATTGAAGGTAAATTAATCACTTCTGTGTTGACATTAGTTATCATTGATATGGTACTGCATGTTTTTGAAAATGAAAAGTTTACAATTTCGTTCTATCGTTACTCGTGTGCTAGTCAAAGCTCATATAAACCAAACGAAATCAGAGATCTATACTTTAATAAAATTGACTAAAACGTTTATACAAATAACAAACACCACCAAAAACAATAAACAATGCATGAATTTGTTACAATATAAAAGTCTTTGGTGTGTTTTTTTCCGATTAATCCACAATATTTTTGGTGTCGGGATGTATAAGTACCTGGCCACGTCAACATGTATGTTTTGTCTACTAGTTCTCATGTTGTACTGTTATACCACTATCCCAGGTATGGGGGAGTTTTGGGATCCCGCTAACATATTTAACCCCGCCACATTATGTATATATGTGTCTGTTCCAAGTCAGGAGCCTGTAATTCAGTGGTTCCGTTTGTCTATGTGTTAGACATTTTTTTCGTTCATTTTTTTACATAAATAAGGCCGTTAGTTTTCTCGTATGAATTGTTTTACATTGTCTTATCGGGGCCTTTTATAGCTGACTGCGGTATGGGCTTTGCTCATTGTTGAAGGCCGTACGGTGACTTATAGTTGTTAATGTTTGTGTCATTTTTGTCTTTTGTGGATAATTGTCTCATTGGCAATCATACCACATCTTCTATTTTATAAAGTAGTTTTTATCCAGAAATTAGCATATAAAGCCTCACCATCTACAACCCGGCTCAGTAGGGAGAGGTGTTTGAGAAAAGATAGCACTGAAACGACTGCATATTTTGGTATTAATAATGATGTGGTCATAGGGACTCTGCATCGGAAATAAACACTTATGTTATAACCAGTTGTTTGTTTGATACGGTTTGTGTTCCACTCATATATTTTTCGATTGTATGATACTTTAACCCTTGTGCTTCAATTTCATTTGAGGAAGACATACTCTTTCAATCAGTTTAACTGGAGAGCCGTGGTGTAGTGGTTGAACATCGGACTACTAACACAAAGGTTCCTGGTTCGATTCCCGTTCGGGATGAAAATTTCAGGAACTCAATTTTCGGCTCTCCCTCGACATCATTTGCGAGTATGGTCTTGAGGAAACGATGATAGTCCGTCGGAAGGGACGATAAATGGCTGACCCGTGTTAAGAGAGAGCCATATCTCTTGCACCTTAAAGACACCCTTGTAGATTTCGAAAAAGAATAGGCTAATGCCGCTACAAGGCAGCACTCGCACCCGCAAAGTGGAAAGGGATTAATATAAGTTGCAAAACTTGTTTCCCAATCCACTATAAACAAATATGTTTAAACTAATCAGATTAACTGTTCGTTTTATAACGCATCAATGTATATATAACGGAATTTGATGAGACTGTCATTAAAGTGAGAGGTTTAGCGCTAAAGAACCAGGTTTAATCCACCATTTTCTACATTTGAAAATGCCTGTACCAAGTTAGGAATATGACAGTTCTTGTCTATTCGCTTTGATGCGTTTTGTTATTTGATTTTGCCATGTGATTATGGACTTTACGAATTGATTTTCCTCTAAGTTCAGTATTTTTGTGATTTTACTTTTTAACTGTGGTCTGGATAAGACATGTCAGTAACTAACGCTTCCAGGTTCGGGAATTTCTCGCTGCATTGCATCTTCTACTGTTTTCTGCTCTTTGTTCGGGTTGTTTTCTCTTTGATATGTCCCCTATCATAATTTTTAATTATATATGTACCTTTTTTCTTATTTTATGATTTTCGAAAAATTATTTCGATCAATATCACAAAAAAAAATGAAATATAAAGTGACGCAACATCTCCTCTTTATCATACATATTACTTTCTTGCTATGTTTTTCTTGTTTGCAAATTTTAATTTACTTTAAATGAAAAGTTTGTAAAGTACTACTATTATTTTTTTGAAAGTCATGAAATTAAAAATAGAATAATGTATTTTTAAATTATACATATATGTATCGGAATCTTTCGTTGAAATAAGGCATTTTTCATTAAAAATAGACACTAAATTTTTCATTAAAAATATTTCTTTATATGTATATCTATCATACCGTATAGCGGGTTATTTTCGCGAGGTGTAAATTTTCGCTTCTTTTTCCGTATAGAACAAGATCACTAAAATAAATTCCACTGATGTTGTGAGTTTAAAGCCCACGCGTAGTAATCGATTTCGACTTCAATTCCTTCCTTGAAATCTAGATTTGCTAATCAATAAAACACTTAAAGCCACTATTTATCAAATTGTTCTGAAAAAGCTATTTAATTAACTCTGTAAAATCAACTTAATGTTTTAATCACGCTGTATTGTTAAGGTAATATTAGGCTTTTCAATTATCAAAATTAGTGGTTGTCAAACTGCTATGTATATATCCAAATAACTTTTCCGAGAAAGTGATTGGTTCAATTTTTTTTAATTTTGCAAATGGCCATTTTAATATATTGTCAAATTTTTTTTAACTAAGGGAGCCAAATTAATTTTAGTCACGGTGTTTGGTACATTAAACTCTCAATCCATCAATATTATTATTTTTGCAGATTTATTCAATGGTTTATACAGTGGTTGCCATGAAGATAATCTAAGAGCAGACTTGAATATTCTACAATCACTTAATTCATCAAGAGGTGTTTGTGGATCAGTATGCTCGTTCATGGACGATTGCATTGGTTTCAACCATCAATCTGTAACTAACAGGTATCCATCTTAATAAAACATTCAATTATAGATCTACTTATATTACAGTTTCAACAATTAAGATGAGAAGGATATGATTGATTTTTTTTAACTCCCATCATGTGTGTTTTAAAAATAAAAGTTCATAAAATTACTTTAGTTTGTTCAAAGAACTTTCCATATTTTCTTTTATCATGAACGCTTAATCACAGCCATCCATATATGAATATGATTTACCACGCTGTATTCTTATGCACCTGTCCCAAGTCAATGTAAAAATCGGAAGATGTGGTTTGAATGCAAATAAGACAACTATCCAACAGAGTCCAAATATAAATCTTGTCTTCGTGCACACTTTCATCGGTTGCTATTGCTTATATTTATATTTATACGAATTAAGTGTTATTATTTCGCATTTAAATTTGGACAAATATTCATATAACCGAACTAGAATATAGTCCATGATTACAGATATATGCAAAAGGAATTTACCTACAATGCTATTTTTAATGCTGTAGCTTGTCCATGAACATTACGAACAACCCTCGTACAGCAACGTTTAGAACAATACAGAAAACAGCAATATCTTTTTTCAATGCCAACATTGAATTCCTCGAAAGTGCTAATAATTTGAAGCCCAGTTTTTGGCTTATACTATTCTTTCTAAAATCGACAAACGACAGTCTATAAAAAAAATTCTTACAGTAGTGTTCTGTGTGTATGCTTTCAAAGCTTTAAAATTCATTTCTTTTGACCATTAACTTTGACTCTACATTTTTGAATGTTTCCATAGCTTTTTTGTGATTATCACTTCGACTTTTAAATCGATTTAAACTTAAAAGATTATTTATGCAGAAGTAACGTTGGCCGGAATAGCAGAGTCGGGTACCTGGAATATGCTTGATTGGTAAAACTAATCATCTCATTTTTACTTTATGCACATTTGTAAATACCAGAATTATTTGAGCTTTTGTGAAATATAAGTTCTTCGTGCATGACCCAAGGAAGCCAAATTTAAGAGGCTGTTTATTTTTATAAGAATTGAAATTTATGTAGTAAATATTTGAAAATACAATCAACATAAAATATTGTCATAATATTGATTTTTTTTCTTTTTGTTCTTTATTTACAGATGCGAATTGTTGTCTTTAGAGTACGCCATATTGCCAATAGATGGTGCCTCTTTATCCCGACAATCAGATTGGAAGTTTTATACAAAATGCCTTAGACACAAGTCTATGTGTTTAGGATGTTTGTGAAACGAAAAAGACGTACATAACTTGATTTTTATCTCATATGGTGTCTTTAAAACAAAATACATACATGTATATAAATTAGCGATATTTGGCCACAGCTTTTATTCATAATACAGATTCATATGATATATATATGTGGTGTAAACAAAATAGCAACTTATGTATGTGGTTTACCATCTTTGCCACAAATTTACTATTTTCTTTTTAGTATTAAATTGATATTAAGATCCATTTTTACATCTTGTGATCAATTTATTTGGCAGTCGTCAAAAAAAAAAACATCTATCATTTTGTAAATACCTTCTTGGAACCAAGAAAACCTCACCAAATATAGGGATGAGTTTGAATTGGTATAAGTTCAAAGTTTAAAGTTCAAAGTTCTTTATTTTCCCATTAAGGGCTCCTGACGGGAAATAATGACAACAATACACAATACATTCTGATTCTTAACACATAAACTTATAATGAAGATAAAAATAAGTGTCAATCAATATGTGACACCTTAATAACTTGAATAATTATTTTTTTATTTATTGTAACATTGATATTGAATATTTCTGTTTTTAATTTATCTCTTATGTTTTTGTGTCTATTGGATTAACTTTCGCATATTTTTTTTATTTTTTTTTTATTTTTGTTGTTTCTTGTTTGTTTAAATTTGTACTGCCACAAACATTGTAAGTGTTTAATGTCAATTTATAAAATTATAAATAAACACAGTTACATTGTCTTTTATTATGAGTATATTGCAAATTGAGTGGTTAGCTATAGTAAACTACAGTAAAATGATTAAATACCATCACGTTAGACAAGAATAACACACTTTTGGGCGATTATATTCTATAAAATGTATAAACCATATAAAGAACATGACTTTATAAGTGATCAAATAGATGGGTCATCCAATACACCTTTCACGCTCCATGGATCGTAATAATCACATAAAAATCTAGAATTAAAAAATATACGAGTTAAAGCAGTTTAAACGAAATTCTTAAATGTATATATTTCAGCATTTTTTTTCAATGAAATGAAAATTCAAAATAATTATTATTTACTGTGCTGTATATTGAAATTAACAATAAAAGAAAACTTACCGTTATTAGAATAATGTTTTATATCCTTGTTGCTAATTTTCATACGAGCCAGACCACCGTTGAAAGTTTTGTTGTACCGGCCAATAAATCTTTATATGTAACGGAGCTTTAGGGGTGATTCATAATAAAAACAGTTATTTTGTACAATAGTCTTGTTAATAATTTTGCCGGGAATAGCAGAATTCCAACTTAGCAGATGTATCTATTCGTCTATCTCGGAGAACCTGAATTATAATTGCGGAATAGAAGTACAACACAGGAGTTATGAATGATATGTTTTAAAGTATGTATTACGTGGATTCCATTATACTGGACAATTGATATCAACAAATTTTCAATTGACTATTTTTTTTTAGGCCCAACCGACTTAATATTATGTGTTCACTATAAATCGTTTTTAATCCTTGCACTTCGCTTCACTAATTAATATCAAATAAGAAACTGAATACCTGCAAGCGGAGCCCCAGAGCACAGGCAAAAAGGAACAAATGAAAACCAACCTCCACATTTCTCACAAGGTACAGATAGTTTCTAAACAAAATGGTAGGTTAACTAGCTAAACCTCCTCTTTGTATGACAGTTTGTTATAATACTTCTGTTAAATTGACAATTTGCCACGTTGGATAAGCAACCCAAACAGACGTATAAATGAGGTTATGAGACAATAATTGGGATCAAGCACTGACTGAAAACTGTGTAAGCATACATCTCAGACACAACTGAATTCAAATTAAATATACAAACAAGTTCATACCTGGTCAAATAAATATAGCAAAGACAACAACCGAAAGGTGCAGGACCATAATACTAGTAACATATATAAATAATAAAGTACATCAATCGCCGTCTAGCTGTTTCTAGCTCTGTGAATGGGTATATATGACGAATACCCATTCAAAATTTACTATACTCTCAGAGACTATACTAATATCTAAATACGAACTACCGTTGTCATTGGTGGATTCAAAAAGTCCGGCGGAACTAATGACCTATCCAGCTCTTATGTTATATGTGACAGTGAAAAAAGGCAAAGTAGTGCGAATAAATCACATTTGTGTGCCCCACCTACGATAGTAGAGGGGCATTATGTTTTCTGTTCTGTGCGTCCGTTCGTCTGTCTGTTCGCTCTTCCGTCCGCCCGTCCGTCCGTCTGTCCCGCTTCAGGTTAAAGTTTTTGGTCTAGGTAGTTTTTGATGAAGTTGAAGTCCAATCAACTTGAAACTTAGTACACATGTTCCTTATGATATGATCTTTCTAATTTGAAAGCCAAATTAAACTTTTGGCCCCAATTTCACGGTCCACTGAACATAGAAAATGAAAGTGCATGTTTCAGGTTAAAGTTTTTGGTCAAGGTAGTTTTTGATGAAGTTGAAGTCCAATCAACTTGAAACTAAGAACACATGTTCCCTATGATATTATTTTTCTAATTTTAATGCCTAATTATATTTTTTATCCAATTTCAGGGTCCATTGAACATGGAAAATTATAGTGCGAGTGGGGCATCCGTGTACTTTTGACACATTCTTGTTTCTTCGAAAAATGCCTGTCCTAACTTTGACAATGAGTTTAAGTGTTCGATCGAGAGCGTATACAAAGACATTATTAAAACCTGTGGTGTTGAAGGTGGATACTTACCTGGTGGATTGATCACTGAACAAGAAGTTTCTAAATTGATAGGTCAGCTAAAATATAGAAAAGCTGCCGGACATGACAGAGTACAAAACGAGCATTTGCGTCACGGAGGTAGCCCTGTTGTGAAGTGTATAACGGTCTTATGCAATCTCATCGTCAGATTAGGACGTATACCAAAGAACTGGAAACTAGGCCTCCTTGTTCCTATCTTCAAAGGTGGAAATAAGTGCAAAACTTCACCCGATAATTATAGACCAGTTAGTTTACTGTCCTGTGTTTTGAAACTATTTGAAAGTATTATTAAAGCTCGGTTAATTGAATTCGTGTTGTATGACAAGAACATTCCGAATCTCCAACAACAAGGATTTCAAAAGTACCTTAGTTGCTTAACTGCATCGTTTAATTTACATGAAACAATTTATCATAACCTAGAATTATTCAGTAAAATTTTTGTTGCCTTTTTAGACAGTAAGAAAGCTTTTGACACTGTCTGGAGAATTGGTCTTATGTTTAAATTGTATAAAATAGGTGTAACAGGCAAATTATGGTCAGTTATTAATGACTGTCATATTGATACTATGAGTTCAGTAATTGTAAACCAGTGTCAGTCTGAGTTCTTTCCTGTATTACAAGGGGTTAGACAAGGAGGGGTTTTATCTGGTTTATTATATTTAGTATTTATAAACGATATGTTGGTTGATCTTGAAAAATGTAATAAAAAACTGGTATTTATCACATAGCTAGCTGCTCTCCTGCTCTCGCTGACGATATTTCATGTATTGGCACAACTCCGTTGTGTCTCCAGCGTATGTTAGATATATGTGCTGACTATGCCCATAGATGGAGGTTCTGCTTCAACGCGAAAAAGTCCTGCGTTATGCAATTTTCCTTAAACCCACGAGAAGTTCGAGTAACATACGACTGGCATATTGCGAACAGTGTTCTACCGGTAGCTGAAGAATACACTCACTTAGGCATTGCGCTGAATTCCAATTTCAGATCGACAGAAAGAACATCAAATGCATGTAGAAAAGGCAAAAACTCTTATTTTGCGCTCAACGGTGTTTGCGACAAGTCAACACACCCATGCGTTCTACTTAAACTGTTTAAATCTATAGTGTTACCTACTGTTCTGTATGGTTGTGAAATGTGGACTAGTTTAAAGTCAAACGACATTGCTGCGTTGAATCGATTTCAGCACTTTATAGTCAAGCGTATTTTGGACTTGAAAACGTCTACGAGATCAGATATGTGCCAAAGTATACTTGGACTTCATACTATTACCTCGTCTATAGAGACTAAGAAGTTATATTTCTTGCAAAAACTGTGTAGTCGTGATGACAACTTCCTAACGAAGAAAATATTTCTTGTGCGTCTGTTTACCTATTTAATTGACAATGAACGCAATCATCATGGGTTCATTCCTGATATTATGAACATTTTGTATAAATATAGCCTTCATTCCTATATGCTTGACTTTTTTCGAGAGGGAGTTTTTCCGACGAAGCAATCTTGGAAAGATTTAGTGAAAAATACAGTTGACAAAGTACAAACTGACGAATGGACTCGGCGTTTACATAACGATAATAACTTTTCTCGTTTTAGAAGTGTTCACCTGTCGGTTAGGGTTCCAGATTTCTGGAAAAGTTCTAATTCATCCAGAGAAATCGTAAACTCCTATTATATTACAAAACTGCTAACCGACATTCCAAATACCACTGGAGGTACATGTGAATTATGTAACACTCAGTTTTTAGATGTATATGTACATGCATGTTGTAGCTGTAGCGGAACTCATTTAATCAGAGATATGTGGTGGGAGTTTATAATGGAAAAATTTCCATTGCATTTATTTGTGGAACTTTATTCATACGACGATGAAGAGTTATATTGCATTCTCTTGGGGAAGCACGTAACAACAAGCAATATAGACACCGACAGTTTTCATAATCTTTGTCGTGTGCACGTTGCACACTGTGTCGCTGCTTATAGTAGATTACTGAGAACAACGATTAGTTAATGTGCCAGTGCATGAACCGTCGTTAGTGAGAGCAATTTTTGTCAAAATTTTCTTCATTTATATAAATAAGCACAGAACTTTATTTTGTTATGTACATATTGTAATGTTATAT
The DNA here is from genome assembly GCF_036588685.1 of Mytilus trossulus. Lineage (NCBI taxonomy): Eukaryota > Metazoa > Mollusca > Bivalvia > Mytilida > Mytilidae > Mytilus > Mytilus trossulus. The sequence goes on from NC_086374.1 coordinate 99,668,516, forward strand.
TGTGTTATTATCATGTTTTGAAAACTTTTGTAATTTGATCTGTTTAAATATATGATTGTTCATTGAATCTCTTAATAGAGGAAATAAAGATATGAATGAATGAATGGACAATTGATATCAACAAATTTTCAATTGACTATTTTTTTTTAGGCCCAACCGACTTAATATTATGTGTTCACTATAAATCGTTTTTAATCCTTGCACTTCGCTTCACTAATTAATATCAAATAAGAAACTGAATACCTGCAAGCGGAGCCCCAGAGCACAGGCAAAAAGGAACAAATGAAAACCAACCTCCACATTTCTCACAAGGTACAGATAGTTTCTAAACAAAATGGTAGGTTAACTAGCTAAACCTCCTCTTTGTATGACAGTTTGTTATAATACTTCTGTTAAATTGACAATTTGCCACGTTGGATAAGCAACCCAAACAGACGTATAAATGAGGTTATGAGACAATAATTGGGATCAAGCACTGACTGAAAACTGTGTAAGCATACATCTCAGACACAACTGAATTCAAATTAAATATACAAACAAATTCATACCTGGTCAAATAAATATAGCAAAGACAACAACCGAAAGGTGCAGGACCATAATACTAGTAACATATATAAATAATAAAGTACATCAATCGCCGTCTAGCTGTTTCTAGCTCTGTGAATGGGTATATATGACGAATACCCATTCAAAATTTACTATACTCTCAGAGACTATACTAATATCTAAATACGAACTACCGTTGTCATTGGTGGATTCAAAAAGTCCGGCGGAACTAATGACCTATCCAGCTCTTATGTTATATGTGACAGTGAAAAAAGGCAAAGTAGTGCGAATAAATCACATTTGTGTGCCCCACCTACGATAGTAGAGGGGCATTATGTTTTCTGTTCTGTGCGTCCGTTCGTCTGTCTGTTCGCTCTTCCGTCCGTCCGTCCGTCCGTCTGTCCCGCTTCAGGTTAAAGTTTTTGGTCTAGGTAGTTTTTGATGAAGTTGAAGTCCAATCAACTTGAAACTTAGTACACATGTTCCTTATGATATGATCTTTCTAATTTGAAAGCCAAATTAAACTTTTGGCCCCAATTTCACGGTCCACTGAACATAGAAAATGAAAGTGCATGTTTCAGGTTAAAGTTTTTGGTCAAGGTAGTTTTTGATGAAGTTGAAGTCCAATCAACTTGAAACTAAGAACACATGTTCCCTATGATATTATTTTTCTAATTTTAATGCCTAATTATATTTTTTATCCAATTTCATGGTCCATTGAACATGGAAAATTATAGTGCGAGTGGGGCATCCGTGTACTTTTGACACATTCTTGTTTCTTCGAAAAATGCCTGTCCTAAGTCAGGAATGTGATAGTTGTTTTCCATTCGTTAATCTATTGCTTTACAAAGCCTTACGGTTTTTTTTAATTATGTCAGTTTTAACGGACTTACCCTTTTTTAATTTAAGAATCCAATATTTTTTAACTTTCTGAAACACAAAAGGAATTAAATTTGTATATATTTAGTAGATGTCAGGCCTGGAATCTTTTATAAATTAACAGGCAAGTCTGTACTCAGGGTAAATTTTCATGTGGAAATTCAGCCAGTTTTATCCATTTGCTATGATGAAACTGGGTCACAGGGACTCAATGTTTTTTTATCATTTTTTTAGTATTTCCTGTCTATTTGTTAACTCATTTGACGATGACATCGATATTTCTTTGTTTTCTAGCAACAGTGTGCACTGAAATCCCTGTGAACTGGCTTCTGCAAATAATGTCTTTAATGTTATTATATATGTGTGTTTAACTCAGTTATTTTTTGTTGTTGTTACATTTATTTATGTCAAAAGTATAATAATTAATTATTTTACTGATAGGACAATAAAAGAATATAATTATATTATAAATATTTCTTCTTGTCGCTTATTGACGCTTCTTGTCACTAATTATTGGGACCGTCGTTTACAAGCTGGTCCGTATTTGTTGTGTAGTTTAGTATTCTGTGGGAATCGGGAATCGAGGATCAAAACAGAAAAGCAACCTCCCAGGGTCTAGAGTTCTTTCTGTAAGTTTTGCACAAAATGTGAGCGCAACAGCTGTATCTGGCAATTGAGTCCCCTCTTTTCATTTCCCAACTACAGGGAAGAAACTTAATAAGGGTTAAAAAACCTATTAAACCCGAAAGTTTTCTGATAAACAAGTTGAGATAACAAGCACAATAACTGTATAATATAAGTTATATGGTTTGCTAATGACACCCTACGGATCCATATGGGGGGAAGTAAAATTCATAGAGGGTGAGGCCGGATTTCATTCACCCCTATTGTCCGTAGGGGTTAGTAGTTAACCGTATAACGAATTTATAGCACGCTGGACTTTTTCGGCTGCGTTATGTTGAAAAATAAACAATGAAACACAACAACATTAATAGATGGTGTCACCATAAACGCGTCATAAACCCTCAATGATATTTACTAACCCCCTACAGTCTCATAGGGGGTCACCACATGACGGCGTTAAACCAATAACAGCGTGATATTTTACCAGCGGAGCGATAAGTCTTGTTTTTATGCAATGAAAGGTCAGCTATCCATATAATACAAACGAACAGTCAACCTTTTAATTAATAACTGTGTTTGAGTGTAAAATGTTCATAAATTGTAGGTTCAGCAGTATGATACCTTCAAACATCAGATGATGATGCTACGCTGAATACACCAATTAGCAGTCAGAGCTTAGACATAAATAAGTCTGAATCTGCTTTTGACTCGTAGAGGTATAAATTTGTAAGTTTTAGGATTTGTCTCCCTTTAATTCAAGACAAAACAGCTGAGACAAAAAAGGACTTTAATAAGTCAAATATTGTTAAGCAAGAAATAATTGACCAGAATCAAAAAGTTGCAATTATCGACTTCTACAAGTCGATAAGTGATCAAAATTGGTTAACTTCAAGACCCACGCATATTTATAAGGAGGTCATGCATCTAAATCAAATAATGACAACATTGCTTTGTCTTCTAAAGAAAAATATGAATGAGGGTCTAAAAAATCAGAGATAATGCATATGTTAATTAACCTTACAATGCAACCACCTGGAACCACACTTACTGAGGTAAAACAACTGTTTTTAGTAAGGATGTTCAATTAGACAATTAAATAAAGATAGCTCAAGTCCTTGTGAACTCTCAGACAGGTTTTTGCTGTCATAGGTGGTGTAGTTTGGCCACCAAGTGTTATTAAGTTTTTTCATCAACATAAATAGACCTAAACAAGTCTGTCATTTTCTGACTTAGATAAGTCTAAAATTAAAAACAATTTTTTTATAATAAATACATGTTTTGACTTCTTTAAGTCGAAAACAAAAATCGACTTGTTTATGTCTGAGCTCTGACTGATTAGAGCTCAACTTCCAAGCAAGGACGGAGGCTCATAAATTTGACAAATTTTGGAGAGCCTACAACCTTGCTCCAGAAGTTGCTTATTGCTATTTGTCCACCATTACTGGACATCACACAAGTTACCATAAAATTTTGATGTCATAATACAAAATATCTGACGAAACAATGTAAAAGTGATTGTTGTATGACATCAAAAGTTCAAGCGAGACAGATCCCCAGTCAACTGGGAATAGAGATAAGGTGTATAGTCAATAAGAATGATATGAAATAGGTTTTTACATAAATGTTCACAGGTTAAGATTGAACAATATAATTTAACCACTGTCCGAGGCTGGGGAGGGTTTGGCGCTAGCAGTCTTGTTTAACCTGACTACTTCTATATCTATATGTGCCTGTCCCAAATAAGTCAGGAGCCTGAAGTTCATTGAGAATACATGTTCAATTGCCCTGATTCATCCTTACTGTGAGAACATGTACCTGTTTGCCCTGAATCATGCTTGCTCTGAGAACATGTACCTGTTTGCCCTGATTCATGCTTGCCCTGAGAACATGAACATGATTGCCCTGATTCCTGCTTGCTCTGAGAACATGTTCCTGTTTGCCCTGATTCATGCTTGCCCTGAGAATATGTACATGTACCTGATTGCACTGATTCATGCTTGCTCTGAGAACATGTATCTGTTTGCCCTGATTCATGCTTGCTCTGAGAACATGTACCTGATTGCCCTGATTCATGCTTGCTCTGAGAACTTGTACCTGTTTGCCCTGATTCATGCTTGCTCTGAGAACATGTACCTGATTGCCCTGATTCATGCTTGCTCTCAGAACATGTACCTGTTTGCCCTGATTCATGCTTGCTCTGAGAACATGTACCTGACTGCCCTGATTCATGCTTGCTCTGAAAACATGTACCTGTTTGGCCTGATTCATGCTTGCCCTGAGAACATGTACCTGTTTTCCCTGATTCATGCTTGCTCTGAGAACATGTACCTGACTGCCCTGATTCATGCTTGCTCTGAGAACATGTATCTGATTGCCCTGATTCATGCTTGCTCTGAGAACATGTACCTGTTTGCCCTGATTCATTCTTGCTCTGAGACCATGTACCTGATTGCCCTGATTCATGCTTGCTCTCAGAACATGTACCTGTTTGCCCTGATTCATGCTTGCCCTGAGAAAACGTACCTGTTTGGCCTGATTCATGCTTGCCCTAAGAACATGTACCTGTTTGCCCCTGATTCATGCTTGCTCTTAGAACATGTACCTGATTGCCCTGATTCATGCTTGCTCTCAGAACATGTACCTGTTTGCCCTGATTCATGCTTGCCCTGAGAAAACGTACCTGTTTGGCCTGATTCATGCTTGCCCTAAGAACATGTACCTGTTTGCCCCTGATTCATGCTTGCTCTTAGAACATGTACCTTTTTGGCCTGATTCATGCTTGCCCTCATGAGAACGTGTACTTGTTTGCCCTGATTTGTGCTTGCTCTAAGAACATGTACCTGTTTGCCCAGTATTACCTTTTTACCTAGGGTTCATTTGCCCTTATTTTTATTTTTTTCATGTTACATGATATTTATTATTTGAACAGATTATGTTAAAGTTTGTTGTATAATTTGCCTGTATTAAAGTGAAGAAAATAATTATTTCATTTTTATCTACCTGCCTCAAAGGGCCAAGTGAGCTTTTCTCATCACTTGGCATCCGTCCTCATCGTCGTCTGTTGTTAACTTTTACAAAAATCTTCTCCTCTGAAACTGCTGGGCCAAATTTAACCACACTTGGCCACAATTATCATTGGGGTATCTAGTTTATTAAGTGTGTCCGGTGACCTGCCAAACCATCCAAGATCGCTGCCATGGCTAAAAATAGAACATAGGGGTAAAATGCATACTTTGGCTTATAATCATGATAATAATAACTCTGAAACCAAAGCATTTAGAGCAAATCTAACATGGGTAAAATTGTTTATCAAGTCAACATCTATCTGCCCTGAAATTTGTAGATGAATAGGACAACTGGTTGTTGGGTAAGTGCCTCTGAATTGGTAGTTTTAAGGAAATTTTGCTGTTTTCTGTTATTATCTTGAATATTATTATAGATAGAGATAAACTGTAAACAGCAATAATGTTCAGAAAAGTAAGATCTACAAATAAGTCAACATGACCAAAATGGTCAGTTGACCCCTGAAGGAGTGATTGCCCTTTATAGTCAATTTTTAACAATTTTTTGTAAATTTTTGTAATGTTTTACAAAAATCTTCTCCTCTGAATATACTAGAACAAATTAAACCAAACTTGTCCACAATCATCATTAGAGTATCTAGTTTAAAAATGTGTCCGATGACACAGCCCGTGAACCAAGATGGCTGACATGGTTAAAAATAGTACATCTGTTAAAATGCAGTTTTTGGCTCATATCTCATGACCAAAGCATTTAGAGAAAATCTGCTGTAGATAAATTTGTTCATTAGGCTAAAATCTATTTGCCCTGAAATTTTCAGACCCATCGGGGAACTTGTTGTTGGGCTGCTGCCCCTAAATTGGTAGTTTTAAGAAAATTTTGCAGCTTTTGCTTATCTTGAATATTATTATAGATAGAGATAAACTGTAAGTAGCAATAATGTACAGGAAAGTAAGTGCTACAAATAAGTAAACTTGACCAAAATGGTCAATTGACTCCTTCAGGACTTATAGTCCTTTATAGTCAATATTTAAGAATTTTCATAAATTTTGTAAATAAGGCCCTTTTTGGCCCAAAAATTACTGAAAATTTAAAAGTTATCTTTCATATTCTTAAATAACTCAAAACTTGACTAAGGTTTAAAGTACTAAGAAAAATAAAACAAATTTGACATCAAACAAGTTATCATGGCAACAAATCAAGACTTAATTTGCATATTTTGTTAAATGTCGTGATTTTCTTTGTTTTTTCCTATAATTTTAAGTATATTTTAGATGGAAAAAATATGTGCGCACCCAAGAAACAACTTTATATTTGGTGAGATTATTCCAATGGTTATAATAAAGCCTCTGTTAGATTATTTTGTTGTTTCTCGGCTGCGCAGGATGTTTCCACAAATAGCATGAATAGTACACATTATGACGTAATTGTGATGTCATCAGATAAAAATCTTTATGTTTTTCTTTTATATTTCTTTGACCTATGAATTTCTACACATTATGTTCCAATTTGAAATAGTTTAAACATTTTATTTCATTTGGCCAAAACTAGGTCTTAACATGCTTAAGGTCTTAACATGCTTAATGCCCCTACTCCTTTTTGTAAATTTTTCCAAAATATTTTCCACTTTCACTTCTGGGCCAATTTTATCATAGATAGAGATAATTGTAAGCAGCAAGATTGTTCAATAAAGTAAGATCAACAAACACATCACCATCACCAAAACACAATTTTATCATGAATCCATCTGTGTCCTTTGTTTAATTTGTACATAGACCAAGGTGAGCGACACAGGCTCTTTAGAGCCTCTAGTTTAAGCACACGCTGTACCCTTGTTTATCTGTCTGTAAGTCCCAAAATTGTTTTCTGTTCTATAACTTTATTTTGTCTCAACCAAAGTTATGAAACTTAAACACAATGCTTATTTCCACAAAACACAGGTCAAGTTCAAATTTGGTGGGATCACAATTGTAATTAGGTATGGAACTCCTGTTGTACTTTGGTACAGAGCTCATATTGAACTTTGGTATGAAACTCATGTTTTATACATTTGTATATATAAATTTGGTATGGAACTCATGTTGTAATTTGGTATTGTACTGGTTAATTGTACTTTTATTACAGAACCAAAGACAATGAAACCAAGGAAGAAACAAAGAATAAGAAAGAAAGACCAGATGAAAGATAAAATTGATGTTCCAACAGAAATGGAAAATGATATTGTGAATGATGAAGTGACTTTCAAAATTGTTGAGAAAGAGATTTCCTATCATCCAAATGTTAAGCATGCAGACCTGGATTATGTGTCTACCCTGTCTTTGGAGGTTTTATGTAATATCATGAGATACCTCCACCTACGTGATTTTCTCAAACTCGATCATCTGAGTAGAAAACTCCACAATGCTGTTACTATGCATCTGCGAGTAAAAAAAAACTTAGATTTTTCTGAAGGGGAGTTAATAAGTTGGATGAGTGATCGCTTGTCTGATTCTTCCCTCCTTCATTTGTTTAATCGTTGTCATGACCTGCAATACATTTATGGATTTCATCCGCCATATCTCTCTAAAAGACGGCAGCGTGGAACAAAGAAGCTGAGTATACCTGGAATTATTGAATCATTGTCAGTATTAACTCATCTGAAAGGTGTAGAGGTCTCTGACACACTCGTATTAGGAACTTTATTCACTTATTTTGCACATGTTGAGGTTCTTGGAACATTTCGTAACAGAGACGGGTGTTTCCCCATTGATGATTTCAATGTTCTTCGCATCCCTGAAAATCCCAGAATAACTTCTATGCATTTAATAGGGATAGTTATTCCAAAGTTACCACCCTTGATACATTTGAAACATCTACAGTTACGATATGTACATTTCATTAATCCACAACCATTTAAAGACTTTGCAGTACCTAGCTTAAAGAGTTTTGTTATGGCTAACTGTGCAGGACCTACAAATGTCCTGAAGTATGTTCCACTGATAGCTGGACTGGCTTCTGCTAGGAGCTTACAGCGGATGGAACTTATCAGAGTCCCTTTTCTGGGTAAGTTTATTGGACTTGCATCTGCTAGGAGCTTACAGCGGATGGAACTTATCAGAGTCATTTTTCTGGTTAAGTTTATTGAAATGGCATCTGCTAGGAGCTTTCAGCGGATGGAACTAATCAGGGTTCCTTTTCTGGGTAAGATTATTGAACTGGCATCTGCTAGGAGCTTACAGAGGATGGAACTTATCCGAGTTCCTTTTCTGGGTAAGTTTATTCATGACACAAAATATCTGGACGTTAATAATAACCAATCAATCAATCATGACATAAAATACGACCAATTGTACATGTCAGATGAACATTTTCTGAAACTCTCTAAAATACAAGTCTTGACCAGTTCTTAAGTTTGGTTCTGTGCAAACAAGGGACAAAAGATACCAGAGGGCCACTCAAACTCATAGATTGAAAACAAACTGACAACACCATGGCTAAAAAAGAATCCAGACTAACAACAGAACACAAGACACAGAAACCTAAAGACCAAGCAGATGAACGCCACCAACAACAGGGGTGATGTCAGGTGCTCTGGAAGGATAAGCAATGTTCACTCTTATCGCTATTTTGCGCATTTTTCTTTTGTAATTTTTTTTTTTGATAATTTTCATATCAAGCTTCTCGTCTGAGATGGAAAAAATATCGCTAGAAACTAAGCAGGCACGTGCATTGCTAACGAAATTGACATTGAAATTGACAACGTTGTCATAGGTAAAATAGCGATAAACAGATTATCATTGGTCATCTCAACTCGATTGCTTTTCTCACTTTTGCTGTACCAGCTCAAGCGAGAAAAACTATCTCGTTGAGATGATCAACCATAATCTATAAATACGTGTCATACCTTCAGATCTTTACTGATAAGCCACAATAAATAGTTATTCTGTAGCAGAAAAAAATACTGAATAAAATACATGCATGGCATTTAAATTGCTTAAGTTTGATTGTAGTTTTTTCTTCATTTTAGGTGGATTATTACACCATGTTATACATGATGGAGGAGCTAGTTTGAGGGGTCACAGATTTAAAAACATGCAGACCATGAAGTTTGGAGCTTGTAAACATGTAATTGGTATGGATATAGGCTTCCTGGCTATAGCATCTGCAGAAAGGTATGTTGGCTGTACATATGAATCCACACATAGTCCTTTCAAGATTATTGATAATACTGGTTAATCATAGAATTAAATAATTGACATACTGCAGATTCATCTATTTTCATTGCTACCAATTGTTTTGGTTTGAGACAAATTTGCATAGTCGTGGATATTTAATTTCATAGTTACGACATAGTCCACATACATTCTTTAGAAAATTTGTAATTTGTTGAACATTTAAATTTGTGGTTCCCCTTGTATCCATGAAATCCACGAAAATTGGTATGTAACTAATATTAATGAAAACACAGTATTGTTTGTTATTTTTGTAAGATAGCCCTTCACAGTTAGAGAATGAAATTAAAATTGAACCATAAAATGTTTAATCATCTTCTAATCCTGGCATTTTAATACATTAAGCCAACTGTTTGTGTTGTACATGTGCATGTAATTAATCGTTATCTTCAATAGATTTATTTATGACTCACAGAGTTCAAATTTGGGCAGTGATTGCCCTACTGTTCTATGCACCTTAAAAGTTTGGAAAAATATATTGCTTTTGTTCCCTCACACCCAGTGGCATCAAATGCTCTCAAAAAATATTCTATGTATTATAATCAAGGTTGAGCGTGCAGACCAATTATTTTATTTCCTTCTTTTCATGTCCTCATTGTAATGTTAAATTAAAATGTTATTTTTATATCAACAGTTTAGAGGAGATGTATCTTCAGCCATCCCTAACAAAGGACAGTCTGTTCATAGCTTTAAAGACAGCATTTGTACAGTTTCCAGTATTTGACAGACTCTACCTTGGCTACACTGAACCTTTTCAAGAATCAGGTAAATTAAAATGGCTGATATTGTTTTACATCTCCTACTTTTGCATTAAGATTGTATTTATATTATTTTATAGACTAAATTTATAAGTTCAGTGTATGTTTACTTGTTTTTTGTTCAAATGTGTCTTTTAATTGAGTTATATAAAAAAAGAAGATGTGGTATGATTGCCAATGAGACAACTATCCACAAAAGACCAAAATGACACAGACATTAACAACTATAGGTTTAAATTATTGCAATTGATTGTGTGTCTTTCTATATTGTGATGTTAGACTATTATTTTAGGTTAGGGTTATGGATGTCTGTTAAAATATCTAAACCTGCTGGATCCTGTTCACTGGTTGTTTTTTGTTGATTTGGTTCATTGGTGTTTTAAGCTCACCTGGCCAAAAAGCTTAAGGCCAAGTGAGCTTTTCTCATCACTTGGCATCTGTGGTCCGTCAACCAAACTTGGCCACAATCATCTTTAGGGGTATTTAGTTCAAAAAATTTGTCCGATGACCCGCCTGTCAATCAACATGGCCGACTTGGCTAAAAATAAAAACTGATACCAGGTGAGTGACACAGGCTCCTTGGAGCCTCTATTTTGTTGTTTTTGGAAAATGACGCAGTCATTGTTCCATAACTGCCGACCTGAACTTCATTACATTTCTCTCCCTACCGCGCTTGGTTTCGTATTTCCTATTTTCCATACAAACTGGAATCTGCTTGTGTTATCATTATGCATCATTGTGTAGTATTAAATCAGCCAGGACCCAGTTTACACTGGTTTTTGCTTGTATTACACTACACTCGAACAAAGTGTTGTAGTTTGACGGGAACCAGTTTTAGAATTTGTAAACTACAAAACGTAATCGGTTATTGTTCATTCCGTTTTGGTGTTTCATACCGACTTATATGGTTTGAATAAGCTTGAGACCCTTCAAACATTAATGTGATAGGTATATTAAAGATTGTTTTACAAAAGGATTGAACTGTTTTACTTTCAAAGTCGTACTATAGGGATATCTGTCATATACGGATTTCCACTCTCACCGGTTAATTTCTTCTTTTACACGTGCTTTGGAAACTTCCTGTTTAATCGCAAGTTTTAAAATTGTTTTTGAGTGAATTAAACTTATTTTAACAATCATGAAGCGTTCCAGAATCATTTTAAAGCAGTTTCTTCTTCTCTTTGATGATGGAAAATAGGTTTTCTCAAGAAAATACCGCAAACGATCGCAGAGGAATTGAAACGTACAAGTCAAGTCGGCACCTGGTTAAATTGGCATCTAGTCAAATCGGCACCTATTCGACGTCAATTCGGCATCCAATAATATTTGTTAAAATATTTTCTATTCAATTAATTAATTACTGTTACCAAGTACATAGTGAATATGTTGTTGTGTATTTTGGTAAACCACGAAACGAAAGTGAATATGTAGTGTATAAAGGTAAACAACGAAGCCCTTACCAAAGCTGTTGTTTTAACAATTAGACAATTTGTGTAATTGTAAAAACAAGTCAATTATTAAAATAAAATGGAAAACTATGAGTCCCTTTCAATAAATCAAACTTTCATGCCAAATAATTAGCAAATTTAAGGTGTTTGTTTTTCAGTAAAGTTTAAACAGCATTAAACCAACAATCCTGTAAAATGCTCAACTGGTTAAAATAATGCAGAAAAATACACAATATCTCATGTATTAGTCCAAATAATTATGACGTCTGGCAAGGCTATTTTATTATTTTTCTGGGACGCCTTCCTACGACGTTCGTAGGAAGGCGTCCCAGAAAAAAAATTAACATAGTCTTGCGGTCATAGGAAGGTGTTCCAGAATAAAATTTAAAAAGCCTTGCCAGACGTAATAATTATTTGGACTACTCATATATATATATATATCATTAAAAATACACCAAAAAAGTCATTAGTTGAGAAAAATAAATATATACAAAATGTACATGAACACCCAAAAATGTGAAAGTTAGTATTTAACTCTTTTTGCTTAAATACTGAAAAAAATTCTGGCAACCCCTTTCTTATTTTTACCCTATTGGTTAAAATACTGTTAAAAATATATATTTAACATGGGTGACGAATTGACTATATCAGATATAGATTTTAACCAGGTGCTGATTTGTCCAGGTGCCAATTTAACTAGGTGCCAGTTTGACTAGAATTCTTTGACAAATATGTGAAACTATCTGAGTTTCATTAGACCTTTGATAGCAGTAACAAAAAGATTATTTACTTAATATTTTGTGGGAGAAGGGGGTTCAGACTGTGTGGTATCAGGTCTGTTTGTGCCCAATACATTTTCGCACCCTACACGTTCGCACATTCACACTCTACTCATTCGCGCCCAATTTTAATTCAAATTCAAGTTGAATAATTGGAAAATCATGGTTGTTGTTTTAAATTGCTTTGGTGTAAATACTGAATGTATTTATAGCTTGGTATGAGTAAAACATTGAAGATTTTAAAGGAAAAAACACAAAAGATAATTGTTTTTAACAGCTTGGTCCCATTGATCTGAAACAACGAAACAATAAAACATAGAAACCAAAATATAGCAATCCACTAATATAACCAAAACATGATAAAATTTATTCAACATGCAGAAACAAACATAGTCAGAATCTCACTTCATTTTGAAACAAGTCAATGAAACAAGTTATAGCAATACACTAACCAAAACATGATCAAGAGTTATTCAACACAAAATAAAACGTTGACAAAATACCACTTTATTTAGAAAGGATTATTATTATTTTTAGCAATACCTTATCCAAAACATGATTAAGATTTATTCAACACAAAACAAAAATTGCTGTCTCACTTTATTTTGAGACAATGACAACAATTATACTTATAAGAAAACACTTGCTTACAGAGTTATTAAACACAAAACCAATTAAGATTGGGTGTGAACATGTAGGGTGTGAAAGTGAAAGGGGTGAAAATGAGTGGGCGCAAACGTGAATGGAAGCGAACGGACCCAGATTCAGACTATGTACCAGTGAGAAATATACAAGCCTTTCTACGGTATTTATTTGTACAATTCAGCTAGTCTTGACCTATTCATTTGTCTTAAAAAAAACAGCCAGTTGTCACCTTCACTTCACACACGCACACATATACGAATATCAATTATATGCTCACGATACATGTTGCATTGTTAAACTAATTACAGTATGTGAAAATCAAGACTTGCATAAAAACTATCCCAATATTAGAGACAGTGGCGTCATTTTTCTTCAGAGCTTTCAGCTCTTTGATTTAAACTTGACTGTTGGTTTTCTTGTTTGATAGTTTTGCACTAGTCATGTTGGGGCCCTTTATAGCTTGCTGTTTTGTTTGAGCCAAGGGTCTGTGTTGAAGACTGTACTTTCACCTAAAATGGTTTACTTTTGAAAATTGTGACTTGGTTGGGAGTTGTCTCACTGGCACTTATACCACATCTTCCTATATCTATTATGGTATGATCGGGCTAATATCCTGGCCTGGAAATGAAACACCTTGCATAAGAAATGCTGATAATGAACATAAAAAGCAATAAGGTTAATAATTTTCGCTGAGCAAAGCTGGGTAAACATACAGGCATGCATATAGCAACAGATGAAACTGAACATTCAATCTAAAAAAAACAAACCTGACTAACATACATGTATTGCTCCGTGTTGAAGGCCGTACTTTAACCTATAATGGTTTACTTTTTAAATGGTTACTTGGATGGAGAGTTGTCTTATTGGCACTCACACCACATCTTCCTATATCTATGTATTTTTATGCCCCACCTACGATAGTAATGAGGTATTATGTTTTCTGGTGTGTGCATCCGTCTGTCTGTTCGTTCTTTCGTCCATCCTTCTGTTCGTCCCGCTTCAGGTTAAAGTTTTTGGTCAAGGAAGTTTTTGATGAAGTTGAAGTCCAATCAACTTGAAACTTAGTATACATGTTCCCTATATAGCTATGATCATGATGATATTATTTTAATGCTTTATTCGAGTTTTTACCCCGATTTCATGGTCCACTTAACATTGAAAATGATAGTGTGAGTGGGACATCCATGTACTATGGACACATTCTTGTTTTCAGGTAACTGGACTAATCAAGACCTGGTAATTGAATGTCTAGACTTTATAACAATTGTGATGTACTTTTTCTTCAGGTAACTGGACTAATCAAGACCTGGTAATTAAGTCTCCCAAACAAAGTTTGGAGACTTATTGTTTTTGCTCAGTTCTTATTATTTTTATTATGTCACCCGATCGACAATGTCGGGTGACATATTGCTTTTCCTCTGTTTCTTTTTCTGTATAATTATTATTCTTCCACCTATTTTGTCTGGCAGTTTTCTTGGAGCCAATGGAACCAATCTTAATGATAGTTAACTATATTGAGGAACACCAAATTTCGGGTTGCAGTAGGTCTAAAGACAATAAAAAATGGCTGCCGTTACCATGGAAACGGAACAATTGTGAAAAATTGCAGTTTTTGGTTTTAATGAATTATTTGGAGTTGCTTTAACTTTGAATCATTATATTTTGATACAATGTAGGTCCTGGGGCATATACTGGTTTTGGATGATTTTGGCAATCATTGGAACTATCATGTTGCCATGGAAACTACACCAAAAATTTCCAAAATATCAAAAAGCTCCTAATTGAATAAAACTCCACAGTAACGATGAGCAACATTGGTAGATGTTGAATTTGGCGTTGGAATTTTGAAAATGTCTGCCGTTACCATGGAAACAAGTCAAAAATTGTCAAAATGATTCAAAAACCTTAAAGTGGCATTTACTTTCTTAAAATGGTAGGTCAAATCCAATGTAACTTTGATGGTATGTTCCCTCCCATGTTCCAATGTGGTATCTGCCATTAGAAATTTGGAATGATATCTGTTACAATAGAAACCAGCCAAAATGTCAAAAATTTCAAAAAATTTCAAAATGCTCAAAAATTGATGAAACTTAATATGATTGTACACTGACAAGTCTCAATGAGACTTTTGAAGTTGGAATTTCCAAAATGGCCACCGTTGCCATGGAAACTGGGGAAATCTCAAATATTTTCAAAATGCTCCAAACTTTATGAAACTTAATAATATTGTTAACTTGCATGTATAGATGAGACTTTTGACTTTGGAATTTTCAAAATGGCTGCCGTTGCCATGGAAACAGCAAACATGTGAAATTTTCTAAAAAGCTCTCAATGTACTGAAAATTTTCAGAAAGATGTATTGCAATGCATATATGTGCATTCACTGTTAAACAATTTTGAAATGGCTGCCGGTTTTACTATAGAACCCTATGGGATTTTATTTTCAATTTTTTTTAAATGAATATAACTTGAAAACTATAAGTGATAGATACATACAGTCTTCAGAAATGATTATAGGACAATAAAATAAATCACATGAAATATAGGGGGATGCCCTGGGGGGTCATCCCCACCCCCTTCAATTTGAGAATATGCTATTATCTTGTAAACGGTCCAGATTCCCACCCCTTTAGGCTTAACCATATATATTCTTGTAGGGGACAATAAAACAAATCAAATGAAATAAAAGGGAAGTCCCTGGGGGGTCACCCCACCCCCTCTTGTTGGAAAACTTTTTAACGGTCGAGATCCCCACCCCTAAACCATATATATTCTTGTAGGGGACAATAAAACAAATCAAATGAAATAAAAGGGAAGTCCCTAGGGGGTCACTCCACCCCCTCTTGTTTGAAAACTTGTGAACAGTCCAGATCCCCACCCCTAAACCATTTATATTCTTGTATGGGACAATGAAACAAATCACATGTAATTAAATGGAAGTTCCTGGGGGTCACCCCTACCCCGTTCAATTTGAGAATGTACTATTATCTTGTAAACGGTCCAGATCCCCACCCCTAAACCATATATATTCTTTGTAGGGGACAATAAAACAAATCAAATGAAATAAAAGGGAAGTCCCTAGGGGGTCACCCCAACCCCTCTTGTTTGAAAACTTGAAAACGGTCCAGATCCCCACTCCTGAACCATATATATTCTTGTATGGGACAATAAAGCAAATCACATGAAATAAGATGGAAGTTCCTGGGGGTCACCCCCACCCCGTTCAATTTGAGAATGTACTATTATCTTGTAAACGGTCCAGATCCCCACCCCTAAACCATATATTATCTTGTAGGGGACAATATAACAAATCAAATGAACATGGGACCATATGAATGGGGAGTTATCAGAGCTTTGTTTGGGAGACTTCGTAACAGCATCCTGTTACAATTACTTCTTGTTGAAAGTCTAACTGTGTAACAAATTGCCATGTACTTTTTTCTTCAGGTAACTGGACTAATCAAGACCTGGTAATTGAAAGTCTAACTATGTAACAAATTGCCATGTACTTTTTCTTCAGGTAACTGGACTAATCAAGACCTGGTAATTGAAAGTCTAACTATGTAACAAATTGCCATGTACTTTTTTCTTCAGGTAACTGGACTAATCAAGACCTGGTAATTGAAAGTCTAACTATGTAACAAATTGCCATGTACTTTTTTCTTCAGGTAACTGGACTAATCAAGACCTGGTAATTGAAAGTCTAACTATGTAACAAATTGCCATGTACTTTTTCTTCAGGTAACTGGACTAATCAAGACCTTGTAATTGAAGGTCTAAACTATGTAACAAATTGCCATGTACTTTTTTCTTCAGGTAACTGGACTAATCAAGACCTTGTTCTTGAATGTCTAAACTTTGTAACAAATTGCCATGTACATTTTTCCTCAGGTAACTGGACTAATCAAGACCTTGTTATTGAATGTGTAAACTTTGTAACAAATTGCCATGTACTTTTTTCTTCAGGTAACTGGACTAACCAAGACCTGGTTATTGAAGGTCTAAACTTTGTAACAAATTGCCATGTACTTTTTTCTTCAGGTAACTGGACTAATCAAGACCTTGTTATTGAATGTGTAAACTTTGTAACAAATTGCCATGTACATTTTTCCTCAGGTAACTGGACTAATCAAGACCTTGTTATTGAAGGTCTAAACTTTGTAACAAATTGCCATGTACTTTTTTCTTCAGGTAACTGGACTAATCAAAACCTTGTAATTGAAAGTCTAACTATGTAACAAATTGCCATGTACTTTTTTCTTCAGGTAACTGGACTAATCAAGACCTTGTAATTGAAAGTCTAGACTATGTAACAAATTGCCATGTACATTTTTCTTCAGGTAACTGGACTAATCAAGACCTTGTAATTGAAAGTCTAGACTATGTAACAAATTGCCATGTACTTTTTTCTTCAGGTAACTGGACTAATCAAGACCTGGTAATTGAAAGTCTAGACTATGTAACAAATTGCCATGTACTTTTTTCTTCAGGTAACTGGACTAATCAAGACCTTGTTATTGAATGTGTAAACTTTGTAACAAATTGCCATGTACTTTTTTCTTCAGGTAACTGGACTAATCAAGACCTGGTTATTGAAGGTCTAAACTTTGTAACAAATTGCCATGTACTTTTTTCTTCAGGTAACTGGACTAATCAAGACCTTGTTATTGAAGGTCTAAACTTTGTAACAAATTGCCATGTACATTTTTCTTCAGGTAACTGGACTAATCAAGACCTGGTTATTGAAGGTCTAAACTTTGTAACAAATTGCCATGTACTTTTTTCTTCAGGTAACTGGACTAATCAAGACCTGGTAATTGAAGGTCTAGACTATGTAACAAATTGTCATGTACTTTTTTCTTCAGGTAACTGGACTAATCAAGACCTTGTAATTGAAAGTCTAACTATGTAACAAATTGCCATGTACATTTTTCTTCAGGTAACTGGACTAATCAAGACCTGGTAATTGAAGGACTAGACAGTGTCATAGAATCACCCTCTACCATAACAGATGTTGGAATGAAGGCAGTAGGAGAATGCTTTCCTACACTCAGATATCTAGAACTTTACAACAGCCCTCACATACATAAACCAACTGATTGGTTTTCACCTGGTTAGAATTAACTAACAACAGAATAGTTTATTGCCTAAAAGCAAAAAAATAAATATAAATTCAAATAACATAACCATTTCAAGTTCTTTGACTCGATTATTGTGTGTCAGGAACCTATTCGTCCAATATTTAATTACAATCCAAATTCAGACCTGTATCAAGTGCAAATGTTGTGTCCATTTTTGCCCCAACTGTTCATGGTTAGACCTCTGCGGTCATATCCAGCTGCACTCAGTGATGCAATTTATTAGTTTTGTGGCATTCTAAAAGTGTCTAAGGTTATTGGTTTCAAACTTTTAACTGATAAATTAGCATTTCCAATACAACAACTACTCCAAAAAATAGAGAAAAAAATGTGAGTAAAACTGGAAAGTTTGTATTTCTTAAAAAAAAAATGGTTGTGTAATGTAATCCTATGTAAAAGTTAACTGCAAATATTGTCCCTTTTAGTCTTCTTTTAACCTAAAAGGTTTTATTCAAATAGAAGTTTTCTTAACAGATAGGGAGAATATATGTGGAGTATAAGGTTTTAAATTGAATTATTGTTTTCTTCTCTATTGAGGATAAAAAGTTTATACATGATCCTAGGGAACATATGTATTACCATGTATCATGAAAACTTAAATGTCAAATACTTTTTACCACATTGTAGTTATCATACTTTGAAATTTCAAGAAAAAGAGTTTTTTGATAGCCTTTATATCAGACATCAAGCTGATTAATTTCAAATGAGTTATAAAAAATTATCCTCATGATGAACAACAATATAATTTTAAATTTATTGTTATTTAGATGCCAATGCCTGGGATTGTCTACGTGAGCTGGTATTAAGACGGTGTCATTCTATCAAATTAGAAGAGTTTTGTGCGTTCATACCTTCACTTCCCGTGATAGAGGCCATACACTTAGAACTGATGTTTAGGGAACCCCCTAAAGGATGCTCTAGGTAATTGTATATAGTCTTTGGTATGAAGACAAAGGGTATTATTGCATTGATCAATTTAATGCTTGTAAAACAGATAGAAACATGCAGTTTATTTATCAATCACAAAGCCAGAAAATGCATTGTCTCTTTTAAAAAAAAAATTCAGTTCTGATTTATACTATAAATGATTCTTTTAAAGTTATTTGAGTCAAGGATTTGAATAGTAAGACTTGCTATACAAATCTGTGATTTAGTTATATACCTTTGATTAAGCACAGTGGTAAACCAGACAGAAACATAAGGTATAAATGTTGGATGCAGTCCTATTGACTTATATATTTTTATAATTACAGGGTTGGTTTGAGTGCAGGAACTGGATTTGGTTTATCATCTTCTCTTATTCCTGATGCTCCTGTGGTTCAGAATAACCAAGTACCCAATCAGAATGAAGTTAATAACAATTTGAATAATATTGCACCCAATCAAAATGCAAATAACAATTTGAATAATGTTGCTGCTAATCAAAATGCAAATAACAATTTGAATAATGTTGCAGCCAATCAAATTGCAGATGACATAGCAGGTGATGATATAAATATTGTGGTAGTCAATGGCAACTTAGTGAATGAATTAAATGCTATAGAACCTAATGTTGAAGATGTCAATAATGATGCTGATGCTGCAGCCAATCAGAATATCCATGTCAATATTGATTTAGCTGATCTGGAGGACATTGATGCTTTATCCAATCAGAATACTGCTAACATTGCAAATTTAGCCAATAAACAGCCAGGTCCTGTTGATGTTGATGCTGCTAGTTTCAATGATAAAAATATTGAAATGAAAGACATAGCATCTGACAGTAAAACTGATGATTCAGCTAAGAATAACGAAAATACTAAAATAATGTCAGAGACTGCAACTTCCACTGAAAGTTCATTCCATACAGAAACTGAAAATAAAGTAGGATTAAATAATGAGAAGAATTTAATGAATAACAGTGCATCAACAAGTTCCACTTATATTTCTGACTACAATATTTCATTTCCAACAAGCAGGCACAAATGCCAGTCATCAGATAGCAATAGCTGTGGAAACCAAAATCCTAGGGACCAAGCTTCTAATGGGGGGAAATGTGTTAATAGAGACAATCTATATTCACTTTCTAATTCTTATGAAGTTAGTTCAGATGAAAATGTAATAAATAGTAATTCTGAAGATACAATATCATCAACGGAGATAAAACCAATTTCTGATGAAGGTAAATGTACATGTGATAGAAATCCTTCACCCTGTGTGACTGATGACCCATATAAATGCAAAAAATGTGATTCAGACTCATGCAATGAATTTGAAACGTTGGATATCAATACTGAATGTGTTCAGTGTAATAGTCAAAGTGCAATTTTCTTGTCAAATTCAGAAAGTGACAATAAAATTGAAAACAGTATGGTGACGTCACAAACACAAATGTGCACAGTTTTCAATGAATGTGCAGAAAATAATGATGTGTCAAATAATTCATCATGTGGGACAAGTAAATCTCAATGTGCTGCTGAACATGACGGAGAAAAAGTGACTGGTGATCTTAATAAAATTGAATCTGTTCATCAATGTAATAGGGCTTTAAAGTCAAATAATTTGACGCAAAACGTACAATCAAGTGAAATGAATGAACAGTTTGGACAGGAAGTAGTGGTTCAGGACAAAAGTGAGCCCAAAACAGAATCGTCTGCTGCTGATTCTGATTGTAGCACACCAGGTGTTGCTACACGAAATGGGAAAAGTTTGAAATCGTCTGCTGCTCATTCTGAATGTAGCACTTCAGGTGTGACAACAAGAAATGGGAAAAGTTTGTACGGAAAGAAAAAGGGATTGGTAAGGAAAAAGAAATCACAGAGTTTAGGAGCAGATGGGTGTACAGATAGTGTTGAAAGCATGGACAAAGATCCAGTCGTGCTGAACAATGCATCTACTTCAACTTCTGATAATGATTCATCTAAAAATGAAACAAAATCCTCACAAAAGAGCATAAATTACATAAAGAATGTACACAAACCTAGGAAAAGAGATAATGACAAAAGAGAAATTTTTATTTTAGAAAATAAAAATGAAGAAAATGGAAAAGAATCTAGCGATAGGAAATATGAAGTATTTATGAACCCAGCATATACAAAATCGAATGACTCTTGTTTGGTGAATGATATTGATTCTGATGAACAGCAGTATTCATGTCCCACGACACGATCAAAATCCCGTCAGAAACAAGGGTCAAACCAAAAGGAAGAAGGATTAGAGTACAGAAAAAGGAAGTCTATGTCAAACTTTGATACACCAATTAATTTTAAAAAGAAATGTGTTGCACGAAAAGTAATCACATTAAAGATTATGTTTGATCGGTGGTGCCAAGTCAATGTTAGTGATCTCCGACAAACTGCAGGCACTGCTAGTAAAGATGTACAGAATTCATGTAATTATAATATAAGTAATCGCATTATTATCTTAATGAATACCAGCTATAGTACACAGGCAAACTTTGCTTAGATGAATTTCACATTAAAGTAACATAAATTTCATGTGAATTGAATTATACATGAAATTCACAGGATCTTAATTTGACTGTGAACTACATTTTAATCAAAACATGTAAAATAATAGCAACAATAGTCAAATAAAAAACAGAACTCACTGAAAAATACAATTATTGAAAGAGAGATGGAAGTTATCACAGGTTATTCAAATGCATACATGTACATGCAAGTTGATGACAGATGGAAAATGCTATTGCCAAAAATAGAAAAAATCAAAACAGAAGAAAAACAACATTATACAAAACATAAAATAGGATAAACTGACAATGTGATCATAAAAAAACAACAAAATAAAAAACAGCATTATTCAAAACATAAATAGAAAACTTAAGATTTAGCAACACTTAACCAAATTTGCTCTAATCTATTGATACCATGTCATCACTGGAGTGGAGAATAAGTTCGTTTGAAGGTTAAGGTACATATCTTAAAGTGAACAAAATGTGAATGGGATAGGCATCAGTGACTCTGCGACAGCAATGCTTCAACACAAAAAAACCTTTATGATTGATGAATTTGACATCCACTTGAACTTATGGTAGGAAATATCAGCTAAACATATGTTCTTTTTAACTGTTACAGGTGGGACTAGATGTCCCAAAATCTATCAAAGTCTTAAACATATACATGAATACATTGTATGGGGTTCGTGTTGTTTATTCTTTAGTTTTCTATGTTGTGTCATGTGTACTATTGTTTTTCTGTTTGTCTTTTTTATTTTTAGCCATGGCATTGTCAGTTTGTTTTAGATTTATGAGTTTGACTATCCCTTTGGTATCTTTCGTCCCTCTTTTTGTACATGCACTTACATAAGGTTGATTACTATTTGACACAGGTCAGCTAAATATTGTTCTTTTAAACTGTCATAGGTGGCACTAGTGGTTATATTAAGATTGTCCAGAAATCTAAGAAGTCTCCTGTTATGTGTGATAAAATGACCAGTACAAGTGACCCAGTCATGGAAGATGATCGTGTTCAGGTAGGTGTCCTGTTATGTGTGACAAGATGACCAGTACAAGTGACCCAGTGATGGAAGATGATCGTGTTCAGGTAGGTGTCCTGTTATGTGTGACAAGATGACCAGTACAAGTGACCCAGTGATGGAGGATGATCGTGTTCAGGTAAGTGTCCTGTTATGTGTGACAAGATGACCAGTACAAGTGACCCAGTCATGGAAGAGGATTGTGTTCAGGTAGGTGATTTGACCGATGATTCCAATGTATATAAGTGTTTTTCCAATTGTCACTAAATAACCTTGGCCAGTCGCATGTATGTATAACATTGTAAATGCAAGTTGACCTCTTATGGGATTTGACCATTTATTATAGCTATATATAAAGTAGGTTAAAGTCTGATATTGACAACCCATAATTATAATGTGAGGCTATTTTACCAGTCCATATTATCAAATTGTGGAAGATAATTAATGACAGTCAGATACATGTTTCAAAGTTAAAGTAAGGTCAAGTCAACTAAATTAATATACAAATTTAAATTATAGTAACATGTATCACAATGTACTATTTCAAAGGTAATTAATTAAAGACATTAAATACAAACCTCTCAAAATTACAATGAAAATATAAAAAGAGTAAAGGTTATACAGCTTCCCTTGTTTTAACATCTTATTTTAATGGGAAATAAATAATTCACTTTAATGTTAGGGCTATTCCAGAAAAAAATGTATGGGGGGTTTGGAAGGCACATTGTATTAATAATACATGGGTGATGGGTATCAGAGCAACTTTTCACACTATAATGCACTATAATTTTCAATTACAATTGTCTGGTTGGCGGGTGCTGACAAAAACTGCCTTCCAACCCCTCCATACATTTTTTTCTGGAATAGCCCTTGGCTATTTCTATTAGACCATTGTGAATTTAATAGTTATTAATGTGTTACTTAATTACATATTTAGCTTCCTTTAGATTTGATTGATACATGTAGTATATTTAGGGCTCCTGTAGGGAACACCCCAAACACCCCTCAATTACCCCTTTTAGGCTGTAGGGCTGCTTGTTAAAAGCCTTAGGTCACCAGTTCACTGTTAAACAAATTGTAATTGGTACCAAAGACTTTGAAAGAAATTTATTTGGCTCCATTAATTTCATAAAATTTTGACAAAATATTTACTTTGACCCTATGATAAAAGTATAAAAATTTCCGAAAACATGAATCACACACTTAATCAGAAAAAAATCATTGGATATATAGAAGTTTGTTTTAAACAATTCTTACAGAGTTATCTCCCTGCAGTGTTTTGTTTCACCATAAAATGACTTTAGTAAAATTTTGATATATATTAGAATATGTGGTATGAGTGCCAATGAGATAACTCTCCATCCAAGTCACAATCTCCAAAAGCAAACCGTTAAAGGTCAAAGTGTGTATTCAACACAGAGCCAAGGCTCACACCGAAATAGCAAGCTATAAAGTGCCCCAAAAATGACTAATCTAAAACCATTCAAACTTGAAAACCAACAGTAAAATCTATACAAAAATCAAGAAACAAGAAACACATATGAACCACGTCAACATACAACAACTACTGAACATCAGATTCTTGACTTAGAACAGGTGCAAACAATTGCACGGGTTGAACATTTTAAAAATCACCAGTTGATTTAAATGATATAATCCCAGGTTATGATAAGATTTGACCATCTTGGAATCAAAAGCCTTATTCTTTTTTTTCTTTCTCAGAAACTAGACAAATATTTGATGTGAACTGATAACGTTTTTTTATTACAGGTTTTGAAGTTAAAGTCTCATTCCTTACAGTGTATAACACTGAATATGGTCGGCATTACAGATTTGATACTGGAGGACTGTCCTAAACTTAGTAAATTATCAGGTTAGACATACTTAAAATTTTATTCTTCTGAGGATATTATACACCAAAGCTAATTGATGAAAAAAGTCCAGCAGCAAGTAGTCTTATATTTGCAAACAAAAGTAAAGTATAATGAATAGAAAGCAAACTAGTTTGACGCAAGCACAAACTCTTGTTGTATATCTTTTTATCTACATCAAGATGTATATTTTCAGGTCATGCAAGCAGAGTATTGAAATCCATGACAGTTAAGAAAGCACCTGTATTGAACAGACTAGACTTCACTCAGTGTAAGAAACTTGATGAGAATGGTATGGTCAGACAGATAGGAGATCTTCAGAGTAGAAAAAGCAGACTTATCTTTCTAAGGCCAATGCATCAGGTTAGTTTGGTATCAAAACCTTTTAAACTCTTTAATTATTGTAATATTGTGAATTCATTTATATTTGTGGTTACTAATTTTCCTGGATTGCAGATACTTGTTTTTTCGTCAACAAACAAATGATGCGCAAATACATAAACCATCATTCAGGTTTTTATTAATTTCTTAATTTAATTTTTCTACATTTTCTCTTTTTTATTTGCTCATGCTTGGTATAAATATATTAACAGTGATATAATGAGAAAAGAGCACTGCATGTATGAACAAACACCTACACTTAAATTAATTTGGCTCTTTTAATTTTCAAATAATTTGGACAAAATATTTGCTTAGACCCTTTGATAAATAAAAAAACATGAACCACACACTTTATTGGAAAATTTTCATTGGATATATAGCAGTTTGACAAACACCAATTTTGATCATTGAGAAGCTTTATTTTTTCCTTAACAATAAAATGTGATTAAATTGTTTGGGCTGAATTTTACAAAGTTATCTCCCTGTATAGTTATGTACCACCTTAAATAAGCTTTTTCTCTAAATTAACATGTTACAGCAGTTGTATATGATATATTTCAGTTTGATTCAAGAACTTTGGAGAGAGACTTGTTTTCCAAGAAAGATATTGACTATAGTATATGTATCATTTATGACTACAGTCCAGAACCTTTAGAAACTATGTATAACAGAGTTCGTGTTCAAACCTGGCAAGATCTTATGGCTGGAATTAATCTGTAAGTTTAAACACCATTGTCATGGACGTTGAAAAAAAAATCATGTTTTGAAACAGACTGAACTGAATTAGAAGATCATTTCATGAATCTATGTAACAAATATTGTTAAAATAAAGTGTTTGGCATTTCCCTATTGGGGTACCATATTGGGGTATTTCCCTATGAGCGTAGTCTAGGCGGTAAGACATTGACATTTTAAAGAATTAGTAAGGGAAAATGAACTTATTTAATAACATTTAATAAACATGGTATATAAATTACCAATTTGAAGACATAACAAGTTAAAATTCATAAAAGTTTGTCCATTGTCACAACACGTCATGCTTGTTACGTGACGTTGTTGATGAACAACTGTAGTTCCGGTAAGAAGACAGGGCTTATAGGTTAGTTGAGGTCATTGACGTATAAAGCTAACATTTATACATATAGCTTTATCTGTATAGTAAAATAGCTGATTGCAGTATAAAGAATAATACATGTTCTTTGTTATTCAGAGAGTTGCTTAAAAATTATGGTTATAAAGAATGGGTACATAAAGAATCAGAACACAGAGAAAACTACCCATGGGGAAGATCTATTTATAGAATGTCAGGTAAGAGTATATTAGTGAAGAAAATGTTGATTGCAATATTTTAATGTGTTTTCATGATAAGGGTGCAAGATATATAACAAGAATGTGTCCCAAGTACATGGATGCCCCATCCACACTATCATCTTCTATGTTCAGTGGACTGTGGAAATGGGATAAAATCTCTAATTTGGCATTATAATTGGAAAGATCATATCATAGGGAACATGTTTACTAAGTTTCAAGTTGATTGGATTTCAACTTCATCAAAAACTACCTCTACCAAAAACTTTAACCTGAAGTGGGACAGACGGCTGCACTTAGAGACCCAAAAAAATATGCCCATAAATTATAAGTGGGGTATACAAACTACTATGACATGAAAAAAGAAATCAACACAGTGTTCTGTATGAATGGTACAAGAAATTTTTTCCATGAACATACTCTTTGGTGACAACTGATACCATTGACAAATATATAATGCATCTTTTTTTTTTAAATTACTACACTTGTGACTAAGGGTGTTGCATAGTCTGTTTATTCACAAGTATTACAAGTACTGATCAATTTTAAAATTACAAATTATGATTTAGGTACAACCAAGCAATATTCTTATCAAGCTTATATGTGGGAATGAATACCTTGCAATAGTTGTTCCCTTGCTTGCAATTAAGTTTCAGTAAGTGAGAGTAGGTGTTGCAATTCTGGCTGTTTGATAAGATCTTCTTTTGATAGATCAATGACATTTTCGTAAATTTTAGTAATCTTTTACAAAAATCTTCTTCTCTGAAACTACTTGGCCAAATTAAACCAGACTTGGCCACAATCATCATTGGGGTATCTAGTTTAAAAAATGTGTGGCGTGACCCGCCAAACCAACCAAGATGGCCACCATGGCTAAAAATAGAACATATGGGTAAAATGCAGTTTTTGGCTTATAACTCAAAAACCAAAGCATTTAGAGCAAATCTGACATGGGGTAAAATTGTTTATATCAGGTCAACATCTATATGCCATGAAATTTTCAGATGAATCAGACAATCCGTTGTTGGGTTGCTGCCCCTGAATTGGTAATTTTATGGAAATTTTGCTGTTTTTGGTTATTATCTAGAATAATATTATAGATAGAGATGAACTGTAAACAGAAATAATGTTCAGCTAAGTAAGATTTACAAATTAGTCAACATGACCAAAATGATTAGTTGACCCCTTTAGGAGTTATTGCCCTTTAAAGTCAATTTTAACCATTTTTCGTAAATTTTAGTAATCTTTTACAAAAATCTTCTCCTCTGAAACTACTGGGCCAAATTAATCCCAACTTGGCTGCAATCAACTTTGGGGTATCTAGTTTAAAGATGTGTGGCCTAACCCGCCAAACCAACCAAGATGGCCGCCATGGCTAAAAATAGAACATAGGGGTAAAACGCAGTTTTGGGCTAATAACTCAGAAACCAAAGCATTTAGAGCAAATCTGACATAGGTAAAATTATTTATCAGGTCAAGATCTATCTGCCCTGAAATTTTCAGATGAATTAGAGAACCCTTTGTTGGGTTGCTGCTCCTGAATTGGTAATTTTATTGAAATTTTGCTGTTTTTGGTTATTATCTTGAATATAATTATAGATAGAGATAAACTGTAAACAGCAATAATGTTTAGAAAAGTTAGATTTACAAATTAGTCAGCATGACCAAAATGGTCAGTTGACCCCTTTAGGAGTTATTGTCCTTTAAAGTCAATTTTTAACCATTTTTAATAAATTTTATATATCTTTTACAAAAATCTTCTCCTCTGAAACTGCTGGGCCAAATTAATCCAAACTTGGCCACAATCATCTCTGGGGTATCTAGTTTAAAAAAATGTGTGGCCTAACCGCCAAACCAACCAAGATGGCCGCCATGGCTAAAAATAGAACATAGGGGTGAAATGCAGCTCTTGGCTTATATTCAAAAACCAAAGCATTTATAGCAAATCTGATATGAGGTAAAATTGTTTATAAGGTCAATATCTATCTGCCCTTAAATTTTCAGATGAATCAGAGAACCTGTTGTTGGGTTGCTGTCCCTGAATTGGTAATTTTATTGAAATTTTGCTGTTTTTGGTTATTATCTTAAATATTATTATAGATAGAGATGAACTGTAAACAGCAATAATGTTCAGCAAAGTAAGATTTACAAATTAGACAACATGACCAAAATGGTCAATTGACCCCCCTAAGGAGTTATTGTCCTTTATAGTCATTTTTAACCATTTTTCATAAAATTTGTAAATTTTTACTACCGGTAACATTTTCCACAGAAACTACTAGGCCAAGTTCATTATAGAAAGTGATAATTGTAAGCAGCATGAATGTTCAGTAAAGAAAGATGTACAAACATATGGCCCGAGAACACAGTTATTTCGTAGTGCATTTCTTTTAGACAATAAATTCAAATTAAAAAAATCACACCTGCTCTTTCTTAAAAAGATTTTTACAGTGTAGTGTACTACCAGTGAGACAAATAATATTAAAATTATAGAAACTTCTACCAGCTCTAACTCAAAATATTGACAATTCTGTGTTAAGGGGGTGTAAAAATCAGTTTGACAGCTTCAGACGTGATAAAATTTGACCTTTTAGAACTGGACCAATTCACTACTTAACATAAAGATTCAGCACCCAAATTTTTTTGACATGTAATAACATCCCTCTACTTAATATTTCATGCATCTAATATCAAAAAATAAATTGGGAAAGTGTATCAAATAAAACATGCAAGTTATACACTGTTTACACTAGGGACTATATTCGTAGACAACGAAAACCAAAGGACGATAACTGTGTCCTTGGACCTAATAGGACAGAAAGACTTGACCAATCTTTATAAAACTTTGCATAACTTAAGCTTAGGCAAAAATGAGATAGTTTGCCAAGTTTCATGGCCATATGTCATATATAAGAGAAACTGGGGTCATTTTAGTAATGACATTTGGATGTTTATTTTTGACGTATGAATTAAATATCTTCAACTTTCAAGATTTTGGCCTAAAAATTTGCTTTTTAAATGCTCTTGAATATTAAATATCAAGTATTTAAAGCATCTGCACACTCATTTTATATATCAGATGTATTGTAATTATTCAAAAGTCAAATCTTTATGAGCCTATGCCTGAAAAAAGAGATTGTCCAATCCTGGGAAGCCTTATATAAATATGCATTTTTCTCAGCCAATTTGAGGTTTTTGTAGCTTTTTAAGCCTATATTATTCTTTCATATATATTAAATGTACTTTAAATGTATAGACAAGTTACAAAAAGTATACCACATGAGTATAAAATGGTCTTGGGCCATGTAGTACTGAGAATTATTTAGAGTCAATTTAGGCGGTAGGCCATATTGACATATAAAAATGCACACAGAAGCTATCAGAAGTGAAAATGATTTACTTTTTGCTCATTTCTATGCAAAGGTGTTATGATACAAGAAGTCTAATTTCAAAAGGACTCTTGCATTTAAAATTTTTAAAAGACAATATGGTCTGACTGCCAGTTTTTTTCACTTTTCAATGGAAAACTTGCATTTAGTTTTAGTCTCAATAGGCATACATTTGGACCACTTACTATCATACAGGAAAAAACATAAGGTAGCCTATAAAGGAGAAAGGTGTACTGGATATAGTAAAGTGCTTTTTTTACAGATTTAGTGAAATATTTATTATGGACTACAGATTTGATGTACAAAGCGCTTCACATTTTACATACATCAATTAGGCCGTTTAACCAGGGCCATGAATAAAAAATATTCTGCACTTTTTTTTGGTGATAATGTACTTTTCTCTATATTCAGAGCTCACAAATGGTTAATTAAATTTGATTTAGGCATAAAAACACAAATATCAGGAACAAAAAAGCTGTCAGATAGAAAGTCAGCATGCCTCTTAGGCATAAAATGTAAACTGCTTTAAAATGCTTATTATAGCCGTAGAATGCCAAAATGGCACATTTTAACAGAATTTCTGTAAACCAAAGATGTAAATTATTTACTTTTATTGAGTTTGACAAATTGAAACCAGCAAATCATTCAGGAAAGTTCCCGAAGTACAGAATCTAGATTTCAGGAATCCATCTCTTAGGCCCGAGAACACTGTTATTTCGTAGTGCATTTCTTTTAGACAATAAATTCAAATTAAAAAAATCGCACCTGATCTTTCTCAAAAAGATTTTTACAGTGTAGTGTACTACCAGTGAGACAAATAATATCAAAATTATAGAAACTTCTACCAGCTCCAACTCAAAATATTGACAATTCTGTGTTAAGGGGGTGTAAAAATCAGTTTGACAGCTTCAGACGTGATAAAATTTGACCTTTTAGAACTGGACCAATTCACTACTTAACATAAAGATTCAGCACCCAAATTTTTTTGACATGTAATAACATCCCTCTACTTAATATTTCATGCATTTAATATCAAAAAATAAATTGGGAAAGTGTATCAAATAAAACATGCAAGTTATACACTGTTTACACTAGGGACTATATTCATAGACAACGAAAACCAAAGGACGATAACTGTGTCCTTGGACCATATCACCATCACCAAAACACAATTTTGTCATGAATCCATCTGCTTCCTTTGTTTAATATTCACATAGACCAAGGTGAGCGACACAGGCTCTTTAGAGCCTCTAGTTTAAATTTCTTACAACAGGCCAGACATTTATCTGGGTCACCATATTCTTTTATAAAAATGAAATATATACATCATTCTGTTACTAGCTAAAATGTAGATGAAGACCATATGAGTGGTGAAAAATTATATATATGACAAAATACTGAGATCAGAAAGTTTGAGAACATTTAGGGGGTTTCATACAGGAGAAACAGATAAACATGTGCGAAACATAAAAATACCTATATTTTGATTCTTTTTTTTGCTTACGGTAGGTTACAACAGCAATTCTTCAAGATGGGAGTTAATAACAGATATACCATGGTTGCGACCTTTATATGAGTCACCTGACCATAGTTTGAGTCAAGACAACAAGCATCCAGATGATACAAGAGGTAAGATTGTTGGATGCCTATAAAGTCTGAAACAAAACGAAAAGATACAACACATAACTTACCATAACATAACCAAAAGAAAAGAGAGTTTGTGTCGCTTAGTCTTGCGTTTTTTTGCCATGACATTGTTGGTTTGTCTTCTGTGACTGATATTTTATATTTTGTAAAACTATCAAGGATTGAGAAAACAGAAAGAGAGATGTTTTTTCCCTGTGTTTTTAATGTAAATTGTTCAGAAAGGAGAAATATTGGAACCTGCTTGTTACAGAAAAAAATAAAATAAAACTTGCTGAAACAAGTAAAGAGCTTTATGACCAAAAAGGATAAAAAAATAAAAGCCAAATTCATCTAAGGTCAACTTTGCCTGATGGAGTTTTATCCTTTGTTAGTCTCCTACCATGAAGGATTGCACTCTGTCTGTCTGTCTTGAAGATATTGATTTGATATTTGGTATATTGTTTTATGATAACAAATTGCAGATCAAGATTGAAAACTTTTTCGGCAAGCTTGAAGATATTGATTTATTACTTAGTAAATTGTTTTATCTGGACAAGTTACAGATCAAGTTCAAATTTTGTTCTGGTCTGATGATTTTGTGCAGAGTTATGGTCTTTGGACTTAGACAATGTTAGAAAATTAACTTAAATAATCAGTTTTCCACACTTTTTACCATCATGTTTGAAGATATTGATTTGATAATTTGTATATAGTTTTATTATGACAAGTTAAAGACCAAGTTACAAATTTTGTTGTGGTCTGATAATTTTGTGCGCAGTTATGGTCCATGGTCTTAGAAAATTCACTTTTAAAATAATCAGGTTTCCACACTTTTTTGTTCATGCTTGAAGATATAACCTTGATGTTTGTTATATAGTTTACACCATGACAAGTTCTAGTTCATGTTGGCATTTTATTTCAGTACAAATAATTCTGAACCTATAGGGGACTACATTAGGTATTGCGATGCAATTCTCGGAATGCTTGTTAAAATATAATTCACAAATTTATAAATTGACACTGTAAGAAAGTTGCCTGTAAGACATTTTGTTTTAAATTATAAATATTTTACTTGTAATATCAGTTTACAACATTGACACATTGTAATATCAGTTTACAATATTAACACATTGTAATTGTCTTTTTCAGCTGGTGTATACTGCCCAGGTGTCAAAGGTCATGACACTGTCAAGGACTGTATAAATGACTGCTTACCCAGTATTGTTGATGGATTAACTATGGAAATGCCGTTACATTTACATTCACTTATTGTCTATGTTAATTTATGTGATATCAGTGGAACACCAACTTATGATCCATATGCATAAAACTGTTAATTTATATGATATTAGTGGAACATCATCTCATGATCCATATGCATAAAACTGTTAATTTATATGATATTAGTGGAACATCAACTCATGATCCATATGCATAAAACTGTTAATTTGTAGGATATCTATGGAACACCAACTTATGACCCATATGCATAAAACTGTTAATTTGTCTGATTTCTTCGGAACACCAACTTATGATTCATATGCATAAAACTGTTAATTTGTAGGATATCTATGGAACACCAACTTATGACCCATATATATAAAACTGTTAATTTGTCTGATTTCTCTGGAACACCAACTTATGATCCATATGCATTAAACTGTTAATTTGTAGGATATCTATGGAACATCAACTTAAAATCCATATGCATAAAACTGTTAATTTGTAGGATATCTATGGAACACCAACTTATGATCCATATGCATAAAACTGTTAATTTGTGTGATATCAGTGGAACACCAACTTATGATCCATATGCATAAAACTGTTAATTTGTAGGATATCTATGGAACACCAACTTATGATCCATATGCATAAAACTGTTAATTTGTGTGATATCTATGGAACACTAACTTAAAATTCATATTCATAAAACTGTTTATTTATGTGATATCAGTGGAACACCAACTTATGATCCATATGCATAAAACTGGTAATTTGTAGGATATCTATGGAACACCAACTTATGATCCATATGCATAAAACTGTTAATTTGTGTGATATCTATGGAACACCAACTTAAAATTCATATTCATAAAACTGTTAATTTATGTGATATCTATGGAACACCAACTTAAAATTCATATTCATAAAACTGTTAATTTATGTGATATCTATGGAACACCAACTTATGATCCATATGCATAAAACTTAATTTATGTGATATCAGTGGATCACCAACTTATGATCCATATGCATAAAACTGTTAATTTATAGGATATCTATGGAACACCAACTTATGATCCATATGCATAAAACTTAATTTATGTGATATCAGTGGAACACCATTTTTGTGATCCATATGCATAAAACTGTTAATTTGTCACATAGATAATATGTGTAGTAATTGTAAAAATTCATTCAGACATCTTCAATTAAATTTGTTGTCAACTTGCATAATGTGTTTGAAATACATGTATTTAACATACTGATACTTGGATATTGGCAATGTACTGTAAACAGGCTATTATTTGAACTTGGAATTATTTTCAATTATAAAAATAATTCCAAGTTCTAATTATAGCATGTTTGTAGTTAATTATTGCTGGGGTACTTTTTTGTTGCTGTTTGTACTGTACTTCATGTTGTGAAACCACAAAATTAAGTTTACACTGAAAGACATTTTTTCTGTAAGTATGAATTAAGATTGCAATGCCAAAGATAAAATGTAAAGTTAGTGACGTTTGCAGTACAATAAAATAATTACAAAAATCTTTGACCATATCTCATTCTTTTTTATGTGCAAACAATCACACACTAAATTATCTTCCACAGTGCATGTCATTCTAATAGGCCCAAGACCACAATTAATGACCCCGCTTTCCGTTGTTAGTTATAGTTCCCTTTCATTATAGTGTATTTTTTCTTTATTTTTTTTCTTTCCCTTTCTCATTCATTTCTTAGCTTTTCTGGGGTGGAAATGAAAGAAGAGAGCTGATATAAACTTTTGGATGTTTTATTTTAACTGATTTTAATAAGGAAAGAGTGATCAGGCCATGTGCAAAAAGGTTATATTTACACTTTTTGAAACATCTCTTGACTTGTCTATAGGGGTATGGATGTGTATTGGCAAAATTTGTATGATGTAATGATGCAATTTTTCTGAAAATTGCATATATTTTTTTACTTGTACTGTACATTACACACACAAAAAATTAGACAAAAAGAATAGGCAAAATTTTTTTAATGCGACAAAACATTATAAAGAAATGATAGAGGAATTAATTGTGGTCCCCAGCCATTGTTTACATTTTTTTTTTAAAGTAATGGGGTTATGGTCCTTGACTTACTTTGACCATTTTCAAAAATTAAAGTTAAAAGATGCACTCATTTACAATGTCAGTTTCTTGATGAAGGTCGTTGGAGTGGATTTTTGTTGTTGTAATTTTTTGAAAAAATTGTTATCATACAATTATGACTTCTAATGAGCTGGATAAAAAAGACTCATTCATCTTGTCACTCTGCCCATTCTTTTATGTTATGGTGCTGTCACACTTTTCTTAGGTTCTACTATCAGAATAAATATAGGAAGATGTAGTAAACTTGTATTTGGTAGGCAGCTTTGAAGTGTTGAATTGAGATGTCTAGTATCAGCACATTTAGATCATTTGAACACTTTCTTCCCATTTGATGATTTAAATTTTAAATTGCATTAAAAATAAGTAGGAATGCTTGCATGAAAATAATGTATGAATGTTTGTATGAAAAACAAATATGAATGCTTGCATGAAAAACATTTTATTAATGTATGCATGAAAAACAAAATGAAAGGTTGCCTAAATAACAATAATACCAAACAGCAAGCAGATGTGATCTTTAATTCTTTTAAAATTTCTATAAAGAATTGCACCCATCCCTCAAAGTAAATTATAATTGAATGCAAGCGATGTATCATATTCATAATATGTACTTTTAGCTTCACTGATTCAAATTTTCTATGTTCCTTTCATTGAGGATGGTTTAAAACTTACAAAATATGCATAAGTTTAAAAAGGGAAGGCGTTGCATACCATTTTAATTATTAAAAGGTATTGATTGTAAAAAGTATTCAAAACTCAATTCTGCAAGCGATTTTAAAGTTTATAAGTTAAAAAACCAACACTTCAACTATTTGGTATAATCTACTTTTTTCAATGTTCAATGAAAATGTTGAATTTATATAAATCTAGTCAGAATTTTCTACTGCTTCCAGGGATCTCAGAAAGTTGTATAAGATTTTATGAAACTCTTCAGGTTGGTCCAAATAAGCTGCATGTCTGGCATCCTTCACTTTATATAGACTTGCCTTTGGGAGTTTCTGTAGATTTGGAAGTAAATTTTCATTTCTTCTGTCATTTTCACCATAAATTACTGCAGATGGAATCTAGAATAAATCAATATACAATGAGGCAAAATACATATTGTTTTATTATTTATTGCTCTATTAAACATTTAAAACATTTTTCTAATTTTAAACTGACATTTGTCCAAGGTAGCCAAGTTGCATATAAATACAACTATGAATATTTTCATCTTTGTGATCAGCCATACAAGTTGAAATATTTCATCTAATAAAAACATGCATTCTTTAATCTTTCTATGATGCTTAAAGCTATAAACGAAGACCTTGACATAGGTTTTTGAATTTGGAAATGTTCTATGAAGTCAAACTAGAGGCTCTAAAGAGTGTGTGTCGCTCACCTTGGTCTATGTGCATATTAAACAAAGAACACAGATGATTTCATAACAAAATTGTGTTTTGGTTATGGTGATGTGTTGGTAGATCTTAATTTACTGAACATTCTTGCTATTTCCAATTTTTACTTTTTTGATAAACTTGGCCCTTCAGTTACAGAGGAAAATTAATATTTTGTAAAAATTTACAATACTTTACTTATTAATGAAAATTGTTTAAAATTGACTATAAAGGGCAATAACTTCTTAAGGGGTCAACTGACTTATTTGTAGATCTTACTTTGTTGAACATTATTGCTGTTTACAGTTTATTTCCATCTATAATAGTATTTAAGATAATAATCATAAATGGCAATACATGTTTATATAGAACATTCTTTGCATGTTGAGTTTAAAGAATTACAGACTTTAAATCGTACATTAATGGAACAATTACCATCTTTACCCCTGAAGCTACCAAACTCCTTGATTATGGCGTTTTTATACCTGTATTCTACTGTATTCCTCTGTTGAATAATCTGGAGCCTGCACTGTATTTACAGGTATGAAAGCTTTGGCTCTGTCAGAGACGTTGGTTGCATCACAAACTAAATAGGCTAATGAGTATTTTCCACTGGCAGATGGACTGTTGACATCCCTAAATCACAAATCAAACCTTTCATGAAATCAGCAGGTTTGCAATCTATTGTCTGACTTTTACCATAGCCTGCAACAAAAATGGTCGTGAAAATTATCATACATTGGCGATCTTGGGGGCCATGGTCCCCTTTCGTGGGAAAAAAAATGGTTGATTATATAGGGAACCACTGACGCATGACTGGAGCCCCCCCCCCCCTTTTCCTTAGGTCAGTCAGCGGGCCACCCTTATGAAAAGTTCTGGATCCGCCAATGTCAGATAACATATCACTAAGGTTTGCAAGCTATTACGTGAGACTTCAAGTATAATCAGCATATGGACTACGTCCCGTGTGTATCTTCCAGTTGATATGGTATCTCATGGATTACATTTTTTATAATGAATTCCATGATAAATAGTTACTACTTATAAAAAAAAGGTCATTGCACCGAGGGTTCTAAGGGGTAGAGTTGTTATGTCAACAGTCATATCTTTGAAAATCATGGTTTGGTTGACCAGTTGACTGTAATGGAATATCTGTGTCAGATGACTTTTTCTATCCCTCCTCTTTTCCATAACTATGACATTACCGAAACCGACTTATTAAAGGTTAGAACCTGCTTGAGCAACAAGACAGGTACGAAGTGACATACTTGCTACCTGTATGAATAGCCAGAAAAAAAGAAAGTGTCTTATATTTTACAGAAAGAATGTGTCAATATTTGCTTGCAGCAAATAATTTTTGAATCTTCCAGCCGTTAATAGTTGGGTTTTCAGAATATAAATAATTTAAAGCAACTTCCCATGATTTTATGGTAAAATATGACACAATTTCCATCCGCAATTTATTATGTCTCTTTTGTTCACGCATCGTTGTATTAAAATATCACGGAATTTGATGCGACTATCATACAAGTGAGAGGTTTAGCGTTATAAAACCAGGTTCAATCCACAATTTTCTACATTTAAAAATGCCTGTACCTATTCAAGAATATAACAGTTGATCACGGTCCATTCGTTTGATGTGTTTTTGTCATTTGATTAGGAACTTTCCGATTGAATTTTCCTCAGAGTTAAGTATTTTTGTGATTTTACTTTTTTTATACACGACCAGATATTAAAATTCCCCTTATAATCTACAGATACAAAAACTAGAGGCTCTCAGAAGCCTGTATCGCTCACCTGATTCTACTTGGGTTTTTGAAATCATATAAAAAAAAAAATGAAATTTGGTTAAAAGTAACAACACAACCTTATAAGGAAAGGAACATTCAGGCTATGTTTGATTTCATTCAAAAGTCCACCACTGGCTGCCATCTTGGATGATGGATCTGCTACAAAGTAACAACACCTGGTCAGCACCTCATATTAGGAACATTCATGCTTATGTTTTATTCCATTCAGTGGTTCTCTAAAAGAAGTTATTTGAATGCATTTTCTATAGGGTCCTATGTTAAACTAAGTCCCCCTGTTGGCGGCCATCTTGGATGTTGGATCGGCTACAAAGTAACAACACTTGGTCAGCACCTCATAAGGAACATTCATGCCATGTTTGGTTTCATTCCATTCAGTGGTTCTCTAAAAGAAGTCATTTGTATGCATTTCCCGTAGGGTCCTATGTTAAACTAAGTCCCCCGCTGGCGGCCATCTTGGATGATAGATCGGCTACAAAGTTGCAACACTTGGTCAGCAACTCATAAGATACATTCATGCCATGTTTGGTTTCATTCCATTCAGTGGTTCTCTAAAAGAAGTCATTTGTTTGCATTTCCCATAGGGTCCTATGTTAATCTAAATCCCCTGCTGGCGGCCATCTTGGATGATGGATCGGCAACAAAGTAACAACACGTGGTCAGCACCTCATAAGGAACATTCATGCCATGTTTGGTTTCATTCCATTTATTGGTTCTCTAAAAGAAGTAATTTGTATGCATTTCCCGTAGGGTCCTATGTTAAACTAAGTCCCCCGCTGACTGCCATCTTGGAAGATGGATCGGCTACAAAGTAACAACACTTGGTCAGCACTGCATAAGGAACATTCGTGCCATGATTGGTTTCATTCCATTCAGTGGTTCTCTAAAAGAAGTCATTTGTATGCATTTCCCATAGGGTCCTATGTTAATCTAAATCCCCTGCTGGCGGCCATCTTGGAAGATGGATCGGCTACAAAGTAACAACACTTGGTCAGCACTGCATAAGGAACATTCGTGCCATGATTGGTTTCATTCCATTCAGTGGTTCTCTAAAAGAAGTCATTTGTATGCATTTCCCATAGGGTCCTATGTTAAACTAAGCCCCCGCTGGCGGCCATCTTGGAAGATGGATCAGCTACAAAGTAACAACACTTGGTCAGCACCTCATAAGGAACATTCATGCCATGTTTGATTTCATTCTATTCAGTGGTTCTCTAGAAGAAGTTCAAAATGTAAAAAGTTTACGACGACGACGGACGACGGACGCCAAGTGAGAGAAGTTGATAAAAATTGATACCACATACTTCAATTCATTTTATAAACTATGTTTGTGTCATTATAGATGTCTCATTGGCAATCATACCACATCATCTTTTTTTATATAGATACTGATATTTACTGTTTATGCTACCAGATACTAATGCGAAAACATTACCTGGTAAATCAACAGCTATAGCGTTATATCCCATTGCTGCCAGATATTGTAATGTTTTGTTGTCTTCCCATGTTTGTGAAGTAAAGCTGGAACCGTGCAATAACAATATGTCACCTTTACTTTTAGAAACACTTGGATGCACAGCCTTCTTAGTAAAAATTCTGCAACTCTATATATTTCAATTAATATCACATTATATGATACAAAACAATGGCAAAAAAAAAACCAGTTGAAAGGTAATGGGAATGCCTGGGTATTTCTTTTTTTCAATTTTTAAATATAAAAACTTAAAATACAATCCCGTTATTAGGCCAAAAAAGAAGTTTAAATATTGTTTGGTGTTGCCAACCTAATCACTTAAAGTAGCCTGCCCCCTGACATATTTTATGACACAAATCGTTCACATGGTTTGTTGTTGAGAATTTTCCTTCTGTTGGGTTGTTTTCTTTTCAATGAAATGTAACTTATGCTATTGACCCCCTCCCCCTCCCCAAAAAAAATCCCTCCTACCTATCAAACCCTGCAAGGCATGGGTATGCAATACTAAACTAAGAATTTTCAATGGTGGCCTTACTGCACATTTTCAAAAGTATCTAAAAAAAACTGGAACGTTTGGTCTTAAACTTCACTTTAGTATTTTTTTTGGCAAATGAAACCTGGATGATATTTTATTTCTATACCTTTTTTTTCAAATATTTTGGTAGATTGAAACAATTGTATTTGCAAACTTACTGATTCTCCCAGTACTATCTCGATAGTTGAATCCTCGATCTTGACTTTATTAGCATCACTTTGAACATAATGTGGTATTTGCAAAGACGTGTCGCCTATTTTGGGCTCTAAAGCCATGATCTACAAAATATGATTTGCAAACGATTTACCTTCTTAAAAATTTCACATTTATTATTTGGTCAGTCATGAAACAATGTGTGGGCAGCATGCCAAGCAAAAAGTAAGACCACAAAAATACTGAACTCGGAGGTAAATTAAAAATGAAAAGTCAAATGGCAAAATCAAAATCAAACGAATGGATTAATAACTGTCATATTCCTGACTTGGTACAGGCATTTTCTTATGAAGAACATTGTTGATTGAACCTGGTTTTATAGCTAGCTAAACCTCTCAGTTGTATGACAGTCGCATCATATTCCATTATATTGACAGCGAACAGACACATTAAATAGGTAAAAATGTCAAATTTACAGCAGTCAACATTGTGTTCTATAATGTCACTAAACTACAAACAAAAATGTAACTTAATGGCAAATGTCTATTCACACTTACGTGGTCATGGATGTGTTCAAAATATTCACACTATGCTATATTACAAAAATATAATATTATCTACGTCCTAGTTTTTGAACCTGAAATAAACAGTCAATATTTATTTGTTAATCAGACAAGTGTGACGGTGTTCACTATAGGGACTTGAGTTGACTATAGGCCCGTTATAATTTAATCGCCTTCGTGCATTTAAAAATAATATATACTCCTACTATTATAGAGATCTATAGACGTGGAAATGTTTTATACTGTAAATAATACACTTATTTATTTTCGTAATAGACGAAATTCCGCTTTATAATATACATCTTTCTTTAATGTTGTGGGGGGAGGGGGGAGGGTGGGGGGGGGGGTGGGTTGATAGGATGAAATTAAAAAAAAATAGGCAGGACAGGAGTTTTGAGTAAAAAAAAAAGGCAGGGTGAGACACTTGCAAAAAAAAAAGTCAGGATGACAATTCATGTAAAAAAAGTCAGGATAAACTAAAAAGAAAAAAAAAGGACCGGATAGAGTGAAAAAATAAAAAGGCAGGACAGATTACAACTGAAAAAAAATGCAGGACAAAATTTTTCATCCTAGCCCTAGCATTTATAAAAGACCTAATTCTGTAGAGCCTGTCAATCCCATGCTTTAAAATTTTACCAGGTGCACAAGTTTTCCTATACTCCAAGTAAATTTTCGTAGTGAAAATATGGTAATATATTTCTTTAGAGAATCTTAGATTATTATGAGCCTTAAATATATATATATAATATATATTGACTAGCTCACAAAAAAGTGGAGCAGCAATAAATAAATACTGTATACTTGAAAAAGTCACTGTTAAGGTACAAGATTGATTGATTGTTGGTTGCTTAACGTCATGTGGCAAATATTTCATGCATGAAACAGTTAACAGTAAATACAATAGGTAGGTCTTGTAATAGAGGCCGTCCGGGATGATGGTCGGGTAAATTTCGACTGTCTCTGGAAAATGAGGGTATATTGGATAGGAACACAAATTTTGCCTTGCAACAGGCCACATACGGACCCGTCAAAGAGTTGTTACAAGGTTTCTTAACGTGCAAAGAGCATGGCACTGTCTGTACACGAATCATTTGATTTAACGTCCCCATTCTGACCGGACGTGGTTGCAAGTTTGATACCTCCCACACAGCCAAACGGAATCACAACTTTGGCAAGCGTTTTACTGCCGGTCGGAAGAAGACCAAATCAATCTAATTAAAATATTGATCTCTGATTACGTTATACTACATAATGATACATTTTGGTGACTTTGTCATTTTATCAGATACGTTAAGCAACAGGTCAACTTGATAGGTATACCTAACTTGATAGGTACCGTTAATTTTATTACTACCACTGGGTCGATGCCTCTGCTGGTGGACTATTAGTCCCCGAGGGTATCACCAGCCCAGTAGCCAGTACTCATATGTATAATCAGAGATCAATATTTTAATTAGATTGAAGACCAAGTGACCATATTTCGTCTCCAAAGTCACCCTTGGTGTATATTCACCAGAGACTTTGGGCCGAGGATGACTGATTAGTTGTTTAGTACTTGTTGTCCAGTTGCAAATATTACATTAGAACAAATTAACAACTAATGCAGGCGATAGCCGTGCACGTGAACACGGAGTCGATTAAAATGAAGGGCGGTATTAAATTTTAAATGCCCCTGGTAAATGATGATATATTGGAAATTAAATCTTGCAACTGGCCACCTGGCAATCATCGCAAAAACTTATCTTATTATTACTTACTTTGTTTAAAAGCATCTGATAAGATACCAGTCCAGTCTTTTGAAGTGGTATGGTGTATCTTAGCTTAGATCACACTCTTATTTCTGTCATACATGAATGACCTTCCACATTACTTAAAACATAACAAACTATATATTGTATTTGTTTTTCTTTAGTTTTTGTACATACATCAGTTTCCTTGTTTGTATGGGTTTTTCTCACTTTTTAAGGACGACAAGTTGCCTATAGTTATTTCAGCTTTCACTTTGTCCGTCCATCTATCCGTCATTTTTTTTCATTTCGTCTCTTGTGGAGAGTTTTCCCCATTGACAATCATATCCTTATTTTTAGCTCACCTGGCCCAAAGGGCCAAGTGAGCTTTTCTCATCACTTGGCGTCCGGCGTCCGTCGTCGTCCGGCGTCGTCGTCGTCCGTCGTCGTCGTCCGGCGTTAACTTTTACAAAAATCTTCTCCTCTGAAACTACTAGGCCAAATTTAACCAAACTTGGCCACAATCATCATTGGGGTATCTAGTTTAAAAATTGTGTCCGGTGACCCCGCCAACTAACCAAGATGGCCGCTATGGCTATAAATAGAACATAGGGGTAAAATGCAGTTTTTGGCTTATAACTCAAAAACCAAAGCATTTAGGGCAAATCTGATATGGGGTTATATTGTTAATCAGGTTAAGATCTATCTGCCCTGAAATTTTCAGATGAATCTGACATTCCGTTGTTAGGTTGCTGCCCCTGAATTGGTAATTTTAAGGAAATTTTGTTGTTTTTGGTTATTATCTTGAATATTATTTTAGATAGAGATAAACTGTAAAAAGCAATAATGTTCAGCAAAGTAAGATCTACAAAAAAGTCAACATGACCAAAATGATCAGTTGACCACTTTAGGAGTTATTGCCCTTTATAGTCAATTTTTAACCTTTTTTCGTAAATCTTAGTAATCTTTTAGAAAAATCTTCTCCCCTGAAACTGCTTGGCCAAATTATTTGAAACTTGGCCACAATCATCATTGGGGTATCTAGTTTAAAAATTGTGTCCGGTGACCTGGCCATCAAACCAAGATGGCCGCCACGGCTAAAAATAGAACATAGGGGTAAAATGCAGTTTTTGGCTTATAACTCAAAAACCAAATAATTTAGAGAAAATCTGACATGAAGTAAAATTGTTAATCAGGTCAAGATCTATCTGCCCTGAAATTTTCAGATGAATTGGACAACCTGTTTTTGGGTTGCGGCCCCTGAATTGGTAATTTTAAGGAAATTTTGCTGTTTTTGGTTATTATATTGAATATTATTATAGATATAGGTAAACTGTAAACAGCAATAATGTTCAGCAAAGTAAGATCTACAAATAAGTCAACATGAACGAAATGGTCAATTGACCCCTGTAGGAGTTATTGACCTTTGTAGTCAATTTTCAATCTGTTTCCTTTGTTTAATATTCACATAGACCAAGGTGAGCGACACAGGCTCTTTAGAGCCTCTAGTTATATTTGCTGACAACAACTTAGTATTTACAGACCAACCAACCAAAGTTTTCACACAAAAAAAGGGGTGGATGGCCCTTGCCCCCTAAATCTGCCAATGAACGCCCAAAAGTAACAAAAATATTGGCTGTTTTCTTACATGAAATTAACAGTACCAATTTTCTTGCACCAGATGCACATTTCGACAATACATGTCTCTTCAGTGATGCTCGGGGCCAAAATATTTGAAATCCAAAGCTTATACAAAAGATGAAGAGCTATAATCCAAAAGGTTCAAAAAGTATAGCCAAATCCATGAAAGGAATCAGAGCTTTGCATGAGGGAGATACATTCCTTAATTTATAATTATTTCTAATATTTTGTAACAGCACATTTTAATAACACAAAAAATCCGTATTTTCATGCCAACACCGAAGTACTGGCTACTGGGCTGGTGATACCCTCGGGGACTAATAGTCCACCAGCCGAGGCATCGACCCAGTGGTAGTAATAAAATTAACGGTACCTATCAAGTTGACCTGTTGTTTAACGTAGCTGATAAAATGACAAAGTTACGAAAATGTATCATTGACCAGTGTACCATTAAAATGAGGTCAAGCTCAGATAACACCTGCATGTCAGACAGACATGTAACTTACAATCATTCAGTAATATAAATATAGTTGACATATTGCTTAAAGTACCAGATAAAATGACAAAATTTTGAAAATATATCATTTGACCAGTGAACCATGAAAATGAAGTCAAGGTCAGATAATACCTGCCAGACAGACATGTACACCTCACAATCATTTTTAAATACACCAAATATAATTGACCTGTTGCCTTAATTATCTGAGTTAATTACAAAGTTACGAAAATGTATCTTTAACCAGTGAAACATGAAAAAGGAGGTCAAGGTCATATAATACCTGTCAGACAGACGTGTATACCTTACAATCATTCAATACACCAAATATAGTTGACCTGTTGCTTAAAGTATCTGATAAAACGAAACAAAATACGAAAATGTATCATTGGCTGGTGAAATCGAAAATGAGGTCAGGGTCAGATGATACCTGTAAGACAAATATAATTGAGCTGTTGCTTCACGTATCTGATAATATTTTTTTTACAAAAATGTATCATTGACCAGTGAACCATGAGGATAAGGTCAGGGTCAGATAATACCTGTCAGACAGATATTTACAGCTTTAATAATACAATCATGCAATATACCAAATATAGTTGACCTTATAAAATGACAAGATTACAAAAATGTATCATTGATCAGTGAAACATGTAAAATGAGGTCAAGCTC
Source organism: Mytilus trossulus (assembly GCF_036588685.1). Taxonomy (NCBI): domain Eukaryota; kingdom Metazoa; phylum Mollusca; class Bivalvia; order Mytilida; family Mytilidae; genus Mytilus; species Mytilus trossulus. The sequence goes on from NC_086374.1 coordinate 99,713,417, forward strand.
AGATAATACTGTAAGGCAAATTTAGTTGACATGTTGATTCATGTATCTGATAAAATGACAAAATTACGAAAATGTTTCATTGTCCAGTGTACCATTAAAATGAGGTCAAGGTCAGATAATACTTGTCAGACAGACATGTACTTCTTACAATCATTGCATACACCAAATACAACTGACATGTTGCTTAAACGGTATCTGATAAAATGACAAAAATACGAAAATGTATCATTTGACCAGTGAACCATGAAAATATGGTTAAGGTCAGATAATACCTGTCGGACAGACATGTACATATTACAATCATTCAATACACCAAATATAATATCATTGATCAGTGAAACATGTAAAATGAGGTCAAGGTCAGATAATACCTGTAAGGCAATTATAGTTGACCTGTTGTTTCATGTATCTGATAAAATGACAAAATTACGAAAATGTTTTATTGAATCGTGAAACAATGAAAATGAGGTCAATGTCATATAATACCTGTCGGACAGATATGTACACCTTACAAACATTCGATACACCAAACATAGTTGACCTACTGCTTAAAGTATCTGATAAAATGACAACATCACGAAAATATCAACCAGTGAATCATGATAATGAGGTCAGGGTCAGATAATACCTGTCAGGTCAGACAGACATGTACACCTTACAATTGTTCCATACACCAAATATAGTTGACCTATAGCTATTATTATTTGACTACAACATACCACTAAAACATAACATTGAGGAATGAACCCTAAAAATGTATGATTTTGCACTTTTTTTCTACAAAACTTCTGACCAGTTGGATTTAGATTAATAAATACTAGTACAACAAATTAGCAACTGGGTCAGGACAATCTAATTTAACATTCTACTCTTTGTAAGCAAGACTTGGACACACATGTTTTTCAATCAGATTGGGGTCAGAATGGACTGCTATAAGGGGAGAGAAATATTAACAATCAAGTCACAGTAATTGAAGATGAAAAATCATTGTCCTCATTGTTATGGCCAGTAACATAATTATTTCTTTTCCATCCATTATAGATTCTTATTCTTGGTATTTGTATTAGATGACATCCTCAGGATTATAATACTTTTAAGAAATTTAACAATTATATAACATCTCTTTTTTTTATAAAACAAAAACAAACTTTTTTTCATACACTATTCAAATCAAGTGTAGTTTAATATATAGCCCTGCAAATTGTGGAGAGAAAAAACGAAAAGTTCAGAGAAAACAGAAGGACTTTATGATGGACAAATTTATAAAGAAGAAGAATGTCTCCATAGTACATGGATGCCTCATTCGCACTATCATTTTGCATGTTCAGTGGACCGTGAAATTGGAGTAAAAACTTTAATTTTGCATTAAAATTAAAAAGATCATATCATGAGGAACCTGATTTTTGTGTACTAAGTTTCAAGTAGATTGGACTTCAACTTCATCAAAAACTACCTTGACCAAAAACTTTAACCTGAAGTGGGACAGACAGACCAACAGACAGGAGAAAGGATAGATGCACACACCAGAAAATCTATTGCCCCTCTACAATCATAGATGGGCATAAAAATTCCATTCTATTAGGAAGGTATAAAAAAATCAAAAAAATATGTATAGATATTTATTCCCCAAATATAATGTATTTTATCTGACAAACATAATAATTCTGTAATTCAGTGGTTGTTGTTTGTTAATGTGTTACATATTTGTTTTTCATTCATTTTTTTATATAAATAAGGCTGTTAGTTATCTTGTCTGAATTGTTTTACATTGTCATTTCAAGGCCTTTTATAGCGAACTATGCGGTATGGGCTGTGCTCATTGTTGAAGGCCGTACGGTGACCTATAGTTGTTAATTTCTGTGTCATTTTGGTCTCTTATGGACGGTTGTCTCATTGGCAATCATATCAAATCTTCTTTTATATATATATATATATATAAAACAAAATAACTTTACAAAAGAAACCCACACTAATAACAATTTATGATAATTTTTTTTTTATTAAATTGCCATCAGAATAAAAATTCTTCAAATTCTTTCTCACTAACCTTAGTTTTACTGAAAGGTTAAATGATGATAGAGTATACAATTCCTCAAATAAAGGAATCCTGTTTATCTAATGTTAAACCTATTAAGTAAGCAATAATCATACATTTTGTAATCCAAAATATCTATGATTAGCAATAAAATCGTAAGCTGATATAGCTTTTCGCTGAAATGAATTTTGAAGGATAATTTTCATACATTTTGCTATCAAATCAGCATTGAATTCGAAATCAGATAATAAAATGATATTGTCTAACAACTAAACATATAACCATAAATATGTAAATATATGTTTGAATAGCAGTGTGAATATGATCCAACATCAACTAAACATATTACACATGTACTTTGTTATTATATCCATCTCAAATATGACCACTTGTTTTAACAGTACATGTGTGAAAATGGTGATTTTCCCTAAGTTTTACATGTAATTGTATGGCACTTCATAGTAGAGATAAGGGTATATAGAACATAGATATAGGAAGATGTGGTATGAGTGCAAATAAGCCAACTCTCCATCCAAGTCACAATTTATAAAATTAAACCATTATATGTAAACTTACTGAATGCAAAAATATTTACTTTATTATCTACTGAAAAAGTTCTTGATTCTTTTTAATTGGATAAATGGTCGAGTATAACAAACAAGAGGCTCTCAAGAGCCTGAATCGCTCACCTTAATGTTTTTGTTTGAATCTCTCATCAATGATTATTTTGGCTTTTCAAGTTATTTAAATGTTCTTTGAATCGTCCTATTTTCTTCAAAAGCAAAAAAAAATAATCATTTTCTCCTATGTTATATTTTAGCCATAGGAGCTATGTTTCTTGATATACAAGGAAATAAAATATAAAATTTATACTAGATACTCTGAAACTCATTTAGCCTAAGTTTGGCTGAAATTGATACAGCAGTTTCAAAGGAGAAGATTTTTTAAAGTAAGTCAACATGATGAACAAATTGTGAAAAAAGTTTTTAAAGGGCAATAACTCATTTTGGTCAAATGACTAATTTGTAGATCTTACTTTGCTTAACATTTTTGCTATTAACAGTTTATCTGTATCTATAATAATATTCAAGATAAGAACCAAAAACTGCAAAATATCTTTAAAATCATCAATTCAGGGGCATTATACCTAAAAAAAACAGTTACCCAATTGGGCTGAAAATTTCAGGACAGGTAGACCTTGACCTAATAAATGCTTTAACTTCTTGTCTTATTTGCTCTAAATGCTAGAGTTTTTGAGATATAAGCCAAAAACTGCATTTTACCCTGTGTTCTATTTTTAGCCATAACGGCCATGTTTTTTGACGAAATAGAAAATAAAACACAAACTTCATTTTATACACCCTACTGATCATTCAGTTGAAGTTTGGTTGAATTTGGTTGAGTATTTTTAGAGGAGAAGATTTTTTAAAAGTTAGCAAATATGATGAACAAATTGTGAAAAATTGTCAATAAGGACAATAACCCCTTAAGGGGTCAATTGACAATTTTGGTCATATTAACTTATTTGTAGATCTTACTTTGCTGATCATTTTTGCTGTTTACAGTTTATCTTTATCTATAATAATATTCAATAAGATTCGGGCCAGGTGAGCTAAAAAAGAACTGGCATGCTGAATTCTGACATAAATAGTAGTTTTATGCAGGTTTTACTGTAAGCGTAAACATTATTCCCACATTTTTGTCTGTAATGTCAAAAATCTCAATAATAAAGGCACAACATTATCTATGAACTTAAAGTATGGAATGTTATCAAACTCAAACAATTTTTCATTGACAGAAATTCACAATATACAATGAAAAAAAGATATGTAATATAATGAAATTGATGTAGCCAATTTAGTAATATAAATGAAACAAGTGAATCTGTAGCTGCTCACTGATGATACCCCCGCAGCAAGTGTATTATTTTAAAAGTGTAAAAATATGTAAGTGTTCAGTTAACAAGAAGTTGTTGAGGGATGATTCTGAAAACACATCACACAGTATAGCTGACTTGTATAAACACTGCAACCAAATTTTAGAAATCCTTGTATTGTAGTTCCTGAGAAAAATGTCACAAAAATTTTCAACTTGGCTATCATGTATAAAATGATAAAAGTGTTCAGTTAACAGGAATGGAATTTGGCAACTTATGAATCTGAAAATGCATCACACAGTATACCTGACATATGTAAACCCTGAAACAAAATTTCTAAAATCCTTGTATTGTAGTTCCTGAGAAAAAAGCGATGAAAATATTCATGAAACAGATGGACTGACAGATGGAAAAACAGATTTACAACAGTATACCCCCCTTTTTTAAAGCGGGGATATAATAAATGATAATATATAGCTAACAGATAAAGACAAATATTTAATAATACAACATGCATATAATCTAGCAGTATCAAAGGGATCATAGATCATCTATATAGTTGATGGCTGATGAAGTTGCACCGATAATAAATCAAAATATACAAAGCATAATTATTTGGGCATTAACATGTTTCCCATACTGTTATACAGTAAAAAATAAGAATTAAATTGTCTTACACAAAATATTAACCAACATGTTTACAACATATACAATAATGAAATAATCCTATGTGACATAGAAAACAACTATTTATTAATACCACAAAATGATACTACCAATATAAAATGAGATGTCCAACAATACATCTTTATATCTCCCACTTTTAGGTTTAATAGCATGATAACCAGTGGTATTAGCAAAGGCAGATTAAGGGGAGGACAGGGGTATGGGCCCACCCTAGTGGTTCAAACCCCAAGATCCTGGATCCCTATCTGATTAGGGAATGTATGTAAACTTTGCAAAAACCACTTAATAAAATATCCATGAAATACAAGTTTTCCTCAATTCACAAAAATCGGAATCCACAGCATGTAAAAGAAAAGAAATTATGTTTTGCAGAATACATCAGTACATGAAATGTAAAGCAGCACCAAATCTACAAAATAATGATACTCTATAGCTTGTGTGGAACAGGAATCCAAAGGCATATTTTTCTTTTCAACGTGGCAGCAGACATCATTTGACATTTCCAAAGAAGTTTAATAATTTTCCAACAAACATGAGAAGACAATTTTCAAAGCTTTTTACGTTTTAAGTTTTATCTTGAAATTAGCACAGGGACATTAATTATGTGCATAGATTTAATATTCTATTAAAAATCAACTTATATCTAACATAAATGATTATAAGTTAATGGCATAAATTTTTAAATTTTGTTCAGTATAATATTGATTAGAATTTTTCTGGAAAACTAGCAAGTTAATTTGTGTTTTAACTTTCTCAAATCACCTTAATACAACATTCTCAAAATAATATAAATGACATTTCAATTTAAAACTGTATCAACCTTAAACAAATAAAAGATTGTACATGTACTCCATAGATTTTGTTTTTATTTGTTATAAATTCAATTAAATTGACAATGTTATATATATTAACTGATACAAAATTTAAAAATTGTAAACAACATGCTTAGCAACTAAAAATACATTAATAACAGTACTAAAAAAATATACAAGTAGAGGCATCTCTGTCTAAGGGAGGTAATATAGTTTCATGGGAGATAACTGTGTACATAATAAAATAATAAATAAAATCAGTATGCTTGACAGAATTGTTACAGAATTTGGTTTTTGATAAAATTAGTTTTAATTATGTTAATACATAATCACGATAGGCAAATATAAATATACTAAAATTTATTTAAAGGCAGCAGGAAGAAAAATATATATAATTTTATGCCAAATCTCAGGTTGATCTAAATAGGCTGGGTGACGAGCATCTTCAATTTTAAAAAGTCTACTGTTCGGTAATTTGCTCAAAACATTTTCAACACTGTTCTTGAAATTTGAATCTTTATCACCATAAACTATTGCTGCTGGAATCTAAAATAGAATTTATTTATTAGATCTAATATGTGCATTTTATTTTACTTAAAAAGTCTATACTGACCAGTGCGTGAACTGGTGACAAAATATTATCTCCCCTGTAAACAGTGGGCTCTTCTGACTAGAGGTAATCGGTAAAGAACAGCGGAAAATGGTGTACATTTTACGAGCTTGAAATGAGCTAACACAGACGAACTGAGACGTGTCAACGTAATGTGAATATGATAATGCACCAGGTAAATTATTAATTGTTAAGTTTATCACATCATGGTATCTTCATATGATAGGTAAATAAGTGAATTTTCGATTTTAAGTGTCGTCAGGGTTCAAACCTGTAATCATGCCAACCTTTCATTATTTTTTTTTAATACTAACCTATAGTCGGAACATCTTGATTTTCTCCCAATTTGTAAAGTTAATTATGCTGCTTGACATATATTTTTTTTGGGAAAAAAAATTGATATGCAGTCAAATGTGGCAGTTTTTAATAATTGTAAAATGCTAAGAAATTTAGATTTTATTTATTTTTTGTCGACAGCCAAAAGATGATTTGACATGTAACTAACTACTTTTTCAATTTCATTGTAAAGTAAAATTGGCTTTTTTGGGGGGTCTCTGTTTATTGTGGTCTGATGTTTTCAGGTTCTCTTTGGATTGCCAAATAATATTATAATCATCTAATTGAATGTTCAAATCATTTTGCAGCGATGGTGTGTATGGAAGGAAGACTGTTATAAAACCCAACAGTTCCGGATGGCCCTTTAAATAATTGCTTAACATCAATAGCGATGTAAGATTCAAGTGTTTGATTTAGCACAAGTTTAGCCAGGTTTTCCTTGTAATTGTGGCAGAAAAACCACTAGACCGTGTCATGCATTGAAAGGATATCAAACGGATATTTTATGGAATGATTCTCGTACATATAAAATAATATGCATAGGAATGTGGAGCTAGTGTCTTTCGTGCAGCAATTTTTAATTTCCAATATAAACTCTGAAAAGACAAGAGCATAGAAATGTATACCAATGAGAAACATTCTTTGTGAATAAAATCATTCCAAAACTTAAATGTGTCATTAGTGTTGCATTATTTACCAGTAGAGATAATCAGATTCCAGTATTAAGATTGTCCAACTCATGGTTTTTGTTTGTAATCATTTTTGTAAATCTTTGTTGTTTTGACAATCCGGGCTGTGCATGTTGCCCAGCTGCCCCTTTCAGTGTGAGACAATATTTTGTTTATGATAAACAAAATCACTGATTCAAGACTGGAGCGGAACCCTTTTAGGCAGTTAGTGCCAATCCTTTAGGTTTAAACCATTACATGCAATACGGGGAGAAGGGGAAGATTTTTTTTTACCGAGTCAAACATTTTTCCTAATAATAATACATTGAGATTTAATATATACATTGCGATATTCAGTGTGTATATTAAAGTATTGCCAACAAAATTCATCAAATTTGGGATCATAATATTGTTTAAGAAAAACCCTTACCCCCTGTACATCATAAAAGTTCAAAATCTCCTGTAACAGACGTGCATGGTTAATTCGGATCACATATTTTCTATTCCGATGTTATAAGAATTCGAAGGTTCATATCATTTACAATATCATTCAAAAAATTTCTGTTTTTTTTCTTTTTCTATCAACGTTGAACCTCGAGGTTACATTGTAGTAAAAAAAAAATCCAATAAAAACGTTGAATGTAAATGATATGCACCTTTAAATCTTATATTGTAGGACTCATGTTGTTCAAACATAATGTGTTGATCACTCATGTTATGATGATTTTGATAAACTTCACATTACATAATCTTTCACGTATATTGATTACATTATATCGAGTTGTCCCAACGATATACTTGTCGGTGTGCTCAATCATACGAATTTACCGACATTCATATAGACAAAATGACACAACTTTGAAAAATTCTTGTGACGAAACTACATTGCGGAACACGTTAAAAATTGGATACCCAGAAAGCTACATTATTAAGGTTTGATATATATTTAAAAAAAAAAAAAAGAAAAATATGCAGTCAAATCTGGCAGTTTTTTACACACCCCTATGTTGAACAATCGGTTGTTCAATTAACAGCATGTTTGGCAATTAAAAAATCATATATTAACACATTTAGCTTTAACATATACTTTATTTATAGTGATTGTATAAAAGTTATATAATGGTTTTGTGTTTTAAGAGATATTCATCCCTATACATATCGGGTTTTATGCGTAAATTGTCTCTCCTGTTTTTAGACCTTTTCTATCTCTTTCATAAGAAGACTGACTTTTCTATTGTTCTTGTGTCACTGGAAATCCCACTGTGACTACATAACCTAACGGGATGGTAGTTTCGTAAGCCCATCAAACTGGGTAAAAATCCTTAAATTTGTCAGTGCTTGTTCTAAATATTCGTCAAATATTTGACACTGAACTTTGCGAAAAGATCATTACTTCTATGACATGCATTATCACTAAACTAGTACACATTTTTGTATGGAATGGACAAGATAAATCTGAAGCCTCACATATAGAGGGGTCATTGGTGACCATTTGCATAATCAACTTTGTGTCTATACCAGTCATACCTATTCCACAAAGAAGTCAAATTTTCCTGTATTTTTTAAACAGTCAACCCACTTAGATTGATTACTGATGGCTGATTGCCAATAAGTCCAGTGGCTAAGTGGCAAATATTTATTTATATAGAAATAAGGGCATATATTTGGCCTACAAAAGGCCAGCTACAGATCCCTAGAGTTTTTAACTTTTCATAACATGAAAATAGAACGTTTATATTCTGACAATCCATATCTGATAAAAATATACTTCCTCTGTAACCATTAAAACCAAACTGAGGATTTGACTCAATTTCTTGCAAATGATTAGTAATGATAATACATACAGGACACTCGTATATAAAATGTATACACATATAAAATTATTCATCAAGTATAATATAAAAATGTATCTAGTTGATTGGTTTATTTCAGACTGCGTTTTTTTTTTAAGATATTGTTTGAATCCATACACATATTACTAGACCAGATGTAAAATTTCAACAGCTGGTGAAGTCAATATTGCTGACACATATCTAACTTCTGTTATCACAAATCCATAAGTTTAAAATACGAAGGCAAACAAATATTTCAATTTCTGCAGCTTATATCCTTTTTAATATTTACTGACGGAAATTTGTGTATCCTATTTATTAACCTTTACTTGATTCCTTCATTCAACATCCATAAATCTATGTTATACAGTTGTATAATTACATACCTGTAATTCTTTAATATACTGCTTGTAATTTCCTGGAATAATAGGAGCTACAGGTATAAATCCATGTGACTTCTTATTACCATTTTTAGGATCACTCAGTAAAAATGGCAAAGAAAAACTTCCACTCATTGATGGACTAACAATAACAGGGGCTGTAAAATTAATAGCTTTCATCAGTTCCTCCATAAACCTAACTTCATCATCCACATCTTTTTTCTCACTGTTACCATAATCTGAAATTAAAACATTGGTTCAAAATTAAATAACAAAGTATCTATCAGTTTGAGGATAAACTTAAACTTTCTATTGATTTGTCAATTTTAAATAATTGCCTGTTATACAATTGTGATTTTCGTTTTACCTCAGTCCACCAAACTTTAATTATTCTATGCCATTTATGCTGGATTGTATCCACTATAAAAATGATACATATAGCGCTCAAACTTACAAAGCCTTATATATACATAATGTCACCACTTATCAATCTTTTACTTAATATACAGGAATAGCATCTATATAGTAACTTCGTTAATCCATATACTCGTGTCTGCAGGTATTTTTCTGTTTTGAAACTAAAATAGCTTTCCAATGCAACCTAGCTAATTATCATGATTATTTGGACTCCACCTATAAAATGTATAATAATGATTTATCTTTGATAAGGAATAGGATTATTAAGACAGTGCTATTTTTTTCTATATACTGTATAGTGGGATTTTTTGTGGTTGTAAAATTTGGTGATTTTCATTGAATAAGTTAAACGAAATATTTTAGTGGTTATGAATTTTGCAGACTTAAAACTTTTATTAATACCTTTGCATAGGTTTTTTTATATTGGAGGAATTTATTTTTGCGATTTTTGTCTATCCGCAAAAATAAGTGAAAATGTGCATCCTGTGAAAATAACCCACTATACAGTACTTCATAAACAACAGTATGAGTCATGGGAGGTTACCTAACTCATGCGTCACAAAATAATAACTTAGTTTTCTCTTTTTAATTGTTTTACGTTGTCTTATCATGGCCTTTAATAGGTGACTATGCGGTATGATGGGCTTTGCTCATTATTCAAGGCCGTACGGTGACCTATAGTTGTTAATGTCTGTGTCATTTTGGTCTTTTGTGGATAGTTGTCTCATTGGCAATCAAACCACATCTTCTTTTTTATATTACATGTTGAATCAGAAACAGATTAAATGGTGATTTACCTATGATATTGAGCAGAATGTTTACTTACTAGGCAAGTCAACAGCCATAGGTGTGTAACCCATAGCTCCGATATACTGCAATGTTTTTATTTCTGCCCAGTTTTTGGATGTAAAGCTTTGTCCATGCAGCAATACAACACCTCCTTTGCATTCTCCTTCTGGTTTTACTGTTCTTGCAAAAATATTCAAGTCCTGAAAGAAGAAAGTGTAAAATTTATCAAAATATATATTTATTACATTGCACAGGATGTTTTGAGGTTAATTGATGCATTTTTTAATAACTCTGTTCATATTCTATCCTTCAGTGACATCTCATCAAAAATTGTCTAGATCCATTTACCCTTATTTCATTTTCAATGTGGACATTCTTTTCCTTTTTTTAAAGTACAAATGTAGCTGATCCTTACCTACCAACTTTTTAAAATCTCCATGGTGGATTTTATACAAGAGAGGAACTGGTGCTATTCTTTCATTGTCATTAGTGGTTTTAATCTAATTTTTATAGTTTGTATGTGCTTATGTACCGTTTTAACTCATTCTTATGTCTATTTTGAAATAATAAATTTCAAAATAAAGGTTGAGACCTCACATGGGGGGTATCCCCCATAAATTGGGATATTTGGCAGGTCTGCTGATCACACCTAGTTAAAGCATAACCCATTGAAGTTGAAGGTCACATGAGGTCAAAATTCAAATTATTCACTTGCAAATGAATAATTCATCAGCAATGTTGGATTATTTTGACAAAATTGAACCAAACTGGGTATTTTAGCAAATTATTATTTCACTATTTCACTTTCATGATTGAATGACTGAACCAAAAAATCCTTCTCTTATATTTTTTACATGGCGTAGCTAATGTCCCTTCAAAGCATTGTTAAGATATTATTTAAGCTGGTAAGATCATATCTTGAAATACTTACCATTACTTTGAAAGTTTTTTCTTCAACTTTCATTTTTTCATTAGCTGACTTTACAATTTCATCTGGAATTTTAACACTGTTTATGTCTACCGTTTTCCAATCAACAGCAGCCATGTTCTCTTTTTTATCCTTTTCTGGTTCCTTGTTCCCTTGTTGCTTTTCTGGTTCCTTTTTCAATTCTTCCTGTTTATGTTCCTTGTTCACTTTTATTTCTTTTTCAGGTTCTTTCTTTAATTCTTCTAAATGTAAGTCTCTAACTTTTGACTGCTGCTGAAGATTAGACTCAATTTTTTTGTCACTCAATTTATCAAAAAAAGCAGAGTCAGTACCCCTTTTGTATTTAAATCCTAAGATTATTACTACTAGTAATCCAATGATAATAGCTAGAGCTGTTTTATTTATATGTACTCCAGGTGGCGTCATTGGATATTATGATCTTGCATAATCTGAAACAATTATAATTGATATATGTAAAAATTTACCTGCAGACCCTATATACACTGATATAATAGATATTCTAACATGACGTCCTTCAAACGCTTTGAGTACACACCCGTGGTAAAATATGAATATATTGCATTGGCTGTTCCGATCGTACTCCCACGTCATATGTTTTTTTATGAATGAAGTACCCGACGTCATAGAATGATGACGTTATAATTTAAGCATTTTACGGGAAAATACACGCTTTTGATACCGAAAAACATCACAACAAGGAAACGTTAACAAACGATGCTAGAATGTGGTATAAACCCATTTTTTTTTATATGCATAGAACAAATATATAAGTTATCATTAAAATTCATCCAAATGTATATAAATAAGTTTTGTGAATAGTTTGAGCATGTCACTTATTCTGTTTGCTCTGTTCTTTTACGCCAATCTAAAAGTGCGTTAATTTATGGGAACGGCAAAAAATGGCCTCCACCTAGAGCGCTTCGATTCAAAAAAATTGCCGTATTTGTCCTATTAGAATCGAAATAATTCATGGGGGCTTGAATATATCTAGATTTTACCACGGGTTGTCCCTTTATGCCGATATTTTACCCCTCGCTATCGCTCAGGGTAAAATATTTGTCATAAAGGGCCAACCCGTGGTAAAATAACGATATATTCAAGCCCCCATGAATTATTTCTTAAACAAATTTCACAGTATGGTCAAGGTCATGAAGGTACAGTAATCAGGGGCGTAGCTACCTGGAGGCACGACAGCACATGCATCCACGTCGTTTTCACAAAAAAAAAAGAAATGAAGAGAGAGAGAGAAATGAATTGTCAATCGAAATCAGACAGCGACGTGTGATGCATGTATTATCTTAGACTATTATGATTATAATATTTGTTTAACGTCGGAGACTGTTGGTGTCCCGGATATTAGTTTGACAACCTATAGTTACAAGTGTTGATGAAGATGTTCGAGTCATGTAGAAAAAGATTGTGGCTCCATATACACTTATACACGCAGTTGCATGTACATTGATTCGGCATGCAAAAAAGAAATGGCAAAATCAAATTTTATAAATTGAATCTTAAAGGAAACAACTATGTTGTCACCTTTTTAATTAATGAAATATCATTAAATAACGACATTTGGTTCCAAAATAAAACCAGATGCTCCGCAGGGCGTAGCTTAATACGACCGCAGAGGTTGAACCCTGAACGGTTGGGGCAAGTATGGACATAACATTCAAGCTGGATTCAGCTCTAAATTTGGATTGTGATTAAATAGTTGACACAGCATAGGTTTCTGACACAGAATGAATGTGTTCTAATGAAATTAATTTTTTTGTTTTCTCTTAGAGCAATTCACTATGCTGTTGAAGAAATTTTCTTTTTATTTATGAAATTTCAAATGAGAAATTGAACCCATTTTTTTTAATCACATCCCCCTTTCCCTTATTCCAAAACTAATCTCAATTAAAATTTCTAATGGAGTTTGCAACAATTACTACTCATTTAAATACATCATAAAATATTAAGATGTAAAAAAACTGCTTGTTATCACTGAATGGTAAAGATTATTTTAATTTATCAGTTGGTAGTAAAAAGTGAATATACATTGTATATTGTATATATAACAAAGATTTAAGTTGATTCTGGACAAAGAAAGATAACTCCAAATAAAAAAAATTCTTACAATTAGATATTTCTTGCTTACTATTCTGGACAAAGAGAGATAACTCTAATTAAAAACAAAATTGCTATTTCACAATATATTGCAATAAGATATTTCTTGCCATTGCGCAATACTGTGCAATTGAAAAGACTTGCTATTGCACAAAACTTAATATAATAATTTTAGATCCTGATTTGGACCAAATTGAAAACTGGGCCCATAATCAAAAATCTAAGTACATGTTTGGATTCAGCATATCAAAGAACCCTAAGATTTCAATTTTTGTTAAAATCAAACTAAGTTTAATTTTGGACCCTTTGGACTTTAATGTAGACCAATTTGAAAACAAGACCAAAAATGAGGAATCTACATACAGTTAGATTTGGCATATCAAAGAACCCCATTTATTCAATTTTTGATGAAATCAAACAAAGTTTAATTTTGGACCCCGATTTGGACCAACTTGAAAACTGGGCCGATAATCAAGAATCTAAGTACATTTTTAGATTCAGCATATCAAAGAACCCAACCGATTAAATTTTTGTCAAAATCAAACGAAGTTTAATTTTGGACCCTTTGGACATTAATGTAGACCAATTTGAAAACGGGACCAAAAGTTAAAAATCTACATACACAGTTAGATTCGGCATATCAAAGAACCCCAATTATTCAATTTTGATGAAATCAAACAAAGTTTAATTTTGGACCTTTTGGGCCCCTTATTCCTAAACTGTTGGGACCAAAACTCCCAAAATCATTACCAACCTTCCTTTTATGGTCATAAACCTTGTGTTTAAATTCCATAGATTTCTATTTACTTATACTAAAGTTATGGTGCGAAAACCAAGAAAATGTTTATTTGGGTCCCTTTTTGGCCCCTAATTCCTAAACTGTTGGGACCTAAACTCCCAAAATCAATAACAACCTTCCTTTTGTGGTCATAAACATTGTGTTTAAATTTCATTATTTTCTATTTACTTAAACTAAAGTTATTGTGCGAAAACCAAGAATAATGCTTATTTGGGCCCTTTTTTGGCCCCTAATTCCTACACTGTTGAAACCAAAACTCCCAAAATCAATCCTAACCTATCTTTTGTGGTCATAAACCTTGTGTCAAAATTTCATAGATTTCTATTAACTTAAACTAAAGTTATAGTGCGAAAACCAAGAAAATGCTTATTTGGGCCCTTTTTGGCCCCTAATTCCTAAAATGTTGGGACCAAAACTCCTAAAATCAATACCAACCTTCCTTTTGTGGTCATAAACCTTGTGATAAAATTTTATAGATTTATATTCACTTTTACTAAAGTTAGAGTGCGAAAACTAAAAGTATTCGGAAGACGACGACGACGACAACGACGACGCAGACGACGACGCCAACGTGATAGCAATATACGACGAAAATTTTTTCAAAATTTGCGGTTGTATAAAAAATTACAAGATCAGAAGGTAACTTGTATCTTTTACAAGATTTGAATATATATTCAGTCTAAGACATGTAGTTTTGGAGAATATTTCACAGTGTACAGTTCATCAGTTTGGAATGAGATTTACCAATCGGCATTATAATTATTAGATCTCTTCGATATCGTTGAACATATGCCGAGGCGAAGTGGTCGACAGACTTCCGGAGCCAATCACCCTCCAACCACGCCAAAACAGTATTGGAAATTCTTATTATTTTTTGCGTTTTTATACCATATGATAAGGGAACTGGAAAGTGGAGTCGCTTCAAGTATTATCTTCTTTGCGCTGTATCTGCTTCATCATAATGTAGGAAATATCACAAATCTCAATATTGTCTGAGACATACGAAACTGACCTGTCATGTAATTTTGATGAATTCAATTGGGAAGGTCGCTCGATGCCGGACACGTACGCTGGTTTATAACATCTCGCGAGTGCTACCATACCATGATGGAGATCTTTCAGTCACGGTACTACATATGTAATTGAAAACAAATGTACGACCAACAATGAACAACAACAGTTACATAGCATTACTGCATATTCATCGGGATTTCAGTGTGAATATTGACAAAGTAATAGAGAAGTTTCTTTCTTTCAAGACCCAAAGAGCAGATTTTGGACAATTTTGAGTAAATTCATATCAAAAATATGAGTTGTTTATTTGTTACTCTATTCAGAAGATTTATTAATAGTTTTACATTCATAAATTTTTATCTACATATACATGTAGCTCCCCTTTTAGCCGTCCTATGACCAAAAACCGAAAAAACAGAAAAAAAAACATTTTTCTGCAAAAAAGGGTCCCAAAAATTTTTCACATGACTTTAGATGAGGATGTGATTCTATCATGTCTATTGACAAATATCTTGTGCATACCAGGGTTTCATATGTCATGTATGTTTTTGTTGAACTAAAACATTTTTTCACACAATTCACTTGTCAAGCTTTTTCTGTATACAATTAACCATACGATGTTAAATGAGTTTGATTAAATAACTAAAATAAATGTGTCTCTGGCACACCATAGAGATTGTTTTTCACTTACATAATTATAGGTGTTCCAACTGGCAAGTTTTTAAAAGCATAGACAGTTATGTTTAAATTATCAAATTAATGACTAAAAAAATAATTTCTCCATTAAGGTAAAAAGCAGTCCTACAAACAACACAAAGACCATTCATGAAGATCCCACTACCATTTACAAAAATATAAGATTGCACTGAGATCTTGGTATGGTCGGCTGAAATATTCAATAGTTCATAGTTTTCACATTTATACCACCTTGTTGTGATCCTGATAAAATCCTGTATTATAGCAAGTTATTATTTTGTTTGAAATTCATGACTAAGTCAACTAGTAAATGTGACTAACTGGAGCTAGGGGTAACCAGGGGTCAAAATTAGCGCTGGTCCGATGGTCAGAGACTAGTAGAATTTGCGTCGGACCAGTAGATTTTGTCAGCTGGTAGTCTGGCGGACCAGTAGAAATTTGTCGATAAAAATCACTGATTGCATCGTAATTTCGGTAAGAAACAAAGTTACTGCGAAATCATATTACCCGGTACTGGTGGGTACTAAGTATTCCACTTAATCAAGATAATTATAATATTTCGGGTGAGCGTCCCTCACAACAACACAAAATATGGAAAATTTTGGAAGGAGATATTATATAAACTGCCGAGGTTTTTTTTTAAAGCTACATTCAATAGGAAGATTGGGATAAAGTTTATGAAATTGACAAAAGGAAATGTTACTTTTAAAATCTTGGGAAGAAGAGATAGCATCTTTTGATCTGAACCCGGCTATTTAAATAGGGAACATTTCTGGACAGCGCTTTAGACGACCCAGTTAGGCATCCTATGGTCGTTGATTGTAATGAAGTGTAAGACAATGTTTCCATTTTGTCTGTCCTTGATCCTTATTTTGATAAAGAAAATCATCGAGATTACCAAAACCTTTATTAAAATCAGGATCAATACAAGACTCTCTTTTTCTTGTTTAACATATGAAAATAAAAATAAACATTTATCATTTATATTACTGTTTGACAAGAGAATGTCATTATCGCTGGACCAGTAAATTTGGGACCGGACCAGTAGATTTTCAGTCCACTGCTCCGACTGCCCAGTACAAAAAATCGCTTAAATTCGACCCCTGGTGGTAACCCTAAGTTACTTTTTATTTCACAGCACTCTCTTCATACTAACGTCTAACAACCTTTCACTTGAGCAATTTGTTAAAATATTTCACCAGTTCATCAGTTTGCAGGAGAAGAATTCAAACTGCAATTTGGTAAACTGATTTGCCCTTTAAATTGCTATTATCTATCTTTCTTCACCCCAAGGAGTGGACTCATTTATGAGTGTATATATACTCCAGCGTGAGTGAGTATTGTGATACCAAGACTCACGGCTACAAATACATCTTTTTCCCAAGAACAGTGACAGTTTGGAATTCACTACCAGCAACTATAGCTGAGGCTCCCTCCTTGGTATCTTTCAAGAGAGAGCTTTCAACCCTTTCTATCTAATCTGTGCAGTCCCCCATTTGCCAAGTAAGTCAAATGATGGACTTGAGCTGTGCCGGCGGGGATTCATTTCCCTGGTACCGCCACGAAAGCCGGATTGGTTCAGGCCAGATGAAAGAAAAGCAAATTGCTTTATTATTATTTTTATTTGTTTATACTTTATACTCGCTTGTATATTCTTTGGTTACCTTACAAAATTACTCTTTTTCTTGCGCCCACCGGAAGCGTTGAGTATTGGTCAAGTTTGACAGATCAACGTAGAATGTAGATGTAGATGTACCCCAACATGCCCAAGGCCCACTGAACTTGCACGGTAATATTATAAAAATGTGATGAAATTTTGATAGTCACAGTGAAATTGCAGTAAGGTCCCAGCTAATTATTTTTCATTGGCTTCCCAAATTTCACCCAATTTACAACCTGTTGCTTCTTAGCCCATCCTGATCTCAGTACTACAACCTTCCTACGCTATTCAACTACAATTCAGTTTGGTCAAGACTGCTCTACTAACAGACTTATGCTTTTAATTTTGTTAAAATGGTCATGAACCTCTACAATAATGAAGACCTTGACACGTCTTTGCACTAAAACTAACATGAACACCTCAATCTTATTTTTCTATAACTTTCAAATTTTTCATTATTATTGAAGTTGAAGGGGGATCATGGTCCTAGGCTTGTGTAAATAAATAAGCTTTATTTAGAGTCGGCATGGTATATAAAACATAGACAAACATAAGCTCTAATGAGCTTTTAACCGACCTAAAATTGTGATTGGGGTATTGAGAAAATTCTTAACTTTACTGTAATTATTGACAGATAAGCAAAATCAGCACTGAGCAGCTGTCCGAACCTTATGAAGTTGCCTATTATAATACTGTAAAATTTCTTATTTTCTAAATAAATTTATTTGTTATAAATTTCCGGAAACTACAAAACAATCCCACTATAGAAAACATAAATAACAGCATTTGACAATAATGTCATCTTTCTTAGAAGTTAGTAATGTGTTTTTCACAACAAAAAATTTGTATGACTATATGTTTTTACCTCTAGCTATATATTTTGAGTGTAAAAAAGTACATAAAGTAGCCAACAAATGTTTATCAACGTTGTCAGTAATCCGCATTCTCTTCTTATTTTACTTTTTTCATCTAGATCATTGAGAGGATTGACAGAAATGGCAGAAGCAACTGAGAAAGAAACATGTAATTTAGTCTCAATTTATCAAAATAGGTCTTATTTTTTTACTTTGGCTATGCTTAGAATATGTTCTTCCTCTGTTGTTTCAATTAAATTCAATATATGAGCTCTCAAAAGCGGAAATCACTAAAGTTACACAAATATTGTGACAGGGGAGATAATTCTATAAACTATTTTTTGTGAATTTTGTTTGATTTTTTAAAACTTTCATATTCAAACTTATTAACTGAAAGTTTTTAAATAGAGAGAGTTATGCTGCATTGTTTTTTTCAAAGGGTTGATAAAACAAGTGTTGAAGAAAAAAGACAACGAAAACAACAGTTATTCAGTTGTCAACCAATTTTCAAAAAGATGAAGAGACAACTATATATGAACTTTTAAAGGTCCAAATGATTTATATGAGGTCTTCGTAGGCTTTTTTTTCTGTGACACCTTCCTAGAACTGTGTCGCAGAAAATAATTAAAATAGCCTCTCAAGAAGTCATAACTATTTGAACTAACTAATACATATGAAGCAGGCATTACCTGTGTTTTAGTTTAAACATGTTTAACGCCAACTATAGTCCTATGACATATGACTTCGCATTCTTATTCAATTTTTGACGTTTTTATACTAATATTTTTTTTTTTTAAATAGACAATAGACAATATTTTATTCGCACAAACACATTTACATTAAATGGTTATGGCATACAAAATTAAGACAATAAACTTACAATAGTTAAATTGATTACAATTATATTAGAGTGACAGTGGTATTCACAGCAAAGAAGAAAAAAGGCTATGAATATCAACAGTTAACACATTATTAATGTTCATGAACAATTGAAAAAAGAACACAAACAGAAATTAGGTTGGCATTGCATATTAAAAGAAATACAAGTTATACAGATGTTCTTAATAAGAGACAATCATTAATATACTTTATGGTGATTTTTATAATGACTGGTAGACTGCTATTTAAAAGTACAGTCAAATGCTTAAGAGTTATAGTGGACTGCAATTTAATAAAATTGAAATTAAATTTTTTATTAATATTTTGTATATATAGGTATCCCTTAATGATGTATAGCATGGACAGATTGAGAAGAAATGGTATTCATCCTCAATTTCTTGTCTGTTACAGGATAAGCAAATGCGTTTACTTCTTTCAATGTTGGTATAAGCCCTCTTTCAATTGCTAGGGAATGTGCACTTAGTTTAAATTTACTGAAAACTGATCGGTCAGTTTTGAATTTACATATATCAATATATAGGGGCCTTTTTAGCTCACCTGGCCCAAAGGGCCAAGTGAGCTTTTCTCATCACTTGGCGTCCGGCGTCCGGCGTCGTCCGGCGTTAGCTTTTACAAAAATCTTCTCCTCTGAAACTACAGGGCCAAATCAAACCAAACTTGGCCACAATCATCTTTGGGGTATCTAGTTTAAAAAATGTGTGGTGTGACCCGGTCATCCAACCAAGATGGCCGCCACGGCTAAAAATAGAACATAGGGGTAAAATGCAGTTTTTGGCTTATAACTCAAAAACCAAAGCATTCAGAGGAAATCTGACAGGGGTAAAAATGTTTATCAGGTCAAGATCTATCTGCCCTGAAATTTTCAGATGAATCGGTTAACCTGTTGTTGGGTTGCTGCCCCTGAATTGGTAATTTTGAGGAAATTTTGCTGTTTTTGGTTATTATCTTGAATATTATTATAGGTATAAACTGTAAACAGTAATAATGTTCAGCAAAGTTAGATTTACAAATAAGTCAACATGACCGAAATGGTCAGTTGACCCCTTTAGGAGTTATTGCCCTTTATAGTCAATTTTTAACCATTTTTCATAAATCTAAGTAATCTTTTACAAAAATCTTCTGCTCTGAAACTACTGAGCCAAATTAATCCAAACTTGGCCACAATCATCTTTGGGGTATCTAGTTTAAAAAATGTGTGGGGTGACCCGGTCAACTAACCAAGATGGCCGCCACGGCTAAAAATAGAACATAGGGGTAAAATGCAGTTTTTGGCTTATAACTCAAAAACTAAAGCATTTTGAGGAAATTTGTCATGGGATAAAAATGTTTATCAGGTCAATATCTATCTGCCCTGAAATTTTCAGATGAATTGGACAATCGGTTGTTGGCTTGCTGCCCTCCAATTGGTAATTTTTAAAGAAATTTTGCCGTTTTTGGTTATTATCTTGAATACTATTATAGATAGAGATAAACTGTAAACAGCAATAATATTCAGCAAAGTAAGATCTACAAATAAGTCAACATGACCTAAATGGTCAATTGACCCCTTAAGGAGTTATTGCCCTTTATAGTCAATTTTTAACAATTTTCATTAATTCGGTAAATTTATGTAAATTTTTACCAAATATTTTTCTCTGTTACTAATGGGCAAGGTTCATTATAGATATAATTGTAAGAAGCAAGAACGTTCAGTAAAGTAAGAACTTCAAACACATCACCATCACCAAAATACAATTTTGTCATGAATCCATTTGTGTCCTTTGTTTAATATGCACATAGACCAAGGTGAGCGACACAGGCTCATTAGAGCCTCTAGTTTAGTTCACCTGGCCCAAAGGGCCAAGTGAGCTTTTCTCATCACTTTGCGTCTGGTGTCTATCCTCTGTCGTCCGTCATCCGTCGTCCGTCATCCGTCGTTGTCCGGCAATAGCTTTTACAAAAATCTTCTCCTCTGAAACTACTGGGCCAAATCAGACCAAACTTGGCCACAATCATCATTGAGGTATTTAGTTTAAAAAATGTGTGGCGTGACCCAGTCAACCAACCAAGATAGCCGCCACGGCTAAAAATAGAACATAGGGGTAAAATGCAGTTTTTGGCTTATAACTCATAAACAAAAGCATTTAGAGCAAATCTGACATGGCGTAAAACTGTTTATCAGGTCAAGATCTATCTGCCCTGTAATTTTCAGATGAATTGGTCAATCGGTTGTTGGGTTGCTGCCCCTGAATTGGTAATTTTGAGGAAATTTTGCTGTTTTTGGTTATTATCTTGAATATTATTATAGATAGAGATAAACTGTAAACAGTAATAATGTTCAGCAAAGTTAGATTTACAAATAAGTCAACATGACCGAAATGGTCAGTTGACCCCTTTAGGAGTTATTGCCCTTTATAGTCAATTTTTAACCATTTTTCATAAATTAAAGTGATCTTTTACAAAAATCTTCTCCTCTGAAACTACTTGTCTAAATTAAACCAAACTTGGCCACAATCATCTTTTGGGTATCTAGTTTAAAAAAGGTGTGGCGTGACCTGGTCAACCAACCAAGATGGCTGCCACGGCTAAAAATAGAACTTAGGGGTAAAATGCAGTTTTTGGCTTATAACTCAAAAACCAAAGCATTTTGAGGAAATCTGACAAATGTTTATCAGGTCAAGATCTATCTGCCCTGAAATTTTCAGATGAATCGGTCAATTGGTTGTTGGGTTGCTGTCCCTGAATTGGTAATTTTGAGGAAATTTTGCTGTTTTTGGTTATTATCTTGAATATTATTATAGATAAAGATAAACTGTAAACAGCAATAATGATCAGCAAAGTAAGATCTACAAATAAGTCAACATGACCAAAATGGTCAGTTGACCCGTTTAGGAGTTATTGCCCTTTATAGCCAATTTTTAACCATTTTTCGTAAATTAATGTTATCTTTTGCAAAAATCTTCTTCTCTGAAACTACTGATCCAAATTATTCCAAACTTGGCCACAATCATCTTTGGGGTATCTAGTTTGAAAAATGTGTCCGATGACCTGGCCATTCAACCAAGATGGGACCATGGCTAAAAATAGAACATAGGGGTAAAATGCAGTTTTTGGCTTATAACTCAAAAACCAAAGCATTTTGAGGAAATTTGACATGGGATAAAAATGTTTATCAGGTCAAGGTCTATCTGCCCTGAAATTTTCAGATGAATTGGACAACTGGTTGTTGGGTTGCTGCCCTCCAAATGGTAATTTTTAAGGAAATTTTGACTTTTTGGGTTATCTTGAATACTATTATAGATAGCGATAAACTGTAAACAGCAATAATGTTCAACAAAGTAAGATCTACAAATAAGTCAACATGACCTAAATGGTCAATTGACCCCTTAAGGAGTTATTGGCCTTTATAGTCAATTTTTAACAATTTTCATTAATTTGGTAAATTTTTGTAAATTTTGACCAAATATAGTTCTCTGTTTCTAATGGGCAAAGTTCATTATAGATATCATTGTAAGAAGCAAAATCGTTCAGTAAAGTAAGAACTTCAAACACATCACCATCACCAAAATACAATTTTGTCATGAATCCATTTGTGTCCTTTGTAAAACATGCACATAGTCCAAGGTGAGCAACACAGGCTCTTTAGAGCCTCTAGTTCTAATTCTTTTAGTATGACAAAAGAAATTTAATTTTTCACATTTATTGATAGAACAATTTATAATTTGATAAGCCTGGTCATAGATTCTTTGTTGGATACTATTTATGTGATATTTTAAATTAAAAGTGTCAAAAGTGAGATGACCAAAACCTAATTTATTTAACCAGTCTTTTACAATGTTAACCCATTTACTTTTTTTCTCTACATTATTATATATTTTATGGACTAAAGTGTAAGGGGAGTTTACAATATGGTTTAGAAATTTTATAGCTGAAAGCTGAATTTTCAAGTACAAAGGGATTCTGTTTGTCTCAGTTAAACAGGCTACATTTGTTGTTTTGCACTGTACACCTAAAAATTTCTTTAATAAATTTAATATGTAAATGTTCGAATGGATCTGAATCTTTGAACACTTGGCTTACACCCCAAACTTCACTTCCATAAAGAGTTATTGGAACAACTAAAGTATCAAATAATTTTTCAAGCATACTGCAGGAATTATCTAAAGAGACTGTTTTTTTAATTTTAAACCAAGTCTTTCTCCCTTTTTCCATAAGATTTTTTTTTGAATGACTTAAACTTCCTGAACAATTTATAGTTATTCCAAGGTAATAAATAGATTTAACAGTCTCAAGATGTTCTTTTTCTACTTAAAATAATTACAGTGAGATTTTCCATTAGAATTGAATATTATAATTTTTGATTTTTGTTTGTTAACATCAAGTTTCCATAGGGAACAAAATTTAGTTAACTCATTTAGTGCATTTTGTAGCCCTTCTTGTGTTTCAGATAATAAAATAATGTCATCTGCATATAATAATGATGTTAATTTAACATCTCCTATAATAATTGGTTGAGTATTTGCATGATCAAGGTCATTTACAAGGCCATTTATATAAATATTAAACAAAGTGGGGCTAAGTACATCCCCTTGTTTTACTCCACAATTTGATATAAATTCATGGCTCATACCATTTTGAAATTTAATTCTGCATTGGTTGTCATTATACATTGATTGGATGACATTAAAAAGCTTGCCTGGAAGTCTGTTTTGGAGTAGAATGTAGAATAAACCCTCCCTCCAGACAGTATCAAAGGCTTTTCGCAGATCTATAAATGCTGCAAAAATTTTCTTTTTTTTAGTTTTATATTTGTCTACAATAGACTTTAATGAGAAGATATGATCTGCTGTTCTAGCTTTTTCTTTGAAGCCAATCTGATTTTCACTTATCAAATTATTAGTGTTAATAAACTTCATTAGTCTAGTGTGTATAATTTTATTGAATAATTTTCCCAAATTAGAAGTCAAGGAGATACCTCTATAATTAGAGGGGTCAGATTTGTTCCCCTTTTTATGAATTAAAGTAATCAGACTTTTGTTCCATATTTTTGGGAAGCTGCCTTTCATAAATACTAGGTAATCATAAATATCAGAACAGTAAATAGAAATAGTTAATAATGCCCCAGAGGTAATAGGTTATAGGTCTAAACGCCAACATGCCCAAATACTGGGGTTTAAATTTGAATATCAAATGAAATTTTGTGTATTGTTTACTCGATTTTCAGGTTCATTTGTATTTGCTAAACCATTTGAACCAAGTTCTTGAAAAAAGCAGCAGTGAAAATAATCTTTGTGAAAACTCAACTAGCATTTTATGTAGTCTTTATGTTTCAGGTGCACATACAGATATAGTGATTGAAAATCATGAATTTAAAGTTCCCACAAAAGAACTTAGTCGAGCTGAACACATTCCTGACTGGGAAAAATCAATAGTAGGTATTTTTATCAATAATTCAGAATTATTGAGATAATGTCTTGGAGAAAATGTTACTAAGTTGTAAAACTTGTGTCTAATTCTTTTGTCATTTTGAACAATAAAATATGTTTAAACTATTGAGATTATGCATGTACATGTATATCATGTATATATACAACATTAAAACAAATATATGCAACAGGTACTATTTTTGAAGACAAATTTTAGAGTTTAAAATTTTTTTTTAATCACATCAACTAAATTATGACCTTGTTTTAAAAATTCAAATAGGGAACATACTTAAAAGTTAAAACAATTATGGACAAATTTATTTCTTCCTATTCCTGAATTAATTCATTTTGACAGCTTCAAATATTGTTCAATTCATATTTGTACTTTATAATCTGCTGATTTGGACAAATTCTGGACTGATGCTAGGAGTATGAACATTTAAAAACAGAAGTGTCAGTTATATTTTTATTGATATCTATGTGCATCAGCATGTAATAAACAGGAAAAAAACCATTTGAATTCCAAGTTACCAATTTTATAATTGTCAAGAAAATACACATGTATCTAACGTGACGGTACCCAAATTGCACCTATTTTGACAGTTTTTTCACCTACGTTTTTTTATGATCAGGAAAAAAATGTCCATACTGTGTTTATTTTGTAGCCCTATCCTTCTTTGTCATATACGTACACCAATTTAATTTTTAGTCCATATTGAGTCATTAAAAAATGGGTTTGAATCAACCTCCAAACTATCCATGATATTCTGTAATGAAGAGTACCCAGATTGCATCCATGCTTAAACTTACATCATCAAAAGTCTAATAAGCGAGCTTTTGTTTAATTTCTTCAAATATTTGGAACAATTGGATATTTGTCCATGCTTACTATTCATATTTTACGAAATGGATACTTATAATATATTGTATTTGCCAATTTTAAAAAGATGACGTTTTGATGAAGTCGCATGGTGACGTTTTCGTACATTTTGTTTTTTTCAGTAAACAGTCCATCTGTTGATAAATACTGTGAACGTTTTGTGTATAACTAAATATGTTTACCTATGTTGAAAGACGGGCATAGTATCAAATCATAAGAATACAACTTGTTTAGTCTCTAGGAAATCTTGTAAGATTTTTATTGCTATTTTTTTCTAAATAGGTGCAATTTGGGTACTCGGTGCAATTTGGGTACCCTTACGTTATTGTTAACATTTATTGATTTTGCTCATTTTTGAAGGATGTTTGGTAACCTTTATAGTTGCTTACATTATTAGGCCTCTTGTTGATATTTGTCTCATTGGCATTTGAAAATCATGCCACATCTTCCTATATTAATTAATACAAATATTATACATGTTATATGTTATAACATCTATAACAGAATAATAACTTCTCCTATTTCTTTTTATTTGCCAGGCTTACAGAGATTTAACAGGTTTTATCTTAGCTGTAAACGAGTCAATAAAAGGAAAAAAGATTAGAGATGAATATCTCATGTCAGCTGTAGGTATACATTTGCACTAGAACTGTTTATCATGTTATTATGGTATCAAATGGGGTTGACCTTAAAAGGCGGAGTTTTATGATAACCACAATGTTTATAGTTATTGCTTTATAGCCTTGTGCATTATATTCAAATGGAAGGTGATATATTTGAGAAGGGTAAATTCCCACCAAAAATTGGATAACAAGAATATTTAGACAATAGAAACACAGATATTTCCTGATGAACAGCATTGTTTTATTCTTCTGAAGCTGTGTTTTTGTCTGTAATACCTATGGAGAGATCATGATCAACTTATTCTTGTTGTGCATCTTTCTCTGTCCTTTTTATGCTGCTTAATCGATTGGAAGGGATGAATCATTCAACCCAAACCTTATGTTAAAAAATATAATCAGAGCATTACCAATATATACCGGTATCATTTACAATACTTGATTTTTGTTTTATTGGTACATGTAATAGATAATTGTTTGGCTAGTAAAGAACTTTTGACTTTAATAACTTGAGATTCTAGTTTCATTGACATGTCTTACATGAAAACATTAGAAATTGGCTGTATGATTTTGCTACAAAAGTAATTATATGTCTTTTTTCAGACAGTCCAAAAGTTATCCGACTTAATAGACAAGCTTATAGGCTGGGTTGATGAGATACCACCAACAGACCAACCACAGAGATTTGGTAACACAGCTTTTAGAGATTTCTACAAAAAATTAAAAGATGTGAGTACATTAGAAAATATTTCATGTACAGGGGGAGTACAAGTAGGTTTTTCATAACGTAACTATATCGTGTTTACAATGTTTAAACAGAGTCAGATATTACAGATATGCCATTTAAGTCCTGTATTTGTGGTGCAATTCTTCTTCACGTGTCCATACATTTATCACACATCTTATTTGCATTAACTAATTCGAATTTGAAACGTTTAACGTTCTAACGCCAATTCTTATTCAAATTGGAATGCACTATAAATTCCCTTTACTATCCTAACGACGTTAACTTTAAATTCAGATTAACATAAACGTATTTCTAATGCGAATTGGTTAATTCAAATTAGCCATTTCGAATCAATTCCAATTAAAAAAGAAGAGTGTGTGAATGCGATTAGTGAATTCGATTCAAATTCAATTGTGAACGAGGCATAAAATTAACACATAGCAGTATTTATCTAAAAAAGAAACCTATTTTTCCAATTAACATGTAGTAATTTTATCCATTCTTTACAACTATTGTCATTTTATGTTTTGGCCATCATGTTCTAGTAACTGATTGTTTTTTTACATTGAAACTTTCTAGGATAAAAATACACCTTTTATCAGTTTTTAAACGCCCGTCAAAATTTTGACGGGACGTATCATGGTATATAAATGTCTGGTGTTCGTCTGTCTAGTCAAAAAATTTCGCACCGTAACTTGAGAATGACTTATCCAAATTTCATGAAACTTTATATTGTTGTTTCATATGATAGTCAAATGATCTGTATACTTTTGGTGAAAATTGGATCAAAACTTTTTGAGTTACGGAAATTTGTAACTATGCAGGGATGTGTTTTTTCCTATGTCGCTCCATATCTCAAAAACAATTTATAATTGATTAAAATTTACACACTTCTCAGTTATATAAATCTAAAGATCTGTATAATTTTTGGTGATGATAGAAAATTTTATATTTGAGTTATTAAGTATTTTGTAAAAAAAGGGGGAGTTGTTTTTTTACATGTCAAGCCGTATCTCAAAAACAATTAATGATTATTGCTCCAAACTTTACACACTTCTAAGCTATATTAATCTAAAGATCTGCATACTTTTCTGTTAAAAGGAGGGGGGTTCACATGTCGTGCTGTATCTCAAAAACAATTTATGATTATTGCTTAAAACTTTACACACTTCTTAGTTATACGAATTTTAAGATCTGTATACTTTTTGGTGTTGATTCAAAATTTTAATATAGAGTTATTGAGTTTTTTGTTAAAAAAGATGTGTTTTCACATGTCACATTGCATCTCAAAAACTTTATGATTATTGCTTAAAACGACGGGCATATCATGAGCTCATGGCGCAGCTGTTTATTTTGATATAGTAGTATTACATTTCAAAGAAATAATCATTGCATCGAAATTGATTGGTCATGAATCATATTACAGAATGCAGAAGATGAGATTAAAGCCTGCTTAGATGAGAAATATCATAAAGCTGTACCAGAAGTTGCTGTGTACTTAGTGGAAGGTGTTGGTAATAGTACAAGAATTGACTATGGAACAGGTCAGATATGACAAAAAATGATAATTAAAACTAAATATACTTTCAAACTCATAGACCATGTAGACATGAATGAAACTAATATCTTAAAATAAAATTTAGAATGGAAATAGGGAATGTGTCAAAAAGACAACAACCCAACATAAGAGCTGTAGGCCACCTATTGTTCTTCAACACTGCAAACAAATCCTGCACAATGCAGCAGGCTTCAGCTGGCCCCTTAGCAACAAATGTGAGCTAGTTCAGAGAAAATGAATGTCATACTAAACTCAAAAATATATAAATGAACGTAAATTAAAATTTATACAAGACTAACAAAGGCCAAAGGCTCCTGTCTTTGGACAGGTGAAAAATAGCTGTGGTGTGAAACATGTTGAGTGAGACCTCAAATCTCCCCTATACAGCTACCCAATGCAGAAAAAAAATACACAGCAATACACAGTAAAACTCAGTTTAAAAGAAGTCCAAATCTGATGTCAAACAAATTTAACAAAGGCTTACTAGCAGTTGTAAGCTTAATAGATTTCTTATCTGTCAAATTAAGAAAAATAGTCACTGGCAAGTAGATGTAAATGATTTTTAATTTGAAATGGTATTGCAACATTTAAGTTGATATAATATGTTATGTTCTCTGTTATAATGAGATTTAAATATATTCAGTGTTGTCTTATATTTTAGGCCATGAATTATCCTTTGTTGCATTCCTCTGCTGTTTGTTTAAGATAGGGGCTTTGTCAGAAAAAGATGCAGTTGCAGTTGCATTAAATATATTTGAAAAGTAAGTTTTTTCTGATTATAAAGTTGGGGCATTACATTTGAAATATCACAAGTGTGTAGCACAGATTAGCAAGGGCACATTTGTTTTTAATAAATTACCTTTGTGTTTTTTCATTATTGACTTGCATTTATTTTGTGTCATGATACATAATTTTCAGAGCATTACAAATCAAACGGTCAACAAGAGCTTTTGCCACCATCTGGTTCTGTTGAAAAGTCATGGTTTGATCTGAATGAGCTGATTGTAGCTTTAAGGTCCTTATGATAATTTTGGATAATTTGCATACCTGAGAGCTATATGGTTTCACAATCCACAGCTAAATTTGAATCTGAAGGAAACTAAAGATTTTAAAGAACAGGAAAATAAATGAATCCACTGTTATGGTTGTAGTTGCACATGCATATGTATTTGCACATGCATTTACTTTATGAATAAATTTGGATAAACAATGTCTTTTGATATTGAACAGAATTATTTATATTGCAGATATTTAAAACTAGTAAGAAAGCTTCAAGTAACATACAGAATGGAACCAGCTGGTAGCCAGGGAGTATGGAGTTTAGATGATTTCCAGTTTATAGCATTTATATGGGGAAGTGCACAACTTATAGGTAAAAGTCAGCAAGCGTTTTCTTCATTAGATACAATTGGCAAAATATTTCTAAACTAAGAAGAGATAAGTTAATCACGAAATTAATAAAGAAAAAAAAAATTAATAATGTCTTTTGATTTGATTTGTTGTATATTTTCTAGTAAAAAGCTATGTCTCAGTTAAAAAAAATATTTTGCATTTGAAGTAAAGTATTTTCCACAGTACCAGTAGTTTTATGAAACCACAAATATTCACCTTTTTTTTTAATTGTACATAAAACAATGTCTCCGTTTTGCAGGTCATAAAAGAATTTTACCAAAATCATTCGTCAAACCAGAAATAGCGGAAGGATTTTCAAAAGATTATATGTTTTTAAGCTGTATACAATATATTAATCAGGTAAGACATTCTTTATTGAGATATATATGTTTGATTAATATATTTTCTTGAGAACACACTTTCATGAATTGAAAAAAAAAGTATATTCCATTTCCTTGTTCAATAAAATTGAGAATGGAAATGGGGAATGTGTCAAAGAGACAACAACCCGACCAAATAAAAAACAACAGCAGAAGGTCACCAACAGGTCTTCAATGTAGTGAGAAATTCCTGCACCCGGAGTCAAGTCCATTTTTTTAAATGCTTTAAATCATTGTTAACTTTCCCCATTGAATCTGATTTATCATTTGTGCCAACCAGTGAGTTGGTTCACACATGAAATGAAAAATATAGCTGTACTTGTTCAAGTAAAAATATTTGAGTTATAACCAAAAGGCAACACTGTTTCATATAAAAAAAATATTCAAGTAAACCTGAATCATCTAATCAACAAGATAATATAAACTCCACACTTTCAACATCTAGAGGTCAAAGTTTACAATATTTATCACGTGAAAAGAACTCTTAAATCAACATTGGAATGGAGAGGGGATGACATGCTTGTGGGATATAAAGGTAAACAAAAATCGTGATGTTGGATATAGGTGTTTTAGGTTATGGAGAAAAAAGGGGGGGATTATTTTAAAACGCAGGATTTAGGAAATGAGCTCACCTTTGATTAAGTTCACAGTGCTTACCTACAGATCACTCCAAGCCTTGTTTGTTTATTTATTATTAAGTTTATAGAAACAATATGAAATGATTACAGTGTATATCATTTTACAGGTAAAAACTGGTCCATTTGCTGAGCATTCCAATCAGTTGTGGAATATAAGTGCAGTTCCTCACTGGGAAAAAGTTAATTCTGGTCTAATTAAAATGTATAAAGCTGAGGTATGTTATGGGTTAAACACAAATAAATGTGTTTGTCTCTCCTATGGGTAATTTAAATACTGTAAATTCAGAAATTATTGCAATGTTTATATTATTGCAAAATGTGACAGGGTTATAATCGTAATATTTTAAGCTCACATTTTGTAATTTTTATACGACCGCAAATTTTGAAAAAATTTTCGTCGTATATTGCTATCACGTTGGCGTCGTCGTCGTCGTCGTCTTCGTCGTCGTCGTCGTCGTCGTCGTCCGAATACTTTTAGTTTTCGCACTCTAACTTTAGTAAAAGTGAATAGAAATCTATGAAATTTTAACACAAGGTTTAGGACCATAAAAGGAAGGCTGGTATTGATTTTGGGAGTTTTGGTCCCAACATTTTAGGAATAAGGGGCCAAAAAGGGCCCAAATAAGCAATTTCTTGGTTTTCGCACTATAACTTTAGTTTAAGTTAATAGAAATCTATGAAATTTTGACACAAGGTTTATGACCACAAAAGAAAGGTTGGGATTGATTTTGGGAGTTTTGGTTTCAACAGTTTAGGAATTAGGGGCCAACAAAGGGCCCAAATAAGCATTATTCTTGGTTTTCGCACAATAACTTTAGTTAAAGTAAATAGAAATCAATGAAATTTAAACACAATGTTTATGGCCACAAAAGGAAGGTTGGTATTGATTTTGGGAGTTTTGGTCCCAACAGTTAAGGAAAAAGGGGCCCAAAGGGTCCAAAATTAAACTTTGTTTGATTTCATCAAAATTGAATAATTGGGGTTCTTTAATATGCCGAATCTAACTGTGTATGTAGGTTCTTAATTTTTGGTCCCGTTTTCAAATTGGTCTACATTAAGGTCCAAAGGGTCCAAAATTAAACTTAGTTTGATTTTAACAAAAATTGAAACCTTGGGGTTCTTTGATATGCTGAATCTAAAAATGTACTTAGATTTTTGATTATTGGCCCAGTTTTCAAGTTGGCCCAAATCGAGGTCCAAAATTAAACATAGTTTGATTTCATCAAAAATTGAATAATTGGGGTTCTTTGATATGCCAAATCTAACTGTGTATGTAGATTCTTAATTTTTGGTCCAGTTTTAAAATTGGTCTAAATTAAAGTGCAAAGGGTCCAAAATTAAACTAAGTTTGATTTTAACAAAAATTAAATTCTTGGGCCTCTTTGATATGCTGAATCTAAACATGTACTTAGATTTTTGATTATGGGCCCAGTTTTCAAGTTGGTCCAAATCAGGATCTAAAATTATTATATTAAGTATTGTGCAATAGCAAGTCTTTTCAATTGCACAGTATTGTGCAATGGCAAGAAATATCTAATTTCACAATATTGTGAAATTGCAAATTTTTTTTTAATTAAGAGTTATCTTTCTTTGTCCAGTATAGTAAGAAAGAAATATCTGCAAGAATTTTTTTAATTGGAGTTATCTTTCTTTGTCCAGAATCAACTTAAATCTTTGTTATATACAATATACAATGTATATTCACTTTTTACTACCAACTGATAAATTTAAATAATCTTTACCATTCAGTGATAACAAGCAGTTTTTTTACATCTTAATATTTTATGATGTATTTAAATGAGTAGTAATTGTTGCAAACTCCATTAGAATATTTTAATTGAAATTAGTTTTGGAATAAGGGAAAGGGGGATGTGATTAAAAAATTGGGTTCAATTTTTCTCATTTGAAATTTCATAAATAAAAAGAAAATTTCTTCAAACATTTTTTTGAGAGGATTAATATTCAACAGCATAGTGAATTGCTCTAAGAGAAAACAAAAATTTTAAGTTCATTTGAATACATTCATTCTGTGTCAGAAACCTATGCTGTGTCAACTATTTAATCACAATCCAAATTTAGAGCGGAATCCAGCTTGAATGTTGTGTCAATACTTGCCCCAACCGTTCAGGGTTCAACCTCTGCGGTCGTATAAAGCTACGCCCTGCGGAGCATCTGGTTTAAATTAATAAAACTGGCTTTTTCTCAATATCCCAAACATTAAAATCACATTTTAGTCTAAAATGTCAAAATCACAATAATAAATGCAAGCAATAATTTCTGAATTCACAGTATATAGTATGGCAACCTTTAAACATGCAAACTATGCAAAAGTTTCAAAGTCAAAGGTATACACCTTAAACTAACCAATAGGTCAGCACAAAACTGGAAAATTATTAAAGCTGCAGTGGCTAGATAAAACATTTAAAAGTCTGTAGGCAGACAAAAACAAATCTACTGACTGCAGATGCAAGAATCACAAGACCTAAGTCTTGCTTCTCTAACTTAATGACAGGCCACACAAAAATATTTTTGATAACATTTTTCAATAGATAAACAAATTAATTGGTTTATCTATTGAACAAAAAAGACACATTATGAATTTCAATATTTCATCTCTTATTCTAAAGAAATTGAATGTTGGTGCAACTTTTTTTATTACTCAGGATGGACACATTTTATTCAAAGATGCACATTTCTTTAAATGATACAAGTTTTGAAGTATTAAATTACTTTGATTGTTTTGTTGTTTTTATACAAAGGTGCATAAAAAACATAAATATAATATATTCTTTCATGGATGCATTTTAACCAAACAACCATTTGCATGTCTTTATCTATTTATTTTCACATAAGTTATTGTATTTTTAGGTTTTAGCCAAGTGGCCTGTCATCCAGCACTTTCTATTTGGTAGTCTTTTACCATACAGACCAGCAGAAGGATGAAATATAGCAATAAGTTCTTCACAATAAACACCTAGCTTTGCATCAGACATTCACAAGCAAGCAATATCTGAAATTATTCTTCAAACATCTTGTAGCACCAATGCTGAATCAATGTAAAGTGCTTTATCTGTATGTCTGAGTCCATTTTTGTACGTACTGCACAACTCTATAAACCATTGATATTGTTACTGCTTTTGCATTGATATATACATGTATAGTGTCAAAAAATACAATTTGTTTAATTTTGATTTTTACTTTCTTAATATATTTATATATATTACTCTGTGTATATTTCCATTTAAGGACCAGTGAATTGCTTTTAACCTAGATGGTCTTCCATGATTAAAATCTGTTCTTTTATTATATATATGTTGGGCGTCTTATTGGTTTATACCTTGATAATGTTGATGAGTAATTAATTTGAGTCTTAGCTTTGTATCTTCTGTCAAATTTATTTAAATTGGTGTCACTATTTGGGCAGTAACTAATTACCTGAGAGCACATTTGATCACTATTTGGATTATTTTGGGTAGGTGCACATGTGGCTAAGTTTTTAGATTTTTAGCTCATCTTTTTCATGCCAAGTGAGCTTTTCTCATCACTTGGCGTCCGTTGTCTGTTGTCCGCAATCTGTCGTCCATCGTCGTCGTTAACTTTTACAAAAATCTTCTTTCTGAAACTATTGGGCCAAATTAAACCAAACGTGGCCACAATCATCATTGGTGTATCTTGCTTGAAAACTGTGTCCGATGACCTGGCCAACCAACCAAGATGGCCGCCATGGCCAAAAATAAAACATAGAGGTAAAATGTAGACTTTTGCTTATATCTCTGAACCCAAAGCATTTAGAGAAAATCTGACACATGGTAAAATTGTTTATTAGGTCAAGATCAATCTGCCCTAAAATTTTCAGACAAATCTGACAACCTGTTGTTGGGTTGCTGCCCTCAAATTAGTAATTTTAAGGAATTTTGCAGTTTTTGGTTATTATTGAATATTATTATAGGTAGAGATAAACTGTAAACAGCAATAATGTTCAACAAAGTAAGATCTACAAATAAGTCAACACAACCAAAATTGTCAGTTGACCATTTCAAGAGTTATTGCCCTTTATAGTCAATTTTTAACCATTTTTCTAAAATTTTAGTAATCTTTTAAAAAAAATCTTCTCCTCTGAAACTACTGGGTCAAATTTAATCAAACTTGGCCACAACCATCATTGTGGTATCTTGTTTAAAAAATGTGTCTGATGACCCAGCCAACCAACCAAGATGGCTGTCATGGCTAATAAAACATAGGGGTACAATGTAGATTTTGGCTAATATCTCTGAAACCAAAGAATAAAGAGTAAATCTGACATGGGGTAAAATTATTTAATAGGTCAAGATATATCTGCCCTGAAATTTTATGAAATAATTTCCACTGAATCTACTAGGCCAAGTTCATTATAGATAGAGATCATTGTAAGCATCAAGAATGTTCAGTAAAGTAAGATCTAAAAACACCTCACCATCACCTAAACACAATTTTGTCATTTATCCATCTGTTTCATTTGTTTGATGTGCACATAGACAAAGGTGAGCAACACAGGCTCTTTAGAGTCGCTAGTTATGAAGTACTTGTGAAAATTGGACCCTGAAAGACAGTTTTGCCAGTCCTATTCACTATTTGCCAGACCTGGGACTATTACACTGTTAGTATAATAGTCCTAGGCCAGAACTACTTCAATAAGAATGCACAGGCTGAAAAGTCTTGCCTTCTTTACTAATCATTGATATTATGTTATTAATCCTAAATATAAAGCTTTACTACAACTATCACAAAAAATTAACATGATCCAAGAAAACGAGGTCAATGTCCTATAAACCAAACAAGAAATACATGTACACCTCACAATCATTCACTACACTAAATATTAGTTGAACTATTGCTTATAGTTTCTAAGATACTGACTTAACCATGAAATCTAAACATTGCATTCGCAATCATACCAGATCTTCTTTTTTATATTGAACAATGAACCATGAAAATGAGGTCACGATCAGATTAACTATGCAAAGCAGACATGTACCGCTTACAATTCTTTAATTGCTTATAGTTTAAGAAAAAAAAAAAAAAAACTCAAAAACATAACTTTGACCACTGAACCATGAAAATAAGGTCAAGGTCTGATGACACCTGCCAGCTTGACATGTACACATTACAATCATTCCATACACCAAATGTGGTAGTCCTATTCCATACAGTATGAGAAAAACAGACTAAAACACAAAAACTTAACTACAAAAGATACCCAAAATGTCAGCTAAAAATATCCGATTGTCCAATATATTCAATTAGCCAATGAATGTATATTCCTATAAAAGATAGTTTTTATTAATAAAATGAAACATTTCTGTACTAAAGTTTTCTTAAACTTCGTAATGGCGCAACTTCCGGCTTCATTTCCTGTCAAGAAAAATATGAAATTATTTCAAAATAATCTATTGTACATGGTTTTCACACATTTTTCATGAATATTCCTATCCAATTAGCTGATATATTCTAATAACCAATATTCGATTATCCGATGTATTTTGACTGAACTGTATAGGGAATGGTTCGGTGTTTTGAAATAATATTACAATAGCCGATATATTCGTTTAACCGATATCCGATTAGGTGGAGTCTACTGTATAACCACTGAACCATGAAAATGAGGTCAAGGTCAGATGACACCTACCAGTTGGACATATACACCTTAAAGTCCTTCCATACATCGAATATCCTAGACCTATTGCTTAAAGAATCTGAGATATGGACTTAACCACCAAAACTTAATCTTGTTCACTTATCCATGTATTGAGGTTGAGGTCAATTGAAAACTGTCTGATGGGCATGAGGACCTTGCAAGGTACACACATACCAAATATAGTTATATAATAAAAAGAGAGAAATTAACATTACAAAAAATCTTTACTTTTTTTTCAGGTAGTCACTGAACCATGAAAATGGACATGTGACAGATAGAAACTTTGTAACATGAGGCAGATCACTATCCCTTTGTCGAGCTTTCTGCCACAAAAGTCACAGGCTTGACAAAAATAAAAAAAGTTGGATTACAATACAGGCAGCCTGTATGGGTTAGATAAAGGTGGTATTCAACATCTATCGACTAATTTAAAGGATGATAAAGACAAATTTATGGTTTCTTTTCTTTGTAATGAAAATATATTTTTACCATTGCACTAGATTGTATATTCCTGAACTTGGAATTTGTATTTTGAGACATACAAGTTTGCTCACTGTATTTTGTCTGGAGCCTTTTCCTTGGTTTGTAGTTAATTGCATATCTTTGATAGTCTGGAATTTATTCACAACTTTTCTGTACTTGGAGGCAATATATAGCTTGACATATTGTGGATTCATTATTAATCATTGGATACCAATTTTCATGGATTTTGTGGGTAAAGATAAACCATTAAATTAAATGGTCAATGAATAACAAATTTTCTAAAGGTTTGTATAAAGTATTCGGCAAAACCATGAAAATTTGTGTCCAAGAAAACAGAAGAATCCACAGTATTGGGTTTACCTAATTTTTGTTCAATGACAGGACAATATGTTATCCTTGGTTCTTTATTGTTGTTGTTTGGTTGCTGTCTCTATTAAATATTTTCCTTATTTCATTTGATTCATATCTATAATATGGAATCCCTTTTAGAACACAAATGCATTGAAACATTTAACTTCTCTTTAGTACACATCAATGATAAAATACATATGATTAACCTGTTTTTTTTAGTTGTCTCTTTCTTTACCATTGCTGGCACTTATGTTTAACAAGAGTGCACACACTGAAATGTCTCGCCTTCTTTACTAATCATTGATATTATGTTGAAAGTCCTAAATCTAAAGCTTCATTACAACTGTCACATAAACTAAACATTGATTAATGAATCATGAAAATAAGGTCAAGGTCAGATGACACCTGCCATCTTGACATGTACACATTACAATCATTCCATACACCAAATATAGTACACCTATTACAGTATAAGAAAAACAGACCAAAACACAAAAACTGAACTATAACCACTGGACCATAAAAATGAGGTCAAGGTCAGATGACACCTACTAGTTGGACATGTACACCTTACAGTCCTTCCATATACCAAATATAATAGACCTATTACTTATAGTATCTGAGATATGGACTTGACCATCATAACTTAAAATGAAATGAGGTGAAGGTCAAGTGAAAACTGTTTGACGGGCAGGAGGACCTTGTACCTGCAAGGTACGCACATACCAAATATAGTTTTCCTCTTACATATAATAAGTGACAATTTAACAATACAAAAGTTAATTTTTTTTCAAGTAGTCACTGAACCATGAAAATGATATCATTGAAACTTTGTAACATGGGGCATCTACTATCAATATCCCTATGTCGAGCTTTCTGCAACAAAAGTCACCGACTCAACAACAAACCAAGGCTATCCCAGTGACATGCCAGTGTAAAGTGTCTCCTAATAGTTATGCAAGATTGTAATAGTAATCACTAGTTATGGTGTAAATATATCTCTGTCTACACTCCAAGGGCACTTGAGTTCATCCTTTCGATGAACCTTCCGATACTCATCCTTTAATTTCTATGTAGTATATTGTGGGCTGTTGTTTGTATCTTGTATTGTTTTCCTGTTTCTTTGAGTAATGAAGTATGATTACATTATCAGTATTTATTTTTTAGTTTTCCATCTAACTTCAGCAAATTCAGAAATAGTTTGCTATGCTTTTTAACAAATCATTATTACAAGTAAGGTATCCAGAAAATAAAAACATGCATTATGAATATTTATGAAGCATTTTCTGAAATGGCAATTCTAGTAATTAATCTCTACAGTATATTTTGTGGGCAACAATTCTGAATTAAAAGTAATATTTGTCCTACAAGTGAGAGGTTTAGCTATCTATATAACCAGGTTTAATCCACCACTTTCTACATAAGAAAATGTATGTGCCAAGTCAGGAATAT
The DNA here is from genome assembly GCF_036588685.1 of Mytilus trossulus. NCBI lineage: Eukaryota > Metazoa > Mollusca > Bivalvia > Mytilida > Mytilidae > Mytilus > Mytilus trossulus. Next base: position 99,752,400 of record NC_086374.1, read on the forward strand.
GACAGTTATTATCCATTCGTTTGATGTGTTTCAGCTCTTGATTTTGTCATTTGATTAGGGACTTTCTATATTCCTTTGCGTTCTGTATTTTATTTATCATACTTTTATAGTGTTGATTGTAATTCAGAACACTCAAATTCACATAATTCTATATTTATTAACAAGAACAGAAAGTACCTACAATGTTTATAGAACAATTCCCGAGAAACATATATTGCCTCGTGATAACATGATAAAATCTTCTAAGTATTGCAAGCGTATAGTAAAAAAAAATCCTAAAAAGACGTGTGTAAGGAAATATTTAAAAGGTTTACCTCCATTATTTTAAATATTCAAATAAAAATCCTTATAGTCACTCGTTATTACAGAAATGAACAAGAATGTGTCCATAGTACACGGATGCCCCTTTCGCACTATCATTTTCTATGTTGAGTGGACAGTGAAAATGGGATTAAAACTCTATTTTGACATTAAAATTAAAAAGATCATATTATAAGGAACATGTGCACTAAGTTTCAAGTTGATTGGACTTCAACTTCATCAAAATCTACCTCGACCAAAAACTTAAGCCTAAGTCGGGACAGACGGACAAACAGACGAACGGATTCAGACCAGAAAACATAATGCCCATAAATGGGACATAAAACAAATCATTTTCCAGTAATAAACTTATGTACATAATCTTGTCTGGATATAATCCTTTTATCTAGAGCCTTAGGTTCCATTTAAGAAAGCACTATAAAGACGTGAACACACAGGAAATAAATGCAAATGAATTGAATTTTACTGCAGGAATGTAAAGCAGAACCATAATATCAATGAATATAAACAATTGTTGTGCATGCAAAATGAATTCTGAACACATCAAATATAACAGTTTTACCCTTCTCTAGCAGTTTTAGAAAAAAAAGACAATCTAATATGGTTACAATAAAATACTTATACAGAATCTACATTCTTGTATCATTCAGTAAATGTATCCTAAATCAGTACTATTTGCACATTTATATATATATGCCAAAAAATTGACATAATTAGTATTCCTTTATTTAAAACAAAAATTTTGTTTATCAATTAAATTTTCAGTGTAAATAATAAAGCTTAGGAGCAAACCTTGTGTACAATTCCAATAACAATTGGCATGTGTAAAAAAGAATAATCAATTGTGCTGTTCTATTAATCTAAAGCTGCATGATCATTTATATTTTCCATCCATAAGTGTGGGATAAACTTAAATCTACTAGTGTGATAACTAATTGCCCATTCAAAATCCTGCCTAGTCTTTTTACGCAGGAACTACCTTTCTGATAAAATAAGAATAATTGATCTAAAATAAAAAAATTAGGCTACGTCTACTTGCAAGTTTCTTCTTATAGAATACAAACCTCAAAGTTTTTGACCACCCCAATTCAGTAAAGGACCAGCATAATTTTGGCATTTTACCATAAAATAAAAGTGGTGACCAGCAGGTTTTCTTCAGGGACCAACAGTGGAGATAAGACTATGAGAACTTTTCTTATCTAACTTGCTTTGGTCAAGAAAGAAAAATGTTAATGACTGTTTCATTTTCTTTCTGGTGCTAATCGATGAAAATAAATTTTATGGAGAAATTTAACATAATCAGAAATTAAAAGTTTCCCAGATTTTTATAAAATAGATGAAACCTGATAACCATGACTTATAATTGACCCATGATATGCTCTTTGTTTTTTCATATAGGCTAAAAATACCACAAAAAATAAATGAAAACCGTTTCCTCAGCTGACAGCATCACAGTACTAAAGTAAGAAAATAAATCCTTACACAATAACAATACATTTCAATCCTCAGTACCGACTTACTGAATAATTGTATATCTAACTAAATGCCCTGTCAGTACACAATGGTAATCTCATGGGGGTAACCCACAGGGACAGATACAGACATTTTCAAAAGGGGGGTTAAAGGATAAAGGGGGATTCCAACCATATGTCCCTATTCATATGCATTGATAGAAAAAAAAAAGGGGGGTCCAACCCTGGAACCCTTCCCCATGATCTGCTACTAAGCCATAACAGTTATTTAGAAAGATTGGAACCATTGTTTTATAATGAACAATCCTTGGATGAAAAAAAGTATACGTACGTATTAACTTATAAAATGCCATGAATCACTCTTTAGGTTAATGTTGGGAATAAAGATTAGGTTAAAATTGGCTCTATATATTTATATAGGTCCCATGTCCTACAAAGAGTTCTGATAAACCTTTTTTTCTAGAGCCTTATTTCTAAAATAATCTTTATCATGTTTATTTGTTAATTTATTGTTTCAAAAAATAAATACACAACAGGGAAGATTGTCATGACTTTTTTATTAAAGTTATTCTCTATTTATTCTTTATAAAGAACTGCAGTAATTTCAATGGCCCGCAAAATGCAATATCGAGGTTTTCATCCACAAATTATTTGATTACAAATACAGTAAAATAAGAAACCTCATTTTAAAAATTTTGGATTTCTTTTTTCAAACAATTTAAAATTTGATTATATAAAGCTAGCAACCAACCCAAAAAGGATATAATACTTTTAAAGTAAACATGTTTTACATAAAAATGTGATAAGACTAGGATAAAAGATAACAGACATGTATCATAAATGAGCAGCAACATTCTGTGCTGACTACTTTTGGCTTAATAGTAAAATAAAAATTTACAATGTATCACAAACAGCTATCAACACCACAAGACCAAAAATATTTTGGATACCAAAAGATACCAATAATTTTTTGAATACCAAAAGATACTAAAAGTTACCAAAAATATTTTGATATCAAAAGATACCAAAAATATTTTGATACCAAAAGATACCAAAAATATTTGAATACCAAAAGATACCAACATTTTTTGGATACCAAAAATATTTCGGAAAAGGACATATTATCCAATCAATCACCACAAGTGTTCATGAATCACAATAATAGATGCAGTAGGTTTAAAAAATGGCCGACAAACTTCCCTTTCATTTTAAAATCCTTCAACATCCCATCCATCATCGTCACCCCATCCGCTAGCACTTGTATCCTAATAAAAAGAAATAAAATAATATTGATTGTATAGGTTAAAGATGTGTGATGGATGATCACTTTCTAGGTTCCCAGGTTCAAACCACCATTTTTCTTAAAATGTCCTGTACCAAGTCCGGCATATGGTAGTTGTTATATAATAGTTCGTTTCTATGCATGTTGCATTGTCATTTTTTTTTTTTGCACTTCAGCATTGCTGTTGTTTCGTTGTTTTCCTCTTATAGTTGATGAGTTTTGACTTTTGAACAGCAGTATACTACTGTTGCATCTATCTAGCAATAATGGGATTTTAAGTATGTTTCTGGATATGGAAATCTTCAATAACAGACTCCTTTATGACATCATAACCAAAGGTTGCCACCATCACTACTATTGCATGAGGGTTGTCAATGCAGTTTTACTGGTAATGCATTACACTGTTTTAAGATCCTGATTTTAAATGCTTTCTAATCAATATGTGATAGCTATATTCTAGTTTTGGAAAAAAGGAATTATTTATCAGTTATAATTTGCTTCAAGCTAGATTTAAGTATATTTTTCATTCTTTTAGATAAGTGCTATGTGTCTTTTTGTTAGTTGTTTTTGTGCTTCGTCCCATGGGTGATGAGTCAAGACATTTCCAACTATTTTTTAAATTTCATTGTGAAATGCTGTTACACTACTATCCCAGGTATCCCATGATCACAAACATGTACATGCCAACCATCATTTTGTGGATCTATCAAGACAGGAACCTGTAATTCAGTGGTTGTCATTGGTTCTTGTCAGTCATAACTTTTTTTTATTCTTTTTCGTTTATTGATGTCAAAGTCTTTTAACCTCACTTTACAGTATAGGTTTTGTACATTGTTGAAGGCAGTAAGGTCACCTAAATATTCATACAACCACTCTCATTTGCAATCATACCATATTTCCTTTTTTCTTAAATGAAATAATTACCAATTTTTCATAACACTTATTATGGTAATTGTGTATGCTGATAATTATATTCAATACTTACCTTGTCAACTTCAGCTTCTGTATAAACAAATAAGGAGGATTTCTCAGAGTTACTGCCACTGACTGGACTCTTAGGCAAACTAAATGACAAATTTTCTTTAGGAGTAGTAGGTTTAATTGTAGGAATCATATCTGCAAAAAAATCCTCTTCTTTCTGAGCCTGAACCTTTATCTCCACATTATGAATATCAAATTCAGCACCAAGAGGTTTGTTAGCTTGTGGTTTGATAGTTTTCACTTTCCCTTTTAACGACATTCCAGATTTTTTTAAAGTATGATCAGTTTTGCTGTAGGATTTACTTGTATTTTCATTAACATGATTAATGCCATTGTCTTTTGAACACATGGAGTCAGTCCTTTTATCAGTAGGATGAATTCTATTGGGGGAATAATGTTTATTTGAGGAAAGTGACTGAGTTGTCTCTATGGCAACACTAGAATTTGTCGGTGATGTCCCATGATCATGTGACGAATTTGACCAATCATCATTAAGAGATTGATTCTCATCCTCCCAATCTGACCAGTCATCTTTGTCTGTACTGAACACTTCTGGTTGAATGTCATCTACATGATTTGGTTGCATGTTAATTTCCTGGTCAACAGGTAGACTTTTGACTATATTATCAAAATGACTGTCTGTTTCTGAAATTCTGTTGTCAATTTTATTTATCTCATCTTGCGTTGCTAAAATAAAAATTGATTTATCAAATACTTTTGGGAAAACAAATATTATAAATTACAAAGGTCATAATCATTTTAAATATTGTGTCTCTTATCTCTGGATTCGATAGCACAGTTAAACCTGTGTATAAAAAAACACCAGGGTCGAAGATTTGTTTGTGTAATAGTTGTTGAAGTTACACAGCCGGAATTACAAAAGAATTTCCAATGAAGTCCTGTCACATGCATCCAGTTTAATTACACAATGTAAATCAGATGAAAAATGGTAAATTCAGACATATGCAAACATAATGAAAATTTTGTATGCTATTTTATCTTATCACAAAAAATGTCTATAGCAAAAAATAAATTACTCATCAGAATTTTCTAAAGAAATTACAATACAGTTATTATCACATCACCCAATTGTAAACATTGTTAAGTCAAATTAAAGGAGTAAGCTGCTATGACCCAAAATTTAGAATTTTTACAATATTGTTAAAAGTAGAATACATCTTGTCCATAAATATTCGTTTATTTTGACAATATAATCTATTAAATAATCCGTTTATATTCTTAATTAGAGTGATTTTCTTCGTTCAAAACATTTTTGTTCAATATTTGAGAGCTAACTTTCATCTCACATGGTCAAACAAAAGGCTTTTTAAATAACTCTAGGTAAACTTGTTATATTTAAGTTAGTCATAAGCTGACCATTTTTTCTTAAAATGTCCTGTACCAAGTCAGGAATATGGCCGTTGTATTCAAATAGTCTGTTACTTTCTATATATGTTGGCATTTGTTCTTCTTTTCCTCTTATAGTTGATGTGTTTATCTTGGTCTTAGTTTGTAACCAAGATTTGTTTTCTTTTAATCAATTTATGACTTTTGAACAGCAGTATACTTCAGTTGCCTTTATTTGTATGCAGCGTATTCTGAAATCATATCAACAAGTCTTTGCAGCTTGTCCATTGTTCAAACAATCACAATTATTAAAGCAAACATAAAATTATGAATTTATAGTAATCTAGTATGTATATATAACTGCATGTTCTTTTATTCCCATATCCTATTATTACCAGCATAATTATCTTTATGATTTTCACCTTTTGTAAACGAATTCTTTCTGTTTTGTCTTTCTAGTCTTTTCTGTTCTCTTCTTTCTCTTGCTTCTTTTATTTTTTCTTCTTTACTTTTACTGTCTGAAGGTGAGCTTTGGTTATTTTCTGTCTTGGTTTTGCTAAAGACAAAAAAAGGAAATTGAATAGACAGAACACTGATCAAATTAAGTTTATAGCTCTAATATGACTATCTTCAATCAATTTGTAGTAGAAGTCTTGTACTTATTCCAATTAACAAATGGTACACACAATGAAACATGTAACATCAGTATATTTTAATGATTCTGGAAAACAAATTGAATATCATAAAATTGTTGATAGCCAGGAACTTTATGAAATCTTAAAAAGTAAGCCTTTGTGTATTTGTATAACTTTTAGTTTATAAACAGTTGGTGTCTTGGAAGGTGCATTTACAGGTGGCATGATATCCAAATTGAACGCAAACATGTAAGTAATTCACAGGATAAAACCATTAGCTTTTTCAATTTCCCTTGTGCACTATGGACAAGAATTTACAATTATTTTGTCTTATTTTTGCAATATACCTCATTGTAGCTAGATCCTTTAACTTCACCTTGCCATTTCCAATTACACCATTTATATTCTTGGCAGGATCTTTTTCTTGTAGATTTGTATTTACATTCTGAAAGTAGAAAAAAAGGTTTTCTAAATTCTAAAGAAATATCTCTCAATATTTTATCTTCTGATCAGCAGCATCCCACTTCTTTGGTTGGATTTTTTTTATTTTTTTTTTAGGTATTGTATATGTACTACATTTACCGTTACGGACAATTACACATGTGGAGCAGGATCTGCAAACCCTTCCAGAGCACCTGAAATCACCCCCGATTTTTGGTGCGGTTCGTGTTGCTTAGTCTTTAGTTTTCCATGTCTTGTGTACTTTTGTTTTTCTGTTTGTCTTTTTCTTTAGTAGTCATGGCTTCATCAGTTTATTTTTTTATCTATGAGTTTGAAGGTCCCTCTGGTAATTTTCACTTCTCTTTTCTGGACGTGGATCTGCCCACTATCAACAAATCAATTTACTTTAGAAGAAGTTTCTGACAACACAGAATCAACATCTGATAACTTAAATCTTACAAAATTACTAGCCAACATTTTACATACATGTACATGTTGTTATTACACTCACAACAACCATATTGAAAATATTAAACTGTAAACTGTACTGCTCACAAGGAAGCTATTAAACCAAGAGGTCCAAATGGTGAAGTTGAAATCATCCCTTCGTAAATTTTACGGAAGCCATCACGAAGTGGTTGACCGTTATGGAATAACCGTTTCACAAATGATATCGGATATGTTCCTTACGTCGTCCCCTTCCCTTTCATTAATTTGACATACCGAATTAGACTATTTACCAGATTTGTAATCACATTAGCAACACGACGGGTGCCGCATGTGGAGCAGGATCCGTTTACCCTTCCAGGCACCTGAGATCACCCCTAGTTTTTTGTGGGGTTCGTGTTGTTTATTCTTTAGTATTCTATTTTGTGTCATGTGTACTATTGTTTTTCTGTTTGTCTTTTTCATTTTTAGCCATGGCGTTGTCAGTTTGTTTTAGATTTACAAGTTTGACTGTCCCTTTGGTATCTTTCATCCCTCTTTAATTAATATGACTAAAACTGAGGAAATCAGTTAAAAATGAGAATGGAAATAGGAAGTATCAAATAGGCAACAAACTGATCAAAGAACAGAAAACAACCGAAGGCCATCAATGGGTCTTTAACACAGCGAGAAAATCCAACACATGAAGGCTTTCTTCAGCTGGCCCCTTAACATAAGGCCTATAAAAAAAACTGTGTTTCCGGTAACATCATTTTTTTTTTTACATTGCAAACGAAATCTGGAAAATTATCATGGTTTATCCAAGTCAGAGTCCGTAATTAGTTTCAAATACTGGAAGTGAAGCCATTTGCAATATTTTTGAAGCACCTGCTGTGAACATTTCTTGGATTTTTAACCTATTTGGAATACCTTTTGACATTAATAAAATGTTTTACTGGCTTTCTGTGCCAGAAGAAGCAAGTTAGATAAATTATTATGTCGATTAACAGAAGTCTATGTCAAAAACAGGGTTGGTTGATACTATTTTTTTTTAAGATCCAATAAACAAATTAGGGTTGGGCTAAAATACACAGGGTCGGTTGGGTTAACTTTTCTACATTGGTTAGAGATATAGGGGGAGGGTTGAGATCTCACAAACATGTTTAACCCCGCCGCATTTTTGCGCCTGTCCCAAGTCAGGAGCCTCTGGCCTTTGTTAGTCTTGTATCATTTTAATTTTAGTTTCTTGTGTACAATTTGGAAATTACTTTGGCTTCATTATCACTGGACTAGTATATATTTGTTTAGGGGCCAGCTGAAGGACGCCTCCGGGTGCGGGATTTCTTGCTACATTGAAGACCTGTTGGTGACCTTCTGCTGTTGTTTTTTATTTGGTCGGGTTGTTGTCTCTTTGACACATTACCCATTTCCATTCTCAATTTTATTAAAGGAAACTCAAATTATTTTCTCTCTGCCTAAATATGTATTAGATAAGTAATAATTAAGAAATAATTCATGGAAGCCATGGATTTGTTGGAAATTTAAACATGGCCTGGGCTGTGATATTCAAATTTTATCCTGAGCGTTAGCAGGAATAAAATTAACGAATATCACGGCCCAGGCCATGTGTAAATTTCCAACAAGTCTATGGCTTCCATGAATTATTTCGATTCTTATAGGACAAATAAGTTCATTTAAATACTGAAGTGAGTGTGTGTAGCTCAAACTTCGATTGTTACAAAAAAGTTTATATTTTTGTGACATTGACTAAATAATGTTTTTATACTGCAACTTAAACTAGTATATTGATAGCTTTTAAAATCGTTACATAAATATCAACCTTATTTTCATCCGTTAATGAACCCCTCATTGTAGAGAAAGTGTTCCATGATGAAATTGACATTGCACAAAATATAACTGTGTTACTATATTTAGGAAATAAACAAAACTAGTTGCAATATATTAATTCTTTTATTATGCATCTGAATAAGAATAAAAGTTCTTTTGTCTTTTGTTTTATCACAATTTCTAATATAATAAAATTGGCAAAGCATTTGCAAGGAAGGTTCAAATACATGTGGATTTAAGTGGGAGGTATATTGTAACATCCATTATTATGTACATCTCGGAGTCTGCGCTAAGTATAGATATATCGAGATTTTTCACATAGTATTGTTTACAAAGCGAAAGAAGCACGTCATCTTAGAATGGACAGTATACTAAACTCCAAAATGCATATTTTAACCTTCTCTTACCTTTGGTAGACCCTCAATAAAATATGTCTTACTCCTCCCTCCAATAACTACATCTCTACCAAGTATGGGTATCATGTCTGCCAGACAATGTAAACTAAGGGCAGCTAACTCTTCATTTGTATCTCTTATACCAAGTAAAATCTAAAAAAAGACATTGATAACAGTATATTGATGAAGAAGAAATGTATCTTAATTTGTAGTTAAGTTACCGTAAAAGTGTTCACTGTTAGAATTGAAATGTGTAAAATAATTTGGTTATAAAAATAGCTCAAAGAGTAGAAGAATGTCTAGACCTTCAATCAAGAGAATATAGTATATTATAAATCACACTAAAACTTAAAGAAGAAATGTTTAAACTTTATGCAGATTTTTCCTGCTACACAAATAATTTTTCAATAGATCATATTATGTAATGCAATATATATTATTTAAAAAAAAAACATACTGTTATATAATGTATAAATACATTGTTTTAAACTGCTGAAAAGATGAGATAGATCTGTAATTACCTGTGGAAAAATAATATCCTCCAACTTTTCTTTATCAAATAAATCTACATAACATGGAAAATACTTGAGCAATAAAGTTCTTATGTTTATTTCATGGCAACAGAAAGCTTTATACAACTCTGGAATGACACAAGATCTGTAAATGGATTCTGAAAATACCGGAGTTATCTCCCTTCTCTGAGCCAATCTTCCATTACTAAAATCTACAACATTCATGAAAATAATTGAACAGAAGCATATAATTTGTGTTCATCAGAAATATAATGAAACTCAATGACAAATCTCAATTTAGGCTCCCAATAATATACATCTAAATTAGGAGTATCTTAATGTTATCAGTCAAAACTTCTTGACCGCCTTATTTAACTTGTTCACATATTATTTTTAATTCTAGTTTCTTTTATACATTTCAGAGTTAAGTATGACGTCCATTATTACTGATCTAGTACATATTTTTGTTTAGGCGCCAGCTGAAGCATGCCTGCAGGTGTTAGACTTTCTTACTGTATTGAAGAATCATTGGTGGCCTTAAGTTTTTTGCTCTTTGGTCAGGTTGTTATCTCTTTGACGCATTTCCTGTTTCGATTCTCAATTTTATGTAATACAAATCTACATATATTTACCTCTCAAAGGGGTCAATATGTGAGGAGCCACAATTTCCCTTGCTGTTTTATCTAGTAATACAAATCTACATATATTTACATGTGTACCTCTCAAAGGGGTCAATATGTGAGGAGCCACAATTTCCCTTGCTGTTTTATCTAGTAATACAAATCTACATATATTTACCTCTCAAAGGGGTCAATATGTGAGGAGCCACAATTTCCCTTGCTGTTTTATCTAGTAATACAAATCTACATATATTTACCTCTCAAAGGGGTCAATATGTGAGGAGCCACAATTTCCCTTGCTGTTTTATCTAGTAATACAAATCTACATAACAATGGTTTGACTAGATGTTTTCCTACTGTTTCTTCAGGAAGAGACTGGAGTCTTTGGAGTAAATTTCTGAGAGAAAATAAAAGCTAATGAAAAAGCTGTGCCTTTCAAATGGGACATGCATACTATTTTGTATGATTCTATACATATAAACATGATAAATACTTCTATCATTCTGAAAAATAAGAAGTCTTTAATAAACATTTTCAATAAAATTAACTACTGGACATAAGCATGATAAGTTTGTTATAATCTGTGGATATTTAATTACTAAAGTAATCAAAACCATTTTAAATAAACCCTAAAAATTAGGCAGTCATCAAATTTAACTGAGCATAAACTGCCAGAAAATATATGCCAAAATGGCAGTCTCCAAGTTTTGATATATGGACACTCTTAAGTCCCTTAGATCAAATTTTTCAGGTGCACAACTTCATATCCTGTAAGTTTGGTGGAATACTTTTTTAAAAAGATCTTTCCAAAGAGATTTACCTCACCAAAGTTTGAGACAGACAACTCTGCAAGACACCAGAAGTGGTCCCTATATGCCACTGCAGCCTTGATATTAAGTTACACAATAAATTACAATTACAATTAAATTCCCTCCCCAATTTGTGTTATCACAAATTATATTAAGGTTAAAGAAATACAGGATTGAAAAGTTCCACAAATCTATTTAATTCATATTTGTTGATTTCTCTAATTACCTGTAGAAATCTTCCCTTTCGTCTTTATTCTTCAATGTAATGTGATGAAGGAAAGTTGAGAGAGATAATAAATCATTACTGAAAATACAACATAAATTTTAATGAGTACAAAAAATATGTTAGGGCTAAAAAAATAAATGTGTGAGGGTATCAAGATAAGTTTTGATTTTGACCTTTGGTTTTTTGTGGGTCATTTTATTTATGTCCATTTGATGTACACAAAACAGTTAACAGAATAGATTTTGAATGTGAAATTTTAAAATCACTCCAACATAATTTTAAATGATATAACCCTTTTATATCCTTATGCTATTCAGTTACTGTACTTTGTATAATGCCATTGTCATGAAACTATTTTCCTTACAATGGATCACTTCAATGTCAAAACTCAACATCCTTGAAGTGCTATACACATAAAATATTAACAAGAAGTTCCAACCTTTTTTTATTGCTTTTTTTTAATAAAGTAACTTTGCTAGATTGGTAATTAATATGAACATAGTAATCATACAATTCAACAAATTGTAAATAGTAACAAACTACTATGATTTGTCCTACAATATTATTATAATTTTTATAAATAAATTTGACAATTATTATATTTACATAGATTCTTAGGTTTTAATTAAGTAGCACAAATCTACTGTAAAATGAATATATCTTACAGCAAGAATCATACCTAAATATTTTGTCCTCCAGAAAGGTGTGAAGCTTTGGTCTTTGTGTTGGATCACTATTTAAACACTCATCTTGAATTCTGAGCTCAAAAGTTTTTATTATATCATCTGAAAGAAATACATATAAGTGATGTAACTACATAAAATTAAAGCCATATGATTTGATTTTGCATTGGAGCTATTTCATAGGAAAACTGACAATCCTAGTCAATTAAAAATTGAGAGCACCCACTTGAGCAGGTTTTAAACAACCTCAGTGTTGACTGGTTAGTTATAACAGTAGTATTATATCATGTATATAGACCACTCTGTCACCAAAGCCCCTTATAGTCAAATAAAAAATTGTTTCTGATGATTATGATGTTCAAGAAATTTTTAAACCAATGCATGCATATATTCTAAACTAAGTTCTCTGATATATATTTAAAGATTTCATTACAAGTTTATATAATTAAAAAAAAAAGATTCACTAGCGAGAGTGAGTGTTATCTTAAACAATGGCTTCTTATTGACTTTTCAGTTAAGAGGCAGTAATAACCACGGTTGCAAAAGTGATACACAATCAAAAAATGATTTCAGTTAGATCATTATTTGTAAAACAGTATGATATGGACATTACAAAAATAAATAAATTTATAACCAGTAATTATAAAGTATCAAGCTATACCTAAATCTTCTAACTGTTCTAGTAAGGAGTCTACCAGAACACCAAAACTATACACATCTCTGACATGTCCAAATTCTGCTGTTAAATTCAATCCTTCTCCCTAAAAATAACAGAGATTTCAATTTCAATTCGGCTTACTTTGTGAAAAATCATACAGAATCAAGGAAAAATATACCGAAGAGGATATCACTGCCATGCTGGACTTTTTAATTGACAACATATTTGTTGAATTTGGAGGTTTGGTCTTCCAACAGACTATTGGAATCCCAATGGGTATCAATTGCGCTCCTCTATTTGCAGATTTGTTTTTATATTCCTATGAAGCAGAATTTATCCAAGGGCTTGTACAGAAAAGAAGAAAGAAACTAGCCGAGTCTTTTAATTTCACCTTTTGGTATATTGATGATGTACTGTCCCTTAACTTGAGACAGTTTTTAAGCAACCTCAGTGTTGATTGGCTAGTTATTACAGTAGTATTATTTAGACCACTCGGTCACCAAAGCCCATTTAAAGTCATATAAAAAGTGTTTCTGATGATTATGATGTTCAAGATAATTTTAAACCTATGCATGCATATATTCTAAACTAAGTTCTCTGATCACTTACATTTAATATATCCAAGTGAACTTGAAATTAAAGATACTACTGACACAGATAAATCTGCTTCATATTTAGACCTTTTTCTCGAAATGACTACTGATGGTAGGTTGAATACCAAAATTTATGACAAACGCAATAATTTTAATTTTCCTTAAGTCAACTTTCCATTTCTGTGTAGCAACATCCCAGCGGCACCAGCATATGGAGTATATGTGACTCAATTGATACATTACTCTAGAGCTAGCTCAAAGTACGTTGATTTTGTTGAACTAGGTATACTGCTTTCTCAAAAGTTGCTAAGACAGGGCTATGAACCAATCAAATTAAGGTCATCACTAAAGAAATTTTACAGTCGCCATCACAAGCTGATTGGAAATTATGACAAAAGTTTGTCAGAAATCATATCTGATATTCTTCCTCAGTCATAATAACCTACCATCATTACCGAACTGAACAAACAAATAACATGACGGGTGCTGTATACCGTGCAGGAAATGCTTACCCTTCCAGAGCCCCTGATTTCACTCCCTGTTTTAAGTGGAGTTTGTGTTGTTTCTAAATTATTATTTATTATTGTTGATGTAGTAAATGTCCTTTGGTTTTGTGATTTTTTTTTACTCCTTGGTTTTGATTGTTATTGTCTTTTTGCTTATAAAGAGGGATTAAGTCATTTTAAATTTCTTTAGATCTTGTATTCAGGATAATTTTTTATGTTCTTAATTTCTTTCTAGCCAATGCTAGCTATTCCAATATTCTAATTTTCAAGAATCTAGGCATAAATAAGTATTGAAATGAATTTTAAAAAATAACATTCAAAAATAATTTTAACATGAAATTTTCTGCAAATGGTTTTAGCCTCATTGGATTTTGTTATGTGTTGTTGATCATTTTAGCATTTGTTTGAAAATTGTATACCTTCCAATTCTCACTTTGTTGTGCTGATTCTATAATTTTGATCACTTACTCTTTCTCATTCCTTTCTTCAGGGACTATGCTTACCCTTTCTTCAGGGACTATGCTATTCTCATTTCTAAATTTTTCAACACTTTTTAAGAATTGAGGGGTAGCTTCTACAAAACGACAGGCACATTCAAAGCCACCAAGTTTCCAATGTCCATTCTCTGTGACATAAACTGTATCAGCACAAATATTGTTATGACAAATATTGGCCTGAAAATAAATACAATAAACTATAATAATTCTTATCTGCTAGGCATCTTAGATTTTAGCTGCGGAACTGTAGCTCATGTGTCCTTATGATATATTTTGAAAATTTGCTGCATCTGCAAAAATTATCATAAGTGCCTAAAAGCTGCTGTCCCTGAGCAACTTAGTTCGTATCAATTCTAAATTTGGAGGACAATAATTTACCTATGTTAAAATTTCAAATCAATAAAGAAGATGCATATCAAGGTAAAAAACAAATACTTATGGAATCATATGAACTCCAAAAGGAGCTAAACTAAGTGGGGCAACCGTGCAAGTGTCTCCTGCGATACATGCATCCCTCACCATTCACATATACACTCCGTAGAACATTCAATGACATGTGAATTCACAGATGGCATTTATATCAGTGATTTGTATTTTACACCAATGGAAGCTATAATGAATGCTTTTCTCTGTTTTTAATCAGAAAATTTTGTAATGAGAAAGGGAGATAAATATTGTCTCAAAAATAATCTTGACCTCTTTGTTTGGTACTAATAAAAAATCATTTCTGAAATTCTTCCCGACCCCAGAATACTGAATACCTATTTGAATCTATTGTTTGAGAAATAATTCATGGAAGCCATAGATTTGTTGGAAATTTACACATGGCCACGGCTGGAATATTCGAATTTTATCCTGAGCATTAGCGAGGTATAGAATTAAAGAATATCATGGCCCAGGACATGTGTAAATTTACAACAAATCTATGGATGGCTTCTATGAACTATTATGATTCAGGACAAATACAGTCATTTAAAAACTGAAATGAAGGAGGGAATGTGGTGAATGCTGATGTTCTTTTTTACTCCCTATCAGATAAAAGATTAAATTTTCTAATAAATCTGCAGCTTGGATGATTTATTTAAAAAAAATATCTGCTGGAAAAAACTAAATTTATCTTTTGATTCTCAAACCGTACATTTGCCATTATTAATCTACATGTTTTTCGTGTAAGCTACAGTCAAATCCAAAGATTTGTAGATTTCACCGACTTCTTGTGCATTCATTCTTTTTGTTATGCATTCAAATAAAAAAATAAAAGGTTCTGTAGTCTTATTTCAATTTCAGATTTTAAAACCTAATATCGACATAGCATTTAATTTTTTAATAGGTTCTGATTCATGTGGATTTACGTTGGAGGTATATTGTAACATCCATAATTATGTATCTCTCTAAGTCTGCACTAAGCATACATGTAGATATATCAAGAATTTTATCACGGTGTTGTTTACAAAGTGAAAGAAGCACTTCATATTAGAATTTAAATTTACTTCTATATAGGTACAATGAACATTGTATACAGCTTCATTCATTTTTTTCCCCTGAATACTAACCTTATCATGAAGAAATGACAAAGCTGAAATTATATTACAAATGCCAGAGGCAACTTCCATGGATGATAAATCTCCGATGACAAGTGACAATGGTGTTGCTCTTTCTGTAACAAGGAAACGATCTTCATTCTTTCCATCTCTGATGTAATGGAGGATATTTGGATGACGAATACTCTTCAAAAACTGAAAGTTTATAAACATAAATGAAGATCATTTAATGTGGCAACCACTTACATAATATATGCAGAAACACCTCAGGGTGCAGGAATTTCTCGCTACATTGAATACCTGTTGATGACCTCCTGCTGTTTTTTTATCTATGGTCGGATTGTTGTCTCTTTGACTTATTCCCCATTTCCATTCTCAATTTATAATTAAATATTTCTATGAAAACACCATGTTTCTCAATTGCTGTGACAGAGGGTTTAATACTTTGTAATCAGGGATCAGAATTGGCATTGTGCAGGTGATCCGAGACCAGTAGAATTTGAGTAAGACCAGTAGGTTTTGTCATCTGGTTGTCGATAAAAATCTGATTGCATCATAATCTTGGTTTGTTTACCAAAACATTTACCTGCAAAATCAATTATTATTTCTCAATCAATTTGGAAGGAAACAATCGGCTGGACAAAAATATGACATACAAAATGTAAGTGACCTTCAAAACTTAAGAAAGATCGGAATACAGTTTATGAAATTAACAAAAGGAAACGTAAATATATGAAAAATACTGAGAAAAAGATCGCGATCATTGTTTAAATTATATCGTCGGTTTTGTTAGATCTATTATTCATAATGTTTCACACTAAACATGCTAAAGATATATCATCATTTCATACGGTCCTGGCTAATGAAATGTGGAACACAGCCTTGATTAACTCTCTTTTTCTAACATATGTAAAAGAAAGCGTGAAAATAAAAGTAAACATCTATTATTTATAATAATGTGTGTCAAATAAATGTCATTTTTGCATGACCAATAGATTTACAGTCCACTGGTCATGGTCCAGGTTGCCAGTACACAAAAAAAACATAAATCCAACCTGTTTGTATGATCGTTTTCTGTGTATCATTGTTTACACACAACACTGTACTATAAGTATCAAAGACAGTATTATATCATTATTATATATAGGTAATACAGAATGGGAGATACATTCATGTACATGTAACTAGCTATAGTCATAGTGCTTGGTTACAAGCCATTGAAGGACCATGTTTCACTGTATAACATGAATAATGTAATTAAACACAATTTTCTTTTAATTTTCTTATTTTTAATTCTCATCATATGAATCTTGCGGTCTGTTTTAGGTAATTTCCCACAATAAATTATGATTCAATACATGTAGGTGTTATCCTTTCTCATTTTCATTCCTACTTTACTTGTACAAGCAAGTCAGGAGTATATAAAATTAATGTGAGTGGTGGTCATATGTTGCTCTGTATTGTCAAGTTTGTTAAAAAAAACCATCATGGGTGAGGTAGTACCTGCACCTGCCTCTATTATTCTTTTTTATTATAAAGATTTTCATACATGTACATGCATTTGGAACCCATTTCACATCTTCCAGGGTTTTGAACAACCTGAGATGAGTTTAAACACAAATACATCAATTTCAATTACTTTTAAATTTCTTTCAAAAACTCTTAAGTTGTCTTTTTTCTTAGATCTCTCACTGAAAACTGTTATTGGGGTGTCGTTCTCAAACGTGATACCATGTCTGACTTCCCATTGAGTCTCTGAACCTGTGATTACAGGATATTCAAGGGAACACTCTTCTAACGAACTTGTTTCGGCTCCCATTGATATTTTTGTATCACATTTACATTGTTTATGCCCTAGAAATCTCAAAAATAAAAAAATACTGAAAATAAAAAATAACCGGAAGTCAAAATTATTAAGTAAGATCTGACAGAAACTCCGAAAAGGAAACGATTATTTTCTCCGGAAATATGATTAAATATTCTTCTTGAGCTGATTACAAATGCGTTCAACTTTGTCATAAAGTTGTTTAATTAGTTTTAATTTAATATTTCTTCGAATTCACAGTCGATTTATATATCTTATCTTCCCATTTGTTAAAGGGGCACTAGCTACGAGATCTATGAAAAACCTATTATATAGATATTATTTTTTGGCTCAATTCCTCAATCAGTCATGAAATTTTTATAGTGAAATAATTATTCCTTTATAGTAGCCAACATCGTTCAATTTTGTCAAAATAAGCAAAAAAAACTATTTGATTATGACTTATTCACTGCAAGTATTTGACCTCATTGAATCCGTATTTTAATTTTATTTTTACTTTAATTTGACAACGGACCCCTCAGTAGCTTGAGATGGATAACACTTAAATTGTTTGTATAAACTTATTTAAAGGAAGAGAATGTCACCATTGAAAGTGAAACAAAGGTAAATCATTTGATTGACTGATTCGATCCGCAACTAAACATTCTAATACAGGTAAAAACGATGATAAATATTTTTTTTTATCTGTAATATAAAATTAAATAGACCTAGAATAATTCAATAGCACGTGTTTGCTCAATCATTTAATATCCATTATTTATGTTTACATCGCTTAATTATATGGTCATCGGATGACTATAGAGGTCAACTCGATAAACAATTAGATGGCGTCTAGACTCAAATACACACGAAACGAAGCTACGTATTTTCATGCCTGTGCCTTGTTTGTTCTTTTATTTAGACTTTTAATAGTTTGGAAATGTTTTACATTGTTATAAATCAAATATAAGAATTGGATTAGAATCGGTAAACATGAATTTGGCAGCTAGTGATCCTTAAATTTAACATTTTCTTTCATCATGGTTTAACTCTTCTCTCGCTCTTAAAGTGCACTACGCGCGGTTGCCGCATCATTCTAACGAAAGTTAAGTCATTGCATAGGCCCTACGGAAAAACTGTCGGCGAATAAGAGTGCGGATTGCATGCCTTAATTGGATGATAGATCTTTCAGCATTTTGTGCAACAAAATAATTTAAAACCTTCTAAACTACCC
The DNA here is from genome assembly GCF_036588685.1 of Mytilus trossulus. NCBI lineage: Eukaryota > Metazoa > Mollusca > Bivalvia > Mytilida > Mytilidae > Mytilus > Mytilus trossulus. Next base: position 99,771,231 of record NC_086374.1, read on the forward strand.
TTAATTCTATTATCCTTAAACATAAAATTCAGTGGTGAAGTTCCATTCTCTTTTGATTGTCTTTCAAAAGTTTTTTTAAAAGTGAATTGGTGTATATATGAATTTTGTAATCCTAAAAAATATGTTGAACTGACTGGTCAGATACTCAAATGTGTATATATTGCGGCAAACTTTCCCTCGGATGGACGTCAAAGACGTTAGCGCCGATTTGTTTTCTTGTGTGACGTCATGCCACTATACTGATTTTAACAACGTCGAGACAAGACAACCTGGGCATTTCTTATCAAGATGATTGGGACATTGTATAAATTCAGCGTTTTGCATACGGCTATTTCAACTATTGGTTCGGAGATCCAGGATGCCGTGAGAAGGGTAGGAAGTTTATGGCATTTGTGTGTGTTTATATGGTCCTGCATTTTTGTGCTATACAAGAAAAACAACCATTCAGCGTACATTGGACAGCTAAATACAAGATTCATGATAGTTGCCATACTTTATTTATTTTTACATAACTATGTTTTGGCAAACTTCAGATGGCTTAGATTTCTGAGATTTAGAAGAACGAGGTTTATTGCCAAAATGATCATAACAATGTGCGCACCAGTAGCATTCTTGTATCACATGTGGTTTCCTTTTCAAACAAAGATTGATTGTATTTTCCAACTTGGACTTTTAGAAATCGATTTTGAGGAACCTTGCCAGGGATTTCAATTAATGACAGTTGCACTTGCAGCGTTAGTGACATTATTTATCACAGTTCGCAACCAGGATGCTTCAAACAACGCAGTAAAGCGAGGAAGAAATAGTATTAGCGATTTAACCACACCAATTAAAGAATATTCTGGAATGATGACTAGGAGCCGTTCTGATTCTGCCACAAAAATGTGTTTAAGAACTCCATTGCGGTATAAAGATGATTAACATCGAAAGAAGACATCATTTCCAAACTATATGCTGTTTCTAATTTCACCTTATAAGACATAATTTGTTACTTAATTACACTATAAATACATTAATACATTTCGCGCATTTAGTTAATTCTTTTATCAATATATTATGTTGAAATCCACAATATCTTTCTTTCTTCTTTTAGTTATATCAGAAAAATGTACTATAGTAATTAAATTTGTATTTTATATCTGCCGGTTATTTTATTGAAAATTTATGGTGGGTTTTTTTTCGTAGACAAGTTTCTATGGGCTCATCAATTCCTTAAAACACAGTGTACTTACAACGAAAATATCAATGGAAAAACTTTAGCAATAATCTTATTCATCTTTGATTATTACACAGGAAAGTCCTCAACAATGATCGAGTAGATAAAAGAGGTGCTTGTATACCGTTTGTTTTTCTCTCTTTCTCTTTTAAGTTCCAATCCAATTTGCATCATTAGATATTCTGACATTGAAAGTGTCGAATTAGTGAAAGGTCACAATATAGAAAGTTCCGAAATTGTATTTTCGAAATATCTCTTATACATGTACGATTCCATTGATCGCCACATTACACCATTACAGACCCGTTGAAGAGGCAAACTATTCCCGCCTCAGATTTAGGGAAACTGTTCCAGAAGATAAATACACCCTTCTAACATGTAGAAATAACGTCGTACCAATGCCTTCGCTTCAGAAAAAAATATGAATGAACAAAAATCTCGACCTATGTTTTGAAAGCACAATGAAAATGTATATTTAGCACTTCGTACAATTTTATTAGAATGAAGAGGCGCGAAATATTGATTGTTGTTTGGTTGGCGTCCCGTGGTAAATACTCATGCGTACATTTCGGATACAATAAAAGACAGTTTTATAGGTTTTGAGCAGGGCAGATATTATGATAGGAAAAAGTAAAAACACAAAAATACTGAACTCCGAGGAAAATTCAAAAAGGAAAGTCCAAAATCAAAAGTCTAAACACATCAAACGAATGGATAACAACTGTCATATTCGTATATAGGAACGAAATATGGATTTATATAAGAGTAAGAAGTTAGGGTATGATTGCCAATGAGCCAACTCTCTACCAAAGACCAAAATGACGTACAGGTCACCATAGGGACTACGGCCATGAACGAAACCCATACTAGCAATAAATTGCAGATGTTAAACAAGATAGCGGATGCCTATAAACTCACCAGTAGACCTTGGACAGCTAGTGGTGGACTGTGACAGAACAACAACAAAGATACACACAAAACAATACACGTAATTTAAATGTAAATGATAAATTTTTGATGAATCGTACATTTTATTTTGCTGCGTACTAAATTGGATGAGGTTCAAATGTTTTTATTCAAGGAACACAGGCGAGGTGTCGAAATGTTCGACGATAGATTTTCTTTTACTTCTCTTAAGCCCTCTAAATCAAAGGCCTCTTTTTTTGGCAAAATGTAAAGTCCCCTAAAATAAAAATAAAGACCTATATCTGCCCTTAGTTTTAAAAGTTATTTTGGTTCCATTTTAATTAAATCTTTTTAAAATGTCATTTACTCCCCGTCAAATATCAAAAGTCCTAACTTCGGAAAACAGAGTTTCCAAAGACACATTTTTCGGGCAAAAAAAGTAGTTTTATTGAAAAATCGCTAAAAACTGGATTTCAAGTTTGTATGTTATGCAATTATAAATTAAATCTTCAAATAATATGATTTCAAAAAGCCATTTTGAGCGTGTTAAAAGGCGTTAGGCCAAGTCAAAAGAAAAATAACAAAAATACTGAACACCGAGGAAAATTCTCAAACACATCAAAAGAATGGATAACAACTGTCATATTCCTGACTTGGTACAGGCGCTTTATTATGTAGAACATGAACGTGACTCACAGCTAGCTAACTTTGAACCTCTCAGTTGTATGACAGTCGCATCAAATTCCATTATATTTACAAGGCAGTGGCTATTTGACCGGCACCGGCTAAATAGCAAATTTGCTATTTGACCGGCACCGGCAAAATAGCAAATTTGCTATTTAGCCGGCACTGAATAAAGCTGTTCATTGATGTGATTAGTAGAGAATAAGTAAGCTTTAATAAGCATATATAATTATAAATGATAATTTTGAATCATTTTATCACAATATCAAGCATTAAAAATACACTGAGTACAATCAATTTTTTTGTATTGAAGATGTTCATAAATATATAATTTATAACTTTATAATATTAATTAAAAGCATGATAACACATTTGTATATATACATTTTTAAATATATTTTTTTTCTAAAATGTTTACAAAAAAATTGATGCCCGAATCTGTGTAAAATCTGGTTTTAAAAATATCCTGCCATGCTATAGAAAAATAGTGTTATGTAAAACTACGTACATCTTCAACTAGAGGCTCTAAAGAGCCTGTGTCGCTCACCTTGGTGTATGTGAGTATTTGACAAAGGACGAAGATGGATTCATGACAAAATTGTGTTATGGTGGTGGTGATGTGTTTGTACATCTTACTTTACTGAACAGTCTTGCTGATAAACAATTTCAAAGTGTCAGATTTGCTCTATATGCTTTGGTTTTTGAGTTATAAGTCAAAGACTGCATTTTACCCCTATGTTCTATTTTTAGCTGTGGCAGCCATCTTGATTCGTTGGCCGAGGTCATGCCACACATTTTTTAAACTCTATAACCCAATGATAATTGTGGCCAAGTTTGGTTTAATTTGGCCCAGTAGTTTCAGAGGAGAAGATTCTTGTAAAAGTTAACGACGACAGACGACGATGACGGACGCCAAGTGATGAGAAAAGCTCACTTGGCCCTTTGGACCAGGTGAGCTAAAAAGACAATATTAAAAGTTGTTTGCTACGAATTTCAAAAGGACACATGATTTAACATTTGAAATTGTTACAAAACCAATGCTTTGCCTTTGAAAGTTGTTTTAATCTAATACAAGATAAATGTTGCCACTCCAAACAGGAACTACTCTTTCTGCTCCAGTTTTACTTCAGACCTTAGTAAAAACTATTTCAGGATATAAGCACAAGCATATGGTGTCACCAACTCTTGATATTTATATTAAGGTGAATCATTTGAGAATGCTGAACCAGTCCTCTTTTGAAATATACCACTTGTCTTGAGGTCTCGTTCTGTTCGCAAAGAATTTAAGGTAATCAGAAAGTGTTCAGCAAAATCTGAAAATGTGGAGTAATGATGTATCACAGATTTATAAATATTAGAGAAAAACATACATTTAGTAATGTATATACAAATTTGTTTTCATGCTTTTAATTAATATTATAAAGTTATAAATTATTTATTTATGAACATGATGAACATCTTCAATAAATTTTTTTTATTGTACTCCGTGTATTTTTAATGCTTGATAACTTTAAAGAGGAGGCATGCTGTCAAAAATAGTATTATAATTAATACTATTAATCTATGTTTTTGTTTTTCTTTCAATGTTACATGTTTGTAGTGTAACTGTTTATTGACTATCGCTTTGTAATTTTAATATGCCTGTTTGTTTGTTTTTTTGTTGTGTATTTTAGTAACAATCCTATTGTTTAGATTTCAAACTAATAAAATTCTTATTCTTATTCTGATATTGTGATAAAATGATTTTAAAATAATATCATAAAGCTTATTTATTCTCTACTAATCACATCAATGAGAAGTTTTATTCAGTGCCGGCTAAATAGCAAATTTGCTATTTTGCCGGTGCCGGTCAAATAGCAAATTTGCTATTTAGCCGGTGCCGGTCAAATAGCCACTGCCTATTTACAACGATTCGTGAGAAAAACAAAATGACATAATGGAAAATCATTTCTATAAATTTCCTAACAAAACTTAGAATTTTTATCGAAAAACTAAGGATTTTTCTAGTCCTATGGATAGATTACCTTAGCCGATTTTGGCACAACTTTTTGGAATTTTGGATCCTCAATGCTCTTCAACTTTGTACTTGTTTGGCTATATAACTATTTCGATATGAGCGTCCCTGATGAGTCTTATGTAGACAAAATGCGCGTCTGGCGTATATATATAAAATTTAGTCCTGGTATCTATGAGGAGTTAATTGGACCGTGGCAAAGTTTTCTTAGACCATGTTTTTATGCACAAAATGATAGTGACAGTAGATGACTGGTCTAAGTTTATCGTGATTATTATTTCGAACTCTTATGTCGGTATCATGTCACTTTTCCTCAAACTTTTGCATAGTCGGAAACGTAATACCTCCATCAAGTATCATGCAATACCTCAAATGAATGGATAAACAAACTCTTAAGTTTTATAAATTTGTAAACCTCTATCACATAAGGAATACAGACAATATAAATTTGATTTCAAGCTTACCAAAAAATTATGATTTCCCCCGGATTCTTTTATACTCATTTGAGTGTAATTTCACGAGTCCCTCCCGACTTTGTTTCCCGTTTTCACATACATTTAACACGCTTACAAAAAAAGGCCAATCCTGCGTCACACTTAGACCTTAATGAGACCAACTATTGGAGGAGGGACGTTTACTAGATATGTTAGTTATACGTCCTTGATTGGAGGTGAAGATTAGTTACAGTATAGTTACAGACTCAGTTAACCCGACAGCTCCAGATCACATATAGCTTCGTATTATTTTGTTTTTGTCTGGAATATGCTTATAATATTTGCAGCAAATTATGCAATTAATTAATAGGTATGGACAAAAATAACAAAGCAGATTAGTTACAAAAAGCCACGCAATAATGAATTTGACAGTGTGTGTAACAGTGATATGCATGATAAAAAAATCACAAGCGTTCAAATTTCCCGCGGGAAAACTTTCGACAAGTGCTCTTGGGATTTATCCATACGCATAGAAGCACCGTTAGGAGAAAATGGCGTTCTAAAATATTGGGATTGCTTGCTATTGTAGATGGAGGTGTTTTTGTTCTCTATCAACCAAATCGTCTAATTGGTAAGAATAATAAGATGACCCAATTGATATAGACACGGGAACTGTCTTTTGTTGACCAGGAATTGTTTTTGAAATGTAAATATCACAACATTTACAAGGATTTAATGGCGTAATACTTTGGCAATTTCTCCCAAATTATTGACTAATTCTCAGTATCAACAGTTTTCGTGTATAAAATTTTATTATAATGGTTCTGCATAGTAAGAAATATAAAAACATAAGCTCTGGTGAGTTTACCAAATTTAAAAAAAAGAACATGTACAATGTAAAATATACATCTGAAGAAGCCAGGCAACAACCAAATTCAAAATTTCTAGCAATCTTTATATATATACATTTTTTAAAATGTATCCATATATTTAAATAGCATCAGTTAACAAAGATGCTCATGTGGCAAGCACATATATACTATAGTCACCTGACAGTATGTTGACCAGCAGCAAATCCTGGACTGCCCAAAATCACATTTGTTCCCATGAATTCATGCTCTTTATAATTCCCCACCCCCCATTTCATGAATTGATGAAATAAATAATGAAAATTTTCATGATTATCAATGGCAGATCCAGGATTTTTGAAAGGGGGCGTAAATCTATAGGGGTCTCATTAGGGGGTTCCGATCCAGGATCCCGCTTAGCTGTTTTGTCAGATTCCCATATCCCGCTAACTGTTTTGTCAGATTCTCTTATCCCGCTTACACTATGTATGTAAGCAATTCTCATTTTTTTGTCATTTCCTGGGTCCCGCAAGACCATTTCCCGTTTTCATGCCACAATAATTTGACTTTCACATGTCATGCTTACAAAAAATTGGCGATCCCGCGTCACACTTAGACCCCAATGAGACCCACTCTATAAACAAGATAAATCAGATTATATACTGCTGAAGATACAAAACGACTATCAGACTCATCACATTGACATTGCCATGACTTTAAAAAGTATCAAATATTTAGATATATCTATAATACTAAAATGACGATGTCCAATTTGTCAGCCGTCATCAGGTAAAAACGACAAATCAAATAATTCAATTTTATATATAGCCAATATAGGATAATGGTGTTGATTAAAAATTGCACCACTCCAGACCCGTTTGTTTTCCACATAATTAATAGTGGCAATAATTAACGAGTTCCGGGTCGAATCCGATACTGATACCAATAGTACATTCACCTGTTACCTATTACATTATCTGTACGTTCCGCATCTGACAGGCGCACCACCAAACAGTGTATTTCGGATTTTGCTATATACACAAGTCATAATTACAGGGTTGCAGTACTAATTCAATCATTGACAAATTGTTCCCTATTGTAGTATTTAATCAGTAAGACTTTCTAAGATGACAATACGAATACTAAAATTCTGGACTTAAATAAGGCGTATAAGCAGTTTCAATTTGTTAGCTGGCATGACGTAAAACAGCTAATCAAAGGATCCAACTTTATTTATAACTAATATAGGACAATGCTGTTGATAAAAAAAATACTCCCTTCCAGGACCTTAGGTTTTCAAATATTTAATATAACCAATAATTGATAACTTCCAGGTCGACGGGTACAACTCATAGTTATATACTTTAAATAAGTCACGGACCCGCAATATCACCGGTGTGTTCTAGTATATCTAAAAAACATCTAATAATTTTATAACCTGTATTTAAAAAAAAAAAAAAAAATACATGTGCAGGATGCGAACAAATCCAGGGTGCAAATGTGAGTTGCAAATATGTGCAGGGGGCTGACAGGTTACAGGACCCACTAACTGTCTAAGATGGGACCTGGTGAGCTGCATTCCAGTCATGAATGCTTCAGTGTTTGAACCTAGAAAAACAAAATATAACAAACAGTGGTAAGGGGGAGGGGGACAGGGCCTCTGGAAACCCATCTTAATCCACCTCTGACATGTACATACATGTATAACCACTGAATAATTGTCATTTCTGGGAGTTGAGAGGACTTTTTATTTTTAAATTACAAAAGTCATTGGTCATGAATTCTTTTCACTGATGCTTTTATATAGGACCCTTACAAAAACCTTTTCATTTGATAATTCAAATGGTCTTGCTGTTCTTGCAGCTTGTCACAAGAGCCATGCATACTAAAGACCATTTAAAAAAATATATGAATTTGTGAAGATTTCAAAGAGCTTTAAGTACCTGTGTACTTAGCTTATGCATTTAGAATGATTGGTTTCTTGATTATCTTTAATCAGTTGTTTTGTGTTCTAGACAAAGGAGAAAAAATGAGTAAAGTATCTCCAGAAGAAGAAAGATCAAAGATTTCTAAACAAGTAAGTGATAGTTCAGAATTCAAGATAAATGAAAGGATCAGTTTGGTACATATTACTAGACAACAGTCTCAGACATTTTGCACATCAGTATATATGTTGTGTACAAGATATCATGTTGTACAAATTATAATTTGTACAAAAATATTGTACAAATTATAATTTGTATTTTAACTTTGTACAAATTATAATTTGTACAAAACGAGCCTGTACAAATTATAATTTGTACAAAATTTGACAAAAATTCACTTATAACTTGTACAACAGTTTCAAATATAAATTTTGGTCAAAAATGCATTGATTCACACGATAGAATTGTAGTTAACTGACCACACACCAAACCTTATTAACTAGTTATCAAAGGTACCAGGATTATAATTTAGTACGCCAGACGCGCGTTTCGTCTACATAAGACTCATCAGTGACGCTCATATCGAAATAGTTATAAACCAAACAAATACAAAAACAAATTACACCGTTTTTACACAACTACAAAAGGCAGTTTGATCTTGAAATTTTTGAGAGAAAAAAAAGTAAACAAATAGGATTTTTTTTCAAATTGTCAATACACAAACTACTTTTTCTTAAAAATATATCGTTCAATAGTAGTGCTTGAATAGTACTTATCGTTATTTCGAGGATTATTTTTTTATTCCGAAACTTTTCAAAACGGATTATAGTTTGTATCGTGAAAGATCGTGTACAGCATTTTGATGATCGTTAAAAGGATCTCAAAAGGTTTGTTTGCCACTAACTTATAAAATCAGTCTATTAGTTGGAGCCAGGGGTTCCAGCAGCCGTACGCTCTTTTCAATGGTTCATTTTCAAAAAATATTATTTTTCAATAAACAAATACACATGTTTATTCACAGCAACGGTTCCTGAGCTTCAACGTTTGCTATGTGAAGCAGATAAAGGGAAAACAGGTCGTCGTGGAATTGAGAGTGAAAAGATGGTTTGCAATATCAGATTCCATAAATCACTAGATCACCTGCTCAAACGAATGATAAAGTACTGATTTTAGAATTTTTAAACTTAGGTCTAATGTGTATCAATGCTGTTTCTCCAAAATCCATATGATAAATTATTGTACAAGTTATAAGTGAATTTTTGTCCAATTTTGTACAAATTGTAATTTGTACAAGCAATTTTTGTACAAATTACAATTTGTACAAAGTCAAAATACAAATTATAATTTGTACAAAATGATAACTTGTACACAACATATATATTATAAATTGTAGGGTAACATTTATTTTGGAATATTGGGGGTAAAAGTAACCCAGTTATATAAAAAAAAAAGTGTTCAAATTATGAAGAACAAATCTCCAATAATAATGCTGCTTTTTTAGGCAGACCACAAAATAAAGGGTACAGGAAATATTTAGATAAAGAATTTTTCTTTTTTGAATCACAGATGTTGTCAACCTCTCATTCTTTACTCTGATGCTTTATACAGTACTTTTGACTAACTAAAATAAAACCTTTCACTTGAAATTTTAATGGCCATGGCTGTGGATTATTTCACATTTTTTGTTTTGATAATAGTTATCAAAGGTACCAGGATTATGATTTAGTACACCAGACACACGTTTCGTCCACAAAAGACTCATCAGTGATGCTCATATCAAAATATTTATAAAGCCAAACAAGTACAAAGTTGAAGAGCATTAAGAATCCAAAATTCCAAAAAGGCATGAACTTGATTTATTACAAGTATTAATGAAATTACACTTTTTCATGAATTCTAGAAATTTTTGAGCTGATATTAGTCTTCAGACCTTTCTCATTTTGTTCATTAGGGAATGGTATGTGGAACTTGTATTATAAAACAGTATTAACTGACACGTAGTGACTTTCTAAATTAAAGAATTTTCATACTTGGTTTCATAAAATATATAAAAAAAAGTATCTTTCACCTATTTAATATAAAAAATTTGGTCAGTTCATGTATTGACAAATACAAATCAGTGAAAGCAATCAAATGATGAGAAATAATGAGAGAAGGTATGATTGCCACTCACTTGCATCAGATAGGTAATTATGGTCTCCAACAATGACCATTCCATATATATGGTATAGTCACCTATAAGACAACCTGTAAAACCTTTTAAGTGATAAAACCAAATGCCCAATTTATATGAAAAACCAGTAAATGAAAAACATTTGTGATCAACAGCTAACCACGACAACTACTGAATTGTATAGGCTACATGTATATAAAATAAGGATATTTTATAATTTAAAATCTCATTATAAATTGTTTACATCAGGTAACTATATAACTTCTTTAAATAAAATTACAAAATATGCCTACAAATTTGTATAATGTATTGATTTATCATGTAGGCAAAATCTGATATTACTGAAGATGGTAAAACAGAAAATGGAGGTAGAAGTAAACGTAGGAAAAGACCGCGACAAATGTTCTCACCTGATGATGACTCACAGCTCTCAAGACGAAAACAAAAGAAACCGAAACGTTTTCCCTTTTCTTCCACAGCACCAGATAGACCTTGTGATATTCTTCAAGATGGTGAGTTATACTCTGGAAAAGTATGATAAATAGAAGTAAATTAGTGGTTTGTTCCTATAGTAGATTTTTTTTTTAATAAGTAAAGTATAGGGGGGTAGGATCCCTAAATCCCATGCTTAAAAACACTAAATTCCAAGGTCTTTAAATCCTGATACCCAATAATTTCTTGAAAAAAAAATCCGGGATCCTGAAAGGGTCAATCCAGAAATCCCCAGCTTAAAAACAACTGATCACAATGTCCCCATAAGGTCCTATCCCCCATCATATACCAATATTTTTGGATTTTGGAAAAAAAAATGTAAATTCATGGATATTAGATTTAAAAATTTGAAAAGTTATAAGCATTACAAGCATATTGAAATATTTGTACTCTTTAAATTCATGGTTTACCAGAGTTGGGGTAATTGTAATTGTAATCGTTAATCAGCTGTAATTGATTACAATTCTTCAAGTAATCATTGTAATCATTAATCAGCCAAAAATCTGATGACATGTAATTTAATTTAATCAATTACTTTTAAAAATACCCTGTAATCCTGATTACTTTATGATTACATTCTGATTACAATGAAAAAATATCTGAAACTGTGTTTATGGTCAATAAAGGAAACTTTTTGTTACTCTTATTCAATTCATATTGAACATGTTGAGATAGTTTGGTTTACTTTATTTTTTATAAAACATGACAATTGGTTTGTATACTTCAGTAAAAAATAAACTGTTACAGTATTGAAAAGTCATCCAGAGCCTAAGAAGAGACATATAATATAATTATATGTTTCTGGCCTTAGTAAAAAATATTGTACATATATTCACAATTTAAAGATGTACATATATATATATTTGATAATAACTGTTATATTCAAGTAATACTTTTCTTTAACCTTAATTATAATCTTTTGTTAATATTGTGATTTTTGTCATCTTTAAATTGACAGGTAGGAAACCAATTAAGGTTTGTTTTTATTGCAATTACCAACTGAGTATAGCTGTAGGACAATATATATGGTAAAAGATAAATCAGACATGTGATCATTTATCTAATTAGCACAAAATTAATTAAAAGTTGGACAAATATCTTGTTAAAAATAAGCAATTTTTTTTATGTATTTGGACTGAACATGTAAAATGCAATGATTTTTAGCACTTTGTATTTTGTTTTAGGTTTACCTAAATCAATGAATTTGGGTAAATTGTACTCCACAAATGATGAAAAAAAATTCCGCCAAATTAAAAGTGTACATACAAAGGTATTAATAAAAGTTTTTTTTATCTGCCAAAATAATAACCGCCTAAATATTTCGTATACCTTGTTCAATTAAAATCGTGAAAATAACCCGCTATACGGTATTTGGCGTATGGAAGGACTGTGAGTAGTACATGTCCAACTGGCAGGTGTCATCTGACCTTGACCTCATTTTCATGCTTCAGTGGTTATAGTTAAGATTTTGTGTTGTTGCCTGTTTCTCTTATACTTTATCCAATTGGTCTACTTTATTTGTTGTATGGAATGATTGTAAGGTGTATATGTCTATGTGTCTATATGTCTATTGTAATGTCTAGCGGGCAGATGTCATTTGACCTTGACCTCATTTTCATGGTTCAGTGGTTATAGTTAAGTTTTTGTGTTTTGGTCTGTTTTTCTTATTCTTTATGCAATAGGTTTACTATATTTGTTGTATGGAATGATTGTAAGGTGTATATGTCTAGGGGGCAGATGTCATTTGACCTTGACCTCATTTTCATGGTTCAGTGGTTATAGTTAAGTTTTTTACTTTTGGTCTTTTTATCTAATATTATATGCCAAAGGTCAACTATATTTGGTGTATGGAAATATGTTATGATCTTTTTGTCAGTCCCGCACGTTTTATTTGACCATGACCTTTATTTCACAGTTCAATGCACAGTGTTTAGTTTTTGTGTTTTGGTCTATTTTTCTTTAACTATAAGTAATAGGTCAACTATATTTAATGTGTGGAAGCATTGTTAGCTGTACATGTCTGCCTGGCATGGTTCATCTGACCTTGACCTCATTTTCATTGTTCATTGGTCTTTGTTTATCTATCTTGGTTAATGTTAAGTTTATGTGACAGTTGTAATAAAGCTTTATACTTAGGACTATCAATATAATATCAATGATTAGTAAAGAAGGTGAGACATTTCAGTGTGTGCACTCTTGTTTTTCATTATGAAGGACTTTTGATATATTGGATTACAAAAAAACATCTTAATTATATTGATAACAAAAACCAAACAAAAACAATGTTTTGTTGCTATCATTTTGTAGGAACTCCATTTTGTTGTGATTTGTGCAAGTCAAGATATGTTATCAACAGATTCTCAAAGAAGTCTTTGAAGAATAGGCGTTCCAAGCATGTTCCAGCACCTAAACAGAAATATGATCCAGTAAAACAGAAAATGTTACTGTTATGTAATGCTTGTGGTAAGTGATTATAGAAAAGGATAGAAATTTGATATTACAGTGTAACCTGGCTTATCCAACATATGAGTATTCCTACATCCTGCTTTAACCGACACAATTTCATGGTCCCAAAATTTGCCTATCCTTGCAGAAAAAAACTGAGTATTCTGACATCCTACTAAGCAGACTTGTTTTTCAGGTCTGATAACACAGGTTACACTGTAAACTCTCAAATACCTAATTGCTATTTGTCTGTCATTACTGCACATAACAGTCATTCATGTAAAATCTGATGTCACAAGAGAAATGTCTTGATGCCACTTAAGAAAAAGGGTTGTTGCATGAATGCAGTGAAGTGCAAGTGTCACATATTCTATGTTCAAATTAAAAAAATCATTATTTATGAATTGATATAAAACATAAATCAAATTTCTTACTATATATAAAAAAGATGTGGTATGATTGCCAATGAGACAACTCTTCACAAGAGACAATATGACACAGAAACTAATAATTATGAGTCACTGTACATCCTTCAACAATGAGCAAACCCCATACCGCATAGTCAGCTATCATAAGGATATGGTTCAAGTAAATTTATCAAGGTGCATGTTTATCCACAGTACAGTTTCATAGAAGGGATAAGTTGAACCAAAAAAAATATGAAAATTGCTACACATTTATAAGAATCATTTCTATCTATTTAATACAGGTCTTACTTTGGATCGTCCTAAAAAGAGAAAGAACACTAGTTCTGTATCGAATGAACAGGAGAGAGAGAAATACATTAAAGAGGCAAAAGCATGGGCAAAACAGTTAGCTGATCAATATGATCTTCCTAATGGTAAGAAAGCATAAAAATTATACACATAAGCAATAATTGCAAAAGCTGTATCAGAAATGCACATTTCATGTAAAAGTTTTACATCGTTAAAATGTAAAGATCTGAACATGTTTCTGGTTCATATTCTGTTTCTCAGAATCATTATATATATTAACACCAATTAGCAATTCATATTTGTAATAATTTGCCTGAGAATGATATTTGAACCTTATGTTTTGATAATTTAATTTTGAATTTAACACATCTTTTGATTGGCTGAATGTGTATTGTCTATTAGCTCATAGACATAATTTTGTCATGTGAATGTGACATCTTCAACGTTTTTTTCTTCAAAATTTACTCCTTACAAATGGTATTTTGAATTAAATTATTAGGAATGACTATAATATTTTTTCTGTCTATTTGAAATAACATTTAAAATGTGGTGCATGTTTTTAAATAACTTGCTTTGCAGGTTAAAAATATCTGTGTGCACAACATTTTAAAGGTTATTTCTTCACAGACAGAAAACATACAGTCATTCCTTTAAAAAATGCTACAATTGATATTAAAAAATAGAGTCAGTTAATGTTTAAACTAGCACAGAATCACAGAAATATTTATATCTTTTTCTACAAATAGTGCTGAACTTAATTTTTTTGCATTTGAGAGCTAATACATTTTTTGTATTATAATCTTATAACATTTTCTTTCCAGCTATACATCTATATTGCCCTGTAATTAAAAGAAAGAAATGTTCCTGTCTACAGATATATATTGAGGCTAATGGTAAATAATTTGATTTTGGATGTAACACATCTTCTGATTGGCTGAGAGAATTTTGTTTATCAGCTCATAGATATAATTTTGTCATGTGACCCTGATGCATTCAACATGTTTTACCTGATTTACTCCTTGATAATGGAATTTAAAATCAAATTATCAGGAATATTAATGATTGCAATATTTTTTTTAATCTATTCAAAATAACATTTAAAATGTGGTGCACATTGCCTTAGCTTGTATGTTTTAATGTGATAAATTGTCCCTTTGAAATTTTGAAGCAAAATTTTAATGCCAATTCTTCTTTCCTTTATTGGACTGATTTAAGAGATTCTGCCATTTTTGTTATATTATTTAAGTTAATTTGTTCATTTTGAAATAAATTTACAAAAAGTATGTGACTGTGTTACTTTAAAATTAATTTGAACTTTAAAATGCTTTTCTGGATAGAGTATCATTAGGAATGCGCATTAGATAAAACATGTGGAGAGCCTAAATTGTAAAAATTAAACAGTATCCTATGGTATGTTGATTCCTCTGTTTATTTTCAAAGTGTTCATAATATTCAGGCAAGTATATAGCTGTTTTATGACCTTAAATCTCATTTTTAATCCTATTACTTCTACAAATATTTAAAGTGTCTACTGTACATTATAATTTGGAATAACACCAAATTGGCTATTAATTTAAATTGCTAGAAGTACCAGTTTACCCAAATAGAAAAAAATGTTTTCAAGGAATATGAAAAAAATTACAAATGATCTAAATTTTTAGCTTTATTTTTTTTTAAAAACAAACTGTATTATGCTGTGTTTTTATTTTATGATTTTTCACAACATAGTTATCTTAAAATCACAAAAATTTATAAGGTAATGTGAAATTGTTTGAAACAGGGAGAAACACAATGTACCTGAATTACTGTTTCATATACAACTATCTTGTGTAAATATCTGGAGTTGTTTTCTATTGGTGCCCTTTATAGCTTGCTGTTCGGTGTGAGCCAAGGCTCCATCTTGAAGACCATACTTTGACCTATAATGGTTTTTCTTTTACATATTGTGACTTGGATGGAGAGTTGTCTCATTGGCACTCATACCACATCTTCTTATATCTGTTGTTTTCTATTTCAGGACAGGAAGCTGAGAAGCAAAAAAGGGCATCACAGCTCAGTGCCATGGCATCAGAAGCTAGGCGTCTGAGTGCATTAAAATGTTATGATAGAAATGAAGCTGAGAGTCTGAGAACACCTGAGAAAGCTTCAGAAAAAAGTCCTGAAAAACAGCAAGACAATATCACTGAAAATAGTTCGGAACAAAACTCAGATAATAGTCCAGCAAAAAAGGTCAAGAGGTAAGTTACAGATACAGGTAATATGAAGTTTAATCAACAAAATGACCATTAAACTTCATTGAAATTCATTGCAGATGATTTCTTTATTTAGGTTTAGACAATTCTTTATTTGTGCCTATAACTTATCTATACTTAAATTTGTTGAATATTGAAATTTGCGGTTAAATTATAACCTCGAAATCAGTATTCCATGAATAATGATGTATTCA
Source organism: Mytilus trossulus (assembly GCF_036588685.1). Taxonomy (NCBI): domain Eukaryota; kingdom Metazoa; phylum Mollusca; class Bivalvia; order Mytilida; family Mytilidae; genus Mytilus; species Mytilus trossulus. The sequence continues at coordinate 99,787,530 of NC_086374.1, forward strand.
TATTATAATGAAAGAGAACTAGATTGAGAGCCAATTTTTTTTACTAAGAATTATTTCATGTCTTCAGTTTACCGTTTTGTCATATATATCTTTGTTTAAAGCTTTAATATAAAGTACTCAACTCAGATATTAACTTTATAATACCGGTATACAATATTGCATGACATAAACACGGAAAAGGATTATTTATTTCAGGAATGTTATCATTGGACTTGGAAACGGGCACAAAAAGTCAGAGAAATTTGCTGAATTTGTATTAATGAACAGAGATTACTTAAAGAGAAAACTTCAGCTGTGTGAACGTGCTACTCAGAAAATTCTCTGTTACTCCAACAACTTCTTACATAAAAGATTAAAAACAGAGGAGGTAATATATTGTAACGGGCGGGGGGAGGGGTGTAGTGTATATTTTCTGTCTGTAAATATTACAGATTTCTGTTTAGATACTGCTACACTGCTTTCCAGCTGGATAATATAGTCTAATATAACTGGATAGCTGTTATACACTGGAACTACTGTCTAGGATACTGTCAGCAGATGATATCTTGTTTTAGTTTGTGTTCATAATTCGTTTGACAAATATAGATTTGGGAGAGGGGTTGTAAATCTTATCTTTCAACGACTACAGAATAAACAAAGTGAACTCATAAAAACGTAATGCAAATATAGAACTAATAACTCTTTTAATTTAGCAATAAATAATATTGCTAATAACAATCAGATGTAAACAATTATATTAACAAATATATTAATATTTAAAACCTCTTTCTGCTCCAGCTGCCTATGCCTATATAGAAATAATAGTGATTAAACAAAATACTTCTCTGGAATCTATTGTAGCTAAAACAGGGAAAACGGGGAAAGCTCTGGTTAGGAACAAATAAATATGGACATAAGACACATTCAAATATAATACAGACAATAATATAGACAACTTGAACCTCGAAAAATATATACCCAAGAATATTATGCTCAATAATTCAGCGGAAACTAAAACTACAACTATTACTCTATACTTTTCTGACCAAAAGATGAAACAACTCAGCTTTACTAACAACGATATAAAAATCAGGAAAAAGTGTCAAACTGACTGACAACAATAATTATCTCGAATTTCAGCTTTGACTCTGTTTAACTATTTCTCTTTAAAATTAATCAGGAAACGTTTTCAGGAAATTCAGCAAATATAAACTCTGATTCTAACCTTTCTCTATCTAAATATAAACTTTCCGGAACTTTAATAACTGCTACAGGTCGTGCCCAGATGAAACAAGACTAAACTGGGACACTAGCTGTGCTTGCTTTTATAGTTTTGAAACGACACAATTCTGACTACAGACACAAAAACAACAACAGTTTTGACGTTTAGACAACAGTTTGAGTGACGTCATGACACAGTTTGCACTTAACGTTCAACATACGGGTATTTGAAATTCCAACGTTATGTAAACAAACACAACAACATGGCGACGTCCTTCTACGGAAAAGACCAGAGCTATATTTTAACAAGATTACTTTCCTAATTAAAGTTTATACATTCGGACATATTTAGTAACTACAATAAGATACCAGAGAATCACGTTAGATGTTTTCTCAACTGACATATCATATCAAACAAAGTAAATTTCACAACGTAGTTTTAACAAGAGAAATGGTGGTTCACTTTCACACAAATAAGTTACATTCAGTTACATAATTCTCACTAGTCTATCACACAAGTTACAAATTCATTTATCAGCAATCATTCATACTTCTTCAAATACGTTCAAATCATGAAAACCCCATTCCGTAACAATATCTTATGGGTAAAATGTTACATTTTTGTATGATAGTAGAAATGGCCTTTACCGTCAGGTGTTAAATGGTCATTTTTGGCTTCTGCTAGCGTCAACTTGTTTTTTACCTTGATTCGTCATGATGTCCTTATCGTGAATCTTCAGAGGTCTTAAATAATTATCGTTTCAGTTATTTTCAGGAAAAAAAACCCGGAAATGATAATGATTTGAGACTTCTGAAGATTTTAGAAAAAAAAAAAAAAAATATTCGTGGAAATCAGTCGAATTTTTTTATCATCTAAAAGATAGTGTCCATTTTATTGTCAGACAATAGAAATTAACGATATCATCATTTGGCAAGATTTTTAAACGTTATTTATCATGAAGGTACCCCCATTACAACCCTCATGAATACCTGTTACATTTCGTTTTTTATTATTGTTTTGCAATTGTTACTTTATGACTACAGTTTACAGAATTAGATATGCTGTATTTGGTTAGAAAATTAGATATTGGTGAATCAAACACAACTATATATTTAAACTTGGGTATACACAGGCAAATTTCACCAACATCAATTTCATGTGAATTTAAATTCATGTGAATCTCACGTGAAATTAACATGAATTTCACCTCAAACAAGCTTATATATGTGAAACTCATGTGAAATCAGTTTTTGTGGATTTCATGTGAATCTCATGTGAATTTTACATGAAAATCACGTATTTTTTTTTCATGTGAAATTCATATGAATTTGTATTATAAAGTATTTCAAATAGCATCTAGATTTTCAAATTTTAATTAAAATCATGAAAATTATCATTTTTTTTTTAAATTTTCACATGATTTTCATGTGAAAAATTTCACATCAGATTCATGTGAATCTTAATTCATGTGAAATTCATATGAAAATGTTCAAGTAAGTTTCATGTACAAGCTCGATTGAGGTGAATCTCACGTGAAATTTTTCATGTGAATTTCATGTGAGATTTTACCTTGATTGTAATTTTCTTATATTAAGTTGTTTTTAGTATCAAACCATTTTACCTTGATTGTAATTTTCTTATATTAAGTTATTCTTAGTATCAGCACATTTTACAATAATTGGCACATCAGCATGAAACATGAATAGAGTGTTCCCTTCTATAGAATATTAATTGGTTTTATTAAATATGTTCTTATTACTTCAATTATAGATTTCTACTCAATCTACTTTTAAAACAATAAATAAATCAAATCTCATACTTTTTCATAACTTTTAGAAACGATTTCGTGCCTTGCCAGTGAAAGGAAAAGCTCGACTTGGACTGCTGCAATCATTTGATGACTTAGCTAAAAATAGATGCTGTGTTGACAACTGTGTAATGGTAAAATGTCTTAATCTTTATAGTTTATTTCAATAATTTTCAAGTATGCATGGTCATTACATTTTATTCTTATGCATGTGTAATATTTTATTAGGTCTTTAACTACCTACAATGTTTCTACATGTATAGTAAATATAAGCCATGTATAAGGAATGAAAGGTAAAGCTGTTACTTGTGGGTAATGTAGATCTCTATAAGGTTTTTCATTTATTTAAGTTTTAGATATTTTTTTTTCTTAATAAGAATAAAAGATGTGGAGACAGCAAGCCAGAAGAACAGTCACATAATACAAATTATGTAATGGTCAATATTTTCTATAACAATAAACAATTTTCTACACCATATGTCAAACTCTCCATCAGCTAGAGTCTAGACAAGTTGTATATACGTTTGATTAGAAACTATGAATTTAAAGATCTCACATCAGCATACCTTCTTGCTTACACTGGATATGGGCTTTGTTCATTGTTGAAGGCTGTAAAATGACTGGTTGTTGTTTTCTTCTACTTATTATGGTCTCTTATACAGAGTTGTCTCATTAAAATTCATACCACATTTTCTTATTTTTAATGAATAATGCAGATATTGTTTTTTATTGGTTATAGATGGCTTTGACACACAGAACTTTATTAGAAGAATGGAGGAGAAGAGCAATGCAAGGTCAATTAGAGGCTAGAAGGGTTATTGCTGAAATGCTCACACCAACAGGTTAGTTAAGTTTATACGAAAGAGGTCATAATCAAAATCATTGTGTACAAGGAGCTCTAGACATATTTCAGAACCTCCATACTTCCATTTCAGGATATCCTTCCATTGTGGAGGTCCATAATAATTTTGACTGAATTCATCCTTGTAAGGTCATTGATTTTGTAAATGTCAAATGAAGACTTAATGAAGGTTGAAATTTTACAGTTATTAGTAAATACAAACTGCTTTTCGATAGGTTTTTTCTTCTTCTTCTTTTTTTTTTTTTTAACTATTTCATCCTACAAAATATTACTGCTATTTATCTTCAAACAATTATAGTTTGAATGGTCAGTTTTTCCCCCCATATTTTAGTTATAACATTCACTCTGTGGTTTAAGTTTTTAAAATTTTAATAAATTTCTTAAACTATCCTGGATTTGTACCAAACCTGGACAGTTTATGAACATAAGATAGTATCCAGAAGTAAATTTTGTAAAAACAAAATCATTTTTTTCCCATATTTTACTTATAAATGGACTTAGTTTTTCTTCCTGTTAATTACATACAGTCTGCAGTTAAAGATTTTAAAACATTATTAGATTCATGAACTATCCTTGATTTTTACCAAATTTGGACAGAAGCTTCTTACAATTTGTATTTTTTTCATAATTGTTGAGCCTTCGATTAACAGCAAAAGTAGGCAAGACACTGGGTTCTATGGAACCCTTACAATTTTTTTAATTTAAAAATTCAATCATACGTTTGAAGATGAAATGTAAAGAAATGATTCTTATTGCAGCATGTGCCAGGAAAAATTGTTATACATTTGTGACAGCAGTAACTGGATGTTCAAGGACAACTATAGTACAAGTGAACCAACAGATGGCACAAACCAATGGGGACAGAGAACCTCCTACTCATGGACTCAAAAAATACCACCATAAAAGTAAAAAGAAAGGTCAGTAAAGTCAGCCTGTATGTACCTCCCACCCATGGACTAAAAACATACCATCATAAAAGTAAAAAGAAAGGTCAGTAAAGTCAGCATGTATGTAATATCCTTTGAATGCAACCAGGCACGGATCCAGAGGGGGGTTCCAGGGGTTGGAACTCCCCCCTTTTCTTTGGACAATCAATGCATTTGAATGGGGACATGTAATTGGAACCCCCCTTTTTAAAATGGCTGGATATGCCCCTGGCAACTATGTATGACTCCAGTTTGACTCACTTCCAATACCAACAATGGAAGTTGACAAGACAAGACTTATAAATAAGAAATTTCATTGGTTAACATTCAGATTTTAGGCATTTAAACCAAACAAGTATTAGAACAATAACACAAACTAGAATTGCCATTGCAAGCAATAGCGGATGTCACCCTTCCCCCAATTGACAATGAGCTGCAGCCATTTCAAAACAATTTATAAGTGAATGCAGATCTATGAATTGCAGCATATCCTTGTGTTAATTTTATGTACATTTATAGCATTTAAAAAAAATCATTTTTCTGCTGTTTCCATGGCAACGGCAGCCATTTTGAAAATTCCAAAGTCAAAAGTCTCATCTTTACTTGCCAGTCAACAATAATATCAAGTTTCATCAAGTTCAATGCATTTTGAGAATTTTTAACATTTTTGCAGTTTCCATGGCAACCGTGGCCATTTTGGAAATTCCAACTTCAAAAGTATCATTCAGACTTGCCAGTCACCAATCATATCAAGTTTCATCAATTTTGAAGCATTTTGAAATTTTTGAAATATTTGATCCTGTATCCATGGTAACATAGTAGTTCCAATGATTGTCAAAATCATACAAAACCTGTATATAGTGGACAACTATATTGCATGGAAATTTGATGATTTTAAGTTCAATCATACGAAAGTTATTTACCAAACCCGAGTGTTTTTGGAGCATTTTGACGTTTTTGCATTGTTTCCATGGAAACGGCAGACATTTTGGAAATTCCAACGCCAAATTCCACAATTACCAAAGTTGCTCATCGTTATGTTAAAGTTTCCAAAAAATTGGAGCATTTTCATATTTTTGAAATTTTTGGTGTAGTTTCCATGGCAACATAGTAGTTCCAATGATTGCCAAAATCATCCAAAACCAGTGTATGGCTGGCACCTACATTGTATTAAAATATGATGATTCTGAGTTCAAGCATCTTCAAATTATTCACAAAAACCAAAAACTGGAATTTTTCACAATTGTTCTGTTTCCATGGAAACGGCAGCCATTTTTTATGGTCTTAGACCCACCTGCAACCCGAAATTTTTAGTTCCTCCCTATGGTGAACTATCATTAAGATTGGTTCCATTTTACTCCAAAAAAGCTGATGGACAAAAAAAGGTGGAAGAATAATAATAACTAGAATTGCCATTGCAAGCAATAGCGGATGTCACCCTTCCCCCAATTGCCACTTAGTGGCGGCCATTTCAAAATTGTTGAACAGTGAATGCACAAATATGCATGGCAATACATGTTTTTGTAAATTTTCTGTACTTTCAGAGCATTTTGAGTAATTTCAAATTCTGCTGTTTCCATGGCAACGGCAGCCATTTTGAAAATTTTAAAGTCAAGAGTCTCATCTTTACCTGCCAGTTAACCATAATATCAAGTTTCATTAAGTTTGTAGGATTTTGAAAATATTTGACATTTCTGCAGTTTCCATGGCAACGGTGGCCATTTTGGAAATTCCAACTCCAAAAGTCTCATCCAGACTTGCCAGTCAACAATCCTATTAAGTTTCATCAATTTTGGACCATTTTACAATTTTTGAAATTTTTGCCATTGCAAGCAATAGCGGATGTCACCCTTCCCTTATTGCCCCTAAGCGGCAGCCATCTCAAAACAATTTAACAGTAAATTAAGCAGATCTATAAATTGCAATATATCTTTCTGTAAATTTTCAGTACATTTAGAGCATTGTTAAAAGTTTCATATTTCTACTGTTTCCATGGCAACGGCAGCCATTTTGAAAATTCCAAAGTCGAAAGTCTCATCTGTACATGTTAGTTAACAATAATTTTGGTTTCATTAAGTTCGGAGGATTTTGAAAATATTTGACATTTCTGCAGTTTCCATGGCAACGGTGGCCATTTTGGAAATTCCAACTCCAAAAGTCTCATCCAGACTTGCCAGTCAACAATCCTATTAAGTTTCATCAATTTTGGACCATTTTACAATTTTTGAAATTTTTGATCCTGTATCCATGGTAACATAGTAGTTCCAATGATTGTCAAAATCATACAAAACCTGTATATAGTGGACAACTACATTGCATAGAAATTTTATGATTTTAGGTTCAAGGATAACAAAGTTATTCACCAAACCCAGACGTTTTTGGAGCATTTTGACCTTTTTGCATTGTTTCCATGGTAACGGCAGCCATTTTGGAAATTCCAACGCCAAATTCCTTATCTATCAAAGTTGCTCATCGTTATGATAAAGTTTCAAAACAATTGGAGCATTTTCATATTTTTGAAATTTTTGGTGTGGTTTCCATGGCAACATAGTAGTTCCAATGATTGCCAAAATCATCCAAAACCAGTATATGGCCGGCACCTCCATTGTATTAAAATATTATGATTCCGAGTTCAAGCATCTCCAAAATATTCACCAAAACCAAAAATTGGAATTTTTCACAATTGTTATGTTTCCATGGAAACGGCAGCCATTTTTTATGGTTTTAGACCCTACAGCAATCCGAAATTTTGTGTTCCACCTAATAGTGGACTATCATTAAGATTGGTTCCATTTCACTCCAAAAAACATGCCGGACAAAAAAGGTGGAAGTATAATAATAACTAGAATTGCCATTGCAAGCAATAGCGGATGTCACCCTTCCCCCATTGCCACTAAGCGGCAACTATTTCGAAATTGTTTAACAGTGCATGCACATATAGCATGGCAATACATCTTCCTGTAAATTTTCAGTAGTTTTAGAGCCTTTTAGAAATTTTCACATTTTTGTTGTTTCCATGGCAACGGCAGCCATTTTGAAAATTTCAAAGTCAAAAGTCTCATCTGTACATGCCAGTTGACAATAATATTAAGTTTCATTAAGTTCAAAGCATTTTGAGATTTTTTACTTTTTTTGCAGTTTCCATGGCAACGGTGGCCATTTTGGAAATTCCAACTTCAAAAGTCTCATCCAGACTTGCCAGTCAACAATCATATTAAGTTTCATCAATTTTGGAGCATTTTGAAATTTTTGAAATATTTGATCCTGTATCCATGGTAACATAGTAGTTCCAATGATTGTCAAAATCATTCAAAATCTGTATATAGTGGACAACTATATTGCATGAAAATTTTATGATTTGAAGTTCAAGCATACCAAAGTTATTCATCAAACCCTGATGTTTTTGGAGCATTTTGACGTTTTTGCATTGTTTCCATGGAAACGGCAGACATTTTGGAAATTCCAACGCCAAATTCCACATCTACCAAAGTTGCTCATCGTTATGTTAAAGTTTCCAAAAAATTGGAGCATTTTCATATTTTTGAATTTTTTGGTGTAGTTTCCATGGCAACATAGTAGTTCCAATGATTGCCAAAATGATCCAAAACCAGTATATGGCTTGCACCTACATTGTATTAAAATATGATGATTCTGAGTTTTAGCATCTCCAAATTATTCACCAAAACCAAAAACTGGAATTTTTCACAATTGTTCTGTTTCCATGGAAACGGCAGCCATTTTTTATGGTCTTAGACCCACCTGCAACCCGAAATTTTTAGTTCCACCCTATGGTGAACTATCATTAAGATTGGTTCCATTTTACTCCAAAAAAGCTGACGGACAAAAAAAGGTGGAAGAATAATAATAATAACAAAGAAACATAAGAAAAGCAATATGTCACCCGACATTGTCGATCGGGTGACATAACTAGAATTGCCATTGCAAGCAATAGCGGATGTCACCCTTCCCCCATTGCCACTAAGCGGCAGCCATTTCAAAAAAAGTAAACAGTGAATGCAGATCTATGAATTGCGATATATCTTTTTGTAAATTTTCATTAAAATAAGTGTATCGTGAAAAGTTTCACATTTCTGCTGTTTCCATGGCAACGGCAGCCATTTTGAAAATTCCAAAGTCAAAAGTCTCATCTATACATGCCATTTAACAGTAATATTAAGTTTCATTAAGTTTGGAGCATTTTGAAAATTTTTGACATTTTTGCAGTTTCCATGGCAACGGTGGCCATTTTGGAAATTCCAACTTCAAAAATTGCATGCAGACTTGACAGTCAGCAATCATATTAAGTTTCATTACTTTTTGAGCATTTTGAAATTTTTGAAATTTTTGACATTTTGGCTGGTTTCTATGGTAAAACAGACCATTCCAAATTTCTAATGGCAGATACCACATTGGAACATGGGAGGGAACATACCATCAGAGTTTCAATGGATTTGACCTACCATTTAAAGGAAGTAAATGCCACTTTTTAAGGTTTTTAAAGCGTTTTGACCATTTTTGCCTTGTTTCCATGGTAACACAAGACATTTTGGAAATTCCAACGCCAAATTGCACATCTTCCAATGTTGCTCATCGTTACTGTGAAGTTTCATTAAATTTGGAGCATTTTGATAATTTTGAAATTTTTGGTGTGGTATCCATGGCAAGATAGTAGTTCCAATGAATGCCAAAAATCATCCAAAACCAGTATATAGTGGGCACCTACATTGTACCAAAATATAATGATTCTAAGTTAAAGCATCTCCAAATAATTCACCAAAACCAAAAAGTGGAATTTTTCACATTTGTTCTGTTTCCATGGAAACGGTGGCCATTTTTAACCATTCCATAGCAAGGTGCACAACTTCAGATGGGGGTCCTCATTATAGTAGAGTTCCATCAACATTGGTTCCATTTAACTCCAAAAAACCTGACGGACAAAAAAAGGTGGAAGAATAATAATAATAACTAGAATTGCCATTGCAAGCAATAGCGGATGTCACCCTTCCCCCATTGCCACTAAGCGGTAGCCATTTCAAAATAATAAAACAGTGAATACAGATCTATGAATTGCGATATATCTTTTTGTAAATTTTGAGTTCATTTAGAGGATTGTCAAAAGTTTCACATTTCTTCTGTTTCCATGGCAACGGCAGCCATTTTGGAAATTCCAAAGTCAAAAGTCTCATCTGTACATGCCAGTTAACAATAATACTAAATTTCATTAAGTTTTGAGCATTTTGAAAATATTTGACATTTCTGCAGTTTCCATGGCAACGGTAGCCATTTTGGAAATTCCAACTTCAAAAATCTCATGCAGACTTGACAGTCCACATATATATTAAGTTTCACCAATTTTGGAGCATTTTGAAATTTTTGAAATTTTTGACATTTTGGCTGGTTTCTATGGTAACAGATACCTTTCCAAATTTCTAATGGCAGATACCACATTGGTACATGGGAGGGAACATACCATCAGAGTTTCAATAGATTTGACCTACCATTTTAATGAAGTAAATGCCACTTTTAATGGTTTTTAAAGCGTTTTTACCATTTTTGCCCTGTTTCCATGGAAACGGCAGACATTTTTGAAATTCCAACGCCAATTTCCACATCTACTCAAGTTGCTCATCGTTATGCTAAAGTTTCAAATGAATTGGAGCATTTTCATATTTTTGAAATTTTTGGTGTAGTTTCCATGGCAACATAGTAGTTCCAATAATGACCAAAATCACCCAAAACCAGTATATGCCTGGCACCTTCATTGTATCAAAATATAATGATTCTGAGTTTAAGCATCTCCAAATTATTCACCAAAAACAAAAACTGGAATTTTTCACAATTGTTCCGTTTCCATGGAAATTTTTGACATTTTGGCTGGTTTCTATGGTAACAGATACCTTTCCAAATTTCTAATGGCAGATACCACATTGGTACATGGGAGGGAACATACCATCAGAGTTTCAATAGATTTGACCTACCATTTTAATGAAGTAAATGCCACTTTTAATGGTTTTTAAAGCGTTTTTACCATTTTTGCCCTGTTTCCATGGAAACGGCAGACATTTTTGAAATTCCAACGCCAATTTCCACATCTACTCAAGTTGCTCATCGTTATGCTAAAGTTTCAAATGAATTGGAGCATTTTCATATTTTTGAAATTTTTGGTGTAGTTTCCATGGCAACATAGTAGTTCCAATAATGACCAAAATCACCCAAAACCAGTATATGCCTGGCACCTTCATTGTATCAAAATATAATGATTCTGAGTTTAAGCATCTCCAAATTATTCACCAAAAACAAAAACTGGAATTTTTCACAATTGTTCCGTTTCCATGGTAACGGCAGCCATTTTTTTTGGTCTTGAGACCCACTGCAACCCGAAATTTTTTGTTCCTCATTATAGTTCACTATCATCAAGAGTCAGGTTCCATTGTCTCCAAAAAAGCTGCCGGACAAAAATCATTGGAAGAATAAGAATAATAACTAGAATTGCCATTGCAAGCAATAGCGGATGTCACCCTTCCCCCTATTGGCACTAAGCGGCAGCCATTTGAAAACAATTTAACAGTGAATGCAGATCAACACATTCATGACATTGTGATAATCTTTCTGTAAATTTTGAGTACATTTTAAGCATTGTCAAAACTTTCACATTTCTTTTGTTTCCATGGCAGCGGCAGCCATTTTGAAAATTCCGAAGTCAAAAGTCTTATCTATACATGGTAGTTAACAATAATATTAAGTTTCATTAAGTTTGAAGCATTTTGGAAATATTTGACATTTCTGCAGTTTCCATGACAACAGTGGGCATTTTGGAAATTCCAACTTCAAAAATCTCATGCAGACTTGACAGTCAACATATATATTAAGTTTCACCAATTTTGGAGCATTTTGAAATTTTTGACATTTTGGCTGGTTTCTATGGTAACAGATACCATTCCAAATTTCTAATGGCAGAAGCCACATTGGTATATGGGGAGGAACATACCATCAAAGTTTCAATGGATTTGACCTACCATTTTAAGAAAGTAAATGCCACTTTAAGGTTTTTGAAGCATTTTGACCATTTTTGAGTTGTTTCCATGGTAACAGCAGACATTTTCGAAATTCCAATGCCAAATTGCACATCTAACAATGTTGCTCATCGTTACTTTGGAGTTTTATTAAATTTGGAGCATTTTGATATTTTGGAAATTTTTGGTGTAATTTCCATGGCAACATGATAGTTCCAATGATTGCCAAAATCATCCAAAACCAGTATATGCCCGGCACCTACATTGTATCAATATATAATGATTGTAAGTTAAAGCAACTCCAAATAATACATTATAACCAAAAACTGGAATTTTTCACAATTGTTCCGTTTCCATGGTAACGGCAGCCATTTTTTATGGTCTTAGACCCTACTGCAACCCGAAATTTGGTGTTCCTCATTATAGTGAACTATCATTACGATTGGTTCCATTGGCTCCGAGAAAACTGCCGGACAAAATAGGTGGAAGAATAATAATAATACAGAACTAGAATTGCCATTGCAAGCAATAGCGGATGTCACCCTTCCCCCATTGCCACTAAGCGGTAGCCATTTCAAAATAATAAAACAGTGAATACAGATCTATGAATTGCGATATATCTTTTTGTAAATTTTTAGTTCATTAAGAGGATTGTCAAAAGTTTCACATTTCTTCTGTTTCCATGGCAACGGCAGCCATTTTGGAAATTCCAAAGTCAAAAGTCTCATCTGTACATGCCAGTTAACAATAATACTAAATTTCATTAAGTTTGGAGCATTTTGAAAATATTTGACATTTTTGCAGTTTCCATGGCAACGGTAGCCATTTTGGAAATTCCAACTTCAAAAATCTCATGCAGACCTGACAGTCAACAATCCTATAAGGTTTCATCAATTTTGGAGCATTTTGAAATTTTGGAAATTTTTGACATTTTGGTTGGTTACTATGGTAACAAAGACTTTTCCAAAATTTTAGTGGCAGATACCACATTGGTTCATGGGAGGGAATATACCATCAGAGTTTCAATGGATTTGACCTACCATTTTAAGAGAATAAATGCCACTTTTTAAGGTTTTTGAAGCATTTTTACCATTTTTGCATTGTTTCCATGGTAACGGTAGACATTTTCGAAATTCCAACGCCAAATTTCACCTCTTCCCATGTTGCTCATCATTACTGTGAAGTTTCATAAAATTTGGAGCATTTTGATATTTTGGAAATTTTTGGTGTGGTTTCCATGGCAACATAGTAGTTCCAATTAGTGCCAAAAATCATCCAAAAGAAGTATATAGTGGGCACCTACAATGTATCAAAATATAATGATTCTAAGTATAAGCATCTCCAAATAATTCACCAAAACCAAAAAGTGGAATTTTTCACAATTGTTCCGTTTCCATGGTAACGGCAGCCATTTTTAATGGTCTTCAGACCCACTGCAACCCGAAATTTTTTGTTCCTCATTATAGTTTACTATAATCAAGAGTCAGGTTTCATTGTCTCCAAAAAAGCTGCCGGACAAAAATCATTGGAAGAATAAGAATAATAACTAGAATTGCCATTGCAAGCAATAGCGGATGTCACCCTTCCCTTATTGCCCCTAAGCGGCAGCCATCTCAAAACAATTTAACAGTAAATTAAGCAGATCTATCAATTGCAATATATCTTTCTGTAAATTTTCAGTACATTTAGAACATTGTTAAAAGTTTCATATTTCTACTGTTTCCATGGCAACGGCAGCCATTTTGAAAATTCCAAAGTCAAAAGTCTCATCTGTACATGTTAGTTAACATTAATATTAAGTTTCATAAAGTTTGGAGCATTTTGAAAATTTTTGACATTTCTGCAGTTTCCATGGCAACAGTAGCCATTTTGGAAATTCCAACTTCAAAAATCTCATGCAGACCTGACAGTCAACAATCATATTAGGTTTCATCAATTTTGGAGCATTTTGAAATTTTGGAAATTTTTGTCATTTTGGTTGGTTACTATGGTAACAAAGACTTTTCCAAAATTTTAGTGGCAGATACCACATTGGTTGATGGGAGGGAATATACCATCAAAGTTTCAATGGATTTGACCTACCATTTTAAGAGAGTAAATGCCACTTTTTAAGGTTTTTGAAGCATTTTTACCGTTTTTGCATTGTTTCCATGGTAACGGTAGACATTTTCGAAATTCCAACGCCAAATTTCACATTTTCCCATGTTGCTCATCATTACTGTGAAGTTTCATAAAATTTGGAGCATTTTGATATTTTGGAAATTTTTGGTGTGGTTTCCATGGCAACATAGTAGTTCCAATGAGTGCCAAAAATCATCCAAAAGAAGTATATAGTGGGCACCTACAATGTATCAAAATATAATGATTCTAAGTATAAGCATCTCCAAATAATTAACCAAAACCAAAAAGTGGAATTTTTCACATTTGTTCCGTTTCCATGGTAACGGAAGCCATTTTTAATGGTCTTCAGACCCACTGCAACCCGAAATTTTTTGTTCCTCATTATAGTTTACTATAATCAAGAGTCAGGTTTCATTGTCTCCAAAAAAGCTGCCGGACAAAAATCATTGGAAGAATAAGAATAATAATAACAAAGAAACGGAGGAATAACAATATGTCACCCGACATTGTCGATCGGGTGACATAATAACAAAGAAACGGAGGAATAACAATATGTCACCCGACATTGTCGATCGGGTGACATAACTAGAATTGCCATTGCAAGCAATAGCGGATGTCACCCTTCCCCCATTGCCACTAAGCGGCAACTATTTCGAAATTGTTTAACAGTGCATGCACATATAGCATGGCAATACATCTTCCTGTAAATTTTCAGTAGTTTTAGAGCCTTTTAGAAATTTTCACATTTTTGTTGTTTCCATGGCAACGGCAGCCATTTTGAAAATTTCAAAGTCAAAAGTCTCATCTGTACATGCCAGTTGACAATAATATTAAGTTTCATTAAGTTCAAAGCATTTTGAGATTTTTTACTTTTTTTGCAGTTTCCATGGCAACGGTGGCCATTTTGGAAATTCCAACTTCAAAAGTCTCATCCAGACTTGCCAGTCAACAATCATATTAAGTTTCATCAATTTTGGAGCATTTTGAAATTTTTGAAATATTTGATCCTGTATCCATGGTAACATAGTAGTTCCAATGATTGTCAAAATCATTCAAAATCTGTATATAGTGGACAACTATATTGCATGAAAATTTTATGATTTGAAGTTCAAGCATACCAAAGTTATTCATCAAACCCTGATGTTTTTGGAGCATTTTGACGTTTTTGCATTGTTTCCATGGAAACGGCAGACATTTTGGAAATTCCAACGCCAAATTCCACATCTACCAAAGTTGCTCATCGTTATGTTAAAGTTTCCAAAAAATTGGAGCATTTTCATATTTTTGAATTTTTTGGTGTAGTTTCCATGGCAACATAGTAGTTCCAATGATTGCCAAAATGATCCAAAACCAGTATATGGCTTGCACCTACATTGTATTAAAATATGATGATTCTGAGTTTTAGCATCTCCAAATTATTCACCAAAACCAAAAACTGGAATTTTTCACAATTGTTCTGTTTCCATGGAAACGGCAGCCATTTTTTATGGTCTTAGACCCACCTGCAACCCGAAATTTTTAGTTCCACCCTATGGTGAACTATCATTAAGATTGGTTCCATTTTACTCCAAAAAAGCTGACGGACAAAAAAAGGTGGAAGAATAATAATAATAACAAAGAAACATAAGAAAAGCAATATGTCACCCGACATTGTCGATCGGGTGACATAACTAGATTTGCGATTGCAAGCAATAGCGGATGGCACCCTTCCCCTATTGCCAGGTGAGCGGTAGCCATGGTAACGGCGGCCATTTTGGAAATTCCAAACTCAAAAGTCAAGTCTACATTAGCTGAGCAACAATTGTTATAAGTTTCAATAATTTGAAGCATTTTGATTTTTTTTGTATTTTTGCTGTTTCCATGGTAACGGCGGCCATTTTGAATGTGCTGCAATTTTTTCCCTCCATAATCATATACAATCATATACCATTTAATGTTTCTAGAATAAATTAAACATTAAAGTTCTAGAATGTTCTGTGAAAATTCAAAGTTTTGACCTTTTTGCATTGTTTCCATGGTAACAACAGATATTTTGGAAATTCCAATGCCAAATTCCACATCTTCCAATGTTGCTCATCGTTACTGTGAAGTTTCATTAAGTTTGGAACATTTTGAGATTTTCGAATTTTTTGGAGTAGTATCCATGGCAACATAGTAGTTCCAATGAGTGCCAAAATCATCCAACACCTGTATATAGTGGGCACCTACATTGTATTAAAATATAATGATTCTGAGTTAAATAGTATCCAAATAGTTCACCAAAACAAAAAACAGTATTTTTTCACATTTGTTTCTTTTCCATGGCAACGGCAGCCATCTTGATGGTGCCATACCCCGATTGCACAATTTCATATAGTGGTCCTCATTATGGTATAGTTCCATCAATATTGTTCAAGCCAATTCTGAGAAATAGCATGGACAAAAAAGTGTGGAAGAATAAATATAACTAGAATTGCCATTGCAAGCAATAGCGGATGTCACCCTTCCCCCATTGCCACTAAGCGGCAACTATTTCGAAATTGTTTAACAGTGCATGCACATATAGCATGGCAATACATCTTCCTGTAAATTTTCAGTAGTTTTAGAGCCTTTTAGAAATTTTCACATTTTTGTTGTTTCCATGGCAACGGCAGCCATTTTGAAAATTTCAAAGTCAAAAGTCTCATCTGTACATGCCAGTTGACAATAATATTAAGTTTCATTAAGTTCAAAGCATTTTGAGATTTTTTACTTTTTTTGCAGTTTCCATGGCAACGGTGGCCATTTTGGAAATTCCAACTTCAAAAGTCTCATCCAGACTTGCCAGTCAACAATCATATTAAGTTTCATCAATTTTGGAGCATTTTGAAATTTTTGAAATATTTGATCCTGTATCCATGGTAACATAGTAGTTCCAATGATTGTCAAAATCATTCAAAATCTGTATATAGTGGACAACTATATTGCATGAAAATTTTATGATTTGAAGTTCAAGCATACCAAAGTTATTCATCAAACCCTGATGTTTTTGGAGCATTTTGACGTTTTTGCATTGTTTCCATGGAAACGGCAGACATTTTGGAAATTCCAACGCCAAATTCCACATCTACCAAAGTTGCTCATCGTTATGTTAAAGTTTCCAAAAAATTGGAGCATTTTCATATTTTTGAATTTTTTGGTGTAGTTTCCATGGCAACATAGTAGTTCCAATGATTGCCAAAATGATCCAAAACCAGTATATGGCTTGCACCTACATTGTATTAAAATATGATGATTCTGAGTTTTAGCATCTCCAAATTATTCACCAAAACCAAAAACTGGAATTTTTCACAATTGTTCTGTTTCCATGGAAACGGCAGCCATTTTTTATGGTCTTAGACCCACCTGCAACCCGAAATTTTTAGTTCCACCCTATGGTGAACTATCATTAAGATTGGTTCCATTTTACTCCAAAAAAGCTGACGGACAAAAAAAGGTGGAAGAATAATAATAATAACAAAGAAACATAAGAAAAGCAATATGTCACCCGACATTGTCGATCGGGTGACATAACTAGAATTGCCATTGCAAGCAATAGCGGATGTCACCCTTCCCCAAATTGCCACTAAGCGGCAGCCATTTCAATTTGTTGAACAGTGAATGCACATATATGCATGGCAATACATGTTTCTGTAAATTTTCAGTACATTCAGACCATTTTGAATAATTTGAAATTCTGCTGTTTCCATGGCAACGGCAGCCATTTTGAAAATTTCAAAGTCAAAAGTCTCATCTTTACCTGCCAGTTAACAATAATATCAATTTTCATTAAGTTTGGAGGATTTTAAAAATTTTTGACATTTCTGCAGTTTCCATGGCAACGGTGGCCATTTTGGAAATTCCAACTCCAAAAGTCTCATCCAGACTTGCCAGTCCTCAATCATATTAAGTTTCATTAAGTTTGGAGCATTTTTAAATTTTTGAAATATTTGATCCTGTATCCATGGTAACATAGTAGTTCCAATGATTGTCAAAATCATACATAACCTGTATATAGTGGACAACTATATTGTGTAAAAATTTAATGATTTCATGTTCAAGCATACCAAAGTTATTTACCAAACCTGGAAGTTTTTGGAGCATTTTGACCTATTTGCATTGTTTCCATGGAAACGGCAGACATTTTGAAAATTCCAACGCCAAATTCCACATCTACCAAAGTTGCTCATCGTTATGCTACAGTTTCCAAAAAATTGGAGCATTTTCATATTTTTGAAATTTTTGGAGTAGTTTCCATGGCAACATAGTGGTTCCAATGATTGCCAAAATCATCCAAAACCAGTGTATGGCTGGCACCTCCATTGTATTAAAATATGATGATTCTGAGTTCAAGCATCTCCAAATTATTCACAAAAACCAAAAACTGGAATTTTTCACAATTGTTCTGTTTCCATGGAAACGGCAGCCATTTTTTATGGTCTTAGACCCACCTGCAACCCGAAATTTTTAGTTCCACCCTATGGTGAACTATCATTAAGATTGGTTCCATTTTACTCCAAAAAAGCTGACGGACAAAAAAAGGTGGAAGAATAATAATAATAACAAAGAAACATAAGAAAAGCAATATGTCACCCGACATTGTCGATCGGGTGACATAATAATAAGAAAAAAAGAAACGAACAATAACAATATGTCACCCCAACTCCGTTGAGGGTGCCATAACTAGATTTGTAATTGCTAGCAATAACGGATGGCACCCTTCCCCCATTGCCAGGTGAGCGGCAGCCAGTTTGAAAATTCCAAAGTCAAATACTGCATCTACAGATGTCTAGTGACATTTTTGCAAAGTTTCATTAAGTTTGAAGCATTTTGAAATTTTTGATATTTTTGCTGTTTCCATGGTAATGACGGCCATTTTGAAAATTCCAAACTCAAAAGTCAATTCTACATAAGCAAGGCAACATTTGTTATAAGTTTCATTAAATTTAAAGCATTTTGAAGTTTTTCATATTTTTGCTGTTTCCAGCGGTAGCCATGGTAACGGCGGCCATTTTGGAAATTCCAAACTCAAAAGTCAAGTCTACATTAGCTGAGCAACATTTGTTATAAGTTTCAATAAATTTAAAGCATTTTGAAGTTTTTTGTATTTTTGCTGTTTCCATGGTAACGGCGGCCATTTAGAATATTCCAAAGTCAAACCCCCGCTGCAATTTTTTCCCTCCATAAACATATACCATCATATACCATTTAATGTCTCTAGAATAAATTAAACATTGATGTTCTAGAATGTTCTGTAAAAATTCAAAGTTTTGACCTTTTTGCATTGTTTCCATGGTAACAACAGCGATTTTGGAAATTCCAACGCCAAATTCCACATCTTCCAATGTTGCTCATCGTTACTGAGAAGTTTCATTAAGTTTGGAACATTTTGAGATTTTTGAATTTTTTGGAGTAGTTTCCATGGCAACATAGTAGTTCCAATGAGTGCCAAAATCATCCAACACCTGTATATAGTGGGCACCTACATTGTATAAAAATATAATGATTCTGAGTTGAATCATATCTAAATAGTTCACCAAAACAAAAAACCTGATTTTTTCACATTTGTTTTGTTTCCATGGCAACGGCAGCCATCTTGGTGGTGCCAACCCTTATTTGCAAATCTGCACATGGTGGTTAACATTATTGTAAAGTTAGATTAGCATTGGTCCATACAGTTCCGAGAAATCGTCTGGACAAAAAAGTGGAAGAAAAATAATATTAACTAGAATTGCCATTGCAAGCAATAGCGGATGTCACCCTTCCCCCATTGCCACTAAGTGGTAGCCATTTCAAAATAATAAAACCGTGAATACAGATCTATGAATTGCGATATATCTATTTGTAAATTTTGAGTTCATTTAGAGGATTGTCAAAAGTTTCATATTTCTTCTGTTTCCATGGCAACGGCAGCCATTTTGGAAATTCCAAAGTCAAAAGTCTCATCTGTACATGCCAGTTAACAATAATACTAAATTTCATTAAGTTTTGAGCGTTTTGAAAATATTTGACATTTCTGCAGTTTCCATGGCAACGGTAGCCATTTTGGAAATTCCAACTTCAAAAATCTCATGCAGACCTGACAGTCAACAATCCTATTAGGTTTCATCCATTTTGGAGCATATTGAAATTTTGGAAATTTTGACATTTTGGTTGGTTACTATGGTAACAAAGACTTTTCCAAAATTTTAGTGGCAGATACCACATTGGTTCATGGGAGTGAACATACCATCAGAGTTTCAATGGATTTGACCTACCATTTTAAGAGAGTAAATGCCACTTTTGAAGGTTTTTTAAGCATTTTGACCATTTTTGGCTTGTTTCCATGGTAACGGCAGACATTTTCGAAATTCCAACGCCAAATTTGACATCACCTTATGTTGCTCATCATTACTGTGAAGTTTCATAAAATTTGGAGCATTTTGATATTTTGGAAATTTTTGGTGTGGTTTCCATGGCAACATAGTAGTTCCAATGAGTGCCAAAAATCATCCAAAAGAAGTATATAGTGGGCACCTACAATGTATCAAAATATAATGATTCTAAGTATAAGCATCTCCAAATAATTAACCAAAACCAAAAAGTGGAATTTTTCACATTTTTTCTGTTTCCATGGTAACGGCAGCCATTTTTAATGGTCTTCAGACCCACTGCAACCCGAAATTTTTTGTTCCTCATTATAGTTTACTATAATCAAGAGTCAAGTTTCATTGTCTCCAAAAAAGCTGCTGGACAAAAATCATTGGAAGAATAAGAATAATAATAACAAAGAAACGGAGGAATAACAATATGTCACCCGACATTGTCGATCGGGTGACATAACTAGATTTGTAATTGCTAGCAATAACGGATGGCACCCTTCCCCCATTGCCAGGTGAGCGACAGCCAGTTTGAAAATTCCAAAGTCAAATACTGCATCTACAGATGTCTAGTGACATTTTTGCAAAGTTTCATTAAGTTTGAAGCATTTTGAAATTTTGGATATTTTTGCTGTTTCCATGGTAACGGCGGCCATTTTGAAAATACCAAAGTCAAAAGTCAATTCTACATAAGCTAGGCAACATTTGTTATAAGTTTCATTAGATTTAAAGCATTTTGAAGTTTTTCATATTTTTGCTGTTTCCATGGTAACAGCGGCCATTTTGAATATTCCAAAGTCAAACCCCCGCTGCAATTGTTTCCCTCCATAATCATATACCATTTTATGCCTCTAGAATAAATTTAACATTGATGTTCTGGAATGTTCTGTGAAAATTCAAAGTTTTGACCTTTTTGCATTGTTTCCATGGTAACAAGAGATATTTTGGAAATTCCAACGCCAAATTCCACATCTTCCAATGTTGCTCATCATTACTGTGAAGTTTCCTGAAGTTTGGAGCATTTTAAGAATTTTGAAATTTTTAGTGTTGTTCCCATGGCAACATAGTAGTTCCAATGAGTGCCAAAATCATCCAACACCTGTATATAGTGGGCACCTACATTGTATCAAAATATAATGATTCTGAGTTCAAGCATATCCAAACAGTTCACCAAAACAAAAAACTGGATTTTTTTACATTTGTTCTGTTTCCATGGAAACGGTAGCCATCTTGAACCATTCCAAGCTTGCTGCAACTCTGCACGTGGGGGTCCTTACTATAGTAGAGTTCCATCAACATTGGTCCATTGGATTTCGAGAAATCACCTGGACAAAATTTGTTGCAAGAAGATAAATAATAATAATAAGAAAAACTAGAATTGCCATTGCAAGCAATAGCGGATGTCACCCTTCCCCCAATTGACACTAAGCTGCAGCCATTTCAAAACAATTTATAAGTGAATGCAGATCTATGAATTGCAGCATATCTTTGTGTTAATTTGAAGTACATTTATAGCGTTTAAAAAAAAATCATATTTCTGCTGTTTCCATGGCAACGACAGCCATTTTGAAAATTTCAAAGTCAAAAGTCTCATCTTTACTTGCCAGTCAAGAATAATATCAAGTTTCATCAAGTTCAAAGCATTTTGAGAATTTTTAACATTTTTGCAGTTTCCATGGCAACCATGGCCATTTTGGAAATTCCAACTTCAAAAGTCTCATCCAGACTTGCCAGTCAACAATCATATTAAGTGTCATCAATTTTGAAGCATTTTGAAATTTTTGAAATATTTGATCCTGTATCCATGGTAACATAGTAGTTCCAATGATTGTCAAAATCATACAAAACCTGTATATAGTGGACAACTATATTGCATGAAAATTTGATGATTTTAAGTTCAAGCATACCAAAGTTATTTACCAAACCCAGACGTTTTTTGAGCATTTTGACGTTTTTGCATTGTTTCCATGGAAACGGCAGACATTTTGGAAATTCCAACGCCAAATTCCACATCTACCAAAGTTGCTCATCGTTATAAGAAAGTTTTCAAAAAATTGGAGCATTTTCATATTTTTGACATTTTTGGTGTAGTTTCCATGGCAACATAGTAGTTCCAATGATTGCCAAAATTCTCTAAAAGCAGTATATGGCTGCCACCTACATTGTATTAAAATATAATGATTCTGAGTTTAAGCATCTCCAAAATATTCACCAAAACCAAAAAGTGGAATTTTTCACATTTGTTCCGTTTCCATGGAAACGGTGGCCATTTTTAACCATTCCATAGCAAGGTGCACAACTTCAGATGGGGGTCCTTATTATAGTAGAGTTCCATCAACATTGGTTCCATTTTACTACAAAAAACCTGACGGACAAAAAAAGGTGGAAGAATAATAATAATAACTAGAATTGCCATTGCAAGCAATAGCGGATGGCACCCTTCCCCTATTGCCAGGTGAGCGGTAGCCATGGTAACGGTGGCCATTTTGGAAATTCCAAACTCAAAAGTCAAGTCTACATTAGCTGAGCAACATTTGTTATAAGTTTCAATAAATTTGAAGCATTTTGAAGTTTTTGGTATTTTTGCTGTTTCCATGGTAACGGCGGCCATTTTGAATAATCCAATGTCAGACCCCCGCTGCAATTTGTTTCCTCCATAATCATATACCATTTAATGTCTCTAGAATAAATTTAACATTGATGTTCTGGAATGTTCTGTGAAAATTCAAAGTTTTGACCTTTTTGCATTGTTTCCATGGTAACAACAGCGATTTTGGAAATTCCAACGCCAAATTCCACATCTTCCAATGTTGCTCATCGTTACTGTGAAGTTTCATTAAGTTTGGAGCATTTTGAGATTTTTGAAATTTTTGGTGTAGTTTCCATGACAACATAGTAGTTCCAATGATCGTCAAAATCATCCAACACCTGTATATAGTGGGCACCTACATTGTATCAAAATATAATGATTCTAAGTTAAAGCATATCCAAGCAGTTCACCAAAACAAAAAACTGGTTTTTTTCACATTTGTTCTGTTTCCATGGTAACGGGGGACATCTTGAAAGTGCCAACCCCAAAAAGCAAATCTTCACATGGTGGTTAACATAATGGTATAGTTCCATCAACTTGGGTTCATTCAATTCCGAGATCCAGAGTGGACAAAAAAGTGTGGAAGAAAAATAAAAATAAAAACAAAAAGAAACGTAGAATAACAATACGTCACCCCAACTCCGTTGAGGGTGCCATAACAAAGAAACATAAGAAAAGCAATATGTCACCCGACATTGTCGATCGGGTGACATAACTAGAATTGCCATTGCAAGCAATAGCGGATGGCACCCTTCCCCTATTGCCAGGTGAGCTGTAGCCATGGTAACGGCGGCCATTTTGGAAATTCCAAACTCAAAAGTCAAGTCTATATTAGCTGAGCAACATTTGTTATAAGTTTCAATAAATTTGAAGCATTTTGAAGTTTTTGGTATTTTTGCTGTTTCCATGGTAACGGCGGCCATTTTGAATATTCCAAAGTCAGACCCCCGCTGCAATTTGTTTCCTCCATAATCATATACCATTTAATGTCACTAGAATAAATTTAACATTGATGTTCTGGAATGTTCTGTGAAAATTCAAAGTTTTTACCTTTTTGCATTGTTTCCATGGTAACAACAGCGATTTTGGAAATTCCAACGCCAAATTCCACATCTTCCAATGTTGCTCATCGTTACTGTGAAGTTTCATTAAGTTTGGAACATTTTGAGATTTTTGATTTTTTTGGAGTAGTTTCCATGGCAACATAGTAGTTCCAATGAGTGCCAAAATCATCCAACACCTGTATATAGTGGGCACCTACATTGTATCAAAAGATAATGATTCTGAGTTAAGTAGTATCCAAATAGTTCACCAAAACAAAAAACTGGATTTTTTCACATTTGTTCTGTTTCCATGGTAACGGCGGCCATTTTTTACCATTCCACTGTCTCTTGCACAACTTAACATGGCGGTTCATATTATGGTATAGTTCCATCAACATTGGTATGACCAGTTCTGAGAAATAGTATGGACAAAATGTGTGGAAGAATAAAAATAATAATAACTAGAATTGCCATTGCAAGCAATAGCGGATGGCACCCTTCCCCTATTGCCAGGTGAGCGGCAGCCATGTTAACGGCGGCCATTTTGGAAATTCCAAACTCAAAAGTCAAGTCTACATAAGCTGAGCAACATTTGTTATAAGTTTCAATAAATTTGAAGCATTTTTAAGTTTTTTGTATTTTTGCTGTTTCCATGGTAACGGCGGCCATTTTGAATATTCCAAAGTCAAACCCCCGCTGCAATTTTTTCCCTCCACAATCATATACCATTTAATGTCTCTAGAATAAATTAAACATTGATGTTCTAGAATGTTCTGTGAAAATTCAAAGTTTTGACCTTTTTGCATTGTTTCCATGGTAACAAGAGCGATTTGGGAAATTCCAACGCCAAATTCCACATCTTCCAATGTTGCTCATCGTTACTGTGAAGTATCATTAAGTTTGGAACATTTTGAGATTTTTGAATTTTTGGGAGTAGTTTCCATGGCAACATAGTAGTTCCGATGAGTGCCAAAATCATCCAACACTTGTATATAGTGGGCACCTACATTGTATAAGTTTCAATAAATTTGAAGCATTTTTAAGTTTTTTGTATTTTTGCTGTTTCCATGGTAACGGCGGCCATTTTGAATATTCCAAAGTCAAACCCCCGCTGCAATTTTTTCCCTCCACAATCATATACCATTTAATGTCTCTAGAATAAATTAAACATTGATGTTCTAGAATGTTCTGTGAAAATTCAAAGTTTTGACCTTTTTGCATTGTTTCCATGGTAACAAGAGCGATTTGGGAAATTCCAACGCCAAATTCCACATCTTCCAATGTTGCTCATCGTTACTGTGAAGTATCATTAAGTTTGGAACATTTTGAGATTTTTGAATTTTTGGGAGTAGTTTCCATGGCAACATAGTAGTTCCGATGAGTGCCAAAATCATCCAACACTTGTATATAGTGGGCACCTACATTGTATTAAAATATAATGATTCTGAGTTAAATAGTATCCAAATAGTTCACCAAAACAAAAAACGGGATTTTTTCACATTTGTTCCGTTTCCATGGTAACGGCAACCATCTTGAAAGTGCCGTCCCCAAAAAGCAAATCTTCATCTGGTGGTTAACATTATGGTATAGTTCCATCTTCTTGGGTCCATTCACATTAGAGTTCCAGACTGGACAAAAATGTGTGGAAGAAAAATAATAATAAAAATAAAAAAAACAAAAAGAAACGTAGAATAACAATATGTCACCCAAACTCCGTTTAGGGTGCCATAATAAAAAGAAAAAAAAGAAACGAACAATAACAATATGTCACCCCAACTTCGTTGAGGGTGCCATAACTAGATTTGCGATTGCAAGCAATAGCGGATGGCACCCTTCCCCTATTGCCAGGTGAGCGGTAGCCATGTTAACGGCGGCCATTTTGAAAATTCCAAACTCAAAAATCAAGTCTACATTAGCTGAGCAACATTTGTTTTAAATTTCAATAAATTTGAATCATTTTGAAGTTTTTCGTATTTTTGCTGTTTCCATGGTAACGGCGGCCATTTTGAATATTCCAAAGTCAAACCCCCGCTGCAATTTTTTCCCTCCACAATCATATACCATTTAATGTCTCTAGAATAAATTAAACCTTGATGTTCTAGAATGTTCTGTGAAAATTCAAAGTTTTGACCTTTTTGCATTGTTTCCATGGTAACAACAGCGATTTTGGAAATTCCAACGCCAAATTCCACATCTTCCAATGTTGCTCATCGTTACTGTGAAGTTTCATTAAGTTTGGAACATTTTGAGATTTTTGAATTTTTTGGAGTAGTTTCCATGGCAACATAGTAGTTCCAATGAGTGCCAAAATCACCCAACACCTGTATATAGTGGGCACCTACATTGTATTAAAATATAATGATTCTGAGTTTAATAGTATCCGAATAGTTCACCAAAACCAAAATTTAGATTTTTTCACAATTGTGCAGTTTCCATGGAAACGGTGGCCATTTTTTACCATTCCATAGCAAGGTGCACAACTTCACATGGGGGTCTTCATTATAGTAGAGTTCCATCAACATTGGTCCATTGGATTCCAAGAACTCGCGCGGACAAAATTTGTTGCAAGAAAAATAATAAGAAAAAAAAGAAACGTAGAATAACAATACGTCACCCCAACTCCGTTGAGGGTGCCATAAAAAGAAACGTAGAATAACAATATGCCACCCAAACTCCGTTTAGGGTGCCATAACTAGAATTGCCATTGCAAGCAATAGCGAATGTCACCCTTCCCCCATTGCCACTAAGCGGCAGCCATTTCAAAACAAGTAAACAGTGAATGCAGATCTATGAATTGCGATATATCTTTTTGTAAATTTTCATTAAAATAAGTGCATCGTGAAAAGTTTCACATTTCTGCTGTTTCCATGGCAACGGCAGCCATTTTGAAAATTCAGAAGTCAAAAGTCTCATCTATACATGCCAGCTGACAATAATATTAATTTTAATTAAGTTTGGAGCATTTTAAAATTTTTGACATTTTTGCAGTTTCCATGGCAACGGTGGCCATTTTGGAAATTCCAACTTCAAAAATCTCATGCAGACTTGACATTCAGCAATCATATTAAGTTTCATTACTTTTTGAGCATTTTGAAATTTTTGAAATTTTTGACATTTTGGCTGGTTTCTATGGTAACACAGACCATTCCAAATTTCTAATGGCAGATACCACATTGGTACATGGGAGGGAACATACCATCAGAGTTTCAATGGATTTGACCTACCATTTTAAGGAAGTAAATGCCACTTTTTAAGGTTTTTTAAGCGTTTTGACCATTTTTGCCTTGTTTCCATGGTAACACAAGACATTTTGGAAATTCCAACGCCAAATTGCACATCTTCCAATGTTGCTCATCGTTACTGTGAAGTTTCATTGAATTTGGAACATTTTGATAATTTTGAAATTTTTGGTGTGGTATCCATGGCAACATAGTAGTTCCAATGAATGCCAAAAATCATCCAAAACCAGTATATAGTGGGCACCTACATTGTACCAAAATATAATGATTCTAAGTTAAAGCATCTCCAAATAATTCACCAAAACCAAAAAGTGGAATTTTTCACATTTGTTCCGTTCCCATGGAAACGGTGGCCATTTTTAACCATTCCATAGCAAGGTGCACAACTTCAGATGGGGGTCCTCATTATAGTAGAGTTCCATCAACATTGGGACCCTTTTACTCCAAAAAACCTGACGGACAAAAAAAGGTGGAAGAATAATAATAATAACTAGATTTGCGATTGCAAGCAATAGCGGATGTTTCACATTTGTTTCTTTTCCATGGCAACGGCAGCCATCTTGATGGTGCCATACCCCGATTGCACAATTTCATATAGTGGTCCTCATTATGGTATAGTTCCATCAATATTGTTCAAGCCAATTCTGAGAAATAGCATGGACAAAAAAGTGTGGAAGAATAAATATAATAATAAGAAAAAAAGAAACGAACAATAACAATATGTCACCCCAACTCCGTTGAGGGTGCCATAACTAGAATTGCCATTGCAAGCAATAGCGGATGTCACCCTTCCCCCAATTGACACTAAGCTGCAGCCATTTCAAAACAATTTATAAGTGAATGCAGATCTATGAATTGCAGCATATCTTTGTGTTAATTTGAAGTACATTTATAGCGTTTAAAAAAAAATCATATTTCTGCTGTTTCCATGGCAACGACAGCCATTTTGAAAATTTCAAAGTCAAAAGTCTCATCTTTACTTGCCAGTCAAGAATAATATCAAGTTTCATCAAGTTCAAAGCATTTTGAGAATTTTTAACATTTTTGCAGTTTCCATGGCAACCATGGCCATTTTGGAAATTCCAACTTCAAAAGTCTCATCCAGACTTGCCAGTCAACAATCATATTAAGTGTCATCAATTTTGAAGCATTTTGAAATTTTTGAAATATTTGATCCTGTATCCATGGTAACATAGTAGTTCCAATGATTGTCAAAATCATACAAAACCTGTATATAGTGGACAACTATATTGCATGAAAATTTGATGATTTTAAGTTCAAGCATACCAAAGTTATTTACCAAACCCAGACGTTTTTTGAGCATTTTGACGTTTTTGCATTGTTTCCATGGAAACGGCAGACATTTTGGAAATTCCAACGCCAAATTCCACATCTACCAAAGTTGCTCATCGTTATAAGAAAGTTTTCAAAAAATTGGAGCATTTTCATATTTTTGACATTTTTGGTGTAGTTTCCATGGCAACATAGTAGTTCCAATGATTGCCAAAATTCTCTAAAAGCAGTATATGGCTGCCACCTACATTGTATTAAAATATAATGATTCTGAGTTTAAGCATCTCCAAAATATTCACCAAAACCAAAAAGTGGAATTTTTCACATTTGTTCCGTTTCCATGGAAACGGTGGCCATTTTTAACCATTCCATAGCAAGGTGCACAACTTCAGATGGGGGTCCTTATTATAGTAGAGTTCCATCAACATTGGTTCCATTTTACTACAAAAAACCTGACGGACAAAAAAAGGTGGAAGAATAATAATAATAACTAGAATTGCCATTGCAAGCAATAGCGGATGTCACCCTTCCCCTATTGCCACTAAGCAGCAGCCATTTCAAAATGGTTTAACAGTGAATGCACATATATGAATGGCAATACATCTTTCTGTAAATTAACAGTACATTCAGAGCATTTTGAATAATTTCAAATTCTGCTGTTTCCATGGCAACTGCAGCCATTTTGAAAATTTCAAAGTCAAAAGTCTCATCTTTACCTGCCATTTAACAATAATATCAAGTTTCATTAAGTTTGGAGGATTTTGAAATTTTTTGACATTTCTGCAGTTTCCATGGCAACGGTGGCCATTTTGGAAATTCCAACTCCAAAAGTCTCATCCAGACTTGCCATTTACCAATCATATTAAGTTTCATCAATTTTGGAGCATTTTGAAATTTTTGAGATATTTGATCCTGTATCCATGGAAACATAGTAGTTCCAATGATTGTCAAAATCATACAAAACCTGTATATAGTGGACAACTATATTGTGTAAAAATTTAATGATTTCAAGTTCAAGCATACCAAAGTTATTTACCAAACCTGGGAGTTTTTGGAGCATTTTGACCTTTTTGCATTGTTTCCATGGAAACGGCAGACATTTTGGAAATTCCAACGCCAAATTCCACATCTACCAAAGTTGCTCATCGTTATGCTAAAGTTTCCAAAAAATTGGAGCATTCTCATATTTTTGAAATTTTTGGGGTAGTTGCCATGGCAACATAGTGGTTCCAATGATTGCCAAAATCATCCAAAACCAGTGTATGGCTGGCACCTACATTATATTAAAATATGATGATTCTGAGTTCAAGCATCTCCAAATTATTCACAAAAACCAAAAACTGGAATTTTTCACGATTGTTCTGTTTCCATGGAAACGGCAGCCATTTTTTATGGTCTTAGACCCACCTGCAACCCGAAATTTTTAGTTCCTACTTATAGTGAACCATCATTAAGATTGATTCCATTTCACCCCAAAAAAGCTGACGGACAAAAAAAGGTGGAAGAATAATAATAACTAGAATTGCCATTGCAAGCAATAGCGGATGTCACCCTTCCCCCATTGCCACTAAGCGGTAGCCATTTCAAAATAATAAAACAGTGAATACAGATCTATGAATTGCGATATATCTTTTTGTAAATTTTGAGTTCATTTAGAGGATTGTCAAAAGTTTCACATTTCTTCTGTTTCCATGGCAACGGCAGCCATTTTGGAAATTCCAAAGTCAAAAGTCTCATCTGTACAAGCCAGTTAACAATAATACTAAATTTCATTAAGTTTTGAGCATTTTTGAAAATATTTGACATTTCTGCAGTTTCCATGGCAACGGTAGCCATTTTGGAAATTCCAACTTCAAAAATCTCAAGCAGACCTGACAGTCAACAATCATATAAGGTTTCATCAATTTTTGAGCATTTTGAAATTTTTGAAATTTTTTGACATTTTGGTTGGTTACTATGGTAACAAAGACTTTTCCAAAATTTTAGTGGCAGATACCACATTGGTTCATGGGAGGGAATATACCATCAGAGTTTCAATGGATTTGACCTACCATTTTAAGAGAGTAAATGCCACTTTTTAAGGTTTTTGAAGCATTTTTACCATTTTTGCATTGTTTCCATGGAAACGGTAGACATTTTCGAAATTCCAACGCCAAATTTCACATCGTCCCATGTTGCTCATCTTTACTGTGAAGTTTCATAAAATTTGGAGCATTTTGATATTTTGGAAATTTTTGGTGTGGTTTCCATGGCAACATAGTAGTTCCAATGAGTGCCAAAAATCATCCAAAAGAAGTATATAGTGGGCACCTACAATGTATCAAAATATAATGATTCTAAGTATAAGCATCTCCAAATAATTAACCAAAACCAAAAAGTGGAATTTTTCACATTTGTTCCGTTTCCATGGTAACGGCAGCCATTTTTAATGGTCTTCAGACCCACTGCAACCCGAAATTTTTTGTTCCTCATTATAGTTTACTATAATCAAGAGTCAGGTTTCATTGTCTCCAAAAAAGCTGCCGGACAAAAATCATTGGAAGAATAAGAATAATAATAACAAAGAAACGGAGGAATAACAATATGTCACCCGACATTGTCGATCGGGTGACATAACTAGATTTGCGATTGCAAGCAATAGCGGATGGCACCCTTCCCCTATTGCCAGGTGAGCGGTAGCCATGTTAACGGCGGCCATTTTGAAAATTCCAAACTCAAAAATCAAGTCTACATTAGCTGAGCAACATTTGTTTTAAATTTCAATAAATTTGAATCATTTTGAAGTTTTTCGTATTTTTGCTGTTTCCATGGTAACGGCGGCCATTTTGAATATTCCAAAGTCAAACCCCCGCTGCAATTTTTTCCCTCCACAATCATATACCATTTAATGTCTCTAGAATAAATTAAACCTTGATGTTCTAGAATGTTCTGTGAAAATTCAAAGTTTTGACCTTTTTGCATTGTTTCCATGGTAACAACAGCGATTTTGGAAATTCCAACGCCAAATTCCACATCTTCCAATGTTGCTCATCGTTACTGTGAAGTTTCATTAAGTTTGGAACATTTTGAGATTTTTGAATTTTTTGGAGTAGTTTCCATGGCAACATAGTAGTTCCAATGAGTGCCAAAATCACCCAACACCTGTATATAGTGGGCACCTACATTGTATTAAAATATAATGATTCTGAGTTTAATAGTATCCGAATAGTTCACCAAAACCAAAATTTAGATTTTTTCACAATTGTGCAGTTTCCATGGAAACGGTGGCCATTTTTTACCATTCCATAGCAAGGTGCACAACTTCACATGGGGGTCTTCATTATAGTAGAGTTCCATCAACATTGGTCCATTGGATTCCAAGAACTCGCGCGGACAAAATTTGTTGCAAGAAAAATAATAAGAACTAGATTTGCGATTGCAAGCAATAGCGGATGGCACCCTTCCCCTATTGCCAGGTGAGCGGTAGCCATGGTAACGGCGGCCATTTTGGAAATTCCAAACTCAAAAGTCAAGTCTACATTAGCTGAGCAACATTTGTTATAAGTTTCAATAAATTTGAAGCATTTTGATTTTTTTTGTATTTTTGCTGTTTCCATGGTAACGGCGGCCATTTTGAATATTCCAAAGTCAAACCCCGGCTGCAATTTTTTCCCTCCACAATCATATACCATTTAATGTCTGTAGAATAAATTAAACATTGAAGTTGTAGAATGTTCTGTGAAAATTCAAAGTTTTGACCTTTTTTCATTGTTTCCATGGTAACAACAGATATTTTGGAAATTCCAACGCCAAATTCCACATCTTCCAATGTTGCTCATCGTCACTGTGAAGTTTCATTAAGTTTGGAACATTTTGAGATTTTTGAATTTTTTGGAGTAGTATCCATGGCAACACAGTAATTCCAATGAGTGCCAAAATCATCCAACACCTGTATATAGTGGGCACCTACATTGTATTAAAATATAATGATTCTGAGTTAAATAGTATCCAAATAGTTCACCAAAACAAAAAACAGTATTTTTTCACATTTGTTTCGTTTCCATGGCAACGGCAGCCATCTTGATGGTGCCATACCCCGATTGCACAATTTCATATAGTGGTCCTCATTATGGTATAGTTCCATCAATATTGTTCAAGCCAATTCTGAGAAATAGCATGGACAAAAAAGTGTGGAAGAATAAATATAATAATAAGAAAAAAAGAAACGAACAATAACAATATGTCACCCCAACTCCGTTGAGGGTGCCATAACAAAGAAACATAAGAAAAGCAATATGTCACCCGACATTGTCGATCGGGTGACATAACTAGATTTGCAATTGCAAGCAATAGCGGATGGCACCCTTCCCCTATTGCCAGGTGAGCGGTAGCCATGGTAACGGCGGCCATTTTGGAAATTCCAAACTCAAAAGTCAAGTCTACATTAGCTGAGCAACATTTGTTATAAGTTTCAATAAATTTGAAGCATTTGGAAGTTTTTTGTATTTTTTCTGTTTCCATGGTAACGGCGGCCATTTTGAATATTCCAAAGTCAAACCCCCGCTGCAATTGTGTCCCTCCATAATCATATACAATCATATACCATTTAATGTCTATTAAACATTAATGTTCTAGAATGTTCTGTGAAAATTCAGAGTTTTGACCTTTTTGCATTGTTTCCATGGTAACAACAGTGATTTTGGAAATTCCAACGCCAAATTCCACATCTTCCAATGTTGCTCATCGTTACTGTGAAGTTTCATTAAGTTTGGAACATTTTGAGATTTTTGAAATTTTTGGAGTTGTTTCCATGGCAACATAGTAGTTCCAATGAGTGCCAAAACCATCCAACACCTGTATATAGTGGGCACCTACATGGTATTAAAATAGGATGTTTCTGAGTTCTAGCATATCCAAACAGTTCACCGAAACAAAAAACAGGATTTTTTCACATTTGTTCTGTTTCCATGGTAACGGTAGCCATCATGCGCATGCCAAAGTCCACTGCACAACCTATCATGGTGGTCCTTATTATAGTAGAGTTTAACCAACATTGGTCCATTGGATTCCGAGAAATAAGCTGGACAAATTCGGTGGAAGAAAAATAATAAGAAAAAAAAAAGAAACGTAGAATAACAATACGTCACCCCAACTCCGTTGAGGGTGCCATAACTAGAATTGCCATTGCAAGCAATAGCGGATGTCACCCTTCCCCCAATTGCCAGTAAGCGGCAGCCATTTCAAAAACTTTTAACTGTGAATGCACATATTTGCATGGCTATACATTTTTCTGTAAATTTTCAGTACATTTAGATATTTTTTAAAAACATGACATTTATGCTGTTTCCATGGCAACGGCAGCCATTTTGAAATTTTCAAAGTCAAAAGTCTCATCTATACATGCCAGTTTACAATAATACTAAATTTCATTAAGTTTTGAGCATTTTGAAAATATTTGACATTTCTGCAGTTTCCATGGCAACAGTAGCCATTTTGGAAATTCCAACTTCAAAAATCTCATGCAGACCTGACAGTCAACAATCATAATAGGTTTCATCAATTTTGGAGCATTTTGAAATTTTGGAAATTTTTGACATTTTGGTTGGTTACTATGGTAACAAAGACTTTTCCAAAATTTTAGTGGCAGATACCACATTGGTTCATGGGAGGGAATATACCATCAGAATTTCAATGGATTTGACCTACCATTTTAAGAGAGTAAATGCCACTTTTTAAGGTTTTTGAAGCATTTTTACCATTTTTGCATTGTTTCCATGGTAACGGTAGACATTTTCGAAATTCCAACGCCAAATTTCACATCTTCCCATGTTGCTCATCATTACTGTGAAGTTTCATAAAATTTGGAGCATTTTGATATTTTGGAAATTTTTGGTGTGGTTTCCATGGCAACATAGTAGTTCCAATGAGTGCCAAAAATCATCCAAAAGAAGTATATAGTGGGCACCTACAATGTATCAAAATATAATGATTCTAAGTATAAGCATCTCCAAATAATTCACCAAAACCAAAAAGTGGAATTTTTCACATTTGTTCCGTTTCCATGGTAACGGCAGCCATTTTTAATGGTCTTCAGACCCACTGCAACCCGAAATTTTTTGTTCCTCATTATAGTTTACTATAATCAAGAGTCAGGTTTCATTGTCTCCAAAAAAGCTGCCGGACAAAAATCATTGGAAGAATAAGAATAATAACTAGATTTGCTATTGCAAGCAATAGCGGACGATGGCACCCCGTACTGCACATTGTCACAGTAGCATCAACAATTATGAGTGTACAAAAGTCAAATGGCATATCTATTATACATGTCGGAATCAGCATGTCTAAACAACCCCCCCCCCCCCCCCCCCCCCCCCCCCCTTTTTTTTTTCTCTTCCGTAGAATACGTTTCAATTCTATACATAGTTTGGGAATCCTTTTTAAATCTAAAATTAGACACGCGCGCAAGTAGGAAGGTGGTGTCACGTGATACTGAAGTATATTATCGTGGACTTAGCATATTAATATTCTTTTTAGAGGGGACCTTGGACAGACAACATGTGTATATATTGACGGAGCGGCGTATTAACTGTTCAATTTATTCTTCAATAGCTCGCGTATCATACAATACATGTAACTTATCGTGTACAATTTAGTTACATGTTTATCGATTGATTTCAGCTAATGTGTATATTTTAGCAGGTGTGTCATTCACGGATATGTACTTAAACGCAAGTGCAGAAATGTCAGTAATTTGTACTCTGAGTGTTTCTCGTTCTCTCGGTGGCTATTTTCTCTATAAAGCACATTAAATAAATTACATATTTTTTATTCTAGAATATTCTAGTACATGTTAGCAGTACAGCATTGCATGTGACCATATGCACATACTCCTAATTACGATTTCCGTGGAATTGTTGTTATATTTTAAAAGAAAATGCAGCTAAAACGCATTTTCCCATAGGGTCAATGTTAAACTTTTGTCCAGTTTCCATGGCAATGGCAGCCATTTTGAAAATTCCAAGTACTGTTGGTACCTCGGGGCACCACTGCCAACATTTACATAAAGTTTCAAGACTTTGCCTCTTATAACGAAAGATTTAAAATTTGGATTTTTTTTTACATTTTTGTAGTTTCCATGGTAACGGCGGCCATTTTTTACCATTCTAATGTTTATTGCACAACTTAACATGGCGGTTCATATTATGGTATAGTTCCATCAACATGGGTATGGTCAATTCCGAGAAATAGCATGGACAAAATGTGTGGAAGAATAAAAATAAAAAGAAAAAAAAGAAACGTAGAATAACAAGATGTCACCCCAACTCCGTTGAGGGTGCCATAACTAGAATTGCCATTGCAAGCAATAGCGGATGTCACCCTTCCCCCATTGCCACTAAGCCGTAGCCATTTCAAAATAATAAAACAGTGAATACAGATCTATGAATTGCGATATATCTTTTTGTAAATTTTGAGTTCATTTAGAGGATTGTCAAAAGTTTCACATTTCTTCTGTTTCCATGGCAACGGCAGCCATTTTGGAAATTCCAAAGTCAAAAGTCTCATCTGTACATGCCAGTTAACAATAATACTAAATTTCATTAAGTTTGGAGCATTTTGAAAATATTTGACATTTCTGCAGTTTCCATGGCAACGGTAGCCATTTTGGAAATTCCAACTTCAAAAATCTAATGCAGAACTGACAGTCAACAATCATATTAGGTTTCATCAATTTTGGAGCATTTTGAAATTTTGGAAATTTTTGACATTTTGGTTGGTTACTATGGTAACAAAGACTTTTCCAAAATTTTAGTGGCAGATACCACATTGGTTCATGGGAGGGAATATACCATCAGAGTTTCAATGGATTTGACCTACCATTTTAAGAGAGTAAATGCCACTTTTTAAGGTTTTTGAAGCATTTTTACCATTTTTGCATTGTTTCCATGGTAACGGTAGACATTTTCGAAATTCCAACGCCAAATTTCACATCGTCCCATGTTGCTCATCATTACTGTGAAGTTTCATAAAATTTGGAGCATTTTGATATTTTGGAAATTTTTGGTGTGGTTTCCATGGCAACATAGTAGTTCCAATGAGTGCCAAAAATCATCCAAAAGAAGTATATAGTGGGCACCTACAATGTATCAAAATATAATGATTCTAAGTATAAGCATCTCCGAATAATTAACCAAAACCAAAAAGTGGAATTTTTCACATTTGTTCCGTTTCCATGGTAACGGCAGCCATTTTTAATGGTCTTCAGACCCACTGCAACCCGAAATTTTTTGTTCCTCATTATAGTTTACTATAATCAAGAGTCAGGTGTCATTGTCTCCAAAAAAGCTGCCGGACAAAAATCATTGGAAGAATAAGAATAATAACTAGATTTGCGATTGCAAGCAATAGCGGATGGCACCCTTCCCCTATTGCCAGGTGAGCGGTAGCCATGGTAACGGCGGCCATTTTGGAAATTCCAAACTCAAAAGTCAAGTCTACATTAGCTGAGCAACAATTGTTATAAGTTTCAATAATTTGAAGCATTTTGATTTTTTTTGTATTTTTGCTGTTTCCATGGTAACGGCGGCCATTTTGAATGTGCTGCAATTTTTTCCCTCCATAATCATATACAATCATATACCATTTAATGTTTCTAGAATAAATTAAACATTAAAGTTCTAGAATGTTCTGTGAAAATTCAAAGTTTTGACCTTTTTGCATTGTTTCCATGGTAACAACAGATATTTTGGAAATTCCAATGCCAAATTCCACATCTTCCAATGTTGCTCATCGTTACTGTGAAGTTTCATTAAGTTTGGAACATTTTGAGATTTTCGAATTTTTTGGAGTAGTATCCATGGCAACATAGTAGTTCCAATGAGTGCCAAAATCATCCAACACCTGTATATAGTGGGCACCTACATTGTATTAAAATATAATGATTCTGAGTTAAATAGTATCCAAATAGTTCACCAAAACAAAAAACAGTATTTTTTCACATTTGTTTCTTTTCCATGGCAACGGCAGCCATCTTGATGGTGCCATACCCCGATTGCACAATTTCATATAGTGGTCCTCATTATGGTATAGTTCCATCAATATTGTTCAAGCCAATTCTGAGAAATAGCATGGACAAAAAAGTGTGGAAGAATAAATATAATAATAAGAAAAAAAGAAACGAACAATAACAATATGTCACCCCAACTCCGTTGAGGGTGCCATAATAACAAAGAAACGGAGGAATAACAATATGTCACCCGACATTGTCGATCGGGTGACATAACTAGATTTGCGATTGCAAGCAATAGCGGATGGCACCCTTCCCCTATTGCCAGGTGAGCGGTAGCCATGGTAACGGCGGCCATTTTGGAAATTCCAAACTCAAAAGTCGTCTACATTAGCTGAGCAACATTTGTTATAAGTTTCAATAAATTTGAAGCATTTTGAAGTTTTTTGTATCTTTGCTGTTTCCATGGTAACGGCGGCCATTTTGAATATTCCAAAGTCAAACCCCGGCTGCCATTATTTCCCTCCACAATCATATACCATTTAATGTCTCTAGAAGAAATTAAACATTGATGTTCTAGAATGATCTGTGAAAATTCAAAGTTTTGACCTTTTTGCATTGTTTCCATGGTAACAGCAGCGATTTTGGAAATTCCAACGCCAAATTCCACATCTTCCAATGTTGCTCATCGTTACTGTGAAGTTTCGTGAAGTTTGGAGCATTTTGAGATTTTTGAAATTTTTGGTGTAGTTTCCATGGCAACAAAGTAGTTCCAATGAGTGCCAAAATCATCCAACACCTGTATATAGTGGGCACCTACATTGTATCAAAATATAATGATTCTGAGTTAAAGCATAACCAAACAGTTCACCAAAACTAAAAACTGGATTTTTTCACATTTGTTCTGTTTCCATGGTAACGGTGGCCATTTTTTACCATTCCAATGTCTCTTGCACAACTTCACATGGCGGTTCATATTATGGTATTGTTACATCAACATGGGTTTGACCAATTCTGAGAAATAGCATGGACAAAATGTGTGGAAGAATAAAAATAAAAACTAGATTTGCGATTGCAAGCAATAGCGGATGGCACCCTTCCCCTATTGCCAGGTGAGCGGTAGCCATGGTAACGGCGGCCATTTTGGAAATTCCAAACTCAAAAGTCAAGTCTACATTAGCTGAGCAACAATTGTTATAAGTTTCAATAATTTGAAGCATTTTGATTTTTTTTGTATTTTTGCTGTTTCCATGGTAACGGCGGCCATTTTGAATGTGCTGCAATTTTTTCCCTCCATAATCATATACAATCATATACCATTTAATGTTTCTAGAATAAATTAAACATTAAAGTTCTAGAATGTTCTGTGAAAATTCAAAGTTTTGACCTTTTTGCATTGTTTCCATGGTAACAACAGATATTTTGGAAATTCCAATGCCAAATTCCACATCTTCCAATGTTGCTCATCGTTACTGTGAAGTTTCATTAAGTTTGGAACATTTTGAGATTTTCGAATTTTTTGGAGTAGTATCCATGGCAACATAGTAGTTCCAATGAGTGCCAAAATCATCCAACACCTGTATATAGTGGGCACCTACATTGTATTAAAATATAATGATTCTGAGTTAAATAGTATCCAAATAGTTCACCAAAACAAAAAACAGTATTTTTTCACATTTGTTTCTTTTCCATGGCAACGGCAGCCATCTTGATGGTGCCATACCCCGATTGCACAATTTCATATAGTGGTCCTCATTATGGTATAGTTCCATCAATATTGTTCAAGCCAATTCTGAGAAATAGCATGGACAAAAAAGTGTGGAAGAATAAATATAACTAGAATTGCCATTGCAAGCAATAGCGGATGTCACCCTACCCCCATTGCCACTAAGCGGTTGCCATTTCAAAATAATAAAACAGTGAATACAGATCTATGAATTGCGATATATCTTTTTGTAAATTTTGAGTTCATTTAGAGGATTGTCAAAAGTTTCACATTTCTTCTGTTTCCATGGCAACGGCAGCCATTTTGGAAATTCCAAAGTCAAAAGTCTCATCTGTACATGCCAGTTAACAATAATACTAAATTTCATTAAGTTTTGAGCATTTTGAAAATATTTGACATTTCTGCAGTTTCCATGGCAACGGTAGCCATTTTGGAAATTCCAACTTCAAAAATCTCATGCAGACCTGACAGTCAACAATCATATTAGGTTTCATCCATTTTGGAGCATTTTGAAATTTTGGAAATTTTTGACATTTTGGTTGGTTACTATGGTAACAAAGACTTTTCCAAAATTTTAGTGGCAGATACCACATTGGTTCATGGGAGGGAATATACCATCACAGTTTCAATGGATTTGACCTACCATTTTAAGAGAGTAAATGCCACTTTTTAAGGTTTTTGAAGCATTTTTACCATTTTTGCATTGTTTCCATGGTAACGGTAGACATTTTCGAAATTCCAACGCCAAATTTCACCTTTTCCCATGTTGCTCATCATTACTGTGAAGTTTCATAAAATTTGGAGCATTTTGATATTTTGGAAATTTTTGGTGTGGTTTCCATGGCAACATAGTAGTTCCAATGAGTGCCAAAAATCATCCAAAAGAAGTATATAGTGGGCACCTACAATGTATCAAAATATAATGATTCTAAGTATAAGCATCTCCAAATTATTAACCAAAACCAAAAAGTGGAATTTTTCACATTTGTTCCGTTTCCATGGTAACGGCAGCCATTTTTAATGGTCTTCAGACCCACTGCAACCCGAAATTTTTTGTTCCTCATTATAGTTTACTATAATCAAGAGTCAGGTTTCATTGTCTCCAAAAAAGCTGCTGGACAAAAATCATTGGAAGAATAAGAATAATAATAACAAAGAAACGGAGGAATAACAATATGTCACCCGACATTGTCGATCGGGTGACATAATAATAAGAAAAAAAGAAACGAACAATAACAATATGTCACCCCAACTCCGTTGAGGGTGCCATAATAAGACAAAAAAGAACGGAACAATAACAATATGTCACCCCAACTCCGTTGAGGGTGCCATAACTAGATTTGTAATTGCTAGCAATAACGGATGGCACCCTTCCCCCATTGCCAGGTGAGCGGCAGCCATTTTGAAATACCCAAAGTCAAAAAATACATCTACACATGCAAAATGACATTTTTGTAAAGTTATATTAAGTTTGGAGTATTTTGAGATTTTTGAGATTTTTGGTGTTTCCATGGTAACGGCGGCCATTTTGAAAATTCCAAACTCAAAAGTCAAGTCTACATAAGCTAGGCAACATTTGTTATAAATTTCATTAAATTTAAAGCATTTTGAAATTTTTTGCTGTTTCCATGGTAACGGCGGCCATTTTGAATATTCCAAAGTCAAACCCCCACTGTATTTTTTTCCCTCCACAATCATATACCATTTAATGTCTCTAGAATGAATTAAACATTGATGTTCTAGAATGTTCTGTGAAAATTCAAAGTTTTGACCTTTTTGCATTGTTTCCATGGTAACAAGAGCGATTTTGGAAATTCCAACGCCAAATTCCACATCTTCCAATGTTGCTCATCCTTACTGTGAAGTTTCCTGAAGTTTGGAACATTTTGAGAATTTAGAAATTTTTGGTGTAGTTTCCATGGCAACATAGTAGTTCCAATGAGTGCCAAAATCATCCAACACCTGTGTATAGTGGGCACCTACATTGTATCAAAATATACTGATTCTGAGTTAAAGCATTACCAAACAGTTCACCAAAACCAAAAACTGGATTTTTTCACATTTTTTCTGTTTCCATGGAAACGGTAGCCATCTTGAACCATTCCGTGCTTACTGCAACTCTGCACATGGGGGTCCTTACTATAGTAGAGTTCCATCAACATTGGTCCATTGGATTCCGAGAAATCACCTGGACAAAATTTGTTGCAAGAAGAAAAATAACTAGATTTGCGATTGCAAGCAATAGCGGATGGCACCCTTCCCCTATTGCCAGGTGAGCGGTAGCCATGTTAACGGCGGCCATTTTGAAAATTCCAAACTCAAAAATCAAGTCTACATTAGCTGAGCAACATTTGTTTTAAATTTCAATAAATTTGAATCATTTTGAAGTTTTTCGTATTTTTGCTGTTTCCATGGTAACGGCGGCCATTTTGAATATTCCAAAGTCAAACCCCCGCTGCAATTTTTTCCCTCCACAATCATATACCATTTAATGTCTCTAGAATAAATTAAACCTTGATGTTCTAGAATGTTCTGTGAAAATTCAAAGTTTTGACCTTTTTGCATTGTTTCCATGGTAACAACAGCGATTTTGGAAATTCCAACGCCAAATTCCACATCTTCCAATGTTGCTCATCGTTACTGTGAAGTTTCATTAAGTTTGGAACATTTTGAGATTTTTGAATTTTTTGGAGTAGTTTCCATGGCAACATAGTAGTTCCAATGAGTGCCAAAATCACCCAACACCTGTATATAGTGGGCACCTACATTGTATTAAAATATAATGATTCTGAGTTTAATAGTATCCGAATAGTTCACCAAAACCAAAATTTAGATTTTTTCACAATTGTGCAGTTTCCATGGAAACGGTGGCCATTTTTTACCATTCCATAGCAAGGTGCACAACTTCACATGGGGGTCTTCATTATAGTAGAGTTCCATCAACATTGGTCCATTGGATTCCAAGAACTCGCGCGGACAAAATTTGTTGCAAGAAAAATAATAAGAAACTAGAATTGCCATTGCAAGCAATAGCGGATGTCACCCTTCCCCCCATTGCCACTAAGTGGCAGCCATTTTGAAACATCTAAACAGTGAATGCAGATCTATGAATTGCGATATATCTTTCTGTAAATTTTCAGTACAATAAGTGCGTTGACAAAAGTGTCACATTTCTGCTGTTTCCATGGCAACGGCAGCCATTTTGAAAATTCGAAAGTCAAAAGTCTCATCTATACATGTCAGTTGACAATAATATTAAGTTTCATTAAGTTTGGAGCATTTTGAACATTTTTGACATTTCTGCAGTTTCCATGGCAACGGTGGCCATTTAGGAAATTCCAACTTCAAAAGTCTCATGCAGACTTGAAAGTCAACAATCCTTTTAAGTTTCATTACTTTTTGAGCATTTTGAAATTTTTAAAATTTTTGACATTTTGGCTGGTTTCTATGGCAACAGATACCATTCCAAATTTCTAATGGCAGATACCACATTGGTACATGGGAGGGAACATACCATCAGAGTTTCAATGGATTTGACCTACCATTTTAAGGAAGTAAATGCAACTTTTAATGGTTTTTAAAGCGTTTTTACCATTTTTGCCCTGTTTCCATGGAAACGGCAGACATTTTTGAAATTCCAACGCCAATTTCCACATCTACTTAAGTTGCTCATCGTTATGCTAAAGTTTCAAATGAATTGGAGCATTTTCATATTTTTGAAATTTTTGGTGTAGTTTCCATGGCAACATAGTAGTTCCAATAATGACCAAAATCACCCAAAACCAGTATATGCCTGGCACCTTCATTGTATCAAAATATAATGATTCTGAGTTTAAGCATCTCC
Organism: Mytilus trossulus; assembly: GCF_036588685.1. Taxonomy (NCBI): domain Eukaryota; kingdom Metazoa; phylum Mollusca; class Bivalvia; order Mytilida; family Mytilidae; genus Mytilus; species Mytilus trossulus. The sequence goes on from NC_086374.1 coordinate 99,830,534, forward strand.
AAATTATTCACCAAAAACAAAAACTGGAATTTTTCACAATTGTTCCGTTTCCATGGTAACGGCAGCCATTTTTTTGGGTCTTGAGACCCACTGCAACCCGAAATTTTTTGTTCCTCATTATAGTTCACTATCATCAAGAGTCAGGTTCCATTGTCTCCAAAAAAGCTGCCGGACAAAAATCATTGGAAGAATAAGAATAATAATAACAAAGAAACGGAGGAATAACAATATGTCACCCGACATTGTCGATCGGGTGACATAACTAGATTTGCCATTGCAAGCAATAGCGGATGGCACCCTTCCCCCATTGCCAGGCCAACGGCAGCCATTTACAAAATGTTTGCTGTTTCCTTGGCAACGGCGGCCACTTTGAAAATTACAAACTCAAAAGTCAAGTCAACATAAGCTAGGCAACATTTATTATAAGTTTCATTAAATTTAAAGCATTTTCAAGTTTTTCATATTTTTGCTGTTCCCATGGTAACAGCGGCCATTTTGAATATTCCAAAGTCAAAACGCCGCTGCAATTTTTTCCCTCCATTATCATGTACAATTTAATGTTTGTAAAATAAATTTAACATTGATGTTCTGGAATGTTCTATGAAGATTCAAAGTTTTGACCTTTTTGCATTGTTTCCATGGTAACAACAGCGATTTTGGAAATTCCAACGCCAAATTCCACATCTTCCAATGTTGCTCATCGTTACTGTGAAGTTTCATTAAGTTTGGAACATTTTGAGATTTTTGAATTTTTTGGAGTAGTTTCCATGGCAACATAGTAGTTCCAATGAGTGCCAAAATCATCCAACACCTGTATATAGTGGGCACCTACATTGTATAAAAATATAATGATTCTGAGTTAAATAATATCCAAATAGTTCACCAAAACAAAAAACTGGATTTTTTCACATTTGTTTAGTTTCCATGGCAACGTCAGCCATCTTGATGATGCCATACCCCGTTTGCACAATTTCAGATAGTGGACTACATTATGGCATAGTTTCATCAATATTGTTCAAGCCAATTCCGAGAAATAGCATGGACAAAATGTGTGGAAGAATAAAAATAAAAAGAAAAAAAAGAAACGTAGAATAACAAGATGTCACCCCAACTCCGTTGAGTTGAGGGTGCCATAAAAAAAGAAACGTAGAATAACAATACGTCACCCCAACTCCGTTGAGGGTGCCATAATAAGAAAAAAAAGAAACGTAGAATAACAATATGTCACCCCAACTCCGTTGAGGGTGCCATAACTAGATTTGCAATTGCAAGCAATAGCGGATGGCACCCTTCCCCTATTGCCAGGAGAGCGGTAGCCATGGTAACGGCGGCCATTTTGGAAATTCCAAACTCAAAAGCCAAGTCTACATTAGCTGAGCAACATTTGTTATAAGTTTCAATAAATTTGAAGCATTTTGAATTTTTTGGTATTTTTGCTGTTTCCATGGTAACGGCGGCCATTTTGAATATTCCAAAGTCAAACCCCCGCTGCAATTTTTTCCCTCCACAATCATATACAATTTAATGTCTCTAGAATAAATTTAACATTGATGTTCTAGAATGTTCTGTGAAAATTCAAAGTTTTGACCTTTTTGCATTGTTTCCATGGTAACAACAGCGATTTTGGAAATTCCAACGCCAAATTCCACATCTTCCAATGTTGCTCATCATTACTGTGCAGTTTCCTGAAGTTTGGAGCATTTTGAGAATTTTGAAATTTTTGGTGTAGTTTCCATGGCAACATAGTAGTTCCAATGAGTTCCAAAATCATCCAACACCTGTATATAGTGGACACCTACATTGTATTAAAATATAATGATTCTGAGTTAAAGCACATCAAAACAGTTCCCCCAAATAAAAAACTGAAATTTTTCACATTTGTTCCGTTTCCATGGAAACGGCAGCCACCTTGAACCATTCCATGGTGCCTGCAACTCTTTACCTTAGGGTCTACAATATAGTAGAGTTCCATCAACTTTGGTCCATTGGATTTCCAGAAATCTCCTGGACAAAATGTGTGGAAGAAAAATAATAAAAATAAAAAAAAACTAGATTTGCAATTGCAAGCAATAGCGGATGGCACCCTTCCCCTATTGCCAGGAGAGCGGTAGCCATGGTAACGGCGGCCATTTTGGAAATTCCAAACTCAAAAGCCAAGTCTACATTAGCTGAGCAACATTTGTTATAAGTTTCAATAAATTTGAAGCATTTTAAATTTTTTGGTATTTTTGCTGTTTCCATGGTAACGGCGGCCATTTTGAATATTCCAAAGTCAAACCCCCGCTGCAATTTTTTCCCTCCACAATCATATACCATTTAATGTCTCTAGAATAAATGAAACATTGATGTTGTAGAATGTTCTGTGAAAATTCAAAGTTTTGACCTTTTTGCATTGTTTCCATGGTAACAACAGCGATTTTGGAAATTCCAACGCCAAATTCCACATCTTCCGATGTTGCTCATCATTACTGTGCAGTTTCCTGAAGTTTGGAGTATTTTGAGAATTTTGAAATTTTTGGTGTAGTTTCCATGGCAACATAGTAGTTCCAATGAGTTCCCAAATCATCCAACACCTGTATATAGTGGACACCTACATTGTATTAAAATATAATGATTCTGAGTTAAAGCACATCCAAACAGTTCCCCCAAATAAAAAACTGGAATTTTTCACATTTGTTCCGTTTCCATGGAAACGGCAGCCACCTTGAACCATTCCATGGTGCCTGCAACTCTTTACCTTAGGGTCTACAATATAGTAGAGTTCCATCAACTTTGGTCCATTGGATTTCCAGAAATCTCCTGGACAAAATGTGTGGAAGAAAAATAATAAAAATAAAAAAAAAAAAAGAAACGTAGAATAACAATACGTCACCCCAACTCCGTTGAGGGTGCCATAAAAAAGAAACATAGAATAACAATACGTCACCCCAACTCCGTTGAGGGTGCCATAATAACAAAGAAACGGAGGAATAACAATATGTCACCCGACATTGTCGATCGGGTGACATAACTAGATTTGTAATTGCTAGCAATAACGGATGGCACCCTTCCCCCATTGCCAGGTGAGCGGCAGCCATTTTGAAAATTCCAAAGTCAAATAGTGCATCTACAGATGTCCAGTAACATTTTTGCAAAGTTTCATTAAGTTTGAAGCATTTTGAAATTTTGGACAATTTGCTGTTTCCATGGTAACGGCGGCCATTTTGAAAATTCCAAACTCAAAAGTCAAGTCTACATAAGCTAGGCAACATTTGTTATAGGTTTCATTAAATTTAAAGCATTTTGAAATTTTTCATATTTCTGCTGTTTCCATGGTAACGGCGGCCATTTTGAATGTTCCAAAGTCAAACCCCCGCTGCATATTTTTCCCTCCATAAACATATACCATTTAATGTCTCTAGAATAAATTTAACATTGATGTTCTGGAATGTTCTGTGAAAATTCAAAGTTTTGACCTTTTAGCATTGTTTCCATGGTAACAAGAGATATTTTGAAAATTCCAACGCCAAATTGCACATCTTCCAATGTTGCTCATCCTTACTGTGAAGTTTCCTGAAGTTTGGAACATTTTGAGAATTTTGAAATTTTTTGTGTAGTTTCCATGGCAACATAGTAGTTCCAATGAGTGTCAAAATCATCCAACACCTGTGTATAGTGGGCACCTACATTGTATTAAAATATAATGATTCTGACTTAAAGCATATCCAAACAGTTCACCAAAACGAAAAACTGTATTTTTTCACATTTGTTCCGTTTCCATGGTAACTGCGGCCATCTTGAAAGTGCCATACCCTGATTGCAAATCTGCACATGCTGGTCAACATTATGGTTAAGTTACATTACCATTGGTTCATAAAATTCCAAGATATAAGCTGGACAAAAAAAAGTGGAAGAAAAAAAATAATAAGAAAAAAAGAAACGTAGAATAACAATATGTCACCCCAACTCCGTTGAGGGTGCCATAACTAGATTTGCGATTGCAAGCAATAGCGGATGGCACCCTTCCCCTATTGCCAGGTGAGCGGTAGCCATGTTAACGGCGGCCATTTTGAAAATTCCAAACTCAAAAATCAAGTCTACATTAGCTGAGCAACATTTGTTTTAAATTTCAATAAATTTGAATCATTTTGAAGTTTTTCGTATTTTTGCTGTTTCCATGGTAACGGCGGCCATTTTGAATATTCCAAAGTCAAACCCCCGCTGCAATTTTTTCCCTCCACAATCATATACCATTTAATGTCTCTAGAATAAATTAAACCTTGATGTTCTAGAATGTTCTGTGAAAATTCAAAGTTTTGACCTTTTTGCATTGTTTCCATGGTAACAACAGCGATTTTGGAAATTCCAACGCCAAATTCCACATCTTCCAATGTTGCTCATCGTTACTGTGAAGTTTCATTAAGTTTGGAACATTTTGAGATTTTTGAATTTTTTGGAGTAGTTTCCATGGCAACATAGTAGTTCCAATGAGTGCCAAAATCACCCAACACCTGTATATAGTGGGCACCTACATTGTATTAAAATATAATGATTCTGAGTTTAATAGTATCCGAATAGTTCACCAAAACCAAAATTTAGATTTTTTCACAATTGTGCAGTTTCCATGGAAACGGTGGCCATTTTTTACCATTCCATAGCAAGGTGCACAACTTCACATGGGGGTCTTCATTATAGTAGAGTTCCATCAACATTGGTCCATTGGATTCCAAGAACTCGCGCGGACAAAATTTGTTGCAAGAAAAATAATAAGAACTAGATTTGCGATTGCAAGCAATAGCGGATGGCACCCTTCCCCTATTGCCAGGTGAGCGGTAGCCATGGTAACGGCGGCCATTTTGGAAATTCCAAACTCAAAAGTCAAGTCTACATTAGCTGAGCAACATTTGTTATAAGTTTCAATAAATTTGAAGCATTTTGATTTTTTTTGTATTTTTGCTGTTTCCATGGTAACGGCGGCCATTTTGAATATTCCAAAGTCAAACCCCGGCTGCAATTTTTTCCCTCCACAATCATATACCATTTAATGTCTGTAGAATAAATTAAACATTGAAGTTGTAGAATGTTCTGTGAAAATTCAAAGTTTTGACCTTTTTTCATTGTTTCCATGGTAACAACAGATATTTTGGAAATTCCAACGCCAAATTCCACATCTTCCAATGTTGCTCATCGTCACTGTGAAGTTTCATTAAGTTTGGAACATTTTGAGATTTTTGAATTTTTTGGAGTAGTATCCATGGCAACACAGTAATTCCAATGAGTGCCAAAATCATCCAACACCTGTATATAGTGGGCACCTACATTGTATTAAAATATAATGATTCTGAGTTAAATAGTATCCAAATAGTTCACCAAAACAAAAAACAGTATTTTTTCACATTTGTTTCGTTTCCATGGCAACGGCAGCCATCTTGATGGTGCCATACCCCGATTGCACAATTTCATATAGTGGTCCTCATTATGGTATAGTTCCATCAATATTGTTCAAGCCAATTCTGAGAAATAGCATGGACAAAAAAGTGTGGAAGAATAAATATAATAATAAGAAAAAAAGAAACGAACAATAACAATATGTCACCCCAACTCCGTTGAGGGTGCCATAAAAAGAAAAAAAAGAAACGTAGAATAACAAGATGTCACCCCAACTCCGTTGAGGGTGCCATAATGATACGCGAAGCGAATTAAAGGTTTTTTCTTTCATGAATTCAACGGAGAAGATACGTGTATTGGTTGATTGAAGGTTTGTGATCATGATTGATCAATCAATCAATTGATCGATCGTTTGATTGATTGATTGATTGATCGAATGATTGACAGTTCGTAAAAATAGCGATGGGACGTTTATTTCGGATTCTGCACTTGATTGATATCAACACTTGATTGATTGATCGATCTCTAATCATGATTTGATCAATGTGATCATGATTTGATCACTCTGATCATGATTTGATTGATTGATTGATCGATTGATCAATACGTTGTATTGCCTAAAATGACACATTTTCCATAGGTTTATTTATTGTCTATACGTTTCATACTGTTCAGTGACAAATATCTGACGCACAATTTTGCATGTAGTATTGAGAAAAATACTCTATTTGCTTTTCTTACATCCGAAAAAAAAAGAATTGCGAATGAGTTATTATAACACTAGATTTGCTATTGCAAGCAATAGCGGACGATGGCACCCCGTACTGCACATTGTCACAGTAGCATCAACAATTATGAGTGTACAAAAGTCAAATGGCATATCTATTATACATGTCGGAATCAGCATGTCTAAACAACACCCCCCCCCCCCCCTCTTTTTTTTCTCTTCCGTAGAATACGTTTCAGTTCTATACATAGTTTGGGAATCCTTTTTAAATCTAAAATTAGACACGCGCGCAAGTAGGAAGGTGGTGTCACGTGATACTGAAGTATATTATCGTGGACTTAGCATATTTATATTCTTTTTAGAGGGGACCTTGGACAGACAACATGTGTATATATTGACGGAGCGGCGTATTAACTGTTCAATTTATTCTTCAATAGCTCGCGTATCATACAATACATGTAACTTATCGTGTACAATTTAATTACATGTTTATCGATTGATTTCAGCTAATGTGTATATTTTAGCAGGTGTGTCATTCACGGATATGTACTTTAACGCAAGTGCAGAAATGTCAGTAATTTGTACTCTGAGTGTTTCTCGTTCTCTCGGTGGCGATTTTCTCTTTAAAGCACATTAAATAAAATACATGTTTTTATTCTAGAATATTCTAGTACATGTTAGCAGTACAGCAATTGCATGTGACCATATGCACACACTCCTAATTACGATTTCCGTGGAATTGTTGTTATATTTTTCAAGAAAATGCAGCTAAAACGCATTTTCCCATAGGGTCAATGTTAAACTTTTGTCCAGTTTCCATGGCAATGGCAGCCATTTTGAAAATTCCAAGTACTGTTGGTACCTCGGGGCACCACTGCCAACATTTACATAAACTTTCAAGACTTTGCCTCTTATAACGAAAGATTTAAAATTTGGATTTTTTTTTACATTTTTTTTAGTTTCCATGGCAACGTCAGCCATCTTGATGATGCCATACCCCGTTTGCACAATTTCATATAGTGGACTACATTATGGCATAGTTTCATCAATATTGTTCAAGCCAATTCCGAGAAATAGCATGGACAAAATGTGTGGAAGAATAAAAATAATAAAAAGAAAAAAAAGAAACGTAGAATAACAAGATGTCACCCCAACTCCGTTGAGGGTGCCATAAAAAAAAGAAACGTAGAATAACAATACGTCACCCCAACTCCGTTGAGGGTGCCATAACAAAGAAACATAAGAAAAGCAATATGTCACCCGACATTGTCGATCGGGTGACATAAAAATAAGAAAAAAAGAAACGAAGAATAACAATATGTCACCCAAACTCCGTTTAGGGTGCCATAACAAAGAAACATAAGAAAAGCAATATGTCACCCGACATTGTCGATCGGGTGACATAACAAAGAAACATAAGAAAAGCAATATGTCACCCGACATTGTCGATCGGGTGACATAATAATAATAATACAGAAAAAGAAACAGAGGAAAAGCAATATGTCACCCGACATTGTCGATCGGGTGACATAATAACAAAGAAACATAAGAAAAGCAATATGTCACCCGACATTGTCGATCGGGTGACATAATAAAAGCTAAATAAATCAAAATGCTTGGATATCCTGGATTTAAAACCATCCAACCAACAATACTGCTATGAATTAAAAAAACCTCCATCATATGCACAAATAGCATGTAATTGTCAAGCACCTTGAAAAGTATTATATATAGAAATCATCTGACATGTGAAAGATGCTTTAGAAGATCTACCTACTTTCCATTACTGAAACCATTTAGAGACTCCTTACAGGAGTTAGTGCCCTTAAATGATGAAAACTTTGCAAGAATTAACAATTACGTTAGTTTGAGATGAGGAATTTAGAATACCATTAAAAACAAATAAACCATTTAGTGAAATATTGTATTAAATTTTTTTACACAAAAGTAGGTTTTTATTTAATCATACAGCTCTTGTTTTTAACAACTTACTGTGTTATCACATTGGAAGTAGGAAAATTCAATTCTTTAACTCTTATCAAATATCATGCACTGTCAAAATATATGCTTTTTTTTAAATTTTTCTTCTTCAATTCATTGTTGATCAAATTTATATTGCAGAGCAATCTAAAGCTGTGGCGCCACCTATGGAGACCATATCTTCAGACATACAGACAAATGTTGTAAGTTATATTGAACTTAAGTTTTTACACTCATGTGCTGAATAATGAATGTGTTATGAATGACCACTCCCAATGATTCAAAATATGTTATCTTACTGATCCAGCTAATTCTTGGGATAATATAGTTTAAGTAGATGAAAACATTTAAGGAGGTTTGCTACTCAGTTTCAAAATAAGAAGCTTTTCATAACACTAGTATACATTGATAGGGGATTAATAAAGTAACCAAAAGAGCAAAACTAAAATATAGTTCATTGTACTTGTTTTTGAGATATAAGCCATAAGTCAAAACCTGTTAAAAAAATAAAAACTATTTTATAAGACTTTTACAGATGGCTTATATTTATACATGTTAGACATTTTTATAAAAGAAATGGGGGTCAATGGGTAAATTTTTTAAGGCATAAAACCAGATGATTCCGAAAATTTTACAAAAATTCCAAAACATGACAAGCGAACTTCCTTAAATAGGTTTAAATTCTCCGTCCATGGCTTATTAGTATTTGAAATTTATTGAAAAGGTCTTTGCCGATATTAACAACTGGGTATAGAAATATGGTAACATGTAATTCAATTCTGCAGTTAAACCCATCATTTAGAATGACAACCATTTTGCTGTACAGGTTGTTTAAATTGACCAATTGTTTTCTGTATAGGCCTTTAATTACAAAGTTTAAAGAGAATACAATGCATAACAATGTCTTGACTGGCTCAAGTTTTTTATTTGGTAGCTCTGATCAAGTTCAATTTAGTAAATATTAGGTGCACAAAATGGAGTCATGATTTGATAAAGTGTTTATAGTATTTCATTGGTCAAATGTGTTTTTTTATGCCCTTGTTTTTCTCTCAAAAATAAAAATTACACTAGGTCTAGTTTGTGAAAAATTCATTCAAACAAACAAAACTCTTAACTGGATTTAAGCAAAAATAAAGCATTACTTCTCAATACCACTGTTCATTTAAAATTATAAAACCTTTCAATATCGTTGATTGATTTTTTTTCTGTCTGTACCAATTTTTGTGGATTTTGAAAAAATTGTTATGGTGTGGATATTTAATTTTAGGGTTTGCTAGTCTGCATACAATTATTTAGATTTTTTTTTACTTTGTTGGACTTTGAATTAATCATGTATCACCTTACCCATGAAATTCCATGTAATTGCTAATCCATTAAAAGGGAGATGATATACAAATGTACATTCACAGTGTTTTATTGTGTTTCAGGTTGATAGGCAACGGGAGCAGTTGCAGCAATTGCAAGTTCAACTCCACGAACAACAAATGCAGCTTCAACAACAGCAAGAACTACAACAACAATTACTCCAACAAACATTCTCATCACAGGGCAAAAGTCACACAGATGTAAATATTGATCCAATTCTTAGCTGACTAATCATTTTCTTGAACAGTATACTGTGGATTCCTTTATTTTTGTTGGTATCAGTTTTTGTGGATTGAGGAAAACTTGCATTTTCGTTGATATTTTGTTTTGTGATTTTTCCAATCTTTGCATTCAAAACCTTTAGAAATTCATAAATTGTTGAACATTTGAATTCATGGTTCACCTGTACCCACGAGACCAACAAAAATTGGTATCCAACAAAGTGTAATGAATCCACAGTATTATTTTATCATGATCAACATGTGGTTTTACTTGATCCCAGTACTTCATTGGACAAAATTGTATTTTTACATTTTATTTTCATTGTTTTTCTCTGATCTTAAAACAAAAGAAAAGCTGACCATGCCTGATAACATCAAAGAAAACACAATGGCAAAGGGTTATTTTCGTGCAACGTTTTTGACCTTTTTATTTCTTGTTTTCTCGTGTTTGGCTCGATTTGTGTGCTTCATGTTTCCCCTTATTTATTTCCTGTGTTTTGTGTCTCAATGACACTGTCTGTGTTCTTTATTTCTCATGCATGTCCCGCATGTACCACATTTGATTAAAAAGTCAGTATGTAATAATACCTTCTGAAATTTGTGTAATCTAATAGTAATTGATGTATGTTGTTACCATACTACTTTTGCAATATGTATGGTATCAATGAAGTCTGTCAAATTACTATGAATATTTTTTTCTTTCAAATAAGATGCAAGTAGCGGACGATAAAAGTTGACCGCACCGCAAGGTCTCCATGTCCATTAAAAAAGGCTGCATGATCTCCACTTAGACTTAGTAATAACTTCTGGTACTTTTTACCTTAATTTTTACGATTTTATTTCTCATGATTCGTTTTTCCTGATTTTTATCTTTGGTGCAACGTTTTTGCGATTTTTATTTCACGTGTTTCTGTGTTCAATACTCCCCTTTACCACCCTCCACAAACATTAACAGATCATTGAAAAAGAAAGGAAAATTAGTTTTCTTCCCTATGGTAAAAAAAGAGATTCAAGAGATTCAATCAATGACATTGTGCAATAAGATTCACATCCATATTTGAAAGTCATATTATAAATATCTAAGACAACCAGCATTCCTTTAACAGAGTGAGCTCTGTGAAATATAACCTTATTCCAAATAATTTATTTTATACCCATTAAAAATGATAATGTTAACAAATTATATAGAATTAAACAGGGGGGAAAGATACAAGAGGGACATTTAAAATAATAGATAGAAAATTAAACTGACAAAGCCATGGCTAAAAAAGAAAAGACAAACAGACAAATAATAGTACACAAGACACAACATAGAAAACTACAGACTAAGCAACACGAACCCCACCAAAAACTGGTGGTGATCCAAGGTGCTCTAAAAGGGTAAGCATATCCTGCTCCAGATGTGGCACCCATCGTTTTGCTAATGTTATTACAAACCTGATAAATAATCTTTCAATTTACATAACTTCTGTTTCACCTTACTTGGAAATCACAGCAAAAAGTTTATTGTCAAAGTTGTCCCCTACTTTGCATTTCCTATTTCGACCTGGAGATCAATCTCTCTGGTTTGTCTGTTTCTACTGATTGGCCCGATGGTTCTCTTCAAGTACTTCAGCTTCCTCCACCATAATAACAGACTTCCGGGTGTCCTAGTACTTCCTTTGTGTTCGGTGTGGATTGATTGTCCTTGTAAAAATAATTGTCGTATAAATAACGGTTAGTGACACATCTCCATTAATCCCTATAGGGAGTGTACATGGATGCCACTGTACCCTGGCAGCTTTCGAGGGGTTCTTCGGATAACGAAGGCATTCACCAGTACATATGTTGAAAAAAAATTTGTACAATGAAGAGATTTAAATGAGTGAAAAATATACTTTTTATAACCTTTATTTAACCATAAATGGCTTATAGTTATATAGACAACTGTCAGGTGGTTTACATTTTTATTTTATTTCATTTCAGAATGTCAATCTGCTACAAACGATCAACAACCAGTTAAATATGCAGATTCAAAATACACAGAAAAATCTTCAGCATACACTTCACAATATGGGACTTCTAATAGGTATCAATACTACTGGTAGTCAGGATAACACAGCAATCATACCACAAGACATACAAAATAGACCTGGAACCAGTACAAATATAAATCTTAGTAGTGGCAATATTATACTCACACCTGCTCAGGAATTAGGAAGTCATATGAATGCAGAACAATCAAGAGTGAAAAGTAATGTTCAGAACCCAAGCAAGATATTGAAATCATTGGTTGGGACAAATTTGACTCAAGTTCAGACAGTTATTGAGACAAATTCAAACAATGCACAGAGTTCACAGGTCATGTTCTCAACAGCAGGTTTTTCTTATGTTCCTCAAAATAACATTTCTCATCAATCTCAGCAAATTATAATTCAAAATCCACAACAAGTAATCCAAGCTCCACAAAACATAGTCCATACTTCACAGCCAATGATCCAAACACAACAGCCAATGAGGCCACAGCAAATAGTTCTTACTCAGCCAAACTATCAGTTTGGACAAATGTCGTCACAACAAGATGAAAATGTTATAACAATCCAGCCCAATACAGTTATATCAACACAAGACCAAGGGGAGATAATAATGAACCCAATTTTAGATAATGGTGGAAACAGGATATACAATTTTACATTACCAATCCAAGGGGCAGGCAATCAGCAAATAATTTCTCTGGAAAACATGCCTGCTGGTAAAGTATCAGAAGTTTTATCAAATGCTGAGGTTGTAGAAATGAGTTTTCCTAGTTTTCTTGAGAGTGCTAAAAATTATAGACAAGTTCAGACTGGTTCAACATTTGTGACAGAGATTAATAGAGATAAGCCATTACAGTCAAAAAAAATTGTTAAATCAAATGTGAGAGGAAAACCTCAAACTGGTAAGACGTCTCATACACAGAATTCTTCTTCATCAAAAACAGCACAAACACAGATTTATACAAATACACAAGTTAATACAAATCTATCTGATCGAGAGTTATCTCCACCTAACATGACTTTATTTACCAATAATGGTGAAACATCCAATGAGATGCCTTGTATACCAGATATTGTTTTGAAAGAATTTGCAAGAGCTTCACAGGTAACTAATGTCAACAATCCTACAATTTATACTGCTGCCCCATTGGTCAATCAGGTTAGAGCAGATAAGAATATAAGCCAATCAGTAAACAGAAATCCTTTTATAAGCGGAAACATACCAGCTGAAGTCCTGAGTATTGGACAAACTGATGACTTATCCATAGAATGTGTGAACAATCCGTCAGGGAGGATAACTGATCAATTATCTGTCAAACCAGTCTCCAAATCTACCCAATCACAAAGAAGTCGAAATAGTAAGAGAAATTCATCACAAAATGTTAGTGTAACTCAGACAGTGTCACAATGTCATAATCCAACAATTCATCACATGGTCAGTAGTACAAAAACTAAAATAGCAACGAAAAATAAAGGACATTTTGTAAGTCAAAATCAAGTATCAGTTCCAACATCAACATTAACATCTGAATACATGAACTTCTCTCTCCCCTTAAGTGATGTTATTACAATGTATTCAAACCAAACTGTAGGACAAAAAGTGTCCAATACTAATGAACATCAACAACTTCAGCTTACACTACAGATCAATCCAGTATCGAGGTCCAGTGGCGATAATGCATATGGAACCAACACGGTGGATTTGGGATCACTATTAATTATGGACCAAGATAATGGATCACAAGCAAGTGAACCTCCCAAAACTCACATCAACAAAAAAATGTCAGGGAAGACAGAAAGTATATATAAAAGTCAGAGGTCCCGACAGGACAGCCAATCACTTGTGATAGATGAGGATATATCCACCGAAGGCAACATGACAGATACAGATGAAGAAGTACAAGATATTTTAAAAACATCAGACAAATCATCAAGAACAGCAGGAAATAGTCAAACTACAATAGAGCAACCAGTAACCCTAGCTCAAAGAACTGGTACACTTCCTTTTCAACCAATGGAAAGATCAGATACCATGATTATTGACCAATCAGTGGAAAGGTCTGATACAGTAATTATTAACCAATCAGTAGATAGATCTGATACTTTAATACTTCAGCAATCAGAAACAATAAGCTCTTATGAAGATATTCATAGATCAGATACTTTAAAACTTCAAGAAGATCTAGATCAACTGCCAACAATTCACATTCCTTTCGGAATGAGAAAAGGAAGGAAAAGAGCCAATGGAAAGAAACGTGTTAATAAAAAGAAACAGATTTTACAGGGTAACCAGACTACATCAGTATCGAGTCAACCTAGTGATTGTAAACAGACAGTGAATACTACTGACCAGGTTATCTTGACTGGGGGCAATAATCAGCATTGTCAGGCTTGGTTGCAAAAAATTATCAATGAAGGGAAGAAAAATTAAAAATGTTTAATAAAGAAAATAAAGAAATGCTGTTGTCTTTACATAAAAATTATGTTTCCAAGTACCATAACCAATAGCCAAAGAGTGTTTTTTGTTGAGTCTACAACTTTTTTTTTCGAAGAAAGCTGATCATAGGGATAGTGATCCAACAGGCGTTAACTAACTTCTTCAAACTTTATATTTTAGCAGGTAGAAGACTTGGATGCTACATACTTTGTATATAGATGCCTCATGTTACGAAGTTTCAATTTGTAACTTGTCCATTATGCTTGACCTCCCTTTCATAGTTCAGTGACTACTTGAAAACAAAAAGTTGAAATTTTTTCTTATGTTAATCTCTCTTATCATAAGTAATAGGATAGCTACATTTGGTATGTGCGTACCTTGAAAGGTCTACCTGCTGGTCAGACAGTTTTCACTTGATCTCAACCTCATTTCATGGATCAGTGGTCAAGGTTAAGTTTTGGTGGTCAAGTCCATATCTCAGATACTATAAGTAATAGGTCTACTATAGTTGGTGTATGGAAGGACTGTAAGGTGTACATGTCCAACTGACAGGTCTCATCTGACCTTGATCTCAATTTCATGGTTCAGTAGTTAGTTAAGTTCTTAAGTTTTGGTCTGTTTTTTTCTTATATTGTATGCACAAGGTCTACTATATTTGGTGTTATGATTAATCATAACATGTATATGTCCAACTGGCAGTGTCATCTGACCTTGATCTCATTTTCAGTGGGTCAAAGTTAAGTTTTGGAGTTTTGGTCTTTTTTTCTAATACTATATTCAATAGGTCAACTATATTTGGTGTAGGGTAATATTTTATGAAGTACAGATTTTATTTGACCTTGGCCTCATTTTCAGCGTTCATTGCTCAGTGTTAAGCTTTTGTGTTTTGGACTGAGTTCTTAAACAATACACAATATATTGTTGTATGGAAGGATTGTAAGCTGTAAATGTCTGCCTGGCATGGTTCATTTGACCCAGACTTTATTTTCATGGTTCATTGGTGAAAATTTTTTTTGGTTAAGTCTTTTTCTTGGAAATTACAAGCATGATAAGCAATAGGTCAACTATAATTAGAGTATTAATGACTTTAAGGTGTATTTGTATTTCTTGTTAGGTTTATATGACCTTGACCTCATTTTCTTGGATTAAATTAAGTTTATGTGATAGTTGTAGTTAAGCTTTATATTTAGAAGTACAAATGTATCAACATAATATGATTGGTTAGTAAAGAAGGCAAGCCATTTCAGTGTTTGCACTCTTTGTTTAGGTGCAACCAGAAATAGGTTATATTAGAGTTGATAGATTCAGAAATGGAATTAAGCAAGATTAAAACAGACTCCAAGTGTGAAAGGTCTTACAATGTGTCAAATATATAAAAGATTATAAACTGTGTTTAACATTTGTTGTTCCTATCTCACTTTAAGTGCCTATCTGCCTAATAATCAGGCAGTGGTGAGAGCTTGACAAACAAAAACCCACTGAAGCTTACACTATTTTAAGGTTTAAATTATGGATCAGTGATTAAGGTTAAATTTTGTGGTAAAGTATATCGATCCTTAATATCTCATATCCTATAAGCAAATCATTTTTATTTTGATTGGAAAGTGTACATGTTTGTCTGGAAGGTTTTCATCTTACCTTGACCTCATTTTCATGGTTCATTGATCCTTGTTATGTTTGTATTGTTAATTAAATGATTGCAAGGTGAACATGTCTGTCTTCTTCTGGTTAAGATATATTCACACTGACGCATATATATGTAAGACTCAGATAGATGTCCAGTCTCTAATCGACGTCCGTTCATCAAATCATCGTCCAAATGTGACGTCACAATAAAATTACATTCCAAATTGACGGACAATTTTGTGCCCGTCTAATCGACGTCCATTTTTTTTTTGGCATTTTCTAATCAACATCCGATTATGAGCTTCTCTTAATCAACGTCCATTTTGGACACAGAATACAAAACTAAACAGAACCGAAAGCAGTTGAAACATTTAGATCTTATGTTAAACATATCATATTATGTGAGAGTGAGACAAATAAGATCTAGCAGAAGTCCAGTTATAAGTAAAATACGGAATAAATAAGAAATGTGTGTTTTTTTTTCTTCAAATTATTATACTAGACTAAGTATGTTAACAATTGATATAAAAAAGATGATGTGGTATGATTGCCAATGAGACAACTCTCCACAACTATAGGTCACCATACGCCCCCCAGCAATGCACAAAGCACATATTGCATAGTCAACTATAAAAGGCCCCAAAATGACAATGTAAAACAATCCAAACGAAAAAACTAAAAGCCTTATCTGTGAC
This sequence comes from Mytilus trossulus, assembly GCF_036588685.1. NCBI lineage: Eukaryota > Metazoa > Mollusca > Bivalvia > Mytilida > Mytilidae > Mytilus > Mytilus trossulus. Next base: position 99,846,967 of record NC_086374.1, read on the forward strand.
CAATAATTTATTATTTATTGATATTGGACATTGATTTAAGACAACAACAATCAATCCGGTGTAGTTTTGGCAAGTAATGCCATCTCATTGGACGTAAATAAAGAGTATCAAAATATTGGAAGTGGATTTGAGAATGTGACGTCAGAGTTGGACGTCAATATGAGGAACGGACGTCGATTAGAGGCGGGACGTCGATCTGAGTCTAACATATATATCGGGTAGCATTTATCTGACCTTTAACCTCATTTTCATGGTTTATTGGTCATTGTTGTTTTTATTGTTAAGTCCATTTCTAAGATACTTTGAGCAATATGTGAACTATATTTAGTGTATTGACTAATTGGAAGGCGTAAAAGTCTTGTTTGACAGGGTTCAGCTGTAACATGGATAATTGATAATCTTTTATTTTTTGCACAACTTTTTCTCGAAGAGACTAAACATGAATTCCAATGTGATCAGTAAAGTAGGCCAGACATTTCAGGATGTGCACTCTTGTTTGTTTGAATTGTTTCACATTTTATCATATCTGGCTCTTTTATATTTAGCAGACTAAACATGAGTTTTGCTCACTGTTGAAGGCTGGACAGTGACCTTTAAATACTTATATTACTTTATTTGGATAGCTGTATAATTGGCAATCATATCAAACCTCATTTTTATACAGACTATCAACAGAAAAAGCACATGGTCCAGATATCCTGACTTGGTGTATACCAGGAGTCACAAGATGTGGTGCAGTTATACCAGTGCAAACCACACCTTATATGTATTTAAAAAACAACAACATTTGTTGTAAAAGTTAGCAACATACTAAAATAAACTTGACATGTCTTGCCTGTCTGCATAAAATTCAGAAAAAAGACAATCTGGGCCCGGTTGTTTAAAAGACTGGATAACTTCAGTCCACGGGTTAAATTCAGTAGTTCAAAATTTGTCCAGCCGTCATTTTTTGGGGCCCTTTTAAGTTTGTTGAAGACCTTAATTTTACCAATAGTGGTTTACTTTTACAAATTGTAACTTGCATTCAGAGTTGTCTCATTGGCACTCATATCACATCTTCTAATATCTATATATATGTTTTGTATGTAAAAATGTTATTTCACTCTCTTAACATATGACATATATTGCAAATTAAAAAAAAATAACAATATAATTTGAAATGTTTTGACCCCTTAAGCTACAAAATACCAGATATCAATGGTCTATTGTAAGAATTTCTTCACACAATGAATCAGAAAACTTAACATTTGACAGAATTTCAAAAAAGTGTGTAAGCAGCTGAAACATGACCAAATAACAATGATGAAATGGTATACTAAATATCTTCATTTTAAAAATTACAATAGTTTATTGTGAGCATTTCTCCATAAGACACCTAATTATGAAGCTGGAAGAAACAAATCACAAACTCTTAAGTCACTTAATGCAATCTTCAAAGTCATTGGAGCATGATAGAAAAACCCAGGGTCTCTATTGAGATTCCTTTAGACCTTAACAACCTGATGCCAAATACCAACAATATATCACCATTACTGAAACTGCAATAGACCACCAAAGTATAAAGGTAAGAATTAGTTGTGGATGATGCCTTAACATTAATGTGTTTTACCATAAAAACTATGCTTTTGAGTAACTTCTCAAATTTGTCAAAAATGCCAGTCTTTAACAGTTCAGGTTTATAAAAGATTTTTTTTCTGTGATTATTTTGTGTGTGAAAAATATCAGTTGGCATGATGAATAATAATTCATGATTAATTTATTAATAATTTTAACAATAATCTCAGGGTTAACTTCTCATTAACAATCTTAAATTCATAATGAATGGCTCTTTGAACAGAACAATAAAACTTATCAATAATAATAACTTTTTAACAGAATGAACAATTTTTCTCATTTGTTCATCATCTGTATGGCAACTAAGTAGTCTGTCAACAATCAAATATACTGCATCAATTTTCTGAAGTAGAATCAGTTCTATTTGTATTTGTCTCAAAGTTTTGATCTCCTTCCGATTCTTCAAGTAAAGACTTATTTCCATCTGTTTTCTGTTTATCTTGTACTATTTCAATTGTATCCATCACTGTACATGTTTCAGTAGCATGTCTAGATTTATTTCCATCTATTGTCGGTTCATCTTGTACTATTTCAATTGTTTCAATTGCTGTTTCAGAAGCTTGTCTAGATTGATCTCCCATCATCTGAATTAGTTGCTTCACAGTCATATCACTGTTTTTAGGCACAGAAATCAACATTGGACTGTTTCCCTGTCCAGGAACAGTTCCAAGAAAAACATGTGATGTTTCAGAGTTTTCTGACACAGTTGATTTAAATGGAGATGCAATAGTATTGTCTGCCCCAACAACACTTATAATTTTAGGAGAAAGGTTTCCACTTTGAAATATAGAATTGTATGTATCTATTGACTGTTCAGGAGGAGCATTAACTTGTGTCGTCTGCTCAGGATCTGATGTGACAGGTGGTAATGGCACTGTTGGAATATCCACTTCCATTGTTTGTAATGACATAGGGGGCAATGATACTGTAGGGATATCTTGGCCTGCTGTTTGAGGTGGCAATGCTACTGTAGGGATATCTTGGCCAGCTGTTTGAGGTGGTAATGCTACTATTGGAATATGTTGGCCTGATGTATGAGGCAGCAATGATACTGTAGGGACATCTTGGCCTGCTGTATGTGGTGGCCATGATAATGTGGGAATAGCTTGGCCCGCTGTATGAGGTGGCAATGATACTGTTGGTACACCTGAATTTTCTTGTCCTATTGTTTTGAACGTACTTATTCCAGACAAATTTGGCATGAAGAAAACCGGATATGGAAGTGCCCCAGTAGTAGGAGTACTACTGGGAGAGGGAGGCATAAGATACATTGGTTGAAGCACTTTGTTCGGACTAGAATTCGAAGAAGTTGCTGGTTGTTGCAGTTGTACAGTTGTAGTGCCCCCTGGGGACATCATCATGGGTACCATCATATATCCAGGTGGAGTTGGTGACATCATCATGGGTACCATCTCATACCCAGGAGGAGACACAAGACTTTTCATTGGAGATGATGTTTCAACAGTTTCAGTATTAGAAGCTTTAAATTTCTTCAGTTGCAATCTAAGAGCTTTCTTCTTTCTCATTTCAGCAAAAGCTTGAGTGATTGAAGATCCTTTTTTCTTTAATTCCATAACAGTAGTCAGTGCTTTGAGACTTCTAAGCTTCTGTCTTTTCTTATTTTTCATTGGCAGTTCAGGTATATAAATTGTGCGATCCTCTTCATAATCACTATCATCCTGTTTCTCAATAAGTCTAGCACTCTGTTTCTGACCAACCAAACTTGACCACTTCTCAACCTGCTTCTGTTTAAATGCATTCTCCTTTGCCATTCTCTCAGCTCTGATTTTTTCTTAAAAAAATAACATAAAGTTTATTTATTTAATAACATATATGGTAAAAATGCTGTAAAAATATCAACTTTTGTAGTGAGTTTTAGAGTCTAGAAAGTTGACATAACTTTTTCGAAACAAACAGTTCAATTCATACCATTCGTATTACTCACTTGTCTACCTGATTTTTGTTGTTGTTAAATCATCTAAGAATAATATTCTGCTCACAAAAGTTTAGATATGAAAGTTTAATTACTTAAATCCTCAGGAATTAAAAATGCCACTATGGATTTTGAGAGAAGTATATACACAAGGTTTACTTTTTACTTAATTAAAGAGCTTTGTTAGCTCAAATACCCCACACTCGACACTGTCACTGACAAAACAAAATTTCATCCAGTTCAAAGTTTCATAATGAGAACAGGAGTAAGCAGATAAAATTTCTTGTGAATATGCACATCTACATATCATTTCAAAGTTTCATGAAATTCTGTTGTTTGATTTCAGAAGAGTCACACTGATTAACCAACAACAGTACAATACAGTAGTACACTTAGAATGTTCAGCTCTATATTCCACATAACAATGAAGTCTTTTGTCTGAACTTGATCAATATATACTCCAGTCAGATGTCACATGAAACATATATTAGTGGTCAATATCATGATATTCAGGGGACATAAATACAGTATCTTGGAAACCCTGGACAAGGAGAATTATCATGCTATACCAATTGACAGTTTTATTAACAGAAAAGCAGTTTAACTTCGATTTAGTGTTAAAAACTCTAGATAAATCGATACCACAAGAACTTCAAACATGAAGCTAAATAAATTTACTTGAAATGCAATTCTGTAGGAAGCTGATACATTCTTACAGTAAATAACATTTCACTTTGTATTTAAATAAATAAGAAATGTAGGCCATAGAGGTCATCTATTAAACTGGGTAAACTAACTAATGTCTAGATTCATTTTTATGTTGTTTATTCAAGGAATAATTCAAATTTAGAAGACATTTTTGTGATATAGATTCTAAGGGAAATCTACGGCAAAAAGGTTTTCTTAACTTTGTAGATTTGTAAAAATCACACCAATGAAATAGGATGAAACCAATTAAAGGGTGTCCATATCTCTACACCAGTTTTTTTAAACAAGAAGATATTAACAATCTTGGTTTTACTTTATATATAATGTAAATCACCTAAGCCCTTTTCTGCTATACTTTTCATCTGCATTTGTTTAGCCATTTTTCTCTTCTCAGAAATTAGCTTTTTTCTTTCACGAGCTTTCTGTCTATAATATACAAACAACTTCCCACGCATTGATGCATATCTAAAATAGAAATAAAATATTAAAACATGTATTGTACGAATGATTATTGAATTTCTTTATAAGGCAGAAAGTCTTGACATTCATCAATCTAAATAGTAATTACCATACACAATCAGACCAAAACTCAAAATTTTGAATGTGCTGTAAATGTTTTTTGGACAGTGACTATTTTAAGAACAATTCCAATATGACATGCTTCTTTCACTTTATGAATAAACCCATGCTCTAAATCCAATAATTTTTTTTGCACATGCTTATATTGACTACTGCAATAATGAATTTTATCAAATTGGCATGCATTTAATAACTTCGTACTTTGTTTGGCCTTTTTAACTTTTTTAGATTCAAGCGTCACTGACAAGTCTTTTGTGGACGAAACGCGCGTCTTGTGTATATACTAAATTTAGTCCTGGTATCTATGATGAATTTATTTAATATATTTTTTTAACTTAAAACACTTCCAAACTCTTAAATGATGCACATGTTGTTACTAATTCATTTATTATGACTGTAATGTGTTGCATTCCAAAATTGACATATTTGACCTAGATACAAAAACCATTCATGCTGACTGTTCAAAACTCACCCCTCTGTTAAGTCACAGTGCCAGCCATTTACTTCTTTAGTAACAAAAAAGGGAGGTTCATGGAAGAGCCTATAAAATTGCCTCACCCGTATACACATCAGACATAGAAAATACCTAAATTGTACTAATCAGAATCGAGATAATTGATGCAAGCTATACTATAGCTTGCATCAATTATTTATTAAATTAAACTTGAAGTTAAAGTTTAAATTAAAATAAAAAAAGATTTAGGGAATTTCTATTGAGATACAACTAGTAGCCTCTATTCAGATTGAATGATTGATTGTTTGTGTCTGTACACCATTTTAAGCATTTTAAGCACCCTTGGCCATGTCAATAGGCAGTTTATATTGGTGCAGGAATCCAGTTTTTACTTGATTTAAGTCCACTCTGGTTAATGTTTAGATCCTTTTGTCAAATGTATGACTGATTTTTTTTTTTAAAGATTCTAGTCCATTATGTGTGTTTGACTAACTTATTATTTGTTTACCAGAACTTTTCGGTTACTAGTCCATTTTCTATAATTTTATTACTTACTTTGACTTTGGTTTAGTTTCCACCTCCATTGCAGGTTTAATATCTTCTTCTTCTTCTTCTTCTTTTTTTTCTTTCTCTTCTTCTGCTTTCAATTTTCGTTTTTTTTCTTCCTCCTCCAATTCCATAAACTCATCAAATGAAACCAATTTTTTTTCCTGTTCTTGTTTATCAAAGAAATTTTCCTCGTCAGGTTTTAACAGAGATAAGAAAGCTGGCCACATAAATAGAGCATCAAAACGTCTTTTCATTTTGATATACTCTTCTGACTGTCTGAGGTCTTTTAACAAATCTTTCCTCGGGTGCATCCAACTACCAGCTTTGTCTGGTCTGTTAGCCCTACCTGCTAATACAGCATTTACCTTCCTCGCTCCTGTTTCTACTGCACGATCCACTTTATCAACAAAGTTCAGTCTTGATTCAATATTTCTCTCATTCATAACAGGGTTCACTCTATTTTCCAATACTTGACTTTTTTCAAAGTAGAAATAGGGATTATACTTGTCCCCTGCTCTTGCCTTTAATAAGTTAGTCTGACACATCAATTCTTCATATCCACGAATTGTTGTCACAGAAGGCGGTAATACAGGAAACCTGTTTTGTCCTTGTGCTCTTGGTGCCTGTTTCAACACTATCACACGTGGTGAGGATGTAGGTACCGTCTGACCAGGCTTTAATGTGTTAGCACCAAGTAGATGAGATTGCCCCAGTTTAACAATTTGCTGGCCAGGTTTATTTTGTATAGTGTTTGCATTTGTTATCAGGGCTGTTGGAACAGGACCCGTTGTTGATTTCTGCGTATTCAGTTGAACTATTTTGGGCATTTTCATTTGTGATGTTGTTTTAATTGAAGTTGGATTAACATTGACAGTTATAATTTTTGGCTGCTGATTAGATATCACATATGAGTTAGTTGATTTTCTCTTCCTTAATGGTTTAAAGGGTGACTGAGTCTCATCTGAAGAGGTTGGGGAAGACGCACGCTTGCCTTTGTCTTGCCTTAGAACATCACGACGCGTAGTTTCTATGATGTTATTCACTATTCTACTCATACTTTCATCTGGCAATTTTTGCTCTCCTTCTTCAATGGGAGTAGCAGGTGTAAGACGTGTTTTTCTTTTTGGTCTATAAGTTTCATCGTCTTCAGTTGAACTTTTTCTTTTTGTTCCACTTCCATGTGATCCTGATTGTACTACTGGGGAAGGAGCTGGTAGTGCTTTAGGGAAACATCTTCCTAAAAGTTCATATACAGGTTTTAAAAGCCTCCTCTGTTTAGCAATAAGAGTTGGATAAGTTTCCATTGCTTTCTTCCCGTCTATTTCTAAGGCCTAAAATTTGAAAAATATTTTTTACTTTTGAATAAGTTAGCAATTTCAGCAAAACAATATGATAAAAAGTGATGGTGAATTTGATGTTCCTTTTTAAAGTAAACAAAATACCTATCTAAACAAAATACCTACATGTATCTATTCAAATTTAAGAGTAATTGCAGAGATAAATTATCTCCCTTGTATTATTTAATCAAAATCTGGGCATTTTGTCGTGAAGATAATAATACATCAAAAGTAACTGTGAACACAATTTTATTTAGGTGTCAGCTTAGTACCACCTCAGCAGAGTTTTCTCACTGTGTTGAAGACCCATTGGAGGCCTTTGACTGTTGTCTGCTCTTTGGCCGGGGTTGTTGTCTCTTTGACATAATCACCATTTATATTCTCAATATTATTTCCATCACTTTTTTGTTACACATCATAAGCAAGCAATCTGCTTTCTAATGTATGTCAACCAATTGTCACTTACATTGAAAAGTAAGGTAGATGTCACTGTACTCAACTGTACTGTGTTTTCTGGTTCAAATTTTGAAGGTTTTTTCCCATTTGGATGAACTGAAAATACAAGAGAAAGGTCTTAAAACTTTAAAAAACAGTTAACAAAAAAATAGAGATACTGTGTAGCTCTCCTTGATATAAAGATATTCATATATATTTCCAACAATGGTCACTCCTTTGTGAGGATTTATTGCTGTGAATCACTGATTACTTGTAAAAATGCAAAGTTAAATTAATGTGCTTGCAAAAATTATGCACAGGAAAACCGCCATTGAAAATCAAATTATTAATTATCAAAACCTGAAACTGTCATCTTATATGCATTAAAGAAAACATCACAATACTTTCAAAATCAACAGTAGGGCTAAGAAACATGTCTAGGCTGGATGGTCTTGTGGTACTGTTAATCTAGAAATTATTTTGTGCATTCATTTTTGCCATTTTTGAAGAGCAGACTAAAATGCAAGATTAATAATTGCAATTGCATTATTTCTTTTTTAGGAATGTAACTTTGTGGTACAAATTTCATACAGGCCCATAGACTTATACTCAAGTTATTATCAAGAAACATGAAATCTTTGTTTTTGTCCCCTAATTTTTAAAAGTTATTGTTAGAAACCAAATGTTTCAGACTTAATGACTATCATACCATTATATAATCTTAAAATTTGCATTCGTACAAAAAGCTTTCAAATACTTTTCTGAACGAGTGTGCACATGCTCTTGACTCTTTATAAAATATTATATCATGTTTATAGTTCTAAATATAAAGCTGTGCTTCAACTATTACATAAACTCAAAATGATCCCAAAAAATTAGGTCAATGTCATATAAACCAGAAGAAATATGTGTACACCTCACAATCATTCAATACACTAAATATCGTTGATCAATAGCTTATAGTTTTTAAGAAACAGACTTAATCAAGAAAACTAAACGTTGACAAATGACATGAAAATGAGGTCAAGGACAATGGACATGTGACTATCCCTAAGTCTAGCTTTCTGCAACTTAAGTTGTAGGCTTGACAAAAACTGGGCTGGTGTTTTCTAAATAAAAATTTCATAAAAACTATATTCACTCACAGAAATAAAACTTTTTAGGACGACCACAAGGCTTCCTCCATTTAGTAATATAACAATGCTTAAACTGCAATATGTCCATAATTTTCTTCTCAATTTCAGCATCAAGGCGATTTTTTCTGTCACGTCTGACAGTGACTGTTTCATTCGGTACTGGGGCTTCTTTATTGGTTGTTTCAAGCAGTTCTTTAACGGAAATTTCACATGGATTTTTCTTCTCCAAAATACGTTGGACTTTCTTCATTTGCCTCTCACTCTAAAAAAAGATACATGCATTAACAATCACATTTAACCCATTGGACATCTTTTAATTAAATAAAAACTCTCTTATTTGCTGATTTTTCATTGAAAACAAAATAAGAAGTAGAAAAAAGTTATAAACTTTTCAGAAGAACTATTTTACTTGGACTTCAAAATCAATTCAATAAAATATAATATATTGTCCCTTATATTGCAATTGGTATTCTACCACAGATGTGTATTCATTAGAAAAAGCGTATGACGTAGGAGTTAATTTGAACAGCCTAAATAGTTATCAAAGGTACCAGGATTATATAATTTAGTACGCCAGACACGCGTTTTGTCTACATAAGACTCATCAGTAAACACAGGGTTTATGCTGGTGGTTACCATTATTGCATTTTGCAAACAAATTTAAATTGTAGAGAGTCTTATAACAAGAACACTTTAGGGACTGCTGCAGAAATTTATTGATCGGAATGTTTCGGTGCCTAGGGCACCTTTATCAGGATAAAAACAGTACATAAAATCATGCTAAAGTACAAAATCGGGTTGTAAATATTTAAACATCACCGAAACATGTTGATCAATAAATTTCTGCAGTAGTCCCTAAAGTTTTTTTGTTATAAGACTCTCTACATTTTATGTTTTCTATCATAAAGACCCTGCATGCCCAAGGTATCCACTTTATGCACTCTACTGTATAACAGATTCAACAGGCGTTGGTTCACTTTTGTTTGTAATTAAATTTAAATATTGTAAAGTCATGATCACTATTTCAATTTTGTAGCATCTTTTGAAAAGTACATGTTTAGTGATTATCTATTACAATGTAGATTAAAATAAAAGATTTGAAGAATTATGAAAGACATTAATGGGTCAAACAGATTTTTTTTGTAGAAGGGAAATTTGTAAGAAAAATATATTATTTTAGTTTGCGAAAAAATTTGAAATAACGAAAAAATATATTGTTTTGTCAAAAGAGGTGGCTAAAAAGAAAATTGACCCAGGGGAAACCTGCTAAACATGTCTTTGGCAATTAGCTGACATACATTACAATTTATTCCTTTTTTTAGGATGTGTACTCAAAAGCTATGTTATAATTTTTTAAATGTTTAAGAAAATTCATAGGTGGATCCAGGGGGGGCCCTGGGGTGCCTGCCCCCCCCCCCCCCCCCCCTTTGTGTGGGAAAAATTTGGTTGATTATTTAGGGAATCATTGAAGCATGACTGGAGCAGGCCCTCTCTTAGGTCAGTCAGCGCCCCCCCCCCCCCCCCCCCCCCCCCCCCCCCCCTTAGGAAAAGTTCTGGATCCGCCACTGAAATTATCATAAAAAATCATCTTTCCAGACAAACAGTATACAGTGCCTTTGTTTATTTTAAATACTCATTATAACTACTTACCAGTGATGTGAATGGTTTGAATTCTTGGGCAGTTTTTTCCGGTAATAATACTCTCTCCTCTGGTTTGGTAACATTTAAACTTGAAAGATGTTTCTCCACTAAATTCTTCATGTGTTTTTTACGAGTCCATATATTTTTGGTCAATCTTCTTGTGTAACGATACATTAGTGGTGGTCTTGGTACAACCAAATTACCTACAAATAAAAGACTGTTTAATTTTTTTTTCTTGTTATGTAAATCTTATTTACGTTAAAGCTAATAATTCAAAAGTAATTTGATATTAGGGGAGGCAATTCAGCTACAATGCTTGTACTTTTAAAGTTCATTGGAGCTTTCTGGCTTCACAATAGTCTGAAAATGTTAGTTTGTGTACTTGATTCTCATCATTTTTGGTCCCTAAGAATTTGCAGCTGATATCAAATCTACTAAAAATTGTATAAAATCCCCAAAAGGTACCTATCTCCTCTCTTATCATTTACATATGAGGTGAATGGATCTACCTTCTCTCTTATCATTTACCTATGAAATGAACGGACCTTCCTTCTCTCTTATCATTTACCTATGAGGTGAATGGACCTACCTTCTCGCGTATCCTTTAGTTGCTTTATATAATCATATCTATATTCCACCACAGGTAACTTAGATAGTGCCTTAGATAATCTTCTGTAGTCCTCTTGATTTTGTCTATCCACCACCACTGACTGTAAATAAAAGTTCATGTATTCATGAATCGTTTTAGAAATAGTTAATGGAAGCCATTGATTTGATGGATATTTACACATGGCCTGGGTCGTGATATTCAAATTTTATCCTGAGCGTAAGGGAGGGATAAAATTAACGAATATCACGGCCCAGGTCATGTGTAAATTTGCAACAAATCTATGGCTTTCATGAATTATTTCGATTTTAATAGTACAAATATGGTCATTAAAAAACTTAAGCAAGGGTGGGAATGCTGTGTGTTGTGGTTCTTATTTACTCCCTATTAGATAAAGTTTAAACTTTAAAAATAAATCTTTAACTTGAATTGATTATTTCTTGAATGACCGCTAGAAAAAATATGTTTAATTCTTTTAAATTCTCAAACCCAATATTTACAATTTTTTAATTTACATGTTTTTCTCATAAGCTACCGTCAAATCCAAAATTAACAATTTTTTAATTTACATGTTTTTCTCATAAGCTACCGTCAAACCCAATATTAACAATTCGTAACTAAGGAGCTGCCATATTGACTCACTGAAATCAGTTAATATGCAAATAATGCAATAGAAAACAAAACCTACCTCAGAAATCTATTTTAATAAAATATTATATGAATTAAGATAGTTACAAAAAAGTTTATTTTTTTGTGACATGGACCTTTCATTGTTTTTATACTGCAACTTAAATTAGTATACTGGTAGCTTTTTAAATCTTAACATAAATATCAAACTTTTTTTCATCCCTTAATGAAATTTTTATGTATATCTCAGAGTCTGCACTAAGTATAGATATATCAAGAATTTTATCACAGTGTTGTTCACAAAGCGCAAAGCACGTCATATTAGAATTAATAATAATTTCAGAAAGTAGTATTTAAGACCAAGGTCTGATATGATTCCTAGACCAATGATGTTTGTGGTCAAGTTTGGTTAAATTTGGCACAGTAGTTTCAGAGGAAAAAGATTTTTGTAAAAGTTAACAACGACGATGGACGCCAAGACTGAAGTGATGAGAAAATCTCACTTGGCCCTTTAGGCCAGGTGAGCTTAAAATGTAGACACTAGATGTATTCCCTAAATTTGCTCTATAATAGGTAATACTGAAGGGTACATTATAACCTTACTTTATCGTTAGATTTTGTAAGTTGTCTTTTTCCAAATCTTTCTCCTTTTCCCTTTGACAATGCTTCTAGGTCGATGTAGCCAAGATCCTTTTTTGTCTTTTCCTGAAAATAATATAAGATGCAAAATAAAAGAGTTTGATAGGTCTACACTACTCTAATGAGGAGAGATTACCACTGTTTCCTTTAGTGTTCTCTCCAAAAAATAATTGAACTGCCCATGTGCTCATGATTTCATTCAATAAGTTGTTTTATGGATCTGATGGCACCGAATTTTTGCAAATTCAAATAAAAAAATACACAAATTTGACTTTAAAAATTATTTCCGTAGACCTCATATTTACCAATTAACTAAGAAAATATTAAACAGTATTTTTGATTCATGTTTCATATTCTGATTCCTATTTCTGCAATAAAAAAATCGTAAACCAGTGTACCATAAATGTGACTGGTTAGCTGTTCTTGTGCATCCTTAAAACCCTGATTTCCGTTTCGGAACCAGATGATATCTATGCAAGGTTTGTTGGGATGAAGGGGTCAATTCAGTAAATAGAAATACTTCATCAGGGACCTGGGTAATGTGCTCTTCAGATTGGTAGATAATGTTTGTAATAAATATTTTTTAATACTGTGAAAGTACTTTTAATAGTGGGGTACCAATTTTCGTGGTTTTCGTGGATGACTTTATCCATGAAACCCATGAAATTAAATGAATCCACAGTATTATTTACAATTCTAAGAGCCCTCCTTCCCTCCATATAATTATGTAGCACTGATTTGAGTACATGTCTAAGATATTGCTGATGTAAACCTTGGACACAGATTCAAATTAAAACAATCATCATTCAGCTTACATCTTGTGTTTCTAACCATCCACATTTCTCCTTCCATTCTTCTAGTTTCTTAAACCGAGAGAGAACCATATTATCAGTGCGACCTGGTAACCTTTCTGCTAATTTAGACCATGGTACTTTCCCATCTAAAATTAAATTAAGTATTAAATAGGAAGGATACTAAAGCTTCACCTGTCATTTACTCATGTTTGTGTGAGGTCACTTTTAATACGTCATTTCTATAAAAAAAAAGTGTAAAGGAATGACGTCAAATTTTGTTATAATGTGTAATGTCATGTGCATACTAGTGGAATGAAATATTGAACCAAACTCAAGATATTGACTGGGTGATTATCACAATATTTAAAACTCACATTTTAATATTAAATACAACATTTGTCCTTCTTTTAAAAACAGAAACAATAAATGCACACAAAATTTCTAAATTTACTGTTTTTTGTTTGTTTGATGTTGTTCTAAGTAAACTAGCTTTATCATGTCAGGTAGTGGAGAAAACCAGACGCATATTTTTTTTCAATGAGTTCCGATTCAACAAAACCTTGCCATAAGCAGGGTCTCAAGCTAGCTAGTTTAGAGTTGAGAGGTAACTCAGATGGTAAGTGATCCATGAATCACTTACACCATTCTTCAACAGAGGCACCATCCACCAATATGAATGCACCTTTTCTTAGAATTAATGGCAATATACATTTATAAAAAAAATAAGAATACCTGGTTTTCTAAGTTGTTCTCCTATTACTAACAACCGTTTATCTTCCTCATATGTCCAATAGTCTGGAGGTCGTAACTTAGGATCTAATGATGACTTGTACCTCTCCCTGCATTGTGGGATAGTACGACCAGGTACATATTCAGCTACCTTCTCCCATTCTTTCTCCCCATAGAGGTATACTGCACATAATAATTTCTGTAAGAAAAACCATCAAATTTTACAATAAAAACAAACAGGTGTTACCATCCGAGTCTAAAAAATGTGACAAGTCTAATAAATATAATAAAAATAATAATGGTATAGTTTTCTGATGTTTGGTTGGGTTGTTTTCTCTTTGACACATTCCTCATCTCCATTCTCAATTTTATAGATCTTTACAAAATAATTAAATGGGGAATGTGTCCATTGGACACAAATGATGCCCCTGTTTGCATGTCATATAAAGGTATACAGGGACATAATTGAAGAACCGTAAAAGTGTAGCTACTTAAATTTGTACTTGATCGGAGTATTTTTCGTAATTAATATTATGTGTAAGTTTCATAAAATTTGGTCAAGGCAAACCTAAGTTAGAAAATGGAAATGAAAATTTTATCAATTTTTCCATTTATAAAGGGGCATAACTCAAGAATGGTTTAAATGACACTACCAACATTCAAACTTGATCTGGTTTTTTGTGGTGATAGGCATTGTGAATAAGTTTCATAACATTTGGTAGCGGCAAACTAAAGTTATTAGAGAACAGAAACCAACTTTGGACAAACAGATGTATGTACATTATTATCTCTGCCTGATCTCAGGTCATTGATTACTAAATTGTTTACACCAACCGTATCTTCTTCATCAGACCACTTCCCTCGTTTAATTTCTGGGTTTGTCTGAGCCCAACGCAATGCACACTGATTTGAACTTCTGCCTTCGATAAAATATGACACTAAAAAGAAAATTAAGAGTCATAATTTAAATCCATCTCCTATTCAATTAATATGTATTTCCTTAATTAAGCTTGTGGTATGTTGACAAATTTCAAATTATTCATTAATATTTCAACAATGATGTACAGGTACTGCAATTAGTGATTTTTGTATTATCATGTGTTTTTAAAACATTTGTGTTACAGAAACATACAAGACTGACAAATTTTGTTCGGCGTTTTGCATTTGTGCCGATCTGCACTTCATTTGCGCCGATTTTTTCTTTCATTTGCGCCGATATTTTCTTTCATTTGCGCCGATTTTTTTACAGGTAAATTACAGGTGAATAGATATAAGAAGATGTGATATGAGTGACAATGAGAGAACTCTCCATCCAAGTCATGTTATTCTTCATTTAACATTATAGACCTCTTCCATTAGCCACTTGTACAAATTTATGAATTGTCAATCATAACATGTATATAACTGTTGTCATCTGCTCACAGTGGGGAGGTGGAAAAAGGCCTACAAGATACAACTCCAGACATTTTCCCTGGCCGTAACCGTAGTTCTTTAGCCTCTGTCTTTCGGACATCTGCCACATATTTATGCTCGATCTGTGTTTTGACAATAAAATCCGTGGTGACTCTGGCTTTACACAGTTTTATAGTACATTAGTAAGATATGTTGTTATATTTCAGGACACTTATCTTCCGATATGTATGGCCCTTGATGATTAAAGAATTGTCTCCTCGGCTTGTTTCAGTGTGCAATATGTCTATCATGTTACAATGAAGTTGCAGAAAAATATGAATCAAAATTATCTTAAACATAAATGAAAAACATTCAGAACCAAATTTTACCAATGTTATAGTACATGTACAAGTATTATTTTACCTGTAAATCTAATTAGGAGCAAATAAAAAATCGGCGCAAATGAAAAAATAAAATCGGCGCAAATGAAAGAATGAAAATTTTCAAAATCGGCGCAAATGTCATACGCCCATTTTGTTTTATTAGCTTACCTGTCCTAAAAGAAAGAGCCATAAAATAAGTCAAATATGGTTGAAATTAAAATATACTCCATAGACAAAAAATAAAATAAGTGACATTCAAGAGAAAGATCCAAATAAAGTTTATGAAATCAAAAAAAAAAGGAAACATATCAACAATTTTGGGATAAAGATCGAGAATGGTTAAATTATATAGTCAATCACAATGTAATGAATTATTTAACATGTGAAAAAATTTGCAGTGACAATCCTAGATAAAAAATTAGATTCTGTACTTGTCCATGAACAATCAGAACAGCACAAAAAAAATTATAGGTATAAAGGAGAGGAAAGCACCCATTGCCAAGGAATCTAAAGTAAGCATATATCATTTATATTAGTGTTTGTCAAATGAATGTAATTTTTGCAGGACCAGTTGATGAAGCTGACCAGTACACAAAAAAAACTTAAATTTGACACCTGCTAACACATAAGAAATTTAGAATAAATAAACCATTAAAAATCATTGCTATTCTACAATATTTAGGTCAAGTATCTTTGTATCAATCTCAAAGGAACTTTTCTGTCTATTTTAGGTTTCCTTCCATCAATTATTAATGTGGACATAAGCATCCTGCTATCTATTTCAGAAAATTATCTTTCATCCGACCAGATACATTTATCTATACCATATCTTTAGAATAAAAAATGTTAAAAAAATCATTTCATCCTATCCTACCCTCTGATAGATTTTTAATGGAATATTTCTAACCTTGGGTCCATGAAATTATTTTGCCAACTCTACAGCTATCTACTACATCTAATAAAATTTGATCCTCTGTCTCTGTCCAATCCCTATAAAAATATAATAAATCTCAGGTAATTTGATTAATAGATACATGTATAAGAAGAAGTGCAAATGATCCAAGTCAAAGTGATTAGTGAAAAAAATTATCATTTCCCAAAGCAAGATTTTTATTTTTTATTTTAGCAACATGATTACCTGCCTTATAATTGTATGATATGACTTTTTAATGAAAAGTAATTGGTCAAAAAAGAATATCAACAACTGATTACACTTAATGTCTTTCCAACAGTACAAAGTAACAACACAATCTATTATTAAATTTTCAGCAACTATAAAAAGTGAATCTAAAAGGATGCAAATACACAGAAGGAGGTCTATTTTGATAAGATGAAAATTAAAATCATAATGAAGTTTAGAATTAACAGAATATAAGGAGTTAAGGCTAGACCTACCAACATTATTTATGGAAGGTCTCCATCATGGGAGGTGTTAACCTGATTCTTAAAATTATACATTATATAAACTGATATAACTACTGATAAATTTAACAAATTTTTCTGGTCCCTTGGGAGTTTGAGCTATCAATGGGATAATTTAAGTCAAAGTGTCTTCTTCAGGTGAATATGACAACCTCCAAGGATTGTGTCACACACACACACCCCCTCAAGATCCATGGACTGTGACAACCACTCTCCCCTAAACCCCTTTATCAAAAAGTAAATCAATTCCTACCTTTTGGTAAATAACTCATTCAAATGCTGTTGATAATACTGAAAACATTGAAAAGGTGTTCTGTTTGTCTGAAAAAGAAGAGGGAACACAATTTTAATGAGACAACAAATATACTGTAAACCAACTAAGTTTTTGGTGCAGGATTTATTAAGTGAGTAGAAAAATAACACAAATATAAATCAGTGTGAATTTGTAGGCTTTGTACACCAAGATATTTAGAAAATAATGAGAGAAAAAAATGCTGTGAAGTTAGATAGAGAGTTTTTAAAAGTGAAATAATGTATGCATGAAAATAAGTTGGTTTACAGTATCCAAGGCATTTTAGTCTTAAATTGATAGATATTTCTTGCAGTTCTAACAAAACTTAAATGGCTTCAGTATAAAATGATTATATTTCTAGTCCTTAAATATCACTGTATTATATGTAGTATAACATGTATAAGTGTCACTAGATTATAAGTAGCAGGGACGTTTTTTTCTCTAGAAACATAAGTACAAACTGAGAGAGGTACACCTGCTTTACCTTCTGATTAACTTTATGTTGAAAGTCTTTAGAATGAAGATTTTAATGATTTAAACTATGGATATTTTCTTTTGTTGGATACTACTTTTTGTGGGTTTCTTTGGTATAGGTCAAACATGAAGTCAAATGTTCAACGAAATACAAATTTTCTATTGACTGTATGCTAACAATGGCAAAACAATGATTTTTCAAATATCCTCAAAAATGTGTGTTTTCTTTAATCCATAAAAATTGATACTTACGAAAATATATGAATCCACAGTATTCCAGATTCCATTAGACTATGAATATACATAAAAAGAACTCTTTCTCTTGGTTAAAATGACTTACCCCAAGCTCCTTAGATATAGCAATCCAATTCTTATTGTCATATTTATCCACTAGCTTTTTCAGTTTATCTTTCTCTAGTTTTCCAAAATCTTTTTTATTAATATCAGGGTTTAGAGAATTTTTCCAATACAACTCGCACTCTGTTGGATCACGTAAGTTTTTCAACTGAAAAATACATAAAATTTAATATATGCCACAAGCTAAACATATGACATGTCAACAAGAATTCTGCTGGAAAATATATAATTGTAGTTATTGTAAAACAGAGATTTAGATATACAGGGTAACCTGTGTAATCAGACATACTGATGACCAGAAATTACTGATGAATTAAGCAGGGTGTCGGAATACACAAGTTTTTTTCTGCAAGCATAGGCATATTTTGGGACATAGAAAATGTGTTGGTTAATGCAGGATGTTGGAATACTCAGATGTCAGATTAGGCAGGTTACACTGTAGTATGAAGTAAAAGCAATGTTTAATTTGTACCATCACATGCAAGAAAAATAAAAATAAATATCCTGTATGTTTTCAATCCAGACACCAGTTCGAAACAGGGATCCAGTTTGAAATGAAAACACACACCAAATGAGAAAACAGTTTAAAACAGGGAATGAGCTTGAAATGCATACAAGTTATTCACAATATGATTTCCTCCTAAAACAGCTCAGTACACATCAAGACAGAAGACAACTTATACAATTTGTTAATGTAAGTTATCTTTACTTGTGAGTAATTTGTCAGATCTACATCTTCTTTTTTTTATTATTGAATAGCTTCATTCTTAGTAGTAGTATGCTTCCAATTTATTTTTACTGCTATAAGATTTTTTTTATAACTCCTGAATTAATGAAGATTGGAAAGTCAAAACATGCCTCAAATATTTTTCCTAGTTTGCAAAATTCTTTTATCAGAGTTTTAACTAAAATCTAAAGAACCAAACAAAGAACTATACTGAAAAAATATTTTTTTTAAAAGGTACTTCAATATGTTTCTTGGAGGTTTTATCAAACTGCAAACCAAATATAAAATCATCTTTTTTTCACAGAAGCCCAGACAATTTTGATAAAATATTTCTAACCAAGGATTTTCTGAGGGACAAACAGACCAACTGATTACAAGAGCTGCTTTCTGTATTGGAGAAACAGATAAAAACCACTTATATACAGTCCCTATTCTTAGTATTATGTAAATAAATTTCAATGATAAAGCAAACTTTAAATTGATTTTATAATATACTGTGGATTCATTATTATTCGTTGTATACCAATTTTCGTGGGTTTCATTGGTATAGGTGAACCACGAATTCAAATGTTCAACGAATGTCATATTTTCAATAGGCTTTGTATACAGAGATTGACTAAACCACGAAATCAAATATCCCCGAATATGCAAGTTTTCAGCAATCCACGAAAATTGATACCCACAAAAATAAATGAATCCACAGTAGCAAGAATAATCTATTCATAGATACATACCACTGTGTTTGAAATTTTCATCCAATCAACTCTGTCTGTGTCTGCTTTCTTGATAACTTCTTCTTTGGGAAGATTCCTGTAAAAAAAAAGAACACATAAAATATGTTATATTATCGCTATATTGTGCATTTTTCCATTGATCTTTTTTTTGTGATAGTTTTTCATATCATGCTACTCGCTTGAGATTGATAATTATCGCTATAAACTAAGCAGGCATGTAGCATTGCTTATGAAATTGACAACGTCGTCATAGGTAAAATAGGGATAAACAGATTATCATTGGTCATCTCAACTCAATTGCCTTTCTCGCTTTCGAAAATCAATCTCGTTGAGATAATCAATAATAGCCTATAACTATAGTTCCAAATCTGGTCATAAATTTTAGATTAGCCTGATATTTTTTGTAAAAGTATGTTATACAACTATGTAGATCCTTTTAATCCATAAGTATATAGTATATCATAGATATTCAGAAAGTTAACAAAAATAAATCAGAGGGTAAAAGAGCTATTTACCAATGATGAAAAAGATTGCCAACAAGTCAGGGAAACAATATGTCCTATCACCCTCTTAGCTATGTTACTTAAAATTACTGTGAATTCATATTGGTATGTCGGTACCAATTTATTACTGTGAATTCATATTGGTATGTCGGATACCAATTTATTACTGTGAATTCATATTGGTATGTCGGAAACCAATTTATTACTGTGAATTCATATTGGTATGTCGGAAACCAATTTATTACTGTGAATTCATATTGGTATGTCGGAAACCAATTTATTACTGTGAATTCATATTGGTATGTCGGAAACCAATTTATTACTGTGAATTCATATTGGTATGTCGGATACCAATTTTCATGAATGCTTTAGTATAGTGGAGCCACCAATTTTTTAAATATTAAAGGAGAAACATATTTCTCTAGGCTTGTATGCAGACTTTTGTTTAACCAGTAAACTAAATGTCTACAAAAATACCATTTTTTCTATAATTCATGACCATTGTTTTTTTAGTTCATTTATTTATATACTATCAATTTATAATATAACTCTTTAAAAAGCTTGTTAGTTTGAAACAGGTTATCCAACATCCTAAACTAAAATAATGAAATTGCAACAAATACAATATCATTCTTGTTACATCAATACTTACATTATCCTATTCACTTCAGTGTCAATATCTTCTATTTTCTGTACAAACTTTTCAAATTCTTCACCATGGGCCTCCTTACTCATGTTTGACAATTTCTCATAGTATATCTCTTTTCTGTTAGTAAACAAAGATCAATGATATGAAAAAAGAAAGCTGTAAGGTTACATCAATTAATTTATTTCTTTGTCTAGCTGCACATGTTTCATACATACATTCAGGACAAAAAAGGTAAGACATGCATAATCGTTTCATAAATGATATCGGATATGTTCCTTACGTTGTTACTACAATCCCCTTCCCTTTCATGAATGTGACCTACCGAATTAGACTATTTACCGGATTTGTTATCACATTAACAACACGACAGTTGCCACATGTGGAGCAGGATCTGCTAACCCTTTGGAGCACCTGAGATCACCCCTAGTTTTTCGTGGGGTTCGTGTTGTTTATTCTTAATTTTTCTATGTTGTGTCATGTGCACTATTGTTTTTCTGTTTGTCTTTTTCATTTTTAGCCTTGGCTTTGTCAGTTTATTTTAGATTTATGAGCTTGACTGTCCCTTTGGTATCTTTCGTCCCTCTTTTTTCAGTTAACAAGAAATGGGAATTGATGTTGCTCAGTGATCTGACTATATGAAACATGCTTTACTTTTTATAAATTGTCTTTGTAATATTTTTTTATGAGTTTAATGGCAGATCCTGACATTTATTAAAAGAGGGGCTCCAACCCATGATGAAAGTGGGGGAATACTTCTACTTCTACTTGTGGTTTTAAACATTATGATACATTGAAGGGATTTTCCAACCATATGTCCCGATTCAAAGGGATTAGTCTTTTAAACTAGAGGCTCTATTAAAAGAGCCTGTGTTGTCACCTTAGTCTATGTGCATATTAAACAATAGACACAGATAAATTCATGAAAAAATTGTGTTTTGGTGATGGTGATGTGTTTTTAGATCTTTATTTACTGAACATTCTTTTGCTACAATAGTCTCTATCTATAATGAACTTGGCCAAATAATTACAGTGGAAAGTATTTTCTAAATATTTACAAAAATTGTTAAAAATTTAGTATAAAGGGCAATAACTCCTAAAGGGATCAACTGACCATTTTGTTCATGCTGATTTATTTGTAGATTTTACTTTGCTGAACATTATTGCTGTTTACAGTTTATCTCTATCTATAATAATATTCAAGATAATAACCAAAATCTGCAAGATTTTCCTAAAATTACTAATTTGGGGGCAGCACCCCAACAAAGGGCAGATAGATCTTCACCTTATAGACAATTTAACTTCTTGTCAGAATTGCTCTAAATGCTTTGGTTTCAGAGTTAAAAGCCAAAATCTACATTTTACCCCTATGTTCTATTTTTAGCCATGGCGGCCATCTTGGTTGGTTGGCCAGGTCATGCCACACAAATTTTAAACTAGATACCCCAATTATGATTTTGACCAAGTTTGGCTAAATTTGGCCCAGTAGTTTCAGAGGAGAAGATTTTAGTAAAAGTTTACAGACGACGGACAACGGATGCAGGACGCCAAGTGATGAGAAAAGCTCACTTGACCTTTTAGGTCGGGTGAGCTAAAAAGGGGGGCAATTCATTGCTAGGGACATAGAAACACAGGGTGTTGTTAGTCTGGTATTGTAAGTTCTCTCCTCTCATTAACTGTACATTTCTTGCCAGGTATTTATTAAATTTAAATCAGTAATTGTTCTAAATTTTTCAATTATCAAAAATTGAAATGTTTTAAACTTTTTTTAGTTATTTTCCTTGAACAGAACAGATAAAACATGTGCTACCCACACCAAGCTGTCAATTAAAATTTTCTTTTTAACTGTTTCTTATTTTATTGTGTTATCCCTGGGCCTTTTATAGATAACTACACAATGTCAAAGTCTGTACAGTATTCATAACCATGAGTTATGAACATACCGGCACTTGTCATTTGGTAAAAGTTGTACCTATAGTTGAAAATTGTATCATATAGATATAGGAAGATGTGGTGTGAGTGCCAATGAGACAACTCTCCATCCAAATAACAATTTAAAAATTAAACCATTATAGGTTAAAGTACGGCCTTCAACATGGAGCCTTGGCTCACACCGAACAACAAGCTATAAAGGGCCCCAAAATTACTAGTGTAAAACCATTCAAACGGGAAAACCAACGGTCTAATCTATATAAACAAAACGAGAAACGAGAAACACGTATATACTACATAAACAAACGACAACTACTGTACATCAGATTCCTGACTTAGGACAGGTGCAAACATTTGCAGCGGGATTAAACGTTTTAATGGATCCATTATTTATCATAATCTATAAGAATCTGCTATCTATTATTTACCTGTTAAGTAAATCTCTTGTTTGCTGACTCAGAGAATCTAAATACACAGCTTCCTTCATAGCAGTTTTCATGTTTTTCCTCCCTTTGAAAAGAAATAAGAAAAATTATTTTCATAATTTTTCAATATGGTACAATACTTTATACCAGTATGTGAATCCATTCCAACAGGAATTATCCACTGGTATTTCAAATATTTGGGGGTTGATTTGTTAATTATGTGAATTTAACTTTCCATTTTGCCTCATTGAACAAAAGTAATCTATACTTCCATGCACATGGAGATTTCATACAAATCATAAATGTTTAAAGTGAAGATAGAAAACATAACAATTTGTTTTAAATAAGTGTATCTGGATTTATGTTTTGCTTGCAAAGATCTGACACATGCAATGCCCATTCTTCTTTGTTCTGATAATTATATTGTCAACCAACCAAAACTCTGTCTTTAAATGTTTTAAGGCATGTATAATATTGACAATACTTAAATAAGAGGGATCATGAAAAAGTATTCACAATACTATGGATTCACTATTATTCATTGGATACCGATTTTCGCAGATTTCATGGGAACAATTAAACCATGAAATTAAATGTTCAACGAATGTCAATTTTCTCATGGCTTGTCTGCAGACTTCGGCAAAACCACGAACATGTAAGTTTTCCTCAATCCACAAAAATTGGTACCCACGAAAAAAAATGAATCCACAGTATAAAGTAGGTTGAACAGTGTTGTCAGACCCTAAGTCAACAATTAATCCATAATTCAATCAGATTAAAAACCCTAAAAATGATTTTATAGAGATAACTCTTACATGCTTGTTGTGGTCTGATATCCTGTCTTTGTTCTTCTGTTCTCCTTTTTATAAACACATCTGTGTTAGGTGGGGGAACCTGCAAATAAAAGTAAAGAATCTTATTAAATGCAAGTGTAGATATCCATATCATATAATGATATCTAGAAATTTATTTTTTACAATCTATCTTTTATATTGAAATATTGTTACATTTGTTCATCATATTAAAGTTTAAAAGATCTATAACTTGCTGACAGTGTGAGCCAAGATTCCTTGTTTCAGGCCTTACTTTGATCTATAATGGATAACTTTTACAAATTGAATCTTGGAATGAGAGTTGTCTCATTGGCTCTCATACCACATCTTCTTATATCTATAGCTAAAACCTACATGTATATAATAGCATGTAGAGCTGTCTATATATGAATAACCATTTTTTTCTGATATTAATGGTGTCAACCAATTTTAAAAATTCTTCCCTTAAATATTTTGAAGTTACACATGTATGCAATATTATGTCTCATTCTTAAGATCCTGAGAGGGTCACAGAGTAGAAGGTAAAATTTAAAGATCCTTGTAAATGAAGACAAAGGAACTGTATGACAATCAGATTGTTATGTAATTTACTAACATCTCCATATACATCAGAGAAGAATGGCCTTTGATAGCTAGTGATGGTTCTTCTTCCTGTAGTGTCAGGTACTTTTGCTCTCTTAGGATTTTCATCTAGATTTTCTTGTATGCGATCCTGTTATAACAAACAAAAACATAAACGTATGGGTCAAGCTAAATCAAGGAAAAATACAATAATAATGATGTAACTTGGCTTGTGCTTGCCATTCAACCATATTTTTTTTTAAATTTCAATCATAAGTCTTTTTAATTTCAATTATAAGTCCTCCACAATTTCATCTTATTTTAAAACTATATTTCTTAGATATTTTACAATACTTTAAAATAAGGTTTTCATAGCAATGCATTTTTTCAACCAAAACTGAAGTTATTTAATATCAAAAGACCATCATCAATTTTATCTGCATGAAACTTAAGAATATTCAAGTCTGCTACAAAATTATGCATGTCATTTCGTCAATATGTTCTCTATCAGGGCCATCTCAATATGTTCTCTATCAGGGCCATCTCAATATAAATCTGAAAACATATACTATTTACAAGGAGCAATATATTGAATTCTTGTGTGTTGTATTCTTACCTGTTAATCTCTGTTCTCTATCAGGGCCATCTCAATAGATTTAAGTGTCTAGTAAAACTTCCTGGTATGCTTTATTAGGGCCAGACATGTGTCAGGATCAAAAGGAACATTCTCATTCTTACCTGTTTATCTCTGTTCTCTATCAGGGCCATCTCAATAGATCTAAGTGTGTCAAGTAGAACTTCCTGGTATGCTTTATTCAGGGCCAGGCATGTGTCAGGATCAATAGGAACATTCTCATTCAAATTGATAACAATTTCATCACCATCTCTGTCATCATCAACAATTACAGAATCCTAACAAAAAGAAAACAAGAATGAGTCAATAGTACACAAATGCCCCACCACATTATCATTTTCTATGTTCAGTGGACCATAAAATTGGGTTCAAAACCTTAATTAAGCATTAAAATTTGATAGATATTATAATGGACACATGTGCATACTAAGTTTTAAGTTGATTGGAATTAAGCTTCATAAAAAAGTACCTTGACCAAATACATTAACCTGTACTGGGACAGATGGACGAATGAAGGAGCGAACACACAGACCAAAAAATATAATGCCCCTTTAAAAAAGTGGGCATTAAAAATTCTCTCATTCACTTCCTCATAAAAATGTAAATAAAGTATATTTAAATGCATTTTGAATTTTAAAACATCAGCGGCATTTTGCCAGTCTTAACAGTCTTACGGCAAAATGTTTCATGTAAACCTAATCATTATTGTGAATACTATATTTTTTAAGTTTTAGAAGTCTTCAACTATTTATTTTCATCAGTTTCATAAGGTATTTATATGAATGAGATCCTAGCTTATTCACATTTAATTTATTCTAATACTTCTGAAGAAAAAAGCTCATGGAAATAAATTGATTGACAGTATAGAATAGAAAAGAATATTTTTATTTCCCAAATTACAGGGCCCATAAAGGGCATAAAATCAGATACAATGAATTGATTTACATAATTGGTAACAACAACAGTAATAGCGGCATATACATTATCATATATAGTTGGAACATAAGGATAATAATTTGGTCAGAATCAAGTCAAAAACCACATATATATTGTGAACAAAAGAATAATAAAATGACATTATATGCATTTATTCTCAAATTATTTACTTGACTTAGTGTCAGTGTTCATACCTGATCTCCTTAATTCAAAACAGTCACAAATATAACAGCCCAGTTTTTCCATAAGAGTAACATTTTTTGGGTAAAAAAAAAGATAAGCATATATATAACAATTGTTTGAACTGTCTTAAGGTAGCACAATACAAAGATTTTATAACTCCAACTCCCAGGTTTTGAAATGCTGTAACTTTCTTAATAATGCTTGAAAACTTATAAAAAGGGTAGTTTTGGATAGCTAACATATTATTCTTTCAAATTAATGCAACGTTAGTATTATGTAACAGTTATGTAACCAATTATAATGTTTACTGTGTAAAAAATATTTTTCACCAAATTTCCACTTTCAAATGAAATTAGCTTCTGCATAGGTATCCCTAGAGGGTTGATTTTATTACATGTTATTCCTATGGCCATTATCTCCAAAAGGGTGTCTCAGATTTCAGATAGAATGTATATCTAACAAATTTTACAACTACTTAAACATTATCTTCTTTTATGTGGTTAGGATGTTTACACTAATTAGAGATTTATGAGAGAATGGAATACCATAGAGACAATCTGAGACACCCTTGTGAAGCCCATGATGTGTTGATTAAGATTTTGTTAAAATTTTCTGTATAGTAAAAGGGATGATAGAGCTAAATTCATTCAAGTGAACTTACCTAGATTTTGCCACTAATTACGTAATAATTAATTACATAATGATTGCATAATAAAAATATTGCATTCATTTAAAAGATTAATCTTTTATCTATCTATATATACCTCTTTTATTATTTTCTATGCATTCATAAGAAAGTTACAGCATTTCAAAGGTTAGTGATTGGAAGGGAAAAAATCTTTGTATTGTGCTACCTTAAATTAAATCGTCCCTTATATAATAATCATAGGGGTTTTCAAAGTGTAATTTTACTTCTGACAGTAAAACAAAACTTCTATATATTCAATATGTGTTACACAAGTACATGCACTGAGAAATAAACGTAAGTCTTTAAAATGGGATGTAACTGGGGCCAAAATCATTTGTTTTTTATCATGTTTATTAGATATCATGCTACATCTGTTTACTCTAATTTTATATTGTACATTGCGCTGATGCAAGTTTGATCACCAAGATTAGGCATCAATGTGTGTACAACCCTTCATTTTGTCTGTTTCATATACATATGATTATTTTGCATGTTTATTGGTTTAAATCATGATTCAGATTATGATTGATTTCACCTTTTCAAGTACTTTGATGAATACTTTTAATGAATTTTGATTCTTTAAATTTTTTTTTTTCTTAATTGAAAAAAAGAAAACTATTCAGAACAACAGTCATAGAATATTGAGAAAACTTCATACAATAAAATTATTTATTCCATATTGATAAAATATTAGTAGGTTTTTCTATATGAATGGAATTTTGAATAAATTAGCATATTCACCTGCGGAAAAAGGATATTCACCGCGCAAAACGTCATGTGCTTTTACGTGTATAATTTTGGTAAAAAAACGTTTGATGTACAATTGGTTTTGGTAAATATTTTCCATTACATTAATTTCTCTCGGAATATGGAATAAAACATTTACTGTCTTTTGTTTCGGTAAATATGTGGTTTTATTGACTTTTGAAAAACTGAATATCAGTTTTTCAAAAGTCAATAAAACCACACATTAACCTCACCAAAAGACAGTAATTGTATAGTATTCTAACTGCTGAACAAGATGTGGTAATTAATTTTAACGAATGAAATAAAATTCATCTATCAAATTATCAAAAATAATTAAACAGCAAAAAAAAAGTGAAAATTATCATTTGGTGCTAATTTAAATTGACCAACTTTGCCGAAATGACTCTCATTGGTGCTTGTCTTTTTGATAAGTGCCAAAATAACTTTTTGCTTACAAGTTGTCCATCCTGGATATATACACCTGTTCTTTTTGTTGACTTGCTTGTTGTTCTATTTTAATTTTCAAACTTAAGTTTTTTTTAATCAGATAGTTTCAATAAAGTCTAATTTCTTGATTTTTCCTACGTCATCTATGAATGCAACTTTACAACGCATCCCTTGGACTTGTATAACTTACATGGATTACAGATGCAGCTTGACTAGAAAATCCACCTGGTGTCTGTCGAAAGTCGTCTTCGCCTGTAAAAAGATATTTTAATAGACTTAAAAGAAAAGTAATAGTTCATACATTTGTGCAACTAACGAATAAATTTTGGATTTAGAAATGATTGATTAGAATAAATACAGCAAATGGGAGATAACTCTGAACAAAATGTTTTTGACCAGACATTAATTACAATTTAAAGCTAAATCGATTATTCATTTTGTAAATTAATATTCTAACAATAAATATTGCAATAGTGACATTCAAAGTATGTGACGAAAACGATTATTTTGCAACCTTCAGCATTTGAGTTGATGTCGATATGTAAAATATCGTTATCGCTATCTTCATCAGAATTGAAGTCATCATCGCCAATAACATTTTGTAGACGTTCGATATCCTCTTGAAGCTTTCTTCTCTCTGAGTCTTTGCTCAATTCTTGAGTGTTCTCCATGATTATTTGCAAAATATTATTAGTAAATCACGCTTTCATTTGCCTCCATTTTCGGGAAGTCGTTAAACTGGTTTTGTTATCGAAAGCGAAAGCGTGAAAGATAAGGAAACCAGTTTTCGCAGTAAGAAAACCAAGTTGTTGTCTCCTCCTGTTAAGAATATTCTCGGGTTTTATCCATTTCATTAGAGAAATTCCGAGAGATCTAACACATTTCATTTCAGAGGAAGGGGTGACGTAAATGTTAGTGCAAGAGATTTTTGAAAATAACATGTATGCATGCGAAGACATTGATATAATATAATTATTTATATGGTACTTTTTACTTTCCCTAAGCAGTAAATAATGAAGCAATGAATTACAAAATATAAAAATCGGTCACAAAGCCGACCTACCTCTTTATAAAATACTGGAACCGATCTCGTGATAACATTAAATCGGTGAGCTTCACAAATGTCATCTGCTTCACGTTGATTTTGCCTCAAGGTATTCATCAGGTACCACCCTAAAATCTAAATGCTTCCCATGTCACATAGACAACAGAATTGAATTGGAATTAGATACAAGACATTTGCAAGATGAGTAAACTGAATTATCCCAGTAAACCTCTTGATACACTGCATCTGACAGTACTCAGTAGCCAAGACACATGTGATTAAAGGAAACTTTGAATTAACTCTATATTTGACAGATCTAAACGTAGTCTACCCGATGAGCTCACCAAAATTCAGTTACTCAGGTTGCATGTTAAAAGTCCAGAGTCCAGAACTGTTCTCATTTTGAATCCCGAAATGGTTTGGATATCAATGAAATTTGGTTTTGCATGTGTCAGCTGCACTGTCACCGGACTTGTTATTAAGTGTTTGCCTCTCGCTATCAAGAGAACCAGTAAAAAATAACAGTCTGGGGCTATAGTCAGGATTGTACACTTTCAGTTTCACAAAATGTTTCTTTACATTTAATTATTGTGATAGTCTCACACTTAAACATGTTAAATGATTTAATAATATACTTTTGCTATATCAATCGATACATAAATATATAATTGAAAAGGAAACACATATGACATAAAGATAATTTACAATAAAATGTACAATATAAATAAAATTCCATGAGACAAAATCATAACATTCACAGCACTGTCAGAAGAAAACATCCTATAAGCAAAGGAACAGCACTTTTATTGCTGTTTTTCATCTCAAAGTTACAGTGTCTTCATTTCAGTCACAGTGATACCTTCAACACTGGAAAAAAACTATCACCTCAATGCAAGAACAAGATGACCCATAGCAGGGCTTTCAATAACTTTTCACTGAACAGGCTGTTTACTATTTTGAAGCGGCTGATCCAAAAGGGGGGGTCAGGGGGGGCTTGCCCCCCCGAAAAATTTTTGGACCTTACATTGAAAATGGTGCACTCTGAGGCATTTTCAAACTATTTACAAATGCATGAAAAATGGGGTTTCATAGGATTGATATCTGTTTTTTTTAGATTGTAAGGTCAATCTTGTGATATTGCGTATTAAAATACGACAAATAAAAATATTTCAAAAATAATCTTTTTGTAATACCAGATTTTGCGATAAATAAGAAAGCAATGGAGGGTCAGCATTAACCATTAATACCAAGAAACAATATAAATACAAGTTGAAGCAAATATAAACTACCCAAACATATAACCGACTTTATGGCATGGAGTTTTCTCATTGTTGAAGGCCATAGGACTGCCTATATTTGATACATCCACTTTATTTGAACTTTGGTAGATAGTTGTCTCAATGGCAATCATACCACACCTTCTTTTTAATATGAAACACAAGCTGCCATTGTCTGTTCATGTGCTTAGGAAGACCAGGCTAGGGTAAGCAAAACTTCCCACTTAAACCCTTACAATTTTACCCTATATCTAGCACATTCATAATATGCTGCACATAATTAAAAATATTTGTCAAAACAAATTAACATAAAGGGTAGATATTTTTAGTGTTTACTAGGAAATTTTGCTTACCCTGGCCATGTTGGGCACATATACACACAGTGACAACTAATTGTAATGTAGACAAACATATTGTGACATAGTCAAGACTTGAGAGGCAATGAAAACAAATTAGTTTTGTTAGAATTTTTTTCAGCACTTCAATCAAAACACAAGTATTGATCAGAGAGTCACATTGTCATAGTCAAACTCATCAGAGTCTTCACTTTCATTGTCATCTTCCTCACTGTCATAGTCAGCATCATCTTGGAAGCCAGTAAGATTGAGCAGCTTTAAAATGTGTGACATTTTTGTCCTCACCCGTCCCATTTCTTCTTCATCGTTTTCATTCAAATTGGCTTGGACACCTGCATCTGCAGTTTCCATCACTTCTGCAGGAGCAGTTGTCACGACTTTAGCAACTGCAAGGCCCTTAAGTTTTCTCCTTGGTTTAGACTTGTACCAATTGTCAACACAATTGTTGACCAGCTCTGTTGCCTCTTTTACTGGAGGTCCATTTATAGATACCTGTAGCAATCCTGAAAGCATGTTATCTTTTAATGTACTTCTTAGACGTGTCTTAATACGCTTCACTGCAGAAGCCCCACGTTCAGGCCAGGCATTGCTTACTGGCAAGGAAAGTATAATTGCAGCTATGTGGGATAATCTTGGGAAAATATACCCTTTGTCTGATGGATTTCTTAGGTTCAGTAATCTTTTTAAGACAACATCTGTTGTCCTTTTCTCCTGGCTTGATTCAAGTACATCTTTTTTAAGCCTTAAAATATGGTACTTAAAGCTCATCCATTCAGCCGAAAGTTCATTCTTTGCCTCCTCATCTCCAGCTAAAAAGTGTGAGCCCAAATCATCTATCTTCTCATCTCCGTAATACTTAAAGGTTGGTTCTATTTTATCTGGAAGGAGACAAGGATCAAACACACTAAAAGCAGCCAAAATTGGTGCTGCCTCACCAAATCTTTCATCCAAGTTGTTTATTAAGGCTTCAACATACTTGGCCATCTTTCCTGTTGCCTCCTTTAACTGAGCTTCAGTGGGTGTTAACTCTAAAAATCCAAGTCTCTCAATACCTCCGGTTTCTTTGATAATTGCTGTTTTTACTTTTTCTGTCAAATTACTGTCTTTAAGTGCGTCTTTAGCTTCAAGGATGCAAGGCTGTATACATGCATAGTTAATTGTTCCAGCTTGAAAGGTTTTGCTCAGTTTTGCCAGAACTGGCAAGATTTCTTTCAGAATGAAAATGCTGGTCACAAATCTTACATTTTTCATCTTCTTTAAAAGGCCTGTGGCTACAACATCTTTCTCTAGCAATGACAAGCATTGCATTATTGATGGAAAGTCATCATAACATCCCTGAACTGCTGCATTAAATGACAGCCATCTGGTTGAGCATGCCTTTTTTACTTTGTGGACAATTGAGATCCTTGATGTTTTTGGTAGTTGTTCATTGCATTTTGCCATTTCCATCTGGACTCTTACCAAGGTTGCAGTCCGTTTAGGAGAATCTTCAAAAAATTTCCAAAGATATCGAAGTATGTCTGATGTGTCAGCTACAAATTTGCAGTCTTTGTTTGAATCTGTACATGCCAGCGCTAGTCGATGACATATGCAGTGGACTGACACAACTGTTGGATGTTCCTTTTTAATTCTAGCAGCAAGTCCATTCTTTTTGCCTGTCATGGTGCTGGCTCCATCAGTTACAAGTCCACACAAATTGCTTCCATTTATATCTTTTATACAGTCCTTTAGTACTTGGTGAAGAGTTGCACTGTCAGCTGATACCGAATTAGAAAGGACATCACGTGATTCCAAAAAGCTAACAACAGGGCTGCCAAATTCGTCAAGGTACTGGATGAAAACGACCATTTGACATTTAACTGATATATCTGTTACTTCATCAACTAAAATACTGAATACAGGTGAATTATTCACCTTATCTACTATCTTCCTTCTTAATGTGTCTCCAATCAATAAGAAAATTTCCTGCAAAGAGCCTTGAGATCTGTGATCAAAAAATTTCATGGAATCAAGTCCAGACTGTTCAATTAATGAAATGAGAGATACAAACTTCTTATTTGGTAGTTCTTCCTTCATAAGCCAATATGCAGCGAGGAAAGCTTTTTTCTGAACATCTTCTCCAACTCTTTCTTTCTCTGTGATTTCTTTATGAAAAAATGACACCCTTCTTGTCATTTCAGTTGCTATGGCTTCCTTGTGATTAGCAGACTTTGCATGGTCATCAACTGCCTGTTTTTTGAATCGCTTGGCTCCTGTTACATAATGATTTTTTCCAGATGTTAGAATATTGTGCACCTTGCAGAGTAGACAAAACATTCCAACTCCCTCCTCATAAATGAGCCACCAATACCCAGAAGACTCACAGTATGACATTTCTCTACTCAACCATTGATGTTGAAATTTGTCTCGTATACATTTCTGTGCGTCTTGGTCATTTTTGCTGATATTGACACAGCCTCTTTCTAAGCACAATTGGTGGTTATGAAGAAAATCTATTCTTTAAGGCTAAGGTCAGAAAACACAAATGTTAACTGTTTTACACATGTCTGTCATTCTGTCCATCTGTTTTATGAATACTTTGACACATTTTTCTGAGCAACTGAATAATAAGCTTTTCTAAAATTTGATATCAATGTTTATATGAGTGAGCTAGACTGTAATGCTTTTTTCAGATTGACTAAACAGCAACTTCCTGTTTAACAAACACTAAAAATTTCTACACATGACCAAAAAAAAAGTGAACTATGTTCTGATGTATGGTTGCCGTGTTTTCTTCATGCTACAATTCTGTCTTAATTTAATTGCAGATTTTCTTCCTGGTTGGCAAGACAGGCAGTTCTTACATTGCCCAAACTTATGAGAGCTTTTGAGTCATGCACTACTCCAAATCCAGTGTCAGTTCAAACATCAAAAGTGTGGGATATAGCTGGCTGGATAACTCAGTATCTGAACAAAATGTGTAACCATTCATACCCCCACATATTTAAGATAATCAAGAAAGATGAGAAAACAAGACTGTTTTACAAAAAATGGTCAACTGACAAGGTATAATTAAATACTTTCAAATACTAACAAATTATGTAATAAATGAATAAGTTATTTATTTTGTTTGAATGTTATGAATCAGTTATTTATTTTGTTTGAATGTAATGATTTGATTTAAAGTACTTGGAATCCATCAGTGTAGAATCTTTTGCTGTTTGTCAACCACAGCATTTTCATTTCAACATATATCCTCAGTGATGGAGGATCCAAGACTTGAAAAGGGGTGCCCACTACTTTTATTTATCCTGTAAGCAGTAAGGGGAATAAATAGGGGCATCCCGTACAAACTTTGTATAACACTGTTTATGAACTTTTAGAAAATACACTTTCATCATTCTATTTATTTGGACCAACATATGTGAAAGATCTGTAATATTTAAAAATATTCTGTCAAGACAGAATGCCTTAATTTTCAGGAAACCTGGAGCACTTTTAATCTTATAATTGTAGAAGTTATCAGTAATTTAAAAACGTCTGCTTCCTTATTAGCTCACCTGGCCTAAAAGGCCATGTGAGCTTTTCTCATCACTTGGCGTCCGTCATCGTCGTTAACAATTTTTCAAACATCTTCTCCTCTGAAACTTAGCATGATTGTTCCTTAGTATATCCTGCACAAAGTGTGTGCTTGGATTTTAGAACATAGGGGTCAAATGCAGTTTTTGGCCTATATCTTAAAAACGAAAGCATTTAGAGCAAATCTTACATGAAGTAAAAATGTTCATTAGGTCAATATCTATCAGCCCTGAAATTTTCAGATGAATCAAACAACCCATTGTTGGGTTGCTGCCACTTAATTGGTAATTTTAAGGAAATGTTGCAGTTTTTGGTCATTATCTTGAATATTATTATAGATAAAGATAAACTGTAAACAGCAAAAATTATCAGCAAAGTAAGATCTACAAAAAGTCAGCATGACCAAAATTGTCAATTGACCCCTTAAGGGGTTATTGTCCTTTAATGACAATTTTTCACAATTTATTCATCATATTTGCTACCTTTAAAAAATCTTCTCCTCTAAAACTACTCAACCAAATTCAACCAAACTTCAACTGAATGATCAGTAGGGTGTATAAAATAAAATTTGTGCTTCAAAGAACATTTAAATAAATTGAAAAGCCAAAATAATCATTGATGAGAGATTTAACCAAAAAAAATCAGGTGAGCGATTCAGGCTCTTGAGAGCCTCTTGTATTATGGTAACTGTCATCCAATCAGAACCCTTGATACACAAATTGCTTTAAAATTATTTACATACTGTAACAAAATGTGGTTAAAAATGTCAAATATATTTCAGACTTGGCAAGAACCAGAGGAGCAGCTTCTACTTAGTGTTCCCACAGACTCTCCAAAAATAATAATTCCTGACTACAACAAAATAGACCTGGCCAAGCTAAAAAACGATATCACTGGTTCATTTTCATATTTCAAGAGAGAGGAAGATAAAAAGTGGTGGACTGATTTTTTCACAGATCTTTCTAGTAATAATGGTCAGTACCAATTTAAGTTTATTTGATTAATTAACAACAAAAAAAGTTATTTCTTTATAAATATTCAAAATTTAGAAAAATCCTACAGACAAAATAAAATTTTCATTAGGGCCAAAATGTATGATGTATTCCTTCAATATTACTATATGCTCTCCCAACGTGGCAGGTATTTATATTTATACTGTGGGTTTTTCCTTGTGCAAATACAGTGGTTAAACGAAACTATCTGCCAAAAAAAGTATCATGTAGCAGAGATTTTAAGATTGTAAACATGTGCTACAACACAACTCAGCATTATCAAGCCTTAATGATATATAAAATTATAAATTTTTCCATGTTAGATTGTTAATATCCTGTGATGTCAGCTCCCGTTAGATTTTAATAAATTTTACAGTAATTTTTCTTTTTCATAAAAAAAAGGGGGGATTTTTCAGTTTGCGACAATAATTGAAAAATGCTTTCAGCAATTCTCAAGAATTGTTTGTGAATTGTTTATATCTATTGATGTCATCTCCCTTTTGATTTCATAAATTTCAAATATGACATTGATAAGTAAAAGAACTTTGTTGTTTGAAAATGTGAGGGTGTATCATATGCCAATGGCGCAGCTGTTTATTCTTTTTTAAACATGTAAAGAAAGAATACATATATTTATTTTTTTGGTTCACAGAATCTCCTGAAGAAGCAGTGTGGCCATTAAGTGATTTAATTGAGAAAGCCAAGGAAAGAGATATGAAAGAAACTTCTGACACAAGACAATTAAGTGACTCAGAGTTGAGTGATGTGTCAGATGAAGATGAACCAATTCCTCAGGTAATTTATTTTGTATACTAGTATATAAAATTTTAAATTTATAAACTTCTACCAATATTTATAAGAAGACATACGTGACAAGGAGACAAATCTGTATCTAAGACACAATGTAGTATAAAGTATTAAAGCAATTATAGGTTACAGTACTATCTTCAACGTTGAGTCTTTGTTCACATGGAGCCACAAGCTATAAAATTTAATTGACCAGTGTAAAACTATACAAACAGGAAACCCAACAGTCTAATTTACATACAAAAGGAGGAACCAAAAAACACCTACATAATCTA
Source organism: Mytilus trossulus (assembly GCF_036588685.1). NCBI lineage: Eukaryota > Metazoa > Mollusca > Bivalvia > Mytilida > Mytilidae > Mytilus > Mytilus trossulus. The sequence continues at coordinate 99,883,375 of NC_086374.1, forward strand.
CCGATTTTTTTTTTACAAGAAATGGAAAGACTCCCTTATGAAAAATATTAATTTAAACAAGAATAATACGAACATATGTTCTTTTTTCTTAACAAAAAATGCATTTCAGGAAGTATGCTAGAACAGATAAGACCTGGTCAGATACAAACTATATTTGGTTTATATTAAACCTCTCTTCCACAACCAAATGTATTCTTAAACATAGATTTAAACAACAATAATGCTTATCAGGGAATACGTCGATATAATTGGTGGTGTTGGAGAGGACTTATGGAAGTCGTTTTTGGAGTTGTTTATTTTTCCATAGACGACATTGATTGAACTTCTTTTTGTAACCAATGTAAACAAAATGGTGGTGATAATAACACAATTAGGCTCAATCAAGCTCCATGTTACAATATTTATTTTAACTTTGCAATAATCGTTAAACAAATAAACACAAAACATTCAGTTGAATGATAAAATAGAGGTTTTGTAGTTGATATAAATCAGAGAGCAAATTTCACAAGGTTTTATTTCTGCAGTAACCAATGTATATATTCATGCACCAGGCCAATACAATGACACGAATACACAATTTGTGTGTGATAGAGGTAACAAGTCTGTAAAAATTAATTCTTTATCTCTTATGTTAAGAATTTAAAAAATAAAATACATTTTAAAGAAATTCATTTATGTATAAACTAGACCAATTCAGACTTTAAGTTGTTGGCATGTGAATTGGTTGAGTTTATTTAAGGAATGACTAATATTTTTTCTGTCTATGAAGAAATAACATGAAAAATTTGGTGCACACTGAATAAGTCATGTAGCGTGTTATTTAACAGTGTGCACCACATTTTTTTATGTTATTTCGAATAGACAGAAAAAATATTACAGCCATTTCTTATAATTTAGTTCTAAATTCCATTTTAAAGTGTAGAAAACCATAAAAAAATGTTGATGACGTCACGGTCACATGACTAAATTATGTCTATGGGCTCATAACAAAATTACGTCAGCCAATCAGAAGACGTGTTACATCCAAAATTAAATTATATACTAATAAATTCCCTTGAAAGGGCGTTTAGTCCTATAATAATTTTATTCTAAATTATGGAAGTTTATAATGTTCTAAATTTTGTTTTAGCTTGTTGTTGGAAAGAAGAAATCTGGTAGCCAAGGGGATAACAGTACAATTGTTGTAAGTGTTGGGGAGATGGTTCTTCTAAACTTAGCAGAATATGAAAAGGAGTGGCCTCAAGTTGCCCAAGTGATCAATTCTGATGAGGAGACCTGCATGATCCATTGGTTCAGAGGATCCCAAACCAAACCATGGAAGCCATGTAGTAGAGCGATACCAGGGAAAAAAGGAAAACGTGAAGCCTGGACACAGACAATCAATATAACAGAAATCATAAGGAACAGTTTTTGTTTAACAAAGGGGGGTTTCTTACCTAAAAATGTAAAAGAGTTTTGTAAAAGTCATGAACTTCAAGCCAAGATTTAAGAATTATCAATGCTTAATATTATAATTTAATATGCATATTTATTGGAAAAACAGTTATTTTAAATTTTGGAAGTTTATCAATATTATCAAAAAATAAGTACTTGCAAATAACATGAACATTAACTTTAGAAACCACATACCTTATAAAATAATTTTAGAGTAAGCTTATATATTATGTGTCCTGCATTTTACCTTCCCAATTGTTTAGGGAGTTCTTGTCTGTTGAAGATCCATTGGTGGCCTTAAGTTGTTTATACCTTTCGGTTGGTTAGCTGTCCCCAATTTCCATTCCTATTTGATTATTCTTGAATTAAAAAATTTTGTAGCACAGAACTTTAAATTAACTCTTATCATATTTATTTCAATAATTTTCTTACCATGTTTTGAAAACAATCTTTTCTATATCAGTCAATGTGGGGAGACAAATTGTTTTTGTCAGGTTCATCTGCTTATTTTCCAACTGATTATCTCCTATATTGATATGGAAAAATCTATGAATTTTATACTGTTACAATGCAAATATGTAGGCAATACTGACCCATTCATTTTTGGAGTTTCCCACTTCATATCTATATAACGTTTTTTGTCAGATATCATTTTCAACATGGAAAAACATCAAAACTTCCTGCTTTTTTATTTTAATTTGCATTTGTCATTCTTATTTACAAGAGTATGAGTGCAATCAATTTTTTAATAAGAATTAATTGCTAACACGTTTTGATGATGCCAAAAAAACAGGTCTTTTGTATGATGATATCAAGTTGGTAGGCATGAAAAATCAAAAATCTGACAGTATGAAGTACAAAATGCATTTAATATTAAATTTCTGTAAGGGATTTCATCTAGGTGATTTTTTTTATAATTTGAAAAAATAAATTTGTCCATTACTTCACTAGTGTTAAAAAATACTTAAATGAATTTTCCTATGCCCAAACAAGGATGTTACTGGTAGAGGGGCAATATATTTTTGGACTGTGTGTAAGTCTGTCTTTTCCCTTTCATGGTTACACTTTTGGGCAAGGTAGTTTTAGAGAAAGTTGAATTTCAATCAACTGCAAAATGAGTACACAATTTGATCTTGATAAGTATTTCTAATCTTTATAATCCCAGGAGAAAACGATAATGAGAGTGGGGTATCTGTGTACTATGAACAGAATATTGTTAATATGCTAAATGTTAATGAATGTATTGTTTAATCCTGAAATATATGTGGGTAACTATTTTTGGCATAAATGAATTGACTGCTGGAATAATGTTCATATATTTAAATGAAAGCAATATTATGTAAATGTATATTATGTTAAGAACAGTGTTAAGGGGAGAAAAGTTTAGGTATTTTTTATTAGATTAAAATTGTTACCCTTGTCAATTTTGATATAACTTGTAAACAAAATGTGCTTCATGTTTATGCACAATATTAAGCCTGTGTATTATTGTCATCATTTTCATATAACTATTGAGAGAAAAAAATATGTTATCAAACTACAACTGCATATGGTTTATTTGTTGGCTATTATCATGTTCCAAGAAAAACTTCACATAACATGTAAGAGAATGTCAACAATAAAGATTTGAATACATCATCAAGCATGAATCATTAAAAATACAACCATAACACTTTTTGAACAAAGATCTAGCAAGTAAATTAGGTAGATGTAGAAAATTCCAATAAGACAACAAAGCAAAGCTGCAGACTTAGTACAAACTTACATTTTAGTACACAAAAGAAAGGGCTAGTAAATCAGGAATATGTTCAAATCCCAATGAATCTACAATGCAAGCTCGTAACTTTTAAATGTGCATCATTATCACTGTAGTACAAATAACTGGCAAGTGATTACAAGGAAGTCAGGGATATGTGGTAAAATTCCAATGAGACAACATAGAAAAGCTTTTTAATTTTTAAAAGAACAACAATTCAATTCAGTTTAGTTAACAAAAACCTGGCAAATAAATCAACTTATCTAGATATATGTGTTACCAGTTTAGAAAATTCAAAATGGACAATAAGAAGAGCTTCTAATTGCAAATCAAGTACAACCACATGCTTTAACAGGATTTGTTTCAACATGTTTTGATTTTGTAGTTGTTATTTGTGTGCTACACAGCATTTATTACCATCCTCACTTCTGTGAATTTGCTGACATCTTCTAATTAAATCTATAAGGAGCACAATATATGTAGTCTTCACAGGCTCTATGGGACACAATATGTAACTTTACCCTGGTCTGTGCACAGCACATGATTTATAGTCTTCAATGAGACTGCAGTGCACAGGATTTATAATCTTGACTTGGTCTGTGCGCCGCACAGGATTTATATTCTTCACTTGGTCTGTGCGCCGCACAGGATTTATAATCTTCACTTGGTCTGTGCGCCGCACAGGACTTATATTCTTCACTTGGTCTGTGCGTCGCACAGGATTTATAGTCTTCACTTGTTTTGTGCGCCGCACAGGAATTTTAGTCTTCAACAGGTCTGTGCGACGCACAGGATTTTTAGTCTTCAACAGGTCTGTGCGGCACACAGGATTTATAGTTTTTTAAAACAGGTCTGTGCGTCGCACAGGATTTATAATCTTCACTTGGTCTGTGCGCCGCACAGGATTTATAATCCTTACTTGGTATGTGTGGTGCAAAGGATTTATATTTATCAATAGGTCTGTGTGCTGGATGGGATTTTTTTCCATGATGTGATATTTAAATTGGTTGTCTATTGTTTCCATGGTAACAAGCTTTGACATGTAAAATCCATGAAATTCATTATTTAGTTAAATTCCATATTAAATAATTACTCCAAATTTAAATAATACAGTGTTTCTATCATCATGAAAACAGTTTTTAATAATTGGAATCACATCAGATTGAACACGTCTTAAATTTTTTTTGACTTCAGTGGGTTTGATGTCAGAACTTTGGTATGATGATGAGATTTGTGAGCCAGTTGTAGTTGAACAAGTTGAAGATGTGGAACATGTGGTTGAAGAGATTGGTGTTGAACAAGTAATTGAAGTGGTTGAAGTGGTTTCATTTGTACCATGTTCTTCATCAGTACCAACTGTAATTTGATCTGAAATGGAGAATGATATATATTAATTTTAATTTATTTAAAATGATTAATCTTAATTTAATGAAATCATGTTTTAAATAAGGACATAATTCTGAAAGAAAAAAACAGTCACAAAATCAAGTAGAATTTTATAGTGTAAAATTTATAGCAAGAGGGTATGATTATCATATGTACACTTAAGAAGATGTATCTACAGGTCAAATATTAATAAAATCTCATGTATGCCCTGCTTACACTACAGGATATTGACCATAACGAAAACGTATGGAAGAGATATGGCCTCTTGTCTTTGTAAGTCTTGTATGATTTTAAATTTTAGTTTCTTGTGTATAATTCTGATTTAAGTAATTCTCAGTAAAATTTTAGGAGAAAGGTCCAACTATAATCAAAAAATTAAAAGCATTCCTCCTATCATAGGTGATTTGTTTCCGGGTTCATATGGATAGTAAACCCAGTAAATTGTATTAATCCCCCCCCCCCCCCCCCCCCAAGACTCCAAACATGCAAAAAAATTGGGCAGCACCCCTCCTAGCCTAGGCACTTTTGTCAACCCCCCTTCCCTCCCCAAGAGTTAAAGGATGGTAATAACTAATAAATTACTAATTACATTATAAAGAGGGCTTAGAAGGCAAGCTTGGGCAGGTCTCATTTATATAAACATGAGACTGTACATACCTTCTTTGAAATTAAATATCTTCACAAAATATAAAAAGTCTTACCTGTAAATGGTTCCACTGATTTTGACTTTTTACTAATGAAGAAATCATTTATCTTTGTTCTTTTCATTTCATTTCATTTTACATTCAAAAAATTGCCTCCAAAAACTTTTCTATTTTGGTTTCTCATGAGTTATCCATTGATAACATAGTTTTTATTTCGACGTCTCTCTTGCTTTTACCATTGAAAATCTTGATCATTCAGGCGATTGATTGAATAGCGTATTTGAATGATGTAAAACGTACAAGTGACTCCGATTTTATGTAAACATTCCGACAGACATGATGGTGCTGTCTGTTATAAAAAGGCACCTTCTTTATACAATCTATGAAACAAAGAAACCCCAAGAGACAGAGGATTAATAAAAACTTATTTTATTTTATTTTAATCTCTTCAAAAGTATTTATTTGGTTAAGCATTTCAACCGGCGATTTCCATCTTTTGAAACGGCGACATTCCGCCGGGTGCCGGCTCTTAATGAAAACCCTGCCATAGCACCAGCTTGAATGTTGAATGGAATTCTTTGTAAAAATGATTTGGCTAGACTTGTAAAATTCAACACCACCAATGTGTTTTTTTAAAGGCAGTGCTTTAAGGCCTGACTTTTAAGTCCTGAGGTTCATCTTTTCATACGCAATCTATGCTGGGGGTCTTTTGGCCAGAAATAGATCCGGAAATGTTCGAATTTCTCCTCTTCTTTTTATGGTATGATATGGTTTTTGTTTCTTTCATTTACATTGGGGACTAAAGAAACGATCAGTGTGTATTGTTCGTTTTATAGAACTTGTTATTAGTGTGTATTTTGCATTATAAGCAGTCAACCTGACTACAAACTATCATATATTCCGTGTGGAAAGAGGTCGGGTCAATTTCAAGTGTTATCTGACATCTAAAGATTCTTTAATTAGTTCAGACGTTGATATAACAATGAAAAGTCGACTGAACATGATTAATATTGCACCTTCTATAATTCAAAGCGGAATTCGGTTTATGAACGAGAAACCGTAAAGCGTTTTCAATTTCGGTATTAGTTATGTATGTTGTTTACGTATTATCCTGGTTCCCGGTACTACGTTCCGGGTATTAGCTATTTGATATATTTGATGTGTAACATTACAATCGGGTACCAGCCAATCTACGTGTGTATGTGTACATGATTTACCGCCAAAATGACCGACTTAAAAAATAGTCCATAAATGTTCCGTATAATGATATGCAAATTCATAATTAATCGTAACTTTTTTTTATCTTTGTATAATTAATATAACAAAATGGATTCCACAAAATTGAAAATAGCATTATTTTACGAGGATTTCTCATATTTTTTTCACTTCCGGGCGCAGTAATACGTATGTTTTGAAGAAGCTCGAAGAATTTGACAAAGTGAATTGAGAAGGAAACGGATAGATATACGTCCTTGCTATCAGGTAAAACAATTTAAATGTTCAGAACAAACACATTTACTTCACACAAATAGTACAGGCTTAAGCTTTTTATTGTCTAGCTTATACACGACTGTAGTCAAGTGTTTAAACGACGGCGGTGACCTACAAGGTACGGGTCATACTGGGTCAAGTCTAAATATGTAAACATATCCACGTGCTATTAGGTAGAACGCATCGTAATGCAATATCTACAATTTTTTTCCTCCTTTATACATCGTTTAACCAGATATATTTCTCCTTTTTACATCGTTTAACCAGATTTATTTCTCTTTCAAATACACTTAAACACGGGTTTGTACGTATCTTTTCTAGTGTTTTAAAATTTCTTGTCCTTATTAAAGTTCATTTGTTGATGTTTAAATATTTTTGAACGACTGAACACAGGAGTGAATGAATGCAACAATTATATATACTGAAGACTTGGGCTGTACAATGATAGTGTACGTATATCATACTGATAATTATTCTAGCAGTAATTATGTTAATTTAGGATGTAATGTCTAATGACAGGAATTCATGAGCTATGCCTCAGGCTTTCTGAAAAAATATCAATGACAATGTAAACAGGAACAAAACATTGACACGAATGATGCTCTCTTCTATGTTATATTAATATATAGTTATTTAGGTATATGTGTTGCACAAGTTTCAATTAAACTTAAGTTATAAAACTTTTTTTTCAGGGCACAAACCCACTTTAAAGAGACTTGTCTACTGCCATACCCATCCTATTTTCATGCACCATTTGCAAGCAAGAGACTGAATGGTTTGCAAAATTTAAAATCAGGACGGTGTCCAATTAAAACAAAAGAACTAAACTGGATGAATATTGTAGGAGAAATCTAGAGGAAAGTTTTGATTTGTGAAATTGGTTTTCCTGAAAAGTCATTCATCCTAGCCTGCAGAAAGGAACTATAACTGTCCACCACCAACTGACGAGCTAATGTTGAGCTTCACATATGGAATTACTCAAATACCATCAATGTCTATGTTTTCAGCACAGATTTCACAATTTATGACACAGCTGTGCTTTTTTTTATACCTGTTAAAGAGTTGTATACTAAATTTTATTTTTTTATCAATAAATATATATTATATTAATTGTGTCATCTAAGAACTTGTATTTTGCCAAAAGATGCATACTAGTGAATGAAAGTGGTGCAGTTCATTTTGCTTTGGTATATAGAATTGAATTACAATTGTTCATGTTATTGGAATGCATATAAAAATAAGGAGATGTGGTACACTGTATATGATATTTAGTGAGTTTATCAAGCAAAAGTGAATAAGAAATAGGTATAAGCAGTTACAGGTACTACTGTACAATCTCAAACAATGAGAAAAACTCATACCGTAAAGAGAATTTCATATTTACAAGTAAGTTTTGTTTTTGCGTTGAATAATTTTCTTCTATTGTTTTAATTGCAAATATGGGAAGTGGTTAAAATGCTAATGAGACAGCTGTTATGGCCACAGAGCCTTAATTGAAAACTTCTTTTTCATTCATACCGGTAGATTTTGCCTGGAGTTAGAAACATATCTGCCAACTTTTCAAAATGCACATGGGGGTTTAACGTGAAAGATGGTTCATATAGTCATACAAAACCTTCAAGGGGGCCTTCAAATGGAAGCAGGACAAGTCGCCCCACTTTTAAAAAAAACACCACAAACTGATTTATCAAATCGCCCCACATGTGAAATTGGTTAAATCATGTTAAATAAGGGTTCTCGCTAAGGATTTTTGAAGGCGAGTCCAGGGACTCGTCATTTTTGGCCACGGTGAGTCATGGTAACTGGGTTCAGTTTATACAAAATATTTCAATATTGATGTATTTGTGGACTCACCAGTTTTGAAAATGGTGAGTCCAGACAGATTTTGATGAGTCCAGGACTCATGGACTCGCCTAAATTAATATTACTCCTGCCAACTCGCCCTACTTATAAAAAAACGGTAATTTTTAGATTTATATATATATATATATATAATTAAAATTAAAAACTCGCACCACTTTTATGAAAACTAATCTACACAGAATACAAACAAACCGAAAATTAATTTAATTACTATTATTGATATATACTGAAATTATAATTCTAAAAAAAACCTGATTGTTGAAGAATAAATGTAAGTTTTGAAGCTTAGTTATTTGCATAACAATTGAAAAGAAACCTGTTAATTGTATCATAATGCAATATAAGGAATTGCACTTATATTCAATGGGATAACATCTTTTTCCATACATGGGGCGAGTTGGCATTACTAAATTCATCCTGGTTAATAATATATTTATCTAGATTTCACCGATTTCCATTAGGTGGGACCAGTTGGCAGGAGTAATATTAATAGAATTTAACTTATATACAACGGGATAACATCTTTTTACATAAGTGGGGCGAGTTGGCATTACTAAATTCATCCTGGTTAATAATATATTTATCTAGATTTCACCGATTTCCATTAGGTGGGACCAGTTGGCAGGAGTAATATTAACAGAATTTAACTTATATACAACGGGATAACATCTTTTTAAATAAGTGGGGCGAGTTGGCATTACTAAATTCTTCCTGGTTAATAATATATTTATCTAGATATTATCGTTTTCTATTAGGTGGGGCGTGTTGGCAGGAGTAATATTAACGGGATTTAACACTGTTCACAAGTGGGGCGATTTGGTAATCCAGTTTGGTGCAGTTTTTTTTAAAGTGGGGCGAGTTAGTGAAAAAGTGGGGCTATTTGCTAATGGGGCAATTGTCATGGATTCCCTTCAAATATATTCTAATGTGGTTTCTGGCTTCTTCTTGCATTAACAAGCTTATAGCCATTGTTGAATTAATTGTTTTCTTTAAATAGTCGACAAAATTGCTCTTACAAAATTTCCATTTGGGAGCCTCGAGCTCGATGGGGGAAATACTCTGCAAATACTGACAGTTGGCAGGTATGGTCATCAAAAAAGTTGACATGTTACTTTGTACATTTACCATTATGTTACTTGATGTTCTTGCTATACACACAGTACAGAGACTAGTCAATCTTTGTGAACTATTTTTTATGGGAGTCATAGAATATGCGTATACAATCAATAATTAAAAATAGTCTATTTATATTGAAAAGGAAAAGTTCTTATATGTCTAAAGAAGAGGGACGAAAGACACCAAAGGGACAGTCAAACTCTTGAATTTAAAGCAAACTGACAAGGCCATGGCTAAAAATGCATTTCATGGCGAGGCACAGAAAATATACTGTAAACAGTAGACTATAGATATAGGTGAACTAGGTACAAAAGAACTCTAAATCTTAAATTCTACAAACCACCTCTGTTCTATGGAAGATAATGATATAACTGGACTAGAAATACAAACAACCTGTAATTAACTGCCTTTACAGCGCTTTCGCGCTTTGATTTTTTTTATCATACCCTAAAACAGAAGCAGCACAACTCCACTCACTCCCAAATGGCCTGACACTAACATACCACCAATCATCACCACAAGACTTGCATCAAATTGCCCCACTAGTGAAAAGGAGTTAATTCCTGCAGAATCTTGACCTAGGAATGTGACCCACAGATAAGATACTGATATGCAGTTTGCAAACATTATAACCCCGATGAATATAAATTGTCTACTTTTGTCTACTATAGTGAACATCATGTGTGCATTTAAAGCAAAATCATTTCCCATATCAATTTGAGCACGAATTATTTGGCAAATTAAATTGTGTGAATTGTTCATCAGCATTGCTGTCATTAGGGTATTGTGATTAAGTACCTAAGGAGCATATTATTTCTAGTTTATCCTGCATAATCATGATGATGAAGATCATGAAGATGCTTGATGAATAATTATAGTGCAGGGATACAGGATATCCCCTCAGTAACAATATCTGGTTAATGACATACTAAAGTTGTGCAAAATTGACGAATTGTTTTGGTAAAACTGTGAAGGACATTATCATAACTCAAAACTGGTCTATTATAAAGATAAATATATTAATTAAAAACTTGCTTATCCATATTATTTGAAGTATGAATATTTCACTTACTAATAACATACTCACCCCAACTTGAAAATTGTCCTAATCATTGCTAATAAAAACCCTAAAAACAATTTTTGTATTGGAAATTGGTTATACATGTAAACCTGTTGATGTTCAACTGATCATCTGTCTTAATATATTTTTTTTACAGAGAATGCAATACATTGACAATGGCAAGCCACATTGAAGGTAACCATGGTAACAAAGATGCTGACTTTGATGTAAGAGAACTGTTCAATTTGTTAGACTCTGCAAATATAACTGATGTTAGAGAAATAAAAGATTTGGTTCAAGAAAAATTAATTGAAAGTAAGTCAGTAAATCATCATTGATCATAGATATAAGAATATCTCGTATGAGTGCAAATGAGACAACTCTCAATCCAAGTCACAATTAATAAAAGTAAACCATTATAGGTCAATTTAAGGCCTTCCACACATAACCTTGGCTCACACAAAACAGCAAGCCATAAAGGACCCAAAATATTGCAATTGTAAAACCATTCAAACAGGAAAATCAACAGTTTAATCCATATAAGAAAAGAGAAACATTTATGAACACATCAACAAACAATAACAGCTAAACAACAGGTTCCTGACTTAGATCAGGTGTAAATAAATGCAATGTGTTAAACAGTTTTAATATGCGCCAACCTTCACGCAAATTGAAACAAAAGTGTAACATCACAACATAGAAAGACAACAAGGTTTTTAGTTATAAATATTTTTATTTTATGTTCCAGTATTTCAGACTACTATTTTCATCAAGTAGTTTCATAATTTTTTATTTTTTTTCGTTTTAGATATATATATAAAATGACTGAATAATAGTCAATGATAAATCTTACAAAATGACTGAATAATAGTCAACGATAAATCTTACGGGGCGCTGGAAATATATATACAATTTTTTATCACTTCGTGCATTTTTGCAAGTCCAGGTGCTTGTTACTCGAATATGTACATCAACCTAAATTTCGGCGGCTAATTAAGTTTGTTTCTTCATTTAAACGCGATAAAAGTTGCCTCCAGTAAATGTTTAATCCATTTATTGCATTAAAAAAGACATGTTCTTTTCCAAATAACTTGTCAAACATCGTTTATTTTTGTAAATTTTCTTGCATTCGTATGCCATTGACTGAATTCTAAACTACGGATCTGAACCGGACCAGCTATGACCGAAATCCGTACTTTTACAATAATGTCTACGGACGCACAGATGGAACAGCTGACAGAAGAATATTGAACCAAAAGGGAAAAATTACGTATTCCACATGCATTAAGAGACTTTTGGTTACATCAAATTGATTGTTGTATATAATTCCCTATATTTCTTATGGATTCTTTCAAACTGTTGATTAAAGTTACTTTTATCAATATAGTATGGCCCAGCTTAATAACTTTTATATATTTTGATGAGAAACACCGAATTTTATACACAAGTTTTTAATTAAATTGTAATTGATTTATTATAATTTCTTTACATTTTTTAAAATAAAAAATTTTTTTTTTAGTGCTTGATATTAAATGTTTAGTTGAAAGTTTCTCACAAGAACCTTAGTAAAACTTAACAACTTTTAATTTGAAATGTAACTTTAATTGTATACTCAGATATGAATTGAACAATATAAAAAGAACATTATTTACATATGACCCTTTATACTATAGTAAAATCCAAACATTGTAGCGCACCGCGCGAATGAGCACTTCTCTTTCAAATATCACCACTTCTCCCTATCAGTTTCAAAAAGAGAGGTCACTTCTCCCTATAATTCTGAAGTAGTGTGAGCCCTGATATATGATTGAAACAATTTTTTTCTTCTTCAGATAGTGACACATGGATCTTGAACAGTTTGGTGGAGTACTACTACATAACCTCGTCAAAAGAAGCAATCGATATATTAATCAATGTTAAAACTCCTCATGATAAGGTAGGTGATTCAGCTATGAGTAATCCCACTATACAAATCCATAGCGTTATAGACTATCAAGCTCATTCTAGTTTGGTTGAGTGCCAAACTATGGACAGTTTTGAGTTCTTTGCAGTTTTAAATTAATAGTTTCAAATTCTGGTCATTTAAAAAAGTGCTCAGCTCTGCAGTTTATCAGAGTACAAAACCATATAGTTGAAAGTGTACAAGGCTCTACAGTTAGAGTCAAGTCTGCAGTTTAAAAGAGTCAAGCTCTGTGCAGTCTTAAGATTGACTCACACTGATTTTGTGTCTTGGATGGATGCTCCGCTCCATATCATTCGTTTCTGTTTTCTTTTAAGGACACAAAACTATATGGTGAGATCTGTTTACAGATGATCAAAGATAGGCTGTTGTTAGCCAAAATTTGTGTCAAGTAAAGAATATCAGCAGCTATATAACTATCCAAAGTATTTGTTATAATATCAACTTCACTCAAACAATTAAAAATTTGTTTAGTAGATATGTGAAATAGTACAGAATTATTGATTAAAAATTTTTGAAATTGACTTATTTATTTTATTAGATTATTAACATGATTTATGATATATCTTTCATGTATTTTAGCATCTTGTTGACAAGATCAGTGAAGGGATACGAGGGGCTCCACACAGGTTGAAAGCAGTTCAATTGTTACTTCATGTTGTTTGTAAACAACCCATGTGGATACACAAAAGTGACAAAATTATTTCACAGTCTTTGTTTGGAGTACTTATGAAATGTTTGAAGGTAACTGATTTATTAAGTGACCAGATTATTTTTGAAAATGCAGGTGCAAACCTCTAGTATTGTAAAATCAAAATGTTTCTGATCTTCATAGTCATGATAGTGTTTGTTTGGAATTTGCAGAAATCTTTTTCGTTAAAGCTTAGACTCCATTAATTATTCATTCAAGATATGAGTAAATGATATACCATAATCATCTGTTTGTTTTGTACCTGTTTTGTTATAATTTTTTTTTTACAGAAAAATTTAATGACCCGGCGGTTAAAAAATGACCCAGTCAGGTTAGGGGAAACCATCAATTATTTTTTCCATGGCCTAATAGATCCAGGATAATTTTAGAGTTGTAGATATGGTTTTTATACGACCGCAAAATTTGAAAAAAATTTCGTCGTATATTGCTATCACGTTGGCGTCGTCGTCTGCGTCGTCGTTGTTGCGTCGTCGTCGTTGTCGTCCGAATACTTTTAGTTTTCGCACTCTAACTTTAGTGAAAGTGAATAGAAATCGATGAAATTTTAACACAAGGTTTATGACCACCAAAGGAAGGTTGGGATTGATTTTGGGAGTTTTGGTCCCAACATTTTAGGAATAAGGGACCAAAAAGGGCCCAAATAAGCATTTTCTTGGTTTTCACACTATAACTTTAGTTTATGTTAATAGAAATCTATGAAATTTTGACACAAGGTTTATGACCACAAAAGTAAGGTTGGGATTGATTTTGGGAGTTTTGGTTTCAACAGTTTAGGAATTAGGGGCCAAAAAAGGGCCCAAATAAGCATTATTCTTGGTTTTCGCACAATAACTTTAGTTTAAGTAAATAGAAATCAATGAAATTTAAACACAATGTTTATGACCACAAAAGGAAGGTTGGTATTGATTTTGGGAGTTTAGGTCCCAACAGTTTAGGAATTAGGGGCCAAAAAGGGACCCAAATAAGCATTTTTCTTGGTTTTCGCACCATAACGTTAGTATAAGTAAATAGAAATCTATGAAATTTAAACACAAGGTTTATGACCATAAAAGGAAGGTTGGTATTGATTTTGGGAGTTTAGGTCCCAACATTTTATGAATAAGGGTCCCAAAGGGTCCAAAATTAAACTTTGTTTGATTTCATCAAAATTGAATAATCGGGGTTCTTTGATATGCCGAATCTAACTGTGTATGTAGATTCTTAACTTTTGGTCCCGTTTTCTTATTGGTCTACATTAAGGTCCAAAGGGTCCAAATTAAACTTAGTTTGATTTTGACAAAAAATGAATTGGTTGGGTTCTTTGATATGCTGAATCTAAAAATGTACTTAGATTCTTGATTTTTGGCCCAGTTTTCATGTTGGTCCAAATGGGGGTCCAAAATTAAACTTTGTTTGATTTCATCAAAAATTGAATAAATGGGGTTTTTTGATATGCCAAATCTAACTGTGTATGTAGATTCTTAATTTTTGGTCATGTTTTCAAATTGGTCTTCATTAAAGTCCAAAGGGTCCAAAATTAAACTTAGTTTGATTTTAACAAAAATTGAAATCTTGGGGTTCTTTGATATGCTGAATCCAAATATGTACTTAGATTTTTGATTATGGGCCCAGTTTTCAAGTTGGTCCAAATCAGGATCTAAAATTATTATATTAAGTATTGTACAATAGCAAGTCTTTTCAATTGCAAAGTATTGCACAATGGCAAGAAATATCTAATTGCACAATATTGTGAAATAGCATTTTTTTTTTAATTAGAGTTATCTTTCTTTGTCCAGAATAGTAAGCAATAAATATCTAATTGCAAAATATTGTGCAATAGCAAGATTTTTTTTTAATTAGAGTTATCTTTCTTTGTCCAGAATCAACTTAAATCTTTGTTATATACAATATACAATGTATGTTCACTTTTTACTACCAACTGATAAATTAAAATAATCTACCATTCAGTGATAACAAGCATTTTTTTTACATCTTAATATTTTATGATGCATTTAAATGAGTAGTTATTGTTGCAAACTCCATTAGAAATTTTAATTGAGATTAGTTTTGGAATAAGGAAAAGGGGGATGTGATTAAAAAAATTGGGTTCAATTTTTCTCATTTGAAATTTCATAAATAAAAAAAAAATTTCTTCAAACATTTTTTTGAGAGGATTAATATTCAACAGCAAAGTGAATTGCCCTTAGAGAAAACAAAAATTTTAAGTTCATTAGAACACATTCATTCTGTGTCAGAAACCTATGCTGTGTCAACCATTTAATCACAATCCAAATTTAGAGTTGAATCAAGCTTGAATGTTGTGTCCATACTTGCCCCAACCGTTCAGGGTTCAACCTCTGCGGTCGTATAAAGCTATGCCCTGTGGAGCATCTGGTTACATGATGCTATCATTGCTGTAAAACATTGTTTAATTCATGCGAAAGCATATCAAACAAGAAATAATAAAAAGCTACTTAAATAGCATCAAATTATTTTTGCAAAGAAATCTGCTCAAGCAGATGCTAGGGGAGATGTCTTTATTTTGCAGTGAGATGAGATTTATGTTTGGTCTGTGTTGAAGGCCTCAATGTGACTTTGAGATAAAGAACAGAAATAAAAGGTTGTTCCTTTACTTTTTGTTTGTTTTTTTGCTGTGCATGTAAACTGTTATTGTGTCATGGATTCTAAACAATTCTACCACAATACCCATTATCCAAAGTTTTCTATTATATATATATGTTTCTTCCTCATTAAAGATAGTAATTGTTACTGTTCAGAATGAAACAAATGTACCTTTCCTAATGACAGGAGTTATGTCCCTTACAGTATTTTTTTAATTTTAAGAATGAAACGGATGTACCTATACTGGTATACTTATGACAGGAGTTATGTCCCTTACAGTAATTATTTGTTATTTTTCAGAATGAAACCGATGTACCTATACTAATGACAGGAGTTATGTCCCTTACAGTACTGCTTCCCTCCATTCCTACATACCTGGGACACCAGTTATCAACTATCTTTGAAGTTTTTTCACATTTGATGACATTCAGTCACAAGAAACCAGGTACCATTTATAGTAAAATGATTGGAAATTTATACTTAAAATCAAGTTAGCATTAGAAGATTTTAAAACTGTTCTATAGTTTAGATGGAGGCTTCAAATTTGTGATGGTTTTATTTTCCATCCAAGAGAAATGTAATATAACTTAAACAATTCTACCACAGTACATGGATATTTAGCTTACCATATGTTAGCACTTTTTTCCCTTAAATATACCTGATTTAAAGGTCAGCTATTGCCCTCTCTTGAATATGTTCCCGTCAATCTGTTATTCATTATAATTTATTTAATGAGAAGACTTGTTTTGTTTTAAAATATTCCTCAATTGGATCTAAAACTAATCACAATAAAACTTAGTGTGTGAAAGATGGCTGCCACTGTCAATGCTAATGACTTTATTTTTACTAATTAAGAGATTCAGACTTTTGGGTGCCTATAGTCACCTCATTCTTGTTTTGCTTGAATGCACTTGAAACTAACACCAGCTTTTATTGATTATGTAGTTATAGCCTTCAATTTCTAATGCTTTCTAGCTTTGAACTGTTGAAAAACATAAAGGATTTGAATATGCTAAGCTTTGGAAAATTTTAACAGAGATTTGAGAAATAGGTAAACTGAAATTAGTTGAGCTATATATGCAAAACATCTGAATAATTTTATAAAATGATTTTATAATTATTCAGGAAGTCCTATTGCTAGAGGTTCTGCGGGTAAGGTCACATGTGTGTATGATGTGTGCTTTTATGTGGTGTCTGATTTTCTATAATATGGCTAGAAAATTTCTACTTTTTACGATAATCATTTCAAAACATAATCTTTTGTGTGTTATTCTGTACCTTTTTTATGGAAAATACTAAAAGTATAATTGTCTAAATACTTAACAGTTTGATAAAACATTAAAGGTTTTTGGAAGTGCAGTTGTTTGCAGCTGTGACCTTAAGACTAATGTACTCTTTGGAATCTATATTTGTATAATTGAGACAAAGGTCCAGTTAATAATATCAAGTTTGATGCTTGGTTTAAGTTAAGACTATGCCCAAATTTTTTATTGAAATAATGAAAGACCCCAAAAGGTTGGAACATCAGTTTGACTAAGGTATCACAGTGAAAATAATAATAATTGCTGTAAACTTTTATAACATTTAATTTTTGAACCAACACCCATGGCATGCATATTCATTTAGATAAATAATCAGAAGATACCCTCTTTCAAAATAATCTTTTCTATAATACTATCTTCCTTAAAAGAAGGAAATATACACCTATTATTAGAATTGAACATTATCATCACTGTCATCTTTAATACCAATGCATGAATATATCTACATATATATGCTTTTCGTCTAAATGAGCTTTTTGTTTTAACACTTCAAGGCGCTTTACTTGCCCATATGTAAATATTCTGAGAAAATTGATATACAATGCTGACTTTTTAATATGCAAATTTGTAGCATATATATATATAATACAAATGATGATATTATAAATATTCACCTACACAATATTTTTAAATCCTAGAAAAAATGCAATTCACCGGTTGGAATGAACATTTTAGCCTTGAAACCTTATTTAACATTTGTATGATGAAGGTTCCAACAGGAACAGGATATTATGGCATTGTTTATAACAAAGTTTCTAGGGGAATTTCTCAAAGTTTGAACAATTATACGCTGACAATGTATGTATGCTTACTTCAATACTGTGGTTTCATATTTTTTTTCATGGATACCTTTTTTCATGGATAAGGAAAAAGTTGCAATTTACATGGACAATTGATATCGTAGTTTTGCCAAAGTCTGTATCGATACCAATAGAAGATTTGCCAAAGTCTGTATCGATACCAATAGAAGATTTGCCAAAGTCTGTATCGATACCAATAGAAGATTTGCCAAAGTCTGTATCGATACCAATAGAAGATTTGCCAAAGTCTGTATCGATACCAATAGAAGATTTGCCAAAGTCTGTATCGATACCAATAGAAGATTTGCCAAAGTCTGTATCGATACCAATAGAAGATTTGCCAAAGTCTGTATCGATACCAATAGAAGATTTGTTCTTTGTTTAGCATTATATCTTTGGTTTACCTTTACCTACAAAATCCACTAAAATTGGTATACAACAAATTATAATGAATCCACAGTTTTGACAGCATCATGAATGATACCAAATGCATGACACATAATGATAAACATGTTTTAGAAGAATGTAGTATGCTATAACTGTTTTAAATATGCATGATATGCTACAGCTTGATGTTATATAGAAGAAAATGTATTCTGTGTTTAAAGTTTAAAAAAAAGCCTAATAAGTAAAACCTGAAATAAGTAATGAGTCATGTTTTCATGTTTTGTAGGTAATGTCCCTGATGTATATTTACTTCACCTCCAGGTGGCACTGTATTCATTATTTCATCGTCTCTACGGAATGTTTCCATATAGTTTCCTAGCCTTTTTACGAACATACTACGGTAAAAAGGAGAATATTGCTGTGTATGAAGAATGTGTTAAGGTATGTGTAATTTACAGTTATGTTCATTTTCAATTTGCTGTTTAAAATGTATTTTTTTGTGATTAGAAAGTTAAAAACTTTTGAAGCAGCATTTTGATTGGTTGACTTGTGAGTCTGCTTACCATAACTGTACTCCCAAATTTTTATGAACACACTAGGCCTGTTCCTCCATTTGCAGTTTAGACCTATAAAATGTATTGTTTAAAATATGTTCTTGTTTTAAAAATGCATGAAATATCTGCCACTGAGAAATAAGCAAAAAACAGTTGAAATTTGTATTTCTGAGAGTGTGAATATTTTATTTTAGAAATGGGCTCGATACACATTTAATGGAAAAGTTAGTTTCTTTGTTGCTGTTATTTTAAATATGATTTTATAAGTTCTGTTTACAAAGTTTTTAATTTGAATTCTTTTAAAATAAATATGTTTTATTTAATCTTGATCAACAATAGATGTGATAAAACAATTTGTTTGTATTTTCATTTAATATTTATTGTAATGTTTTTACACATATCTTTATGTATGGAACTACATTTGTTTACAGCCAATGTTAGAGAGGGTTCGTCTCCATCCTGGTCTCATCACAGGAAATAGAGACGCTGAGATCTCTGCCACTCGCTGGCGCACAATGGAAATACAAGATGTTGTGATGGAATGTGCCAAAATGTCCCTGGATGTGATGGAAGGCATGTGGGATGACTCGTCTGAGTCACTGAAGAAAAATATTTTGTATAAACCTCTTGAACAATCTAAATCCAAGGATATAACATTCCAAACTAGAGGTAAGAATGGGAAAAATGTTCAGTATATACCTGTGCAGAAATCTAAATGCAAGGATACATCATTCTTACATTGAAGTTTGAATGAATAAGTAAAAAAGATTTATACATTCTAAAAAGGATACCCAAAAATAGCATATAGGTTATATTTTTTTTAAGTAGAATTGCTGCTTAAATTTGAAATTTAATAACATTTCCATGTTCTGTATATATTGATATAGAAAAATGCTGCATATAGACATGTGATATATCATTCCATGTAGAAAAACCAAAAATAAAATTTGTATGTACCTTACTCAAAAAGTAAGTGCTATTAATAAAAAAAAATTCATCTTTTCAGTCTGTCACTCAATCTGTCACTCTCTCTGGTAGTTATTTTTTGTTTAACTAATAAATAAATTATTGTAATAGTAATAATTATTCAAATATAAATTAATATTTAATTATGATACTTTTATTTTTTCAGACAGCTCCATGTTGCGGGTTCCAGATCCAATTCCCTTTTCAGGTCACCAGTCAGACACATTTTTCAGCCCGTCTTTAGCCATTGGAATGTCAACTCCTCCACCTTCACAGAGAAATACCCCAGCAGCAAATGTACTGGAAAATTCTAGTTCCACACATGCCCCTTCTGGTAAGGAATATACATTTTCTTTTTTCTAATGAATGAGAAATTTCAATAACAAAATTTAAAAAAACTAACTATGTGGAATATTCTCATTTATTTGCAACTATCCAAAAGAAAAGGTGTTTTGAGGAGAATTAATTTTGAATGAATTGTAAAAAAGAAAACATTGTCTTGCTGGTTCAGCTGCTTATTTTTGTTGAGCCTGTTACTTTTGTTGCAAAAGCGAGACATAGCAATCATACATTTTTCTGTTGTTGGCAGCAGCAGCAGTATCCACAAATATTCACTTTGTGGTAAGAGTTTTTTTTAAATTTTAATAACCATTAAACTATACTGGATTTCAACCAAACTTGGACAGAAGCTTGTTAATGATCCTAAGGTAGTATTCAGAAGTAGATTTTAAATAAAATCTGTTTTTTTTTGTAATTAGTGTTAATTTTCATTTAGTACAAATGCGAATGGAGATTGGGAATATGTCAAAGAGACAACAACTCTACCAATAGCAGATAACAACTGAAGCCCACCAATGGTTCTTAATAATAACGAGAAATATCTTGCACTCAAAGGCAGGCTTCAACTGGCCCCATAAAACATGTGAACTAGTTCAATAAAAATTGATTTCACACTAAACTCAAATACATGTTTTCTATGTACAGATATGATCATTCTTTCTGAATTTTTACTCTAGCTCCGGTAACTAATGGAAATACACCAGTGATAACTCCTAGAGCTACACCTCCTATTTTTGATGAGGCTGAAAAGGTAGGAATAATAACATCTAAAAATAAGGAGATAATGTGTTATTGTCAATAAAACAGCCCCAACACAGATCACTAGGAAGAAAAGTTTGTTGGCATTAAAAAAGAAAAAGAGCCTAAAATTTTTAGATGGTTTTTATACGACTGCAAAAATGTTTTGCGTTGTATAATGCTATCATGTCATCTGCTTTGCCATCTGAAGATGCATTTAGTTTCAAGACAATAACTTTAGTTTTAGTGAATGGATCTCTATAAATTTTTACCAGCAGATTCAATATCACTAAAGGAAGGTTGGAATTGATGTTGGAGGTTTTGGTCCCAATACTCCCTTACACTCCTTGTAAATTATGTAATAAGGAAAGACAGGTTTTGGACTAATTGCAAAAAAAAGGGGGGGGGCATTAATAGTGTTAAATTTTGTTTTCTTTTCCAAATTTTTGTAAAATTTGAAGAAGAAATCTTTAATTGCACAATATTGTGCAATAGATTTATAAGACCTTGACATTTGTTGTGTGACAGAAATTCATATTATGTCAAAAATTTATTACAATCCAAATATAGAGCTGTATCAAGCTTGAATGTTGTGTGCATACTTGCCCCAATTGTTCAGCATTCGACATCTGCTGTTGTATAAAGCTGTGCCCTGTCGAGCACCTGGTTACAATTAAAGACATGTTTTAAAATGTTCTGAAAAATTTCTAGCATATGAATGTTAATTCATAGGTAGTATTCTTATTTGAGTTGCCTGGTCTCTTTACAATTTGCTGTTTCAGAATCTAATGCATTCTTGGTAATATTTACAAAAGTGTGCACCAAATTGTCATCATTTGTTAAAAAATTTCCTAAAAAGTTGAAGTTTTCCCAATGACATGATGTTACTTTCATTTTGGGGTACTAACAATTGAATTACCCATAGTCTTTAGATTCTGTCACCACCAATAATTGATGTTGTACAAGTTTAACTTTTTCTATATAGTTCCTTGGTTATAGTCATTCATTTAATTTCAGGGTCTTAGTAGAAACAGTAGCAGAGGATCCTTATTTACCAAAGGCTCTGATAAACGAGCTTCACTCACCATTGTAACGAAATCTCAACCAGGAAGTGATTCTAAATCATCCGTGCCACCATCTCCTGTGAAAACAGAATTCACAGCAGAGCCTCCTTCTGGAATGTTTAAATCTCTACCCATACGTACAACAGCTAGAGAATTGAAATTTGACGTTGTACCAGAATCTCCAATTGCATCATTTGTGGACCATGGGATGATGTATCACCCAAGTGAAACTAAGGAAGAAAAGGATGATGGGATAGGTCATGTGACTGAAGATAGAAAAGACAGCCTAGAAAGGCCAGATTTAATGGAGTCATTCTCCATGGAGACACTGCCAAAAATGATGGAGGATTTACATGGGAGTGATGAAGGTATAAAGGGTGTAGAAGTTAAGATTGTTATATTAAAATAAAAGGCTGTTACACTGTTCATACTTTCTCCATCATGTAATCAACTCTTAAATAAATAGAAGTAACAAAGAGACCTAATGAGAAACCATTTTATTTATAAACCAAAAATAATAAAATTAATAGTCGTAGTTCATAATTATACATGTAGAAGTTTTATTAAAAAAATATGAATTTGAAAAAATGGATTTTTAAGAAAATTGTTTTCGTAACTATAAAAAAGTCAAATGGACAAACCAAAAGTTGTGTAAAATTCAAATTAGTTTCTTCATTTGTTGTTCAAAATTGGATCATGAAAATGTTACAGATGTGTGTTTCATATGACAATGTATGATCTTTTCCATAGACTTTGTGATATAACATACAACCAGAATGCAATATTTTTTTTTTTTTACAGATGATGAAGTTTCTGAAATCAACCAGAACCAATCAGAATCAGCGGTACATCTAACAGCTGAATCTGTGGCGCAGTTCATGAAAAGTGTGAATCGAATACGGTTTAACAGTTTAACAGCAACTAACAATTTAGACCTGTACAAACAAGAAAAATACAAAAAAACAAGGTCAAATTCTTGTCCCAGTTTACCGAAATTATCCTCCGTGGATAATGAAGATAGTGAAGATGAAGATGAGGGTGAATTGTCACGATCTGCTTCAACAATATCAACATTAAAACGTCAAACCTCACAAACTAGTCAACAAGATAGTCAACAATCAGCATTACCTGTTGTCACAACAGTTACTATGGAAACGAGTACTGTAACTATGACAACATCATCACACATCAGTATTACATCATGTCCCATGTTTAAACAGCCAGACAATCAACCGGTTCCACAATCACAGAACAGTTTTATGGATGTTATAAAAAATTCTTTGCTGCCAAATTCAATGCACCTGTGTCAAAGATGTAAAACTTATATGGTATCAGATAAAAACCAAGGTAATTCTTATAATGTAAAACTTATATGGTATCAGATAAAAACCAAGGTAATTCTTATAATGTAAAACTTATATGGTATCAGATAAAAACCAAGGTAATTCTTATAATGTAAAACTTATATGGTATCAGATAAAAACCAAGGTAATTCTTATAATGTAAAACTTATATGGTATCAGATAAAAACCAAGGTAATTCTTATAATGTAAAACTTATATGGTATCAGATAAAAACCAAGGTAATTCTTATAATGTAAAACTTATATGGTATCAGATAAAAACCAAGGTAATTCTTATAATGTAAAACTTACATGGTATCAGATAAAAACCAAGGTAATTCTTATAATGTAAAACTTATATGGTATCAGATAAAAACCAAGGTAATTCTTTAATGTAAAACTTATATGGTATCAGATAAAAACCAAGGTAATTCTTATAATGTAAAACTTATATGGTATCAGATAAAAACCAAGGTAATTCTTATAATGTAAAACTTATATGGTATCAGATTAAAACCAAGGTAATTCTTATAATGTAAGGCCTTTTTTTTTTTAATTAGTTGGTTTACGGACAACTAGTGTCAAAGGTTAGGGTCGGAGGAGGTAAAAAAAATAAAAATAAAATAGCAATCTTAGATTTTTTTTTTGTTCACGTATAACTGTTCTGAAAAATTTGAGTCGGAGGAAAAAAAAAAAAATGCTGTTCATTCATGACATTACAGGGGTTGAGGAGGAGAAATAGTTTAGCTCTTATCTTGATATGCTTTGCATTTGATGGATGGATGGTCAATTGTTGTTTAATGTCTAGTGGCTAATCAGATGCATAATTAGGATGAGAATATGATAATGAGAAATGAAATGCTAAACTGACACACTGAGCCAGAATTTAAATGTGCTAGCTCACAAGGTAACAGTTCCCCCAAAGATATGTTACCTTACCCAAACACATTATTCTGACTCCTTTAATAATTGCAATTGCAGCGTGCTTGGCGAAGAAGCAGCAGATACCAATTTTTAAGTCTTTGATTTGACCGGGTCAAGGTTCAAACCCAAGATCTCTCACTCTCCAGGTGAACACAATACCATCACATTTAAGGTGCACGTGGTCTTCACGTATGAATATTTGTGCATGTTTGACCCAAAAATCTTTTGAGGACAATATACTTGACATAAACAAATTTCTTTGATTTATGAAATGTTTGATAATCAACTGTGTTCATGACCCTATCATGCTGATGAAGAAATAGCAATGTACCAAAGTTTGACTAAAACACATATTTTGTACAGACAAGAAATTTGTTAGCATCTAAATTATGCATGAATCCCGTTCGCTGAAAAGTGGAAATGGTGGCAAAGAAATAAAAAGTTGAGATCAATGTTTTATTTTCAACAGGTAACTGCAGATAGTTCTTTAGTTTTTCCTCTTCCCATGAACCTTCATAGCATTTCTGACAGCAGGTAGCTTGCGTGTCTGCCCTAGTTTTGTTTGGTGGCGAAACTGTTTGTACCTTGACAATGGCAACATTTTCATCAGCCATATTGTCGAATATGGCATCGCCGATTGTTTGCTTAGGTTTGCATTTGATAAAAGTGCTCTCAGTACGTTGACCATCAAAGTTAATATTCAACTGAAAGTAGATGAAGCCGTCAGACTCCATGGTCCTCCCTCGTTGGGTTTTTGAATTCGTCTGCGTCATTTCGAAGCTTTTCAAAATACGCCGTTCACTACAAACGCTTTATTGACACAGACAAAACGTTTTGGAACGCCTCGGATTTTTTTATTCACAGCACTCGAAAAATCGGGTCGGCGGAATAAAAAACAACACGAAATCAAAATTTTAATTTTATTTCACTTTTAAACAAAATCAGGTCGGCGGATCCGTAAACCAACTAATTAAAAAAAAAAGGCCTAAAACTTATATGGTATCAGATAAAAACCAACGTAATTCTTATAATGTAAAACTTATATGGTATCAGATAAAAACCAAGGTAATTCTTATAATGTAAAACTTATATGGTATCAGATAAAAACCAAGGTAATTCTTATAATGTAAAACTTATATGGTATCAGATAAAAACCAAGGTAATTATTATAATGTAAAACTTATATGGTATCAGATAAAAACCAAGGTAATTCTTAAGATAGATTATTTTCAGTTGGACAACCAATTTTAAAATATGTTTAAAGTGGGGTAAAAAAATATTAAATTAACATTAAGGAATTAATAATATGAATCGATGCTCTAATTTTCTGCATTGATATTGTAAAATTTCACTCTCCACACCATGTGAAGTTATAATTTTCTCTGTACTCATTAATCATTTGCCAAATTCAACACAGATGCAAAACTTATATGGTATCAGATAAAAACCAAGGTAATTCTTAAAATTGATTATTTTGGGAAGGTAAAAAAATATTAAAAAAAATAATAAAATGAATTGATGATTTTATTGTCTGCATTTAAATTGTAAAATGTTGCACTCTCTTCACAACATGCACAATGTAAAGTTTTTTCTCATTAATCATTTGCCAAATGCAATGCACCTGTGTTAAAGATGCAAAACTTATATGGTATCAGATAAAAACCAAGGTAATTCTTATAATGTAAAACTTATATGGTATCAGATAAAAACCAAGGTAATTCTTATAATGTAAAACTTATATGGTATCAGATAAAAACCAAGGTAATTCTTATAATGTAAAACTTATATGGTATCAGATAAAAACCAAGGTAATTCTTATAATGTAAAACTTATATGGTATCAGATAAAAACCAAGGTAATTCTTATAATGTAAAACTTATATGGTATCAGATAAAAACCAAGGTAATTCTTATAATGTAAAACTTATATGGTATCAGATAAAAACCAAGGTAATTCTTATAATGTAAAACTTATATGGTATCAGATAAAAACCAAGGTAATTCTTATAATGTAAAACTTATATGGTATCAGATAAAAACCAAGGTAATTCTTATAATGTAAAACTTATATGGTATCAGATAAAAACCAAGGTAATTCTTATAATGTAAAACTTATATGGTATCAGATAAAAACCAAGGTAATTCTTATAATGTAAAACTTATATGGTATCAGATAAAAACCAAGGTAATTCTTATAATGTAAAACTTATATGGTATCAGATAAAAACCAAGGTAATTCTTATAATGTACAACTTATATGGTATCAGATAAAAACCAAGGTAATTCTTATAATGTAAAACTTATAATGGTATCAGATAAAAACCAAGGTAATTCTTATAATGTAATCTTATATGGTATCAGATAAAAACCAAGGTAATTCTTATAATGTAATCTTATATGGTATCAGATAAAAACCAAGGTAATTCTTATAATGTAATCTTATATGGTATCAGATAAAAACCAAGGTAATTCTTATAATGTACAACTTATATGGTATCAGATAAAAACCAAGGTAATTCTTATAATGTAAAACTTATAATGGTATCAGATAAAAACCAAGGTAATTCTTATAATGTAATCTTATATGGTACACATGTATCAGATAAAAACCAAGGTAATTCTTATAATGTAAAACTTATATGGTATCAGATAAAAACCAAGGTAATTCTTATAATGTACAACTTATATGGTATCAGATAAAAACCAAGGTAATTCTTATAATGTAAAACTTATATGGTATCAGATAAAAACCAAGGTAATTCTTATAATGTAAAACTTATATGGTATCAGATAAAAACCAAGGTAATTCTTATAATGTAAAACTTATATGGTATCAGATAAAAACCAAGGTAATTCTTATAATGTAAAACTTATATGGTATCAGATAAAAACCAAGGTAATTCTTATAATGTAAAACTTATATGGTATCAGATAAAAACCAAGGTAATTCTTATAATGTAAAACTTATATGGTATCAGATAAAAACCAAGGTAATTCTTATAATGTAAAACTTATATGGTATCAGATAAAAACCAAGGTAATTCTTATAATGTAAAACTTATATGGTATCAGATAAAAACCAAGGTAATTCTTATAATAGATAAATGTACTTCTCTATTGTCTATATCACTGTGGTCAGTCCCTCTGTAAAACTGTCATTTCCTTAGGAGAAATTATCAGGACATAGTATTTTGAAAGCTTACATAGGGTAGGAAAACCAAGCTTTAACATGTTTTAAGAGAGGCAAAGAAATATTACAAGAATAAAAAATTTACTGGGGATTAATTATTATTTGTGGGATACCAATTTTTGTGTATTTCAGCATGTTCAGGGGCTTGGCAAATCACAAATTTAAAACTTTAAAGAAGTACAAGGATATTTGGTAGATTTTGTACCAACAGAAATAAGTTAATCAACAGTTAAAGATTTGATTTCCTGCCTCTTGTACAATGTCAGACATTCATCAAAAAGGTTCATGTTTTGACCTTTGCTGATATTCTAAATATCTTGATATTTTAGGTAAAGAAGTGCCATTATTCCAATCTCTTTCGCCATTAGAATTACTAGATAAACATTTAACAATGGGACGAGAAATTCATGCCAAAGAACTGAGTAAAATACCTATAACTAGTCAAGATGCTATAAACTGGACACATTTTGGAGGTGAGTACATAAAATGTTGATTAAAGTTTAGAATTATGGAAATGCTTAAGGCTTTAGATAAAACAGGATCAGAACTGTAAATTCTGAAATTATTGAATTGCAATGTTTTTATTTTTGTGAATTGCGATGGGGTAATTATCGCAATAATTTAAAAGACGCATTTTGTTATTTTTTGTAAAATGAATTAAAGAGGATTTTTCTCAATATTGCAAATATTAAAATCACATTTAAGCCTAAAATGACAAAATCGCAATAATTTCTGAATTAACAGTATATTAATAAAATCTAAACAATATGAGTAAATTCATATTTATGATCATGACCATATGCCTTTGGTCCAAACACTCATAATAACAACAATACTTTATTTTAAGAGGGTTACACAGTTAGCTATATAACTAATCTTCCCTGAGGTTCTCATCATGAGAAATCAAACAAAATTCAAACATATACATTGCATACATTAGTATAAAAAGTCAAGTATGATAATAATGTTCAATACAATTCAACATATAGCCTGAGACATAAATACATGTACATTACTTTTAATTTAAAGGTAGATGAACGTGTTTGAGAAATTCAAGTAACCAAGTACATGAAGTAATGTGGGACTGGTTGAAAATATTGAAAATAGTATGAACATCAAAAAATCACTAGACTCTCAGGCCTGTAGCCAGGAATTTTCAAGGGGGGGGGGGGGTAATTTGGACTCACAAACTCAACTTTAACAGTCACAATTTGAACAGAATGTTGACTTTAACAGTGCTTATTTGTTTTCGTCTGAACCCCCTGGCTACGGCTATGACAAGAAAATTAAAACAAGATGTATGCATGAATTTAGAAAATCTGTGCCGTTTTGGGTATTCCAGATAAAATATTTGCACAAATCCTTCCACATACAATATTGATTGAGTAGTAATTGTGAAAACATTGAGTGTATTAATTAACTTTAACAGGTGCCCCACCAGCTGATGAAATCAACATTTTACGAGGTCAGATAATTATGATGGAGAACCAATTAATGTATGAAAGACATAAACGAGAACTGCATAATAGAAGGAATCGTACCTTACTGAGAAGGATAGCTAATGCTGAATCATTAAAGGAAAATAATAATGTTATGGTAAGTACAGTGTAACCTGTCTTATCCGACACACTGGGGACAAAAAAAAATGTCAGATTAAGCAGGGTGTGGGAATACTCAGGTTTTTCTGCAAGGATAGACATAACTTGGGACCATGAAAATGTGTAGGTTAAGGCAGGGTGTTGGAATACTTGGTGTAGAATTAGGCAAGTAACACAAGTACTGTAATAATTTACAGAGTCGGGAGAAAGATATCTTAGGCAATTATATTCAGTTGTGCTTTGTGCTCTGTTTGTCTTTTTGTTATTTTTCTTATATTGTCATAACATTATCATTTTATTTTACATTTGTAAAAACATTTGATTTTTACTGTCATTGTGTATAGCCATTTTGTTTATTGTCAAAAGAGAGTGTATAGTTTTTCATTCTATGTCCTTGGATCATAGGCAATTAGTGGAATGAGCCAGGGTTTTGTCAAAGAACTGTTTGTCCTGTGTATACGACCACAAACGTATAATGGTATCACATAGTTGTCGTCCTATAGTCATCGTTGTCATAGTAGTTCAAAGATATTTGGTTTCCAGACAATCACTGTTAATAATATAAATGAATATAAATCTCTGAAATTTATACACAAGGTTTATAACCACAAAAGGAATGTTTGCATTAATTTTGAGGGTTGTGGTCCAAACAGTTTCAGAATTAGGGGCCAAAATGGGGCCCAAATAAGCATTTTTCTAATTTCCAGACAATAACTTGTGGAATGTTGTATGGATCTCTCTGAAAATTATACCACAAGGTTCCATACCAGAAAAGGATAATTATGTCAAATATTTAATTACAATCCTAATTCAAACCTGTATCAAGCGTGAATATTGGTTCCATTTTTGCCTGAACTGTTCAGAGTTGGATCTTTGCTGTCGTATCCAGCTGCGCTTTGCAAAACAATATATTGTCAAAATATATTCTTTAGATAGTTTCAAGACTTAATAGATTAAATTCATAAAACCTGTTAAAATCAATAATCGGCTATATCTACCATTATGAATGGAATCAAAAACAATTGTCACATTCCTGACTATGTACATGCATTTATCAAAAAAATGGTGGTTTAATCCTGATCTTATGACAGTTTTATCCCATAGTGCAACATTTGTATTTGAATTGTTCAATCATTTATGAATTCCCTATTTTTTAATTGAAGGCAGGACAAATCAACATACTAGAGACAGAAATACAAAATTTTAAGATTTCAACGAAATTATTACAAGATGAAAACAAAAAGTTAAAAAATCTACAGGAGAGTAACGAGTATGAGATGCTGGTCAAACTCAGGTAAATTAATTCATCATCAAGTAAGAGATATCTCCTAATGAGTATGAGATGCTGAAAAAACTCAGGTAAATTAAAACTAACGAGTATGTGATGCTGGTCAAACTCAGGTAAATTAAAACTAACGAGTATGAGATGCTGGTCAAACTCAGGTAAATTAATACTTACGAGTATGAGATGTGAGTCAAACTCAGGTAAATTAATTCACCATCAAGTAAGAGATATCTCCTAACGAGTATGAGATGCTGAAGAAACTCAGGTAAATTAAAACTAACGAGTATGAGATGCTGGTCAAACTTGGGTAAATTATTACATCATCAAGTAAGAGATATCTCCTATCGAGTATGAGATGCTGAAGAAACTCAGGTAAATTAAAACTAACGAGTATGAGATGCTGGTCAAACTCAGGTAAATTATTACTAACGAGTATGAGATGCTGGTCAAACTCAGGTAAATTAATACTAACGAGTATTAGATGCAGGTCAAACTTAGGTAAATTAATACATCTTTAAGTAAGAGATATCTCCTATCGAGTATGAGATGCTGAACAAACTCAGGTAAATTAATACTAACGAGTATGAGATGCTGGTCAAACTCAGGTAAATTAATACTAATGAGTATGAGATGCTGGTCAAACTCAGGTAGATTATTACATCATCAAGTAAGAGATATCTCCTATTGAGTATGAGATGCTGAACAAACTCAGGTAAATTAATACATCATTAATTAAGAGATATTGTGACCACATCTACAGGAGAGTAATGCATATGAGATGCTGAACAAAATCAGGTAAATTTTAATACTAACGAGTATGAGATGCTGGTCAAACTTGGGTAAATTAATTTATCATTAAAGAAGAGATATCTCCTAACGAGTATGATATGCTGAACAAACTCAGGTAAATTAATACATCATTAAGTAAGAGATATTGTGACCACATCTTAATAAAGGCTGCAATTAATTTTTTAGGCATTGATATTTTGTTTGGACCTTTCTTTATATTATTTGATTTGAAATGATGCAGACTTTCTAAATGTTCAGTATACAGATAGGAGATGTGCTATAATTGCCAATGAGACAACATTCCACCAGAGATCAAATTAAATTGATGTAAGTAATTATGAAAAGCGTACCGTCTTCAATGATGAGAAAAAAACATACTATATAGTCAGACGTAATAAGCCAGACACGAAAAAGTCAAATTGACAATTGAGAAAATGAACGGCTTCACCATATTTAAATATATTTGAGCTCATAGATATCTGGTATGCAGTGTTTATGTAGGTTCTGTAAGCCCAACTAATTAGTAACAAACTAATAACATTGAAACCATCTAAGGGCATAATTGTTAACCTTTGTCTTAAAGTCAGTTTTTTTTTCAAATCTGAGCAATTACTTATGAGAAATCAATATACATGTATTTTATAATAAATTCTTGACATATCTTCTTTGTTGTTTACAGAAATTGTTTACAAGAGAATTCAGATCTGAAATCCACCAAAACAGAACTTAACACTTTACTAGTAAGACAGAGAGAAGAACAAGATGCTTTAAAAAAGGTAATACTATCTTTAGGTTATGGCTTTTCAAGAACCTATTGAATGGAGTGGAAGATTTTGGGGTTGGAAAGAACTTCTCAAAAAAAAGCACACACACATTTATTTTTGGAACATCCCTTATACTCTCTTTATCAGTTAAACAAGAATATATAAAAACTCATATTCAATACCATTAGTTGTACACTTGTACTTTGCCCAGAAAAGTTTATTTATTATTTTCTTTTCATGTATACTTCTACATGAATCTCATACAGAATTATGCTTATACAGGCCCGTAGCCAGGAATTACAAAGCGGGGGTTTGTTGGACTCACAAACTCGACTTTAACAGTCACAATTCGAACAGAACATTGACTTTAACAGTGTGGACACCTGAACACCCCCCGTATGTTATACCTGACTGGTACTTGCTAATTTTTTACGAAGATTCACTTACAACACCAATTCATTCTTAGGTGTAAAATCAAAACCTCTAATATGCACTGTCCCTTGGTGTCTCCTGCAGATGAACAAATTTTCCATCTTTATAGATGATGATTTAAATTTGTACAAACTTCATTATACCCCACGCAACGAGTTGCGGAGGCTATAATGTTTTTGACCCGTCAGTCCGTCCATCCGTCAGTCTGTCCGTCAGTCCGTCCGTCCGTCAGTCCTGTTTCTTGTCATCGCAACTCCTCTCAAACCACACAACAGAATTTCATGAAACCTTTTCAGATAATAAGGACATACTATGTAGTTGTGCATATCGACGGGAAATTGCGATTTAATTTTTTTTCTAGGAGTTGCGCCCCTTTGAACTTATTTAATTTAATGTACTACTGCAACAGTTTGTCCTGTTTCTTGTCATCGCAACTCCTCTCAAAGCACTCAACAGAATTTCACGAATCCTTTTCAGATAATAAGGACAAACCATGTAGTTGTGTCTATCGACGGGAAATTGCGATTAAATTTTTTTTCTAGGAGTTATGCCCCTTTGAACTTATTTACTTTAATGTACTACTGCAACAGTTTGTCATCGCAACTCCTCTCAAACCACACAACAGAATTTCACGAAACCTTTTCAGATAATAAGGACATACTATGTAGTTGTGCATATCGACGTGAAATTGCGATTCAATTTTTTTTCTAGGAGTTACGCCCCTTTGAACTTATTTGCTTCAATGTACTACTGCAACAGTTTGTCATCTCAACTCCTCTCAAACCACACAACAGAATTTCACGAAACCTTTTCAGATAATAAGGACATACTATGTAGTTGTGCATGTTGACAGGAAATTGTGATTCAATTTTTTTTAGGAGTTACGCCCCTTTGAACTTATTTACTTCTATGTACTTCTGCAACAGTTTGTCATCTCAACTCCTCTGAAACCACACAACAGAATTTCATGAAATTTTGAGATAAAAAGGACATACTATTTAGATGTGCATATTGGCAGGAAATGAATTTTTTGATACAATATTTTTTTCTTACACTTATTTAATTTCTCCAATGACAATGTGGGGACGTGGGGTATGTGAGCGTGCTCACTAAGGTTCTTTAATTAATAATATTTTTTATTTGTGCACTGCTTGACATAGAAATAATAATGGTAATAAGGAAGGAAGGGAGTAAAAAATAAATAAAAATTACCCAAGTACTTTTAATGAATTTTCGTTATTATGCTATTTTCATTCCTCTGTTATAATATCTGTCATCTATATACTGTACAATATCTCATGTTTGTTGCTTATACTATCAGGATTGTTAATTATACCCCACGCAAAGGGTTGCGGAGGGTATAATGTTTTTGACCCGTCTGTCCGTCAGTCCTGTTTCTTGTCATGGCAACTCCTCTCAAACCACACAACAGAATTTCACAAAACCTTTTCAGATAATAAGGACATACTATGTAGTTGTGCATATCGACGGGAAATTGCGATTAAATTTTTTTTCTAGGAGTTACGCCCTTTGAACTTATTTTCTTTAATGAACTACTGCAACAGTTTGTCATCGCAACTCCTCTGAAACCAAACAACAGAATTTCATGAAACCTTTTCAGATAATAAGGACATACTATGTAGTTGTGCATATCGACGGGAAATTGCGAATCAATTTGGTTTTCTAGGAGTTACGCCCCTTTGAACATGTTGAACTTATTTACTTTAATGTACTACTGCAACAGTTTGTCATCACAACTCCTCTCAAACCACACAACATAATTTCACAAAACCTTTTGAAATAATAAGGACATACTATGTAGATGTGCATATCATCTGGAAATTACGATTCAATTTTTTTTCTAGGAGTTACACCTCTTTGAACTTATTTGCTTTAAGGTACTACTTCAACAGTTTGTTATCTCAACTTCTCTGAAACCACACAACAGAATTTCATGAAACTTTGTAGATAATAAGGACATACTACGTAGATGTGCATATCGACAGGAAATTATGATTAATTTTTTTACTAGGAGTTAAGCCCTTTGAACTTATTTGCTTCAATGTACTTCTGCAACAGTTGTCATCGCAACTCCTCTCAAACCACACAACAGAATTTTATGAAATTTTGTAGATAATAAGGACATACTATGCATGTAAATGTGCATATTGACAGGAAATTATTATTCAATATTTTTTCTTATACAATTTTTTTTCCTTACACTTATTTAATTTCTCCAATGACAATGTGGGGACGTGGGGTATGTGAGCGTGCTCACTAAGGTTCTTTAATTGTAAATGTTGGATCTTGTTTGGAATAATAAAATATTTGATTTGATTTGATTTGATTTATAAGAAGACTGAAAACTCAGTAAAGTATAAAGCAGGATTATATCTTGTTTAGTCTGATTAATTTGAAAGATTTAATTTTACTATTAAAATGCAGTGTATCCCGAATTGTTTTGATCTAGTAGCAATATATGGTACACCATGGTAAGATGCACTGTACTATATATGTTAGTGTCACTCAATTCTTCTGCTGCAGTGAACAATATGAAACAGGTGCTAGTAAATAGTAAAATTATGTGTTCAGGATCACAGTCAACTTTTAATTTCTGTGGATTCATTATTATTCCTTGGATACCAACTTTCGTGGTTAGAAGTTAAATGATCAACGAATGACAAATTTTTCTATAGGCCTGTATATATGTAGACCTGTGCAAAACCACAAAATAAAATGTCCAGGAACATACAAGTTTTCCTTAATCCAAGATAATTGGTACCAACAAAAATAAATGAATTCACAGTATTTAATTATTTCTGCTAGCTAACTAAAATACATAGAAATCATTAAAACATGTACCTGTTCCCTGTCAGAAAGTAATGTTAATTGCCCTTACATTCTTTTCAGAAATTACAAGAATCGGAGAAAAAACTATTTCACAATCAGCAGGAAATTTCTCACTTAAAAGAGCAAGAAGAAATAGCACAAAAACTCAAAGATCAGGTAAAGTATTTTAAGTCGTAAGGAAAAGTGAATATTGTTCTACCTGTGTAATATCAAATATTGTGAGTAATTATTAGGTGAACTCGATCTCAGGCAGATATCATTAGACCATGACCTTTAATGGAAAAGCTATATTGTAATGTTTATATATTACCTTTAGTAAAAAATTACTAAATTAAACGATACTTACCTTGGTTAAAGTTGAAGTTTAATTTGAATTCTATGTAGTCATAGAATCACTGAAGTGATCAGATGCCACCACCCTCCCTACAGCTGTGTAGTTGATAGGGCTTATATATATATGCTATTGGTAGAGTACCACTTGGCTTTTATCATCAAAAAATTTGTATCTTTAAAGACTGAGGTTGCGGTTGCGCAGTGCTTCTCAAAGTTAACTCTGTTGTTACAGTTATCTGAGAATAGCAGACAACTCCTGTATCAAATTGTTTCTCAACATGTTAAGCATTGGATATCTTCAAGTAGAATGTTTACCTAAAGACAATGCAAGTTATGTTCTAACTTGAATTACCTATACAAATTTAGATGCAGGGGCTATCAAAGAGCAAATGATGACTTCTAAAGGAACCTTCTTTTAAATTCTTTTGTTTTATAGATGCTGCAGACCCATAAAGAATTAATGTTGATGGGAGAACTACAACAAAAATACCAGGAAAATATCAACATCAATAAATACAGAAATAACAAACAACCAGAACATGATATGGTAGTCTCGACACTTAAGGCTGAAATTAAAGGTACAGATTAATCATCTTATGCATTCCATCCAGTAGTCTATGATCCAATTTTGTTTAGTACTACACACATTGAACATAAGTTGCTTCCCTTTGCCAATTCTAGACTTGCTCTTAACAGGATAAGAATTGGATTCTGCTTATGCAATGCATGAAAAGTTTAAAGTAATACATATTGAAAATATGCCCCTCCTAAGAGAAACAACTAGTGTAAAGGGATCTTTAATTACAGGAATTTGGCAAAAAGACTATTGGATAATATTTTGAAGAGATAGAAAAAAAACATGTTATGATTTAAAATAACAAATGTTTATCAAAGATTTTCTTATTCCATACTATGGTTCCTGCGGAAAACTCAGTTGGACAAATAGCAAGACTTCATTGAAAGAACAAGTTAATGAATGTTTTCCAAAAAAAAAGGATACTTAACTGATAGTTTTGATCATTGTTGATAGTTAATGTTGGCTATTGAGTAACAGTTTTACTATTAAATGCAGTGAATCATGACATTTTCTAGTTATATGTATTCATAGAGTATCATTAAACTCTGAATCAACTCTAGTTTACAGGTTAACTGGCCCATAGTGATCATGTTTAAAGAATCTCATAGTTTACCAATCAACTCTGCTCTGTTATTTACAGTTTTACAAAACCAGCTGAATCCTGTTTATAAACACTCATAGTTTATCATTTATTATTTACAGTTTTACAAGCCCAGCTGGATCGAGATTCCTTACAATTAACAGCCTGTCAGCAAAGGATTATAGAACTAGAAGAAAATGTCAAAAATAAGGTCATTATTAACATATTTTCAATTAAATCTTTCCAAGTTTCAGTAGTTGCAATAATAGTTATTTATACAGATTAGACCATTGGTTTTCTTGTTTGAATGGTTTTACACTAGTAATTTTGGGGCCCTTTATAGCTTGTTGTTCGGTGTGAGCCAAGGCTCCGTGTTGAAGGCTGTACTTTAACCTATAATGGTTTAATTTTTAAATTGTTATTTGGATGGAGAGTTGTCTCATTGGCACTCACACCACATCTTCCTATATCTATTATTAGTTTTGCAGTGGTGTAAAGAAATGTGCTAAATAAAAATATTAGCCATCTATTCATTTTATAAAGTCATCACATAGGTCTGTGCCTCTATATGTGTCCATAATGGACTAAACTAGATCAAAAGTACCTTAATTTATGAAGGCCATACTTTAACCTATAATTGTTAACTACTTATACATTGTGACTTGGATTGAGAGTTGTATCATTGGCACTCATACCACATCTTCTTTAATTATTAGGAAACAAAATTTATAATGTACCTGAAAACTAAGGTTAATAAGACAGAGACACACAATTTTAGTCACATACAGAACCATTTAAAAGTTTTTTCAAGGGTTCTTTAACTTGTAGAAAGTGTGACACTCTTTCTTAATGAAGCATCAGATTTAACTTCCTAATTTTTTCTTGACATGGCTGTGAATTTTTACATCCTGCACAGCCAAATAGACACCCCATCTTGACAAAGATCTATTGTAGGTCTGAAGAAAACCCAGTTGACAATATTTTTGTACCCCAAACATCTTTGGGGTAAACTGAGGTATAAGTAAAGATAATTGTGGAATAGCCTTACTCTCCAGCAGTGCCCTGATATATCAGTAAAGTAGTAAATATATTATAATACAAATGGTAAAGTCATCTACTTTTGTAATTGCAGGATGTATGTGTAACAGAATTAAAAAGGAAATTAGAAGATGTGAAGATCAGTCAGGAAGATGAAATAAAGGTATGGATATTTCTTGCATCAATCTGTAACAATGTAATACACGTTTGTGAAAATTCAAAAACTATAATCTCTGTTTTCTATAACAAAGACATCTTTAATAAGGAAGTAAACCAGATAAGCAAATACTTTTGAAATTCCTTTAAGGTATCAGCACCACGGTTAAAATGCCTGCTAGATATATATTTTTTTTCTCATTAATTACAGTTTTTTAACTTTTTTTTTACAAAAATGATGTCTTTTTGAGATAATGGTAAAAAACTATTTTAAACCCTCTAAAGACATATACAAAAGGTAAAGTGCATCCTAAGTTTTCACAGTTTGATTGAACTCACTTCATTTTATTTTGAATAGAACATCAGGATCTTTTTTAGATAACCATGTCGTCAATTATGGTCAGGATATTTTAAACAAATGCTATGTTGAAAAAGAATTTACTAGCGCTTTACCTCATGTTTATGTATGTTCAATTTTATTTAAAGTCCATAGATGATAAATACCAGGCTGTTATGAAGATAAACCAAGGACTTGAAGGAAAACTATTACAGTTATACAGTCAAGTAGATGAACTAAGACGTCCCAAACAAACCAAAGGTAAACAGGATTTTCTTTACTGACAATTCTGTGAATATTGATTTGTTATAGAGATTTACACCCTCTCTCTCTATATATATATATATACTAGTCCACAAAAGAAATGATAGAGAGCCGTGGTGTAGTGGTTAGTGCATCGGACAACTAACAAGAAGGTTCCTGGTTCGATTCCCGTTTGGGATGAAAATAACAGGAACTCAATTTTAGGCTCTCCCTTGACACCATTTGCGAGTATGGTCTTGAGGAAACGATGATAGTCCGTCAGAAAGGGATGATAAATGGCTGACCCGTGTTGAGAGAGAGACATATCTCTTGCACATTAAAGACACCCTTGTAGATTTTGAAAAAGCGTAGGCTAATGCCGCTACAAAGCAACACTCGCATCCGCAAAGTGGAAAGGGATTAATATAAGTTGCCAAACTTGTTTCCCAATCCACTGTAAATAAATATGTTTAAACTAAAGAAAAGATACACATGTTTGAGAACACCAATTTATTATGAAACTAAGCCAACAAAAAAACTAACAAAACCACAAAATACAAGAAGTACAGCTCTGAAGTACTCACAGTTACTGAAAGATAGTCAGAGCCAATAAAAAGTAATGAAAAAACTTGTATCTTACACTAGAATATAGATCAGTATTATTATTGTACAATAATAAATTTGTATTTCATGTTAACAACTTTCAAGTATGAAAAAACTCCTTAACCTTATTTTCTTTCCAAAAATAACAAAAATGTCATAGATATTTGTAATAGTTTAATACAGCATTGTAAATTTTTTTCACAGGTGCTTCAGTTTCTCCATTTCATGAATACATTGATTCAAGTAATAATAGAACCAGAACAGAATCAGATCCTAGTGCTATGGAAACAGCTCCTAAACAAACTGAACAAACTGTATACAAGTTTCATAGTGTTCCAGCAAATGACACATTTCACCCATCCCACACAGAAATTCCCAATGATATTACACACAGTGTTGGTGCAAGGGAACTCGATGGTGCATCTTTAGTGTCTAAAGAATCAGGAATTGAACCTTGACCTTTCTTATCTATGTCAGAAATTTTAATATGAATCAGCTGGTCATAACAAAGTTAGTTTATTGTGTCATGTTGACATTATTTTAACTTTTCACTCCTTCAAGAGATACAAATTATAAAAACTTATTATACTTATCTTTATTTGTATGAATCAAGATTTTCGATGTAAAGATTTTTGCTGAAGATGTTGTTTATCTTTACTAAAAGTGTATAGGTATGCATTAAATGTATTTTTTCAACAGGAATTGTAATACTTGCAAACTTTAATTACTGTTGATTCATTTGTTTTTCACAGATGGAGGGAAAAGTAAGTGAGGAATATTTGATTATGTAATTTTGCCAAAGACTGCATATGATCCTATAAAAAAAATGTGTACTTTGTTCAATATTTAAATGTGGTTAACCATAAACTGCAAAAGTTGGTATACAACAATTAATTAATTCACAGTCTATTTTTTTTTCTAGCAAGTCTTATGTTAGAGACTTGCCATTATAGGACTGTATCTTGCCATCAAGAAGCTAATGATTCTGTGGCAAATATTTCATGCATATTCAGGATGACAAGAAGAAACTTGTGAGGCATTATGAAGATTTATATTAAGAATGTACTTAGGTGAAATTAAAAAAATCTAGAATTCAAAAATGATACAATAAGTCAAAAAAGCAAAATACTGTGGATTCATTATTATTCATTGGATACAAATTTTCGTGGATTTCGTGGATACAGGAGAACCACGAATTCAAATGTTCAACGAATAACAAATTTTCTAAAGGAATGAGTGTAGACTGCCAAAACCAAGAAATCAAATATCCACGAATATGTCATTTTTCCTCAAACCACGAAAATTGGTACCCACGAAAATAAATGAATCCCAAGTAAGCCTCAAATATTTATTTGTTAAAGTGCTCCTTTTCTAGATATTTTTTTTTAAATGGCAGGAAAAGACTGGCTGACTTTTATTTGCATTGGAATTATTTGAGTCTTAAATCAAAAGAAAAGAAGATCTACAATCTGCTTAAATTTGGTAAATGACCTTTATGAGCTACTGAAGTATTATATGAAAAGAAAAATGGGTGTTATGGGGAAAAATATTTTACGCTGTACCCTGTAGAACAACAGAGGAGTCTGACCATCTGACATAAATTCCTAAACCTAGCCTAAGTACATCCTTGAATTCTGTTTGAATTGTGTATTTGTGTGAAAATACAAACATACATTTATTATGATTTGATATTTTTTCGTGCTGCAGGGTATTATGTTACTTAAAAGCCAAAGATATTTTCATAAAAACTAACCTTCATATTGTTAATCATGTAAAAAAAAAAGTCCCGATCCACTTTTTATTAATGAGGGTAGGAATGGGGTTCACCACATGATGAAAAACAGTAAAATATTTGTTAAAATAACATTAACGATGAATATTTTACTCCATTTGATGCTATCAGTAACTATAATATGAAATTTGATGAATAGCAATAAAAATTAAGGCTTATTTGATGAGAACAAACGTTTGACTTGGAGATAAAAGGTATTCCTACCCTCATGAATCTGCCGGGTAAATTGGGAATGACATCTATGGTTTTTCATAAATGATTTTTTTAATGTATTTTCTTTATATTTCTCAAATGGAATACTACTGTCAGCATGGTAGATATATTTTTACAGTTGCATCTTTAACTTTTATTTATACAGTTTTTCTTGTAGTTAAAACATTAGGCTATAAACTGATAAAGATAGATTTCTATTTGAATTATATTTATTGTGTACTGACTAATGTACTACAAAAAGGTTTTGCAAAATCAGAATTAAGTATTAATTTCTTTCATTACAATTCCAAATAAATTTGCTACAAGTTTTAACTCAGTTACTTTATAGCAAGACATATCTTAAATGATAATAACAAGTGAGTAAATCTCAGTTCAGATATGATATATGTTGGTTAATGCTTAAATTTCATTTTTTTTAATCTGTTGATTACTTTAGAATCATTTATTTTTGTTGTTATCAATGTTGTGGTTTGAGGAAAACCAACATATTTGTGGATATTTTGATTCTTGGTTTTGGCAAATTTGCATTCATTCCTGCTTAAAATTTGAAATTCAAGAATTTGTTTTGAGTTGAAGATGCAACTGCATGTAAATGATTTTAGCTTATAACAAGATGCTCTGAAGCATCTTCGATTATTTTAAATGATTTATACAATGTGTATTGGTTAGTGCTGTACCAGTGAACAGTCCATGCTAGTCCATGGCATATGTGATTATTTATTGAAAAAATATATTTATTAAAATTAAGTGCCAATTGTTGTTTAAATTTATTTATTGAAATCATTGAGAAGTTTTCTTTAAAGTTGAACTTATTATCTTGTACTGGTTCATTTTCTACCTGTGTAGAATGTATTGAAGAAGATTGGTAGATGCTTTACATAAAGGAGTTGTGGTGTGATTGCCAACTATCCACAATAGTTCAAATGAAGGGGATGTAAGCAATAACAGGTAACTATACAGCCTTCAACAAAGTCAGATGGTTAATAAAACCTGCATCATCAACACCTCAAAGTAATTCATCATGTTTTATACTACTAAATCACATTTCATAACAAAAGTTGTTTATAAAGTTTGTTAAATATATCACAAGTTGTGATGCAAAATTTTACAAAAGCATGTACAAAATGCTATATTATATCCAACAGTAAAAAGCAGCACCAAACTACCTGTTGATTTTAAGGTAAATGTTTTTGTTAAAAAATCATTATATAAGATTTGTAATCAAATTTCATTATGCTTCATCAACTTTCAAATTTTAACCAGAGTGAAGGAGATTCTGTGTAAGATATACCACACCTCGTCCTACAAAAATAATGAGTACATAATACCTGTATTGTCTATAAACAAACTAGCCAATGCATAGGCATATGGTTATACTGGTAATTTTGAAAAGGGGATGCTACACATCAAAAAAAGATCGAGTGCTGAAAATATTTTAAAAAAATTACATTTCAAGAATAAAGAAATGTTATTCACCACACATATGCAAAATTGAATGACAATTTATCAAACAATTCATTTCAGTTGTCAAGTGTTTTCATTGTTTCTTTGTTTAAAGTTTTATTTTTTCTTGAAAACAGTGTTCACATGCTCTGATGACACTGATAATCTTGTCAAGTTTCAATTTTCATTTTAATTCTGAGATGGAGATCAGAATAATATTTCAAAGTCTCAATGGTAACTACAGTTTACAGTATCATAAGAATGATTTTCATTTCTACATACACAATATCATGGTATGATTATAAACTAACACATGACTATAAACTAACACAATATCATGGTATGATTATAAACTAACACATGACTATAAACTAACACAATATCATGGTATGAATATAAACTAATACAATATCATGGTATGAATATAAACTAACACAGTGTAATATATAATAGGTAAAAGAAAAAAAACATAAGTACAAGAAACGTTCTTATCTCTAAATACCTTCAAATACAAAACAAATGCACACACCAACAACAACAAACTTATATTTAATTCAGGTGAACGAATGACACATAAAGCTCTTACATTCTTATACCAGGGTCGGTATTTAAAGTTTAAACTCGTAAATATTAAAAGAAGACACAATATTTCCAATGTTAAAATAAACTAAATTTCAGACATTTTGATCTGGTATCAAACTATTTTACTTAGTTAATATTTATCAAATAGTAAAAATATAAGAAGCCAAAAAGTAAGATTTGAGGTATTATTCCCAAACTGCTAGCTCTGTGAAATTTATACGCCTTTTCATACCTGCAAAGTTTTCAAAATGCCCATGGGGGTTTTGCATGCAAGATTGCTGGCATATTACTCAAACACCTCCAAGGGAGCCTTCTGATACAGTGTAATGCTGTTTTTTTTGGCTTCTTCATACTTTTAAGCCTCAATTCATTGTAAACTAAATTATTTTGTTCAATTTGTGGACATAATTGCTCTTTAAAAAATTCAAATTTGGAGCCTCCATGGGGGAAATCCCCCGCAAATAGTGACTGTTGGCAGGTATGCCTTTTGTTAGATTCCTGCAACTGGAATCATACTTCCAAATTAATTTATTTGTAGTTGTGTTTTCGCTCAATCATGATATCTGTATCCCGTTTTGTATAAATCAGAGGACATTTCAAACGCATACATCGAATCAAAGAAGCTAGACATATAAGATTGACTGATTTATCAATCTTTAAGGATGTTCGCTACTCTGCTTAAAAATAAC
Source organism: Mytilus trossulus (assembly GCF_036588685.1). NCBI lineage: Eukaryota > Metazoa > Mollusca > Bivalvia > Mytilida > Mytilidae > Mytilus > Mytilus trossulus. The sequence continues at coordinate 99,927,327 of NC_086374.1, forward strand.
AAATAATTAATGTACAGAAGTGTAGCACTCGCCTTTATTGTAGACTTATTTATACATGTGTATATACGTCTCTGCCTTCAACGAGACATCAAATTAAACAGATTTTGCTGCAAAGGTATACACCTGCACAACAAATAGGTACACACCAACTTTGGCATGGTTTCAAGCTGAAGCGGGAGAAGCCCAAGTATGCAACATTTTGGTATGGTAGATCACCATTTGAACCTCAAATATAAAGGTTATAAAAGTGACGACATCAATATCACTATCAATGAAGTAATGTAGTGAGGTTGAAGAAATAAAAAAAGAGCACGTCATTTTTTATAATAACCTGGCTTAGAATATTCTCTCGTTATAACCCTGCTTTAAATAATGTGGGGGTATACAGTTTTACCTCTGTCCGTCGTCCCATGAATATTTTTCATTGCATCTTACTTAAGAAATACATAAGGGGACGACCATTTGATATTCCGGGGAGGGGGTGTGATTTGAAAATAAAGATCTCAGTCTTGATAATCACAAAAATAAATGTTTTTTCTTTGGGAGGTTGAAAATAACTTACCTGAGTTTCAATGTATTGACAATGAATAACTCAGCAGGTCTAATGAGATTCTCCATAAATTCATCTTTTTTCCAACAAACAAATCGTGAAAAACTTCCCAAATCTTTTAATAATAAAATTATAAATATTATTAAAATATACTTGAAATCATAAATATTATTTAAATATACTTGAAATGTCTAAAAATTGGTTTCATTAAACTTTTCTCGGGAACACTTACCTCACTTATATTACATGGCCGTAACTATACATTGAGGCAAATGCCTCATGTAGGAAATTTCAAAACCAAAGGCTTGTCACCATATCAGATTGTGTTCATGGCGTGTGCTTTGCAAAAAGCAAGTTCTGTTCTTCCTCAATCATAGACTCTGATTTTTCGGGATTAATGTTTCTTATTTATTTGTCTTTTATTCATTGATTGCCCTTCTGTATTCTATATAACAGTTTTGCATTTCTTTTGTAGTTTAGTCATTTTGTTTTAAACTGGATCATGAGTGTAAAAAAAAAAACAGAAGCCACAGTCTTTACTATGTGAAATTGCATTTTCAGATTAAGAAAGGGTATGGGGAACACCCATAAGGCATGATTTAGCATAATTTAGGTATTAATCCTTTAAGAAGTGACACATTTTGGCTTATTTTCAATGGTCTCATGGTCGGATTTGGGCTTTGCCCTTTACCTGACATGTTGTCACGGTCTTCCTTAATTCATACTGAATGTAATTGGTTGTTTATGATAGCGACTTTTTTTGGTGTGTCACTCTTTATTTATCATAGTTGTTATGCCTGAAGATTCCGTTTTCCTACTCTTAATGTATGACAAAAATATTTTTTGGATTCTTGCGTAAGTCTTCGCTAACTTTTTCTTGCATAAATTCAGTATATGCTCGTCTAGACTACAATTGAAGTCCAGCTTTGATGTTTTCATACCAGTCCTTTTGTGAATTGTTGTGCTTTCCTCTGGATTATGCTCTTTGTTGTTCTCTGATCGTTCGTCTTATGTGGGTATTCGTTCAAGGGTAGCTCTATCCGGCAAGTGATCTTTTTGTTTGTACATAATTTCCTATGGATTGTTTTATTATCTGTTTAATTATTGATGTCTTCATGCTGGTATCGTAACACTTTTGTTTATTGAAACAAACAAATATGTCTGTCTAGATGTTTCCCATTACTTCTCATCATGTAAATATAACGGAATTTGATGAGACTGTTATTAAAGTGAGAGGGTTAGCGCTATAGAACCAGGTTTAATCTACCATTTTCTACATTTGAAAATGCCTGTACCAAGTCAGGAATATGACAGTTCTTGTCTATTCGTTTTTGATGCGTTTTGTTATTTGATTTTGCCATGTGATTATGGACTTTCCGTATTGATTTTCCTCCGAGTTCAGTATTTTTGTGATTTTTACATTTTTCTTCTATAAGTTTCCCTTCTTCCAAATGTGTATTTTTTTCCTCTGTTTGTTTTGGTATGTTGAAACTTGCTGACAAGTCCACTAATACTTTGCCGTGGTCGCTATTTCCTATAGGTGGCAGTGTAATACATTTCTGTATGTGTTATGGTGGCTTGTAAACATCAGGTCCATGTTGTTTCCTCTTGTGGTGTTGTTATATATTTGCTGGATTGACAAGTCAGCTGACATCCGTAATGACGCTCTATTGATTGTTTGTGGCATTTGGTTATCTTTAATATATTTTCCCCAGTCAATATCAAGTATATTATAGTCACCTCGTAGTAGAAAGGTGTTTCTCATGTTTTGCATCTCAGAGTCTGTGATTGTTCTCTCTATATATTTGTTATCTGTTTTATTTTCAGGTCTATAAATGCTAGTAATGATGTACTGTTTATTCCTGTTATCATTTCTCATTATATCTGCGTCTTTGTTGATAAATACTTGTCTCATTTCAAGTTCGTTCTGGAGATATTCAAGTCTATCCCAGGCATATATTACCTTAGCCGTATTTGGCACAACTTTTTGGAATTTTGGATTCTCAATGCTCTTCAACTTTGTACTTGTTAGGCTTTAAGAATATTTTGATATAAGCGTCACTGATGAGTCTTATGTAGACGAAATGCGCGTCTGGCGTACTAAATTATAGTCCTGGTATCTTTGATAACTATTGACCAAAACTTCTAACTAAATAGAACAAGAATTTGTATTAAACCAATTTTTAATCATGCACAACTTGCCAGCATATTCCTCATGTTGAATGTGTGCAGTTTTTGGAAGAGGAAGAAGAACCCTGAAACATCATCACTGTTCCGAAAAAAGTAAAATCACAAAAATACTGAACTTAGAGGAAAATTAATTCGGAAAGTGCATAATCACATTGCAAAATCAAATAAAAAAACGCATCAAAAACGAATGGACAAGAACTGTGATATTCCTGACTTGGTACAGGCATTTTAGAATTTAGAAAATGGTGGATTAAACCTGGTTCTATAGCGCTAACCCTCTCACTTTAATGACAGTCTCATCAAATTCCGTTATATTTACATTGATGCGTTAAATAAACAGACAATAAATAAAATAGTGAAAATATGGGTACATCAGTCATCATCATCGAAAAGTCTTCAGCAGTTGTTTTATGTCATAAATTCATGATTTTTTTTTATTTGGTGATTTCGTGCTACTGGAAGGTCTTTGGTAGTCTCTTTAAAATTATTCCCAACATTTTATATTAATTATTTCCAAAACATGTGATATAAGTGGAAAAAAGCAATGAATTTGATAATTATTATAATCAAACTTAATTCTGTGAAAGAATAGTGTATTTCCAATAAGCAGTTTTTGAGTAATAAAATTTTCAAGTTTTATTACTGATCAAGTCAGTCTTTTTTAGTGAAATTTAGAAAAAAAAATGGGTGAGGGGTACATAAAATGATTTTTCCAGAAACATAAACATCTCATATAACTTTTTTTTTTCAAATTTCATAGATATTTATTTTTTTGAATCATTTATAACAAGGAAGTAAAAAAAAATATGCATTTTGTTCTTTAACAGAGAAAAATTACAAATTTACAAAATTGACAACATGACAAGAAACAGCATAAAAATATGATAAAACTTTCTTATATTAACACCTACCTATAGTTTTTTTAGTTGAATGTATTCAGATTGGTCCCTTTCAATTTTATTGAAAGTATGAAAAAAAGTTTAAATGTGGATTGTGATTTTTTCACAATTATATCCCAAAAATTGGTAAAAATTTATAAAAAATGGAAAAACATCAAAATATGGTACTATCAGAGGACCGTAGCAAAAAGGAAGCACACCACCATATGAAATTTTCTTCACCAATTATTTTTTTACAGTCATATAAACCCAAAAATCAGGATAAGAAAGTTCAATTCTAGAAATTGTTGATGGTGAACATCTTTTTTATTTTTATTTTGTTCTACAGTATACTTTATTAACAGAATATGCAATGCCCATGGCAAAATCAAAATTACATTACCACAAAAATATATAACTATCTGATCAATATAATGATCACAACAACTTTTTTACTTTTACATTCATTATTTCTAAACACATTCTAAATTTATTCAGAAAAGACTTTTGTAAATAAATTTAATATTCTGTAACGATTTACTTTGAAAGAATGTTAATTTGGTGTTGAATCAATTCGCCTTTGGATCTATTGGGTTCTGGGTATTAGTTTCAAAATGTACCCAAAAATGTTGTGATTGGCTTACAGCATTCTAGACTATTGGAAACCAGTATTGCATTTCTTCCTAAATTACTACTGTTCTAACATTCAATGAATTTGTATTATTTTGTAGCAGAAAATATGTTTCAAGTATGTCATATGTCATATATGTTTTGTACGTTTTTAGCACAACAAAAAGTTTAATAGCATTATATCAAATGCTTACAAATTAATTGCTGCCTCACAATTTAATAATACAGTAGTTCGTACATCATATCTTAGATATTAGTTTTTTCAATGCAAACAATTTGTATTCATTAATAAAAATTTAAATCATACTTTTGATAATCCCTTTGTCGAATTTCAATACGCTAATTTATTATAAGATTTGAATATTCCATGCAATGACACTATAGAAATATTATTTATCTTTTACACTTACATTTAATTGTACTATGATATTTCTATTGGTTTTCAATTTAAAAAAAAAAACCTGTAAATAAATGACAATGTATAATCAATGGTGGTATGTGTTTTATGAACATGTATATAATTAAAAAAGGAAAAACATACTATATGATCTATAATAAAAATAATTATGAATGATGAACTTTGTTTACAAAAGGACAATAGTTGACTAGTGTAAAAAAAAAAAACATAACTTACAAAAAGAATGTGAGATTTTTTATAAATTACTGGCCATTATTTCAAATAGAAAATATTTATACAAAATTGAAGAATGTGGATACATTTGAAAACTGAGGAAAACCAATTTTCAGAGGATTTTTTTTTAGTTAAGATGAAATAACCAATTTAAAAACTCCCCATAATACAAATGTTAGGTCCAAGAAAAATACAAATTATGATTCCACAAAATAAACTGCATGTTCATTTTAAAATAGCACATGTTTATTCAACCACAAAAGTTGAATCAACATAAATAAATGAATACACACTCAGTAAAATGTAAACAATGTTTTTTGTTTACATTTACTGTTACTAAAGCAACAACATATGGTAGTAAATTAATCTGTACGAGCAGACATATTGCACTTCACCTCAAGATTAAGAAAAGATGACAAATGTCACTTTTTACTTGAAAAGAAAAATTAAACCTGACATTGTCTGAATTAAATTAATCGGCAACTGAAAACATGAAATAATGCAGAGGATTTTAGTTCTATGTTTTAAGAGTTGTTAGTGTAAATCAACTCTATCGTAAATTTGAGTTCCTGGAATCAGAAATTCTACAGATGTACAGACACAAAATGAACAGCACTTCCTTAATCTAAATGGAACTATTCTATAAAGACTGAAAGCTGAGGTGTGCATTCTTAAGTATAGACACTGAAAAGAAATGGAAGTCTTTTGACGCATTATGGGTATTAACCAAATGTGGATTCTTAAAAATTCTAAAGAACTTCTTTAGAATGTTTTTCGTTCATTTTTTTCCATAAATAAGGCCGTTAGCTTTCTCGTTTGAATTGTTTTACATTGTTTTATCGGGGCCTTTTATAGCTGACTATGCAGTATGGGCTTTGCTCATTGTTGAAGGCCGTACGGTTACCTATAGACTAGTTGTTAATGTTTGTGTCATTTTGGTCTTTTGTGGATAGTTGTCTCATTGGCAATTATACCACATCTTCTTTTTTATATTCTCGATATTTTTAAATCTCGGTCTGTTTTCGAAATTAGTAACATACTTTGATTTTTTAACCCTGTATTCCACCATTTCCCATGTGAAATTATATTTTTTTGAAGAAAAAAAACGATGAATGGCAAAATCATTTTATATTTCTTCCTATGAGGTTACATTTTATGACGTCAAACACGTGCAGCAATACATGTGGTTTTTAAATTTGATAGATGCTTTTTGTGCTTTTTGTTAATTATTTATTTGTTTGTTTTGTGATTGTGACACAGTAATGACTGATGTACCACTGTTTTAACTATTTTACTTATTATATAGATAATGGAAGATGTGGTGTGAGTTTGTTTTGTTCACGCATTGTTGTAAATATAATAGAATTTGATGCGACTGTCATACAAGTGTGATGTTTAGCGCAATAAAAATGGGTTCAATCCACCTTTTTTACATAAGAAAATGGCTGTACCAAATCAGGAATATGACAGTTGTTAACCATTCGTTTGATATGTTTGAGCTTTTGGTTTTGCCATTTGATTAGGACTTATATCTCGAAATTGACTATGGGGTCAAAACAAAACTTTACGACAAAGGAGATAATTTCAGCTTCACAATTGTGACATTTTCATTATTTTAAAACCAAGAGAACCAAATGTAATGAAGTTCTAATCATCACGTCGTAAAAATTACGGACTCCATCACGAGTTGGTTGACAGTTATATCATAACCGTATCACAGATGATATCGGATATGTTCCTTATGTCGTTCCTACAATGTTCTTCCCTTTTTACTCGCGTGACCTCCCGAATTATACTATTTACCGGGTGTGAAACAACATGAGGTACACGACGGGTGTCATATGTGGAGCAGGGTCTGCCTTCAATTCCAGAGCACATGAGATTACAGCCAGTTTTTGTTATAGTTTTCTATGTTGTTTTGTGAACTATTGTTTCAGTGTTTGTCTTTTTATTTAGCCATGGCGTTGTCTATGAGTTCCTCTGGTATCTTTGGACCCTCTTTTAGATACATTGAGCATGTTCAAGGATATTGGACACTTCCAAGCGAGATAACCCAATAAGTTGTTTAAGAATTTTTATAAAATCTCTGATAATTTTAAATTGCTCACCGAGATATAATTTTATTATGACACATGATATCACGTATGTGTATTTAAATTAAGTCTTCATAATTTTAGAAAATTGTCATAATCTCGGTTTTGAATTCTTCTGTGTTTTTCTATTGTTATTTTTTTTATCAAAATATATCAGGCCACGGTATATCAAATTCATAAACACAATACGTCATTTTTATACATTTTCTGTATCAAATCTCTTAAAATTCAATAGAACTTTCAATAACATTTACCACTTTTAGTTCTAAATAATGGAAGTGGACAAAGCAGAAACTATTATAAAAAAAAGTAAAATCACAAAAATACTGAACTTAGAGGAAAATCAATTCGGAGAGTCCATAATCACATGGCAAAATCAAATAACAAAGCGCATAAAAAACGAATGGACGAGAACTGTCAACCTTTTAATTAATTCGATCCATTTGTATTCTGTACATACAACATCTGTCGAACGGAGGTTTGGAGTTTGCATTTCAAAATGCAGTTTCACAACAGAAAACATTGATATAAAATATTTATTCTTGATAATTAAATGTTTCATGATTTTTCAATCTCTGCTATGGACAAAATAACTGCGACGAAAAATGGAAGTTTTATGAATTTTTTAAAGCATCAACCCATGGTCAAAGGTACAATAACCAAAATAGAAACATAAAGGGGGGGGGGGGGATATATGAATGTTATTTTTCAAATGGCCATTGAAAACAATAAATGCTGACTTAAATTTGTTTTTTTGAAGAATCATACTTGGAAATCCTTCTAAAACTTCACTTGCTATGGACATTCTATCGTAAAAAAGATATATTAAATATTATAACAGGGTATATAAGTGTTTCCCATTTACATTAAAGATAACTATTTATAAGATTTATCACGTGTACTGATTAATGTAAAAAAATAAATGTCCTTCATTCTTGTGAATGGACCCCAAAAGTTCGAAAGGTCCTCCTAAATACATCTAAGAAAAAAATGTTTCTTAAATGAAGTTATAAATATTTTATAAGATAAATTTATCAGCCAAAATTTACTTTTACATGACTGGATAAACAGAATAAACGAATAAGTCGCCGAAATGAAATTAAACGTCTATTTAGAATCATTTACAAAATTGCCGAATCTGTCATTGCTCGTCTGTAAAAAATTGGTGTTTTTTTTTGTTTTTTTTTAAAACTTTGATCATTTTGATGTATTTCAAATAATTAAAAAAATATCAGCCTATACCTAAACCACGAAGACAAGGAGCTTACATAGCCATCTCATTCGTGTCTAAAAGTACTATATTCAACGGAAAAAGAACACTGAAATTGCAAAAATAAGCTTTCAAGCTTTTAAGAAATATGTTAATTTTATTAACAAATCACCTAGATTTATATAATATGGACTCTTTGTGAAGAATCGTCAGTTGTGATGACAATATAATGTCACCATGAACATGATATATCGAATTTTCATATTTGACCCAATACATCAATTTTACACAGTTATTGCACAAACAAAATATGAGCCAAGACTATTCAAATAACAACAACATATTTTTTACAAATATTACATAATGTGGCAAATTTATAAATATTGATATACTGATGAACTCAAGTTTCCTAAAAAAGTGTCATTGGCATACTTTCTCTTTTTTAACACTTAGTTACATATAGACCTTTAATATTCGGTTACATCGCTTTTTGTGTGCATTTTTGTTTGTTTATGTCTTCCTACACGTTCTATTTGGCTACACATTTTTACCGCCATATTTAAACAAAATCGAAATAGTTAACAGAAACAAAATACGGCATATTTCTTTTACGGCTCTTTAATCGAAAGTTAATGTTCACAGTTTCTTATTGAATAAAACATCTGCACACAAAGTATGAGTAAAACAACCAGGAGAAAATGCTCCATACCATTTTGAGGTTTCATCAGATGGTTTGTAGAACTTTGTGGCCATTTCTTTCAAAGTACTATTGAGAACCTGAGTAAATTCAATCGACCATATTTTGTCATTTTTTATGTATTCCTGAATTTGATTATAAAGACTAGCTAACAACCATCCGCCAGTACAAGGGGTTCGGACTGCACTGTTACCTACAAAAGTAACATGAAGGTTAATGTAATATATTCACAATGCAGACAAATTATTAACTATGGTCTCGTTTTATGTACAATGCAAATACATATACATTCTGTCTTTTAAAATATGATTTGCTAAACAAATTATCAAAACAACTGAAACAAATTAATTTACAACTGTAATATTTTTCTTTAAAAAAGTTAATACACTTAAAATCAATTTGCAATTAAAATGTTTGCAACTTATGTATTCAAAACACTAGGTCCGATAAAACTATTTTATTTTTGCACAGCTAGAACATTCTTAATCTAGAAATATACAAAAAGGTAAAAATAAAACCCAATTACTAGTATGTGTGTTAATAATATTTTCAAAAACAACCATCGCTTATGGTCAAGGTACAAGCAAATAGGCTATGCCACCATATTTGTTTAATGTTTGCACTGTTGTAGACCATACGATAACCTTTGATGCTAACTTTCTATGTCATTTTGTCTCTAGTTGAGAGATTTCTCGTTGGTAATCATACGACATCTCTTCATTTATATATTATCAGCTTTTTTCTTTCGAATAATTGAATTCTAGTAAATGTTTCAACTTGAATCATGCATACTTACTTGATAAAGATGCAAACATTATCAAGGTATCCGCAGGACATTCCACATCTATTATCTGATCATTTGAATTCTGTTTTGTGGTTTTGGAAATTTCATCTCTCATCATGTGATCTACTTTTGATACATCGTGACCAATATCCAATCTATTTCCTATAACCCGACCAGTTCTGCATGCCTAAACATTAGTAAGGATTGTTAAATATACTGATCCAAAAAAAGTCTAGCAACAAAATCAAATAATAATAAAAATATCAATCTATTCATGTCTAATCATTTTCAGAATAAAATTAAAGCATTATAATCAATTTTACACACAAAATGGTGGAAAAGAAAAGAAGGCCTACACCATCTCCATAACTTTATATCAGGGTGAAACAAAAACATCAGCATTATTTTCATTTGTTAAGGGACATAACTCTAAAACGATTCTAGTGACTCTACCAAAATTCAAACTTGATCTTTGTTTTAGGGTTATAAGCATTTTGTATAAGATCTATAACATTTGGTTGAGGCAAAATTAAGTTAGAGAACGAAAAAAAAAACATTTTGTAAGTTTCCATTTATAAAATGAGTAAACTCTAGAACAGTTCTAGTGACTCTATCAAAATTGAGACTTCTATATTTTGTGATAATAAGCATTGTGTATAAGTTTCATAACATTTTGAAAAGGCAAACTCAAGTTAGAGAACGGAAACTAATTTGGGGACGTACGTTCGTGCGTACGTACAGACGGACAAGGGTAAAATTTAATGCCCCCTCTGCTATGGTGGGGGCATAAAAAACTGCAAAATTTCCTTAAACTACATATTTAGTGGAAGCAATCCAAGAATGGGTTGTTGGGTTCGTCTGAAAATATCAGAGCTGTTAGAGCTTGACCAACTGAACAATTTGACCCGAAGACAGATTTGCTTTATTTCTTTAGTGTGAGGAGATATAAGCAAAACACTGCTTTGACCCTTTGTTTTTTTTCTAGCCATGGTGGGCTGGCCATGTTTGTCGATGAATCAAAACTTTGGATACGATTTATAAACTAGATAACTTAAGGAACATTTAGTTAAAATTTGAAGGTATTTGGCCCAGTAAATTTTTGAAATAGTTTACCACAACAGACGACGACGACAGACGACTAACGCCAAGTTATGGCATAAGCTCATTCGGAAGAAGTAGTCTTGGTAACTTAATCGACAATACGTGCTACGTATAGATTAGACAACTGGTTTTCCTGTTTGAATGGTTTTACAATACTAGTTTTTGGGGCCCTTTATAGCTTGCTGTTCGGTGTGAGCCTAGGCTTCGTGTTGAAGGCCGTACCTTGACCTAGAATGGATTACTTTTAAAAATGGTTATTTGGAAGGAGAGTTTTCTCATTGGCACTCATACCACATCTTCCTATATCTATATATATATAGTTATGCTACACAGGTAAATATATTTTTGATACAGATTTTATAGCAGCCTACCTGAATAAAGAAAAATTTTGGTTTATCTGCAAGCTCTTTACAATTTCTTTCGTCAAACATTCCAACAATTTCATTTGTTCTGACCGGTTTTCCATTAGTTCCAAATATTACATGTTCTTTTGGGCCATCAGACTTCTGAAACACCATTTCTTCACCATGTGCAGCAATAACACAAACGAAACAGTCAGACTCTTTGTTAAAATCTTTCATCTTTAAAACTAAAAGAATGCAAATCTTCAGGCGCAATGACAAAAAAACCCAAACAAATCCAAATTAGAACAATTCTCTTATTTATTTTCAACATTTTTAAAGGATTATAGGATTAGTACGGCAAAGCTACGCAAAAATTAATTAAAACGCCGTCAGTTACTGATAACTTCAGTTCCGATTAACTCATACACATTAGGAAATGCATTAACAAAAATGACTCACATCAGTAGGGGGTTTGTATTATCAATCACTCCGCTATACAGAAATTTTACATTTTGATTTTATTAAATTTCGTGAAGCCTATTGCTGATGACCGACGTAGACGTCAAACGAACGAGCTGTGGGATTTCATATTGCAATCTTAAAAACTTTTGGCAGTTCAAACACATGCTTGTTTCTGATTTGTTTAACTGTTACATTAAAGCCTAAGGTTAAAAAGAATCGAGACAATTCACACGGCATACCTGTGAGTTCAAACACAATAGTGGGTGCATAGGATGAAATACGATGTGACTGTGACAATTTGTCTAAAGTATCCCCAAATGGGACGCAAAACCATGTTTTATATTATTTTTAATGGATTGTGTTTATACGATTTTACTTTTAAATAATTTACTTTATACCTTCTTCTGCTTTTTGAATTATATCTGTTGATGTTAAATTTCTATATGGTCGAACATCAAACCCAAGCTTCTTGAATATCTCCAACATGTGTTTAAAATCTATATTATCTCCGGGTCTATCATTAAAATCAGAGTTAGGGTCATATTCTTCATTGTGTATCAGTAACGCGATTCCACGCTTTGCATAGCCAAAATTGTATGCGAATTCTTTGATCTTCGTGTCCATTTAACACGTACTAGAAGACAAAAATAAAATGTTGTAAAATTATCTATGCAAATCTTTCTATGTGAGTTTTAGATAATTTTCATAATAATTAAGTTATGTATTTGCTATTCCAATGCGATGTATCAACTACAGACTACAGTCCTGAAAATGGCCATTGTCAATGAACTCTTTCATAATCAGTTGCCCCATGAGAAATTGCCTAAAAAAGTGACATTTACAGACCTACAAGTCAAAACCGATCCTCTCACGCATGACTTAATGAAAAAATGTAGTTTTTGGAATTAGTAAGACGTCTATCAACACCGGACAGCGTACAACATGCAAAACAACATGCATACCCATTGCCTTAAAAAAAACTAAAATTTGAACTTGTAGGTTTGTAAATAGAATCATTTCAAAATTGAAATGTCACTTTTTTAGGCAATTTCTTATGGGGCAACTGATTTTGTAAGAGTTCAACTCTACCTACAACAGTAAATGATACATGTATCTCTTCGTTAAAGTATTCTCTGATTTTCAATATTTTGATCTTTTGAATAAGAAAATTGATATTTAGAAATGTACATACCTTTTGAAGCGGTGACAATTAATCCACTCAAGCACAACCGGAAAAACCTTTCACGGTTTTCATTGCAGAACCAATTGTTCTGCGTGTGTATATTACCAGCCGTGATAATAAAATATTGCAGTATCTTTGAATTATAGGTGATTTGGGCTTAGGAAACAATTGAATTCGTTTCAATTGCATTCCACTGGATTTGCTACATGATACTTATTGAATTAAATGTGTAAATCTACAAATGATAAATCGTGCATTTTTTTTATATAGATCAGTCAGGATACTACTTCGTCAAAATGATCTGCCCGTTACGCCAGTTCATTTTCACAATCGTAGAAATGGACGCCAGCGCTACCAATTTTGCTCTTGGAAACCGATAAATTTATCCACATTGCATCATTACGATCCTTATATTTCAGTTGTATTTTGAAAGACAAATGTATCAACTAGCTAATAAGCATCAGTTAATGATCTTGGCTGCATTGATTCAACTTAAAACTAGTTTCTGATCGGTTATCAGGTGGAATTTTCGAAAATTCATAAACATTCAAAAAAATTCCGACTAATTATTTTGTAGAAGGGCAGACTAGATTTGTTTTGTGTATGAAGACTATAAACCCTAGTTATCACACACAAAAATATAATTTTCGAAGATGTGCATTTTCACCATCCAACTTGAAAGACTGTCGTCAAGTACTTTCAGTAAAACAATAACTATTCGAACACCCCTTCTCTGTTTTTGTGACCCATTAAATAGATATTTCACTTGACCCATATATCTCATCTTTTAGTACTGTGATTTTTGAGTTTCATAAACTCAACCTGTAGCTTTGATATATAAAGATGATAGAATCTGAAGCGAGACGATGTATGAAATATTCTTACTTTGTACGATATCAAGACAAACTATTCAACTCAAACACGCCCTAACATAAAAAGGTGCACTCTATTTTCTCTTTTCGATGCAATTGATACCCGTTTTTTTGGAATTTTTTCTTCAGTCACATAATGGAAGGGCAGACACGAAAATTACTGAACTAATAGATTGATATGTTTTCCGTCCTTGGTAATTTTTTCAAGAAAATCGGAGGTTATACATTTTCTAAATCCAACTTGAAAGATACCCATGTCGTCGACTTGATATCTAATTGTTCTGCTTAACTATGTACTAGATAAATTGAAAACTTATGCAAATTGTGTTTTTAAAATAAAACACCTCGTACTTGAGAAGAAAATTGTAATTTTGTTTGATTCTATTAACTTTTAAAACTTTTGTCACTATAGTTAACATTTATCGCCTTCTCTAACAAAAAGCTTAGATTCTTTTGTTCTATTTCAATCTGGTTTCCGACTGAGATTAGACCGTTGGTTTTCCCGTTTGAATGGTTTTACACTAGTAATTTTGGGGCCCTTTATAGCTTGTTGTTCGGTGTGAGCCAAGGGTTCGTGTTGAAGGCCGTACCTTGACCTTTAATGGTTTACTTTTTTTTAAATTGTTATTTGGATGAAGAGTTGTCTCATTTGCACTCACACCACATCTTCATACATCTATATCCGATATCATTTGTGAAACGGTTATTCTATAACGGTCAACCAACTCGGACGGCGTCCGTAAAATTTACGAAGGGATGATTTCAACTGCACCATTTGGAACTCTTGGTTTAATAGCTTCCTTGCGAGCAGCAACCCTCTATCAAGAAAATCATGGTAGGAAATACAAGCACGGAAATATCGTATCAATGATATATCTCATGGGGAATTCACAACACACTGCCATATGGGAATGCTTAATTCTATTTAAATAGTTGAAATTCTTTATTGTTTGGCATGTCCAGATAAAATGAATGATCTATAGGGTTAGTGGTCACCCGTATCAATACAGTTGAACATGTTTAAATATCTTGAAACGGTAACCATATATAAATATACTCGTTTGACATGTCCAGATGAATCGAATGAAGAAAGCATGAGTTTTAAAAACAGAACCATAAATGTTATACTTACCGTGTTAAGCAAGAAAATAATCCTTGGAATTTGGGAGGTGGCCAAGGTCATATGAAATATATACAAGGTGTTAAGTTGACATACTTGAATAACACACACTTAGAGTTATCTTATCTACCGGTATTTCCGGTGAAAAAAAGAGTACTCCAACTGAATCCACCTAAACATACCAGTTTATTTTCATTTAAAAAAATATGTGATTATTATGACACATGAGACAAATTGCGAAAGGGATTTAATTGTGAGAACATTTCTAAATGTGTAAAATACTCTGTGGTCGGGATAAGACATGTGAACGTAGAATTCTGGGACCTCATCTTTCTCATTTTTTGACTTTATTTCTCAATCATGATATCAATCAGCATACTTATTTTGTTTAATCAATGCTTCGGAGTTTTGTTTCATTATGGTGCATGTAATTAATTATGTTATTTCTAAAATTGTACAAGAATCAAATTATTGTTCGATCTTAGGTCGTCTATTTTTAAATGTACAGATTTGAATAACACCTTATACTTACTTACCTGTATGTTTGTGTATTCATGTTTTAAAAAGAATGCTCCAACTGATTCGTCGAAAAACGTAAATATTTACTATGTAAGGGAATATCTGCCATAATTTAACAATTCTTAATTTGTAAAATGTAAATTCTTAATTTGTAACATGCAATTTCTGTATTTGTAACATGTACTTTTTCCGTTCCTCACATGAATTTCTACGTTTTTTGATTTGTGAAATGTAACTTCTTAATTTATGAAAAGCAGTTTCGTAATTTAAAACATGTACTTTTGCCATTCGCTACATGAATTTCTACACTTCTTAAATTGTAACATGCAATTTCCTTAATTTGTTAACGTATTTTCTTCATTCGTTTCATG
Organism: Mytilus trossulus; assembly: GCF_036588685.1. NCBI lineage: Eukaryota > Metazoa > Mollusca > Bivalvia > Mytilida > Mytilidae > Mytilus > Mytilus trossulus. The sequence goes on from NC_086374.1 coordinate 99,942,962, forward strand.
AATTTCTAGATTTGTTTTAAATTTGTGAAATTTGTAAATGCAATTTCTTATTTGTTAATGTATTATTTTTCATTCGTTTCATGAATTTCTACATTTCTTAATTTTGGTCACTTTTTAATCAATTAAGGGTCTATTTTAGTTTAATTCAATTAGTTTATGTGAAAGATTCTAACGGATTTAGTCATTGAAAACGCACCGATTCAAACTTAAATATGAAAAATCGATCAAACATGCCGAAAAAATATCTTTTCAGATGATTTTGTCAAAAATAAAAGTGGCCGCATCCATGTTCGTCCTCAACCTTTATATATGTTATGTATTATCATCAAATTCAACTTAAGCTTAACGTTTTACGTTTTAATTTCAAGAATAAACAATTGCGGCCACATCCATTTAAGAGTAAAACCGTCTAAAATTTAACTAAAATGTTAAACTTGTGCAGATTTCAGTAATTAAGCATGACTTAATGATACTAGTTCCCGAAATATGTTCATTGTATTGTCAAAAACATCACATGTGTATGTAGCTGAAGCAGATACTTTCCAATAACTAAATAAAAGTTTACATTTTAACAATTTTGTAAAACTGCTATTTTTTGGGGCAAAAAAAAGGGTATTACTGGACCTACTCCTTTTTTTAGAAGAATGTGATTATATAAAATCTTTGAACGATAATTTATTTCATATACATGTTGAATAATTATAATTTCACAAAATTCTAATTGTATTCATTAATCTGTGTCGGGGAAGGGGATGGAAAGTTCCGGATGTTGAAACCCCTATTTTTTGGACTACAAATGCTTTTGTATGGTGATACATGGTTGGAACCCCCTTTTCTATTGACTTAAAAGTGTTTGAACCCCCTTTTAAAAATGACTGGATTTTCGCCTGATTAGTGGATAATAGGCTCGAACATACAAAAAAAGAATTGGGTTGTTTTAATGAAGGTAAAAAAAAACAGACAGATTTTAGAATTAATACTGCACTTTGAACACCATAATCCATTGAGTTTTACTTTTTTACTTTGTAAAACTAAGCTTTGGGGTAAATAAGGGCGAAATGTATTATCTTTATCATGTTTATCAGTTTTAATTATGTTTCGTATCTTTCATAGTATCTAAATATAAAAAAGAAGATGTGGTATTATTGCCAATGAGACAACTATCCACAAAAGACCAAAATGACACAAACCTTTACAACTATATAGGTCACCGTACGGCGTTCAACAATGAACAAAGCCCATACCGCATAGTCAGCTATAAAAGGCCCCGATAAGACAATGTAAAACAATTCAAACGAGAAAACTAACGGCCTTATTTATGTAAAAAAGATGAACGAAAAACAAATATATAACACATAAACAAACGACAACCACTGAATTACAGGCTCCTAACTTGGGACAGACACATACCTAAATAATGTGGCGGGGTTAAACATGTTAGCGGGATCTCAACCCTCCCCCTAATCTGGGACAGTGGTATAACAGTACAACATAAGAACGAACGAATCCCGGTGGTGACGATATGAATTTGTAGATTAAATACGTGCTCTCCGGTTACATAAATAACTGTATATATGTAAAATCATATGAATCTTTTTTCACTGATCATTGCGTTGAACATGTTTTCAAGGAAAATACGTCAACAAATATAGAAATTGCATATACAAATTAAGAAGTTACATTTCACAAGTCAAGAAATGTAGAAATTCATGTAACGGATGGAAAAAGGACATGTACACCACATCTTCCTATATCTATGTAACAAATTAAGCAATTGCATTTTACAAATAAAGAAATTGCAAATTACAAATTGAGAAATAACATTTTACAAATTAAGAACTTTATAATTATGGCGGATATTCTCTTTCATAATTTACATAGTTGTTGTGTGTAAAATATTTAAAAAATAAGGTAATAGTTTACATGTAATTACTCTGCTATATAAATAGTGCATGCAGGCAGTTTTTTTAAGTTGTACAAACAGTTTAATTGATATTTGGTCTGAAACTACATGAAGTATTTCTTTTATTTTACATTAAACTAGAGGCTGACCAAGGATTTTTGAAAGAGACACGATTGTCGAAAACAGAAATAATACTATCGAGTGATTTAAGATTCTTAAGACTATTTTAAGCTAAAAAAATATGTGCTTTCCTGTCAAGTGATATGCCCCATTAGCACACGTTCACCACCATAGCATTTTCATTTTCGAGAAGCTTAAATGTTTTGAATCATATTAATGACTCAGTGTTTAATATATTCAACAATACAAAAATAAAAACGTAATTGTAATCAGTCTATTTTAAACTGAACTTTTAATCTCGAAAACCATATTCTGGAATATTTGCATAGAAGAATAACATTAGGTATAGATTACCCTTTGGAGTAGTTTTTTTTTTCGTATGTATGCAGACAAGGTTTTTTCATCTAATTTAAATTACTTTTCATTTCGGAAGTATATCAGCTTTATTCATTAGCATCCAGAATTGAGCACAATTTTAAGCACAAAATACATATGATTTTTAACATTCTTTCATCAAGGATTTCCCTCGCAGTTGCGCTGACCAAAGCTATAACGAGAGCTATGTCTCGTAGTTAAGGTTGTAAAGATTGTTGCCAATCTTTAATTTAAAAACAATATCTTTGGTTTCTGGATATTAAATAATGACTAAACAACTTTTAAAAGTATAAGAGATTATTATTATCAATAATAATAAATACAGGTAAATGAAATACAATAGATTTAAGGAATAACAGTACTGTAGTTGAAGAGTTGCCACCGTCAATTGTAGATTTGACGGTCGCAAATGCAGTTTTACTGGCGACGCGGAGCGGAGACAGTAAAACGGAGATTTGCGACCGTCAAATCAAAATTGACGGTGGCAACTCTTCAACTACAGTACTGTTATTCCGATTCTAATGCATTACAAAAAGAAAAAAATACGATAAAACTTGAAAAAATGTCTAAATTTGTAAAATAAAAAAAAATCCGCGAAACTTCATGAATAATTTTGGCACAAAGACGTCATGGCTAAACGTGACGTCATACAAACGAAAACTTACAAACTGGAGGTTATTTCGTTACCAGTACGCTTCAAATTCGGATAAAATTACATTAAAACGTCAAATTCGAGGTAGGTGTTGTTTTATTTTTGATTATATAGTAGTAATCGAACATTTGTTGATTCATCAATTCCAAATGGCGGGTCTCTCCTTAGTTACGCCTGGTCAACTGTGGATTTGACGGCAACTGTTAGCCAATGAAAAAAATTGTTACATCCAAATTGCATTACAATAAACGTTTGAATGAGTTTTTTGTGTATGCAAAATTACCTCTTGGAATCTTTGAAGATCTGTTTAAATTCGTTTCGTTATAAGAAAGATCCGGTTTTTATAGACCTAAGCACGCCTTATCCTTGCGTGTAATAATATAGTCCGTTGCCGGTCAAGGTTTATCATGTAAACAACTGTCAGTGCGTAAATAAATATGAATTAACAAGAAAGCAAACACGATGTCATAAGTTCCGACACCGATTCAACAATATAAAGCATGTAAATACAAGTAACTAAAGAAATGTAGAATTCATAACAAGCTAGAAAACAAAGATGTTATCCGAACGCCACATGTTCGCGGAATGTCGTAACGTTAAATCGGCAACTGTCAAATTTGCCGGGAAAGACGTTACGTTTACTAAAAGGTACTGCCGCGATATTTAACGTTCACAACACTGCCCTCCGCAGGGGCGTGTCCAGGATATTTGAAAGGGGGGCGTAGAATAAAAGATTTTGCCGATCGAAGCGAGGCGAAAAATTTTTGGGACCTTTTTTGAATTAAAAACATAAAATAATAGAGAATTGCACTAATGTAACGGTTCCTGACTTGGAGCATGTATATTTTAAAGTTAAAGTGTCAGGGTGTGACATTTTTTATGCCGAGTTCTCTCCATTAATTGTCTATGGGATATTAAAATGATTGGATGGATCTTAACAGGAGTAGACCAATAACGAGAAATTCCAAACTCAAGAGTATAAGGAGTTACTTAACATTTTAATTCCTAGGCCAGGATTTTATGAACGAGAGGCGTGATTACGGTTGAGGGTCCATGGGGAAGCTCAGAAGCTCTTGAATTTCAACAATTTAGCATCAAATTATGAAGTAATCCCTCTATTTTTTATTAAGTTCGGGTTTCGTTGAACGACACACATGATACAAGACAAATAAACACTGAAGAATAAAGTTCTTTCGTTCTGAGTATTGCTTTAATGTGGAAATATACATATTTCTAGTATACATGTACCTTGACGCAAAACCTAAAATGAACACAGAAAAATACTGACGGACTCTCATTTTCAATTACTAGAGTGGATTCATTAGAACCATTTTACGTGGATTTCTCATGGCGTAATCGTCAATAATTTTTTCAAAATCAAGTTTAATGTCTCTGTGAACATATAAAAGAAGCAGAGCATTTAGGCGATCCTCCTTCATGGTGCTTCTCAAATCATTCTTGATCAACTTAAGGGATGAGTTAGCTCTTTCGGTGGAGCTTGACGTGACGCTCGTCAAAGCAAGTAAGAAGAGAACTTTCATGATGTTTGGAAATAAAGTCGAGCATGCCCTTACATCAGCCGGACTCCGAGAAACGAAATTTTACGGTTGATGATGACCCATCAGATTGGGGAATCAGTATAAAAAGAAATCAGAGTATGTGTTTAATTAATGAATATGATAAATTGCTTTTATTCAATACAATACTAGAAGATTATAACGATAGGCTTTTTTTTTTTTTTTTTTTTTAAAGGGGGGGCGTACGCCCATTACGCCCTTACCTGGACACGCCCCTGCTCCGTCAAAATAGAATTTCGTCTCGAAATTTAAATAACCGTGAAATATAAATTCATCATGCAATCAAGCAAAATTTAAACAAGCACCTGCTGTCTCAATAGAAATTAAAATTAAGAAAATTTCGTCCTGTCTAAATCACGAATACCGGAATAACCTACCATGATCTATGACACGTATTAATAATGATTAAATTGTACCAACGGCATACAAAACAATATACAATCATATAAATAATATCAACAAATGTCTAGTTTTGTGTCTTTTCAATATAAATAAATGTTTGTAGAATTTTTGACGTCTTTTTCCTCTTCTGTTCTTTGCTTCTTCTGTGTACTCTTCTGCTCTTTCTTCCGTTTCCTCCAATCTTTTTGTGTATCTGGAGTCACATGTTTTTTATTCTCAAGTTCATTCCTAGTTTGGTCTAAATCTGTTTTATGGAAACTTACTTTCCGTTGACTTATCTTTTCCTCCTGACAGAACATGTTTCCATCCTCTTTTGTAACTATAATATTTACAGTTTCTTTAGTAACTGGAACATTTTCATCATCTTGTGTACCTAGAACAATTACAATTTCCTTTGCAACGATTACATTTTCTTCCGTAGCCTTTATGTTTTCTTCTGTAACAGTTATATAATCTACTGTTACATTTTTATTTTCTTCTGCAACATGTTGCAACAGTTCAGGCAACATTTGGACATCGACCTTGTCCGTCTGTTTACCCTTATAACTTGCACTAGTAATATTGTCTTTATATACATGCATGTCCTGCGTACATGCTATCATGGGTTTTTCGGTATCTGCCAATACCGACTCTGATATTGAATCTCTAGTTGACAGGAACATACTTCTGTCCTCTTCTTTGTCAATGATAAGCCCAGAGTTGGTGTCCTTTTCTCCGACTCTGGCTACTTTCATTTCATCAATTAGGTCACAGCCTAATAACTTGTTCTCTACAATGGGCGCTACATCAACTGGCCATTTGAAGGTTTCACTCCCCAGATTAGCCTCTACCTCTTCAATCCCTCCTGTTGTCAAGCTCTTTCCGGCCTCAGCAACTTCCCAATTTCTTGCTGCTCTCCTTAGTTTTGGCCGTTTACTTTCATGAATCTGATCATATAACTTCTCACTTAGAACCGTCACCTCTGCTCCAGTGTCAATAACTGCGTTCTTCGCAATCTTGTTAATGACCACTGGAACTGCAATGCTAGCTGCTGTCACCCGATCAACGATACTCTCTTCTATCCTGTTGATCGTTTCTGCACTACCCATTACCTCCTCTGGTGTGTTCTCTGGTGTGTTCTGTCGTATCTCCTTAGACTCCTCAAACAACATATCTAGGCTTAAATCTAGGTCTTGTATATCTAGGCTATCTTCTTCAAATGATCTTTTAATAGAAACTGTACCCACTGATGTTTTCGGTTCAACCAAATGCTCTTTCATTTGGCAAGGTTTCTCTTCATATTTCAAAATGTTCTCTTTAATTTTTTCTTCATCATGTTTAGGGGCTGACACTTGGTCGATAGTCTCAACTCTTAGCAGTTTGAAGACTTTTCAGTTTGGTTTTGACTCCTTTCATCATTCCTTATAAAACCACTTCTGTTTTCTTTATGATAGGAGCTTCTCTTTTCTTTTGGACAATCTCTTATGTAATGGCCATCCTCATTACAGTTAAAACATCTGAGATTCTTCATCTTGTTCGTACGGTCTTCATATACTTGCTTATTTTGCCATGAACTACTGTCATAATCTTGTTGTGTATAATACTTTGCCATTACTGTTTGGATGACCTTCTATAGTGATTGGGTGAATTGTGTAAGCCTCTCCTCAGTTACATATCTTTTCCCACCAACTTTCCTTATTTCGATATCATCTTCACCTTCATCAAAATCATTTTCCTGCATACTCAGCTGACGGATGTTTCTATCTTTATTTCCTCTTTTATATGTTTCATATAAAGTCACCTGGTGGATAGCTTCAGTCATACTGGTAATCCTCTTTGTCAGTAATTCTATAGCAATGCTCTGGTCAGGTAATCTCCTTAACATGTACTCTACACTCAATGTACTGTGAGTTACTGCGTCAATAGTTGGAAATGACCGTCTGACTAGCATTTCTACTCTGGAAGCATATTCATGGATGTTTTCTTTGCCCTGTTTTCTTAATGTGTGCAATTCTTGTCTATACGTCTCTGGATATCCATGGTCACCAAATCTATTAGACATAGCTGCACATAGCCCAAAGAAAGATCTTTTGGTCTCTGGTGAGAGGAAGGAAGCATACACCATTGCCTCATCTTTAAGTGCTGTTACTAATTCAATGGCTTTAGTATCAGTATCCCATCTGTTTATCTCTGCAATGAGCTCGAATTGCATAAAGTAGGCATTCCATGGATCTCTGCCGTTGTAAAATGGCACTGTGTTTCTTCTCCCATTGTCTATCTTGGAGTTTTCAATATTATGGTACTGTTGCTGTGGTCTGCCATATTGTTGCTGTGGTCTGCCATACTGTTGTCTAGGTAACCAGTTTGATACTGAGGAATTGTTTGGATACTGCTCGTAATCTGTACGTTGCTGGATTTCAGGCATGATTGTACTTGTACCAGAATAGTTTGGACGATGCTGTATCTCAGGTATTGTCATATTAGCATATGCATATGATTGTTGTTGCTGGGTGTCTGACAGTGTTGTATCCATGTATGTATGTGTAGAACGTTGCTGGGTGTCTGGCAATGTTGTGGTATTATATGAGTAGGTTGGACGTTGCTGGGTCTCTGGCAATGTTATATTGTTGCAGGAGTTTGTTGAATGTTGATGGGTCTCTGGCAGTGTTGTATTGTTGCAGGAGTTTGCTGAACGTTGCTGGGTCTCTGCGTAACTATTTGGACTTCTGATAACAGGGTAAGATTTACTCTCAGTGAAATGTTGAGCATTATTCTTCATCTGAAGGTTCTTAAAATTTCTTAATGCCTCTAACTCTTGTCTCATCTTTACCATTTCTTCACTCTCATATGATTTCTGAAGGTTTTCATTTCTTAATGCCTCTAATTCTTGTCTCATCTTTATTATTTCATCACTCTCACATGATTTTTCTCTTGTTATAGTCGCTATAGCACTATCACTCTTACTTTGAGTTGGGAAAAGAAATGGGTTTGTGCTTACTTCCCTTTGAATATTACTCGCAGTACTATTAAATGGCCTGGGGCTTGTATTCATTTCTCCCTGGTTTAAACTCATAGCCTGGTTTGAGGCTAAATAATTATGAGACGTGACATCCCCAAATGAGCAGGTATCAATATTTGTAGATGCAACAGACCAAGTGGGAATAATTGGACTAGCTAATGTGGTAATTCCCCTACTAAGTGAATTGGACCCCTGTGGTATACGAGATCTGTCTCTTAAATTATACATTTTACTTTAATTGCTAAATGAAATCAAGAGTTTCAATTTACTAATCAACTTGGATTAAACTTTATCCTTGTTAATCTTGTAGTTTTTCAGAATTATTCAACTTAGATTACTTTTTATCCTTGTTGAAATAGAAAAACAATTTCCTATGTCTTACTTTTAAAACACCTTTTAAATTATGAATATATCCTTATTTTGTGAAATAGACTATATAAATAACAAATTTGAAATAGACTATAAATTTTTCAACTTTGACCTTTTCCAAATATTCTTATATTTACAACTTAGATTTATATTTATCCTTGTTGTAAAAGAAAACTTTTGAAATAGACTATTAAATATTAACTTTGAAATAGACTATAAATATAATTACTGGACGGTCTGGACCTATTTGAATTATTATGGTCTTACTATTTAACTTGGATTCAGATTTATCCTTGTTAAAATAGACTTCTAAATTTAAACTCAACTTGGATTAGAATTTATCCTGGTTGAATATGGTATTTACTTTTACTATATTTAAACTTTCAACTTAGATTAAAATTTATCTTTGTTGAATTGTACCCCTGAACTATTTAATTTCAACTTGGATTTATATTTATCCTTGTTGATATATATTAAATTTTAAATTATGATCTTTTCAACTTGGATTAGAATTTATCCTTGTTGATATAGATTCTGACTATCTATTATATTATACCCTTTTCAACTTGGATTAGTATTTATCCTTGTTGATATAGATTTTGACTAACTATTTTTTTTTTTTTTTTTCTTTTTCAACTTGGATTAGAATTTATCCTTGTTGATATAGATTTTAACTAACTATAATATTATTACTTTTCAACTTGGATTAGTATTTATCCTTGTTGATATATATTCTGACTTACTATTATATTTTATCTTTTTCAACTTGGATTAGAATTTATCCTTGTTGATATAGATTTTAACTAACTATAAAATTATTACTTTTCAACTTGGATTAGTATTTATCCTTGTTGAATTTAAAATAACTTAAATATATACTATAATTTAATTATATTCACCAACTGTACTATCTATTTCTCAGCCTTCGTTGAAGTGTCTTTTTTTTTATGTTTAGGTTTTTTTTTATGTGTAACCAAATATCATAAAATATGGACAGAAACACATGTATGTACTTAACAATTGCGTGCCTAATAAAATATTCACGTAGATTCTTAAAATTTTCTTAAGAAAGAAAACTAAATTCGCTGCCACCAGTGTAAAGATTGTTGCCAATCTTTAATTTAAAAACAATATCTTTGGTTTCTGGATATTAAATAATGACTAAACAACTTTTAAAAGTATAAGAGATTATTATTATCAATAATAATAAATACAGGTAAATGAAATACAATAGATTAAACGTTTGAATGAGTTTTTTGTGTATGCAAAATTACCTCTTGGAATCTTTGAAGATCTGTTTAAATTCGTTTCGTTATAAGAAAGATCCGGTTTTTATAGACCTAAGCACGCCTTATCCTTGCGTGTAATAATATAGTCCGTTGCCGGTCAAGGTTTATCATGTAAACAACTGTCAGTGCGTAAATAAATATGAATTAACAAGAAAGCAAACACGATGTCATAAGTTCCGACACCGATTCAACAATATAAAGCATGTAAATACAAGTAACTAAAGAAATGTAGAATTCATAACAAGCTAGAAAACAAAGATGTTATCCGAACGCCACATGTTCGCGGAATGTCGTAACGTTAAATCGGCAACTGTCAAATTTGCCGGGAAAGACGTTACGTTTACTAAAAGGTACTGCCGCGATATTTAACGTTCACAACAAAGGTCAATGCATACGCGAAAACATAGGTGAAATTAACATCTGAGAAGCCAAAAAATTTAATATCGGGTCATTACAAACACCTATTCTCAGAATAAGTGTCCACGCTTGTGAAATCCTTGTCGCTGATGCCCGAGGGGAGTATTACAGCATATATCTGTCAATTATTGTGATTTTTATACGAAGATATATATAATTTAATGATTTCAATCAATTTATTTGACTTGCCTACATTAGTTCAGTTAAATTTTAGTGTCGAAAGTACGCTAATTTCACCAAAAATGAATGTCGCCAGGCATAGGGCTATAATGAAACAACTGCCAAATAAAAACCAATCTATAGTTCTGAACAATGTAAACTGTTTTCTTGTAGCATATTAACGTTACAACAAAGTGAAAAAAACAGTTCTCATTCAAATATATACATTTTTTCAATACACCTTTTTTTCTGATGTCGCCGAAAACTATGTAATCTACGTTGTTAAGCTTAAAATTTATACAATTTTACTACATATAGTATTTAACGAATGTTAACTAGACCAAACTTATTTTAAAAGTATTGCTGTTAAACATATGTACAAACTTTGTCTTGAAATTCATTGAAATATTTTTTTTTACATTTTATGAAACCGAAAACGAGCGTTGCTATAAGCTTGTAAGTTACGTTATAGCGATTACTAACATAAGTATGTGAATTAATGCTTATTGTTTGCCTTAAAAGGTACACCTTATTGTAAAGACCAATTAAATACCCGGTGTTTTAGATTTGAGGCTTTAGAACTTGCTGAAAAATTGAAAATAGATGGTGGTTGTAATTTACGTTTTGTAAATTACGTTACCTGCTATACAATATGACAATAAAACGGGACGTTAGTACGGAAATTTTGACGTTATTCTACCGCCAGTGGTTCTTTGTTTTCATATTTCGTCTGACGTCATATAAGGAAAGCGTCATTTGACCTTCAAGGTTTTTCAAAATGAATATGAATGTGGAATACTCAGCTTAAATTCAGGTAAGGAGTTTATGTTGTCTTTCGTTGTGATTCAAGATTATATATAAAGTTAAATGCATATTTATCAAACCTTTTGTGATGCATTCATTAGAGGCTATAAGCATTTACAGCATGTATTTTCAATTTAAAAACACTAGAAAAATTGGTAATTTACGTGATCAGTAGTGTCCGAATGTTATGACTACAAATAAGGTACAAAGAAGTTAGCATCCCAAAAATTTATAAAAATAGACATAATTGTTCATGAATTTTGCAAACTTATTCCATTGTGTATCCAGATGTGTAAATATATTGCATATTTGCTCCTTTGAATCCCTGATAACGTAGCTTACTTATGGCTACAGAAAGGCTTATAATTTATAACATTTCTTTTGCTGTGTCAAGTCAAACATGTTTTGAAGGTAGCACTCCACAGTTAGAAAATAAAATTAAAAATGAGCCCCAAAATGTTTTATCATCTCCTATTTCTGGATTTCTAATACATTAACCTAACTGTTTGTGTTGTACATGTGCATATGTATGTAATCAGTATCTTCCATAGATTCAATTTTCCAAAGTTAAAAGGGTGAAAATTAATTCCTTTTATGTGTATCCATGGCAACATTCAGCATTTATTTACCATAAAATATTGCAAAAAGGGGGGTGAACATGTCATATATCCCCCCAAAATTTGGATCAAACTAGAATTTCAATGCCTTTGAGTGATACCTTTTTAGAAACTGTTTTCTTAAATCTTCCTAATGATCAAATTAAAAATGGGTGTCTTTCGCCTCATTTTTTCGTAAAATCCAATCACAAAGTTCGTGCGATAAAAAGTTGGAAAAAAACATTACAATAATTGCCGGACCAATGTATGGTATGGACATGCAAATACGGACTGTCATACAGAAAACAGCCTATATTACATACATTACATAACCTTGATGTTCATATAAACCCAATACAAAGGCTATTTTAATACTCAGCTATCCAAAAATGAATTTTATTGCACACTAGCTCTCATATTTAAAAAATCCACAGGGGCCAAAATGCGAAACTACACACCTAACTGTGGAGTGCTACCTTAAGGTGAAATTTTTCCCCTCCTGCCTCAACTTTTTTTATGTTTTCTGTGTTCTACTAGTTGTTACGATGAAAATGGTACCTTGGTTTTTAAAATTGGTTCAGTAATAAAGATTTTATGAAGGTTAGCAGTTGGTGTTGAAACGCGACAAAAAGTGATTTTAAAATAAATGCTGGATCATAGTGAAAAACTTCAAGTCTGTCTCATTTTTGGGGTAAATTTCTAAAACTTTTCCTTTTTTTTTATTTGAAATTATAAAATTAGCTTAAAAGAGGACAAATTGTACAAGTTTTAGGTGTTTGAAAGCACTTATAGGTAATTTTTGCTGTAAATAGCATACCTAACCTTGGTTTAGAAGCTCTCAAGCAGGGTATAAATTTCTAACAGTACTGGCATCATTAAATTTAATTAATGCCATATTATGATATAAAATCCTGCTAAAAATGTTTATTTGACTTATTCGCATTCAAAAATATAAAGCGATACATTCTGAGATTATCATATAAAGCGCAATCTTTGGTTACAAGGGCAAAGCTAACGGGGTACAAATTTAAGACCGCAACATGTCTAAGTGTCAAAATGTGTATATTTGGTTGCTAAGGACAGTAAACAATAAAATTAACATAAATTGCATTCCTAGCAGTTTTTTTACCTTCAGAACTAAAACAAGAACATAAAAGACTAAAGATTTGTGGTCAATTTTAACTTTAAAAGTGCATTTCTGTGCTTTCTGATGTGCCATAAGGTAGCACTCCACAGTTAGAAAATAAAATTAAAAATGAGCCCCAAAATGTTTTATCATCTCCTATTTCTGGATTTCTAATACATTAACCTAACTGTTTGTGTTGTACATGTGCATATGTATGTAATCAGTATCTTCCATAGATTCAATTTTCCAAAGTTAAAAGGGTGAAAATTAATTCCTTTTATGTGTATCCATGGCAACATTCAGCATTTATTTACCATAAAATATTGCAAAAAGGGGGGGTGAACATGTCATATATCCCCCCAAAATTTGGATCAAACTAGAATTTCAATGCCTTTGAGTGATACCTTTTTAGAAACTGTTTTCTTAAATCTTCCTAATGATCAAATTAAAAATGGGTGTCTTTCGCCTCATTTTTTCGTAAAATCCAATCACAAAGTTCGTGCGATAAAAAGTTGGAAAAAAACATTACAATAATTGCCGGACCAATGTATGGTATGGACATGCAAATACGGACTGTCATACAGAAAACAGCCTATATTACATACATTACATAACCTTGATGTTCATATAAACCCAATACAAAGGCTATTTTAATACTCAGCTATCCAAAAATGAATTTTATTGCACACTAGCTCTCATATTTAAAAAATCCACAGGGGCCAAAATGCGAAACTACACACCTAACTGTGGAGTGCTACCGAAAGCATGTAAACAACAGCAAGGGTGTTTATCGTTATTTTAACGGCTTCATTGCTATTTAATTTCCAAGTATCCTCTCATTTAACGTGTGCAAAATGTTATAACGTAGACTACACAACTTGATAACGTAGATTACGCATTCTTATTAAGAGTATATCAAAGAATTTCTACCATCATTTCAGATAGCTGGCTTTATAATGCTGTAGTTAATTTGTGTTCTGTTGATTTAATCAAATTTTATTTTATTTTCAGAAATGGGAAAATCAAAGGCTGAAATTCAGAAAGCCTATAGAGAGCGAAAAAAACAGAAAGAAGGAGAAGCTTATCTTAAAAAAGAAAGAGAAAGAGTCAAAGGATACTATGTGCCAATAGAAGAAAAGCCACAAAGAAAGGCAAATGAAAGGCGTAAAAAGGTTCGTGAATGGGTTCGACAACATAGGCTTAAGAAAAAGAATCTTACCAAAACAGTAGCTAATAATTTGGAGCAAACCAAAACAGTAGCTAATAACTTGGAGCAATGTTCAGAAATATCATCATCATCAGATGTCACATCTACAGTTAACATTGTGACTGAACAATTGATAGTTAAGTTACCGTCACTGGCTACAAAGAAAAGAACCAGAACTAGAGTAAATCGTGCCAACGCCAAACATAGAAGAACAATAGCAGACCTGACAGACAAAAATGAACTACTCAATAGAAAAATTAGGACCGTATCAAAGCGATATCAGAGATTAATAAACAGGGAAAAGAAAACACAAACTATCATAAGAAATCCTACTACATCATCCTCCTCCAGAAATAGCCCTTCTACACCAACATCAATTGCTCTGACACCTAGAAAAAGAACTATACAAGAAATCAGAGAAGAGGGTCTGACACCACATAAGGTTCCAAAAAAGATCCAGGAAAAACTACTCTTTGCAAATGTTATAACAGAAGAGATAGGGGCTGCTTGGAAATCAAATGGGTTGAAGGGAAAACACGTTTTGAAGAAAATTGTTAACGGAGAAATAATCAAGAAGTACAAGATGAAGAAAATGTTAGGCATCAAATCCGGAATAAGACGTCATCACTTCAAGGCCAAAGTGTGTTCCAACAAATTGCTCTCTTTTCCTTTATTGAGGAAGCGTGTAGAATCAAGAGAAATACTTCGTGGAGACGTCGTCACATTCTTAGAAAGAGACGATAATAGCAGAATGATGCCTGGCAAAAACGATAAAAAGAAAACTGAAACCGGTCATATACAAAAAAGAGTTCTTAACGACAGCATGTTATTTTTGCATCTCAAATTCAAAACTGAGTCACCGAAGAAAATTTCACTTGCTACCTTCTGTCGTTTGAGACCAAAGCATATATGCCTGACCAAACATTTAAGTAGAAATAAATGCCTCTGCCAAAAGCACCAAAACATGGCGTTAGCCCTTAAGAACATGAAAACGTCAGGTGCCAACGTAACCATCAATCCCGATGAATTTGTAAGGCAGCTAAAAGACAAGCCACTCCCAGAGATACTCTCAGAAATTCGAAATGAAAATGTCAGGTATGAACAGTGGAAAAAGGTTGAGATGGCAGATGGCAAAAAAAGAACAAAAATTGTTGAGAGAGAGGAAACAAGGGACAGCTTCATTTCAATTGTACATACTCAAGTTCGTGATTTTCAAGAACACGTGTCAAGAGTTCGACTTCAATACCAAGCCTTAAACAATCTGAAAGAAAATTTACCGTGTGAAAATGTAATCGTGCAGATGGACTTTGCCGAAAACTTTTCATGTACTTCAGCCGATGAAGTTCAGAGTGCATATTGGAATTCGAGTGCTGTTACCCTACATCCAGTTGTTGTTTATTTCAAGAACGAACAGAAGGAACTTGAACATAAAAACTATGTCTTCGTTTCCGACGATCTTGGGCACAACATAGGATCTGTTTATACCATCATTCAAAAGCTTTTGTCTGAAATAAAGAATCATGTCAATAATCTGAAGGTTGTTCACTACTGGACAGATAGTCCAAGTTCACAATATTGTAACAAGACGGCCTTCTACATTGTGTCTGATCATAAAAATATATTTGGTGTCAATGCCATTTGGAACTTTTTTGAAACCGGGCACGGAAAAGGGCCATGCGATGGCATTGGGGGAACATCAAAACGTACCACAGACCTCGCCGTCAGACAAGGAAAAATAACAGTACAGGATGCACCTGAGTACTTTGAAAGAGTGCAAAAGCACCACACGAGTGCTAAATACATTTATTACAATTCAACAGAATGCACAGATAGCAGGTTAGAGATTTCAGAGTTCAACAAACACATAATTCCATTGAAGGGAACAATGCAGGTCCACTGTGTGGTTGGTGTATCTAAAGGTATAGTCAAGACGACCGTGACTTCCTGTTACTGTGAGGAATGTTTGATAGGTAATTTCCATGATTACTCAGAGTCAAACATATTGAAAGGAGAGAATGCTGGTCGTGTTGTAGTACCAGAAAAAGAGGCCAATATAAATCAAAATGAGCATGTTGAAACAGCTGAAGTCGAAGCTGACAGGATTGAGATAACCATCGCCGTCGACCAATTTGTTGCGGCAATATATGATAATGCATGGCACGTTGGAAAAAAACCAGACATCGATGAAACTGATAAAGAATGTCAAGTTAATTTTTTGCGGCCAAGTCAAGGAAGGAATACTGGAAATCCTTTGTATAAATGGCCAAATCCAGAAGACAAAATATGGTTACAGGTCACAGACATATTGTGTAACATTAGAGAGCCCAATAAAGTTGGACGGAGTGGTCGAAGCTTTGAAATTGATCCTCAGGACTATAGAAATGCCTGTAGTTTGTTACAGTTAAGATCTAATACTTAAACAGATGCTTAAAAACTGAAAATCAAGAAAGAACGTTCTTTTTTTATAAAGTGTAATTTACGTTATATTTGTAAAACATTTACAGTTTAATGATAAAACACCCAAAATGTTGTTACAATATTTCTTTTTTCATACATTTTGAAAGAATTCAGGAAGAAGGATGAAACAATCCTGATTATGAGAGAATTTTTCTTTGTAAGATACGTTACAGTTTTGTGTAATTTACGTTATTGTTTCATTGTTGGCAATCCAAGTTTGTTATGAAAACATTTTAAAAAGATGTGTAGTAATTATTTTTTCATCAGATGAGAGGCAATACACAACATGTAGAGTGTTTGCATACACTGAGCATGTTTTTTAATACTGAAAATGTAAGCTGTCATATTATTGTCATGTTTTATACCAAATTTTTATCAGTTTATATTTCGATCCAATGTTTTTTTTTAATAGGAATTTTGAGGAGAAACTTTTACAGTTATTTGACTGTATTATTATCAGTTTATTTAGCCATTGAAAACTATTCAAATTTACAAAATATGTTTGAACTATTCATTTGAATCTATGCATAAGTACCTGAAACGTAGATTACAGCATACTCTATACCCATATTTTGGCATTGTATTTTCTTTTTTATTTCTATTGGTTGAGATCTGCCGTTTTGCTTTTTGATTTGTTGTATGCTTATGTTTGAAATAAAATATAAATATTGATGTTTGTTACAACTTTTTGAATTAGAAATTATTTTCCAACCGTGGACACTTATTCTGAAGATTTTGTTTATTTTTAGGATTCCCCTCCAAATGGATATCCCGCTCCATTCTTTAAGAGTAAAACTTAGACATTCATGTATTTAAACATGTTTAACTTTTTTTGTAATTTCGATGTTTCATATTCCTTTAAGGGCACGCTTTATTCAATAATTATTTATGTGATTTGACAACATTCTGTGTAATGTAATCTATCTATAATTGTCACTGCTGCCATTGTTAAAATATACATGTAATTTAAATACAGAAAGAGACAAAATTGCAAATCACATAATAGTATGTATGTAAGCTTAGTTCTAGTTGAAAATTAAAATAACGTCAAAGAATAAATTTTTACGAGATCATTTCGTGACTTCATGTCGAATCAACAAGAAATAAATTTATTTGAAACAAGTCATCCATATGAATGTTAAGGCGACAGTTCTATCTGTATTCCTTTTCCAGAAAGAGAACATCTCTTGACAAACAATGCGTAAAACAGCCAGGAGAAAAGGCCCCGTACAATCGTGAAGTGGTATCAGAGGGTTTGAAGTTCTTTGTTGTCATTTCTTTTAAAGCACCATTTAGAATTTGTGTAAATTCTGTTGAACCTATTTTACCAGTCTCTATATGTTCCTTGATTTGACTGTAAAGACTAGTTAATAACCAGCCACCGGAAGAGGAATTCCGAACAGCAAAATTATCTACAAAAATATGAATATTCTTATATAATGCAGGCAGCAAACAAACAACGCAATTAAAGAGACATGCTATAATGACTTAAACATAAAAACAAATTATTAGTGATACGTGTACACACACAAACGATATTTTAACTCAAACACGTGAGCGATTTAATTAATTTTATAAAGATCTCTGATTTCTTAATGCTCATTTGACGCGAGTTTCGATATGAATTTCTATCAGAAGCACTTGTGAGCATCTATTTTTATAATTTCTATGTAAAAGTTATGCCAGAGACGCAACGTTTAGTTCAATGTTGAACAATAATTGTCCTTTGTGCCACTTGATTTAGTTTTAAAAGAGATTGACAGCACATATATTCCAATGAATTCTACAGATCAACAAACAACAATTTTTAATATCAAATAAGTATAATGCAAACTGTCACGCAAAAACGAGGTGGGTACATGTAAATGTTAAACAAAGATCTGCCACAGATACTCAATTCCTAAAAGGACAAAATCAGGTAAAAAATTATAAAGTTTTGGGTACTGCTTCGTATTTTCATGTTATGTACTTACTTGATAAGGAGGCGAACATCAGTAAAGTATCTTCAGGACATTCGACATCTGTGACCTGGTGAACTAGTTGTCGTCTGCTGAGATACGTGTCTGCAGTTGACATGTGTCTTGTATCCAGGTTATCCTTTTCTGTTATATAATTGACATCAACATTATCGGTTATCTTAGAGTCAACATGCATATCCTCAACATTATCAATACCATATGGCGGCTGTTTTCGTTCTGTTATTGTTAGTATGTGCCCACTGTCCATTCCCAAAACGGTAGTATTACTAGTTCTACAAGCCTGAAATTTATTTAAAATAAAATCACATAACATGACAAACTATAACATAGCGATATCATTGGGTGAGTAAGAACAAAATACGCTAATAATTAAATGACATATAACATATAAAAAAGGTGTGGTATGATTGCCAATGAGACAAGTCTCCAAAAAAAGACCAAACAACACAGAAATTAAGGTAATATATCTGTGTAAACTGTTGATAACACAACGACAAGCAAAAATAAAAAAATATAGTATGAAGTGGACTCAAACGTCTGTCTTGGTCACATAATCATTATTGTTATAGTAATAAATCTGAAGGTTATAAATTGTGTATTCTACAAATCAGATATACGGATTACGTTCTTTTCATATACATGTACTTTTTATGATATAACACTAAAGCCATATCGGGAGGGGTCTGTTGTACTTGATTTTCCTATGATGAAGACAGTTTAAATAATTGAGGTCTGGAGTTGGCATGTCAGTAACTGCTAATATTCCTTTGTTAATTTATGTATCATTGTCATTTTGCTTAATACTTTCTTTTGTTACATATTCTGACATCGAACTCGGACTTCTTTTGAACTGAGTTTTACTGTGTGTTTGTATATCCTACATTGGATAGATGTTATGTGTGTGTGGAGTGTAGTGTGACGTCAATTTGTGACACAACACATGGTTATTTGGAATAGTAGTTTATTCAAGCCCGTCTGGACCAGTGTCCATAACGGACGGTCTCCTCTATACAGTAAAATACACAAGTATATATACAGAATATAAACATTATCAAGGTTTCTATTAATTTGACCATTATAGTCTTAAATTAAAAGATACAGGGATGAATATCTATTAAGTTGACTCTAATTGACATGTTTTGGCCAACCTGGAAATTAATGGTCAAAGAATACACGCATGTCCAGTGTTTTAACTAATTGTTATTGCTACATGTCTCCACATGGTATGCAATACACGTATGTCCAGTGTTTAACTAATTGTTACATGTCACCTCATGATCTGCATGTAAATATTTCATATGCAGTAGCGGTCAATTGAACAACCTTTTTACAAGGTCATGATTTTCTTAATAGATATTCCCCTGTATTTATTTTATTCAATTTAATAAACATTTTAAGAATATATAATCATCAATATAAATATAAATATATTTTATATATATTTATATATATATTTTTAGCCTATCATATTGTCACATTCCTCCCTTTCTTAAGAAATATAATTTATATTTTAGTTAAAATCGGTGACAATATGAATGCTTGCAAATTTCTCTAAAAACAACAAAAATATTCATAAATAAAATCATTTCAAAAGTTCAACAACATCTAAATGTTCAGCAATGTATAGTTCATACAATTCTTGTGTGAATAACTAAGTTCGTAACATCAACTATTGGAACTTCTTATTCCTAGAAAAAAGCGCAACCATCAACTGCTGACCGTCTTCATAACCCCGACTCCAGTGAACTGCTCCTCTGATCGTCGTTGTCAACTCCAACAATCCATTTGTTTATCTGCGACACCAATTCCCGTCATTTAGAAGTTCTGCAATCATTCCGACTTGCATGTGATCCACCATCCGTCGTTTATAACTTCGACTTGCATGTGATCAACCATCCGTCCTTCATGTGATCCACCATCCGTACTTCATGTGATCCACCATCCGTCCTTCATGTGATCCACCATTCGTACTTTATGTGATCCACCATCCGTACTTCATGTGATCCACCATCCGTCCTTCATGTGATCCACCATCCGTCCTTCATGTGATCCACCATCCGTTGTTGATTTACTCCTAACTGACCTAGCTTACCTACTCTGTTAATTCAGAGTCCCTGACTAGGTTGCTCAGTTATCACCGGCTGAAAATTACAGGCAAATCTACCTGTGATGCTGTAGAACAATTCCCTCTACCAATATAGTTATGTGATCGTATAGTTTTATGTACATCTAAACGTCTGCGTTGTGTCCAATGATCAAAGCCAATATCCAATACTGGATAATGGTTCTTAGTGGCTGGTTCTAGTAATGGTGCAGAAGCTATTTCAACATCTCTGTAGGCAGTACCATCGCCCTCAACATCAGTTGACACCATTTGATTGCCACCAAGGTATCGTGTGACTATTTGAATCTCTCTATTACTAAATTCTCTTGGCTAAACACCTATTATTAAACTTAAGAATATTTTGATAACAAATACCTATAAATATAGCAACAAAAATAAATTAATGAATTAATGCATTTACTTAATTTGATAGTTCAAAGTCGTCCTCAAGTTTTAACTGCTTCAATTTTGAAAAATAAAGTATCGATATGTTATCTATTTAAAATAAGAATAAAAAAATTAAACTCAAATACAAAAACAATAAACTAATAAGATAAACTTTTTTCTAGTATTAGTACTGAAGAATTGTTTGATAAAGGTTTGACATTCAACCAACTCTTTCCTTCCTTTTTCATAAACAAAGCTGTGATTCAGAGATTTCTGATATTTATAGGATTTCTAAACAATAAACAATTTTTCAGCGGTCCATCTGAAGCGAGAATTAGAATGATTGATCAAAACAAAATTATTTTATATACACATATATTTATTTAAAACAATCATCATGAAGCCTACATCTACGACATGTTAGTCGTTCATTTTATTAAGATAACTAGAAATGTTTGAGAGAAAACTTAAACTTAATTCGTCTTTCTTTTCAGACTTTTTAACAGTTCGTTTAGTTTTCTTTGGTATTCTAACTTCATCAACATATATATTTTGACTACTTTCTACACTTTATCTCTCAGAAAAAAAAATCATTTGTCATCTCATTAAACGGGGAAGTTATAGATGACCTTATGTTCCTCTATGTTTTCTCATTTTTCTTGGTTTGCTAATTTTCTTTTAATTTAATCAGCATCCCATTAAAATATTTGCGGAAGATGTATCGCGTCATATTTGTTTATAACGATTAATCATATGATACTTATTTCCATATTTTTAAATCCTTAATTGTTTTCTTATGAAAACATTTTCATTTTTAACCCATATAGCACAGATTTATGTACTCTTTAAATTATCCTATATTTCATCTATCGCTCAATACTTTTAAAACTTATAAATCCTACATTTCCCTAAGAGTGGACTTACCAATTATATCAATTTTAATCATTTAGGCGCTATTTTCTGAAGATAGGTCCGTCATTCTTTAAAAATACCACAATAACTGTGCGAAAATAAAGGTTTGGATTCTAAATACCATAGAATATTTTGTTTCTCTAAACAAATGTGCTTAAGCACTAACCAAACTGCGTCAACCATATTTGAACAACCATATGATTATAACATCGCAGAAATACCCTTAAATCCGTCGCCAAAAGTGTTCTTATGAAACTTTCTTATACCAATGTATAAAGGCGCGTATATTTTAGAATTACAGATTGTCTCTTAAGAAAACAGATCAAAATATGAATCAAAAATTAAATTATTATATTCAAAATCAAGATATATTTAAAAATGTTTTGATATTATCATTATTCATGCATTTAAATACTTTAAAATATAACCAACATCTTTAAAATATTTTTACCTATTGTTATTTAATTCTTAAATATTAATATTCAAGTGTTGTTTTTTCTTATTTAAATATCTATTCTGTCTTTTAAAAAACAGCATATAAAAACTTCTCATTATATCATTACAATATGTACGCCAAACTTATATATTGACTTATACTATCAAATACCTACAAAGTTGCCAGTCTTTTATATTGACTAAAACAATCAAATACCTATCATAAGTACCTTCACCCTTATGATAATGATTACATAAAAAAATATCACCTTCACCATTGATTTATAAGAAAAATAAAAAAAATATCTACATTTCGCTTAAAAAAAATATTATCTAATAAACATTTTTTTTAATGAGTTAATCAGCATCTTGATCATGAACAAATGTGCTCACATCTGATACACCTATTCCTAATTTGTCTGATTTTGAACCATCAAAGCTTTCAATCGAATTCATGCCTTTTTTAAATACTTTTTGAGTGAAACTTTGTACTTGTGTTTTTAAATTTTGAAAAACAGACCCTGCATTAAATTCTTGTCTAGCCACTTTGAGAAATTAAGTAAAGAGTATCAAATAAAAAGTCACTTTACCTTAATATCCTTTGGTCACGGTTAACCAAAAATAACCACATGTGACACAACACATGGTTATTTGGAATAGTAGTTTATTCAAGCCCGTCTGGACCAGTGTCCATAACGGACGGTCTCCTCTATACAGTAAAATACACAAGTATATATACAGAATATAAACATTATCAAGGTTTCTATTAATTTGACCATTATAGTCTTAAATTAAAAGATACAGGGATGAATATCTATTAAGTTGACTCTAATTGACATGTTTTGGCCAACCTGGAAATTAATGGTCAAAGAATACACGCATGTCCAGTGTTTTAACTAATTGTTATTGCTACATGTCTCCACATGGTATGCAATACACGTATGTCCAGTGTTTAACTAATTGTTACATGTCACCTCATGATCTGCATGTAAATATTTCATATGCAGTAGCGGTCAATTGAACAACCTTTTTACAAGGTCATGATTTTCTTAATAGATATTCCCCTGTATTTATTTTATTCAATTTAATAAACATTTTAAGAATATATAATCATCAATATAAATATAAATATATTTTATATATATTTATATATATATTTTTAGCCTATCATATTGTCACAAATTTTCACTGAACTTGCACACAATTTGTTTAGGGCCAGCTGAAGTCCACATCCGGGTGCGGGATTTTCTTGTCGTGTTGAAGACCCATTAGTGATTAGTAGTTTTTCGCTGTTTTCTGTTCTTCAGTCCGCTTGTTGTCTCTTTGACAGATTCCCAATTTCCATTCTCAATTTTATGTGATTTTTCAGCTTACCTGAATAAAGAAGAATTTCGGTTTATCTCTGAGTCCTTCACAGTTGTCTTCATTGAACATTTCTACAATGTCTCTCGTTTTTACACATTGTCCATCAGAGCCAACAATTACATGTTCTTTGATAATGACATTGTTTTTAGTTTCAATTTGCATTTCTTCTCCATGTGAAGCAATGACACAGACAAAACAATCAGATTTTTCATGAATTTTGGACTGGGAAACTGAAAAAAGAATAGATGAAGAATTAAAGCAAGTGATGTGTCTCATCCCTTTTAATAACATATGACTCCATGGTAAACGTAAACAAATCTGGAATCCACAGGCGTTCACAGATATTCGTATTTTTTACTGACATATTTTTTCACGACTAAACATGTTGATAAATTACAAATAAATGTTCCGCAAGAAATTATTTCCCTGAAATTTAAAATAAGATTAATGCATATCGAGGTTTGCACTCAATATCGTGAAGCAATATCTTAAAATTGATATACCACTTTAACAGCCTCTTTCGTAGTTCTTGAACACCGCGTTTTAAACGACATGTCAAAATTTACAAATAGCTGAAATTTGTAGATAGCCATAACTACGAATTTCATCATTTTCGTAACAGCAAATGTCAGTCGTCCAATCATCTCTGTTCGTTATAGACCTCTCTCTAAAAAATTACCATAAATGTCTTATCAGGTCCATGGTATGCCAAAAACGAAAAAAATGTGAAAGTTCCAGTTAAGAAAAATGCATCAATTCACAAAAAAAACATCTGCAGGAGTGCTGGTATAGGTCATACTATATATGCATAGAATGACAGGTGTATGGTAATTTGAAGGGGGTAATAAAAACCCTAATTCTTATAAGAAAAAAAGCAGTATAAATAACCAAAATCAGTGAAAAAAATGGGAAAATCCATTCAAATAAATAGATTTGTAAAAGTTTATAATAAACCACAGAACAATCTACCGCGAGAAAGGGTCAAATAAGTTTTTAACAGTTAAAAGATTATACATATAAGTTAAAGAAATTAAATACGTATATGTATATATTCCTGTAACTCAAACACTTTTCTTCTAAAACAGTGATTTTACCGAAGTGATGTTACTCCTATGTAATTTCACATACTATTTGTCTTTACCCTGGTCAAGACTGAACCTTGGGTTAATTTTTCTTTCGATTTCCCCCCTCACTAATGAAAATGCGTATGGGTCGCATTTTTGCAGTGTATTACAATATTTTCTCGATTTTTTTCCGTCGGACTTTAGTAGAGTCTCGAAAGCAAAAAGTCGATGACCTTTTCTTTTTAATCATTTATGTAATTTTGAGGAATACCCAAACAGTTCCATCGAAAATGTAATACATGTATATAATCGACTCAGATAATCGATGATGCATACTACAAGTAGTTTAAGCTAGTTCCTGGAACCTCGATCCAGTTCAAATGCATGAGGTTTCATAGACTCCAGTATTTTGATACTTTGTGTATACGAGTGAAAGGTATACAACAGATTTACTATTTTTATGTGATTCATCAACCTTACCTTTTTGTATCGTGTCAAATATTTTTCTTCCAGTCAAATTTCTTTTAGCATCAACTTCAAAACCTAATTTTGTGAATATCTCCTGCATTCGGATAAAATCTCCACTATCCCCAGGTCGGTCTTTGTAACCAGAAAATTTGTCAAATACTTCATTGTGAATCAGAAGTGCTATTCCACGTCTCTCGTTGTTGAAATCGTACACGAAGCCTTTGTTAGACATATCCATTGACCTAGTACCACAAATGGAAACAAGTTACTATGTTACTATTTTTAGAACCAGTCTTACTTTATGCCAATGATTTTTAATTTACGAACATGTTTATAGGAAATCAATAATCCATGTTTACCGTGCAGACGATTGAACACCTGGTTTAAATGCATGCTATGTAAACATATATAACATGTATAAATTATAAATTGTACATTTAATATTAACATATTCATGTAAACAAACATGATTTGAGACGAATAAATTAAAACACTATTAAATTTTATCAAAGTAAACGGTTACTGACGACACACAATATCCACATTATCCTCACAAGTCTTTACAGTTCATACGATCTAAAGAGCAGTCTTTCTGAGCAATCTAGTTCACTTTTTATTTTTAAATCAAAAAGGTTGTTTGTTATGTTTGTTTAATATGGCAATGCTATTTGAATCGAATTGTTTAAACTTATTGACATATGTGCATATTGCACAGCCATATTGCATCTCCCGCATGACACTTTTCATAATACAATTTTCGTATTTCTGATATATAATAATAGTATCATTTGGCAATGTTTGGAGGTGAGGTGTCGTTGTAGTGGCATGTATTTTTACCAGATTCTTAAAGTATTGCCAAATGAATCTACGAAATTGTTTATTTTTATTTTCTCTTGATATTTTTGTTAACTTATATTTAAAGATATTGACGGAAACCATCTCCAAATCTGTAAATAAAAGTGTTTTTTTATATTTTGAATTATGAGTGAAGCATAACATTATATACATTAACTTTTTATGGTATTCTACTAAAGAGATAAATTGCTGATATGATTATGATGGTTGACAAAATTCTTACCTGCGTGTATAGTATGTGATTTGATTTGTAACAGGAAATACACATTGAGTTGTGTATTATGTGGATGACAACTTGTGTATGCTGACTAAGATGCTTATGATTAACATGTATAGTTAATATCGCCTTGAGCATGTAATCATGATTACGTTGAATGAACAAGTAAGATACCTATAGACTACTGGCAAAATAAATGAATAAAAAACGAGTATTTTTTCTGTTTTTGTAAGAGGATATAGGAATGGTACGGTACCAGGGAAAGGATAGGCACCGGTTTTTTTTAAAGTTTGGTATGGGTCATTTTCAAAAAATGTCGAATTTTCAGTACACCCATGCTTTTTTTTTTTTTTTTTTTTATTTCTAATGGAAATTTCAGTTGTAATGGTTTAAATGAAAGCTTCTCGGATTTGTGATTCAGAACATTGATAATAAACACACCTTACATCTATTTTGATAAGATTAAACTGCATTTAAGACCGATTTTGGGGGTATTTGTCTGCGTACAGTGTCAGAAAAACACATTTCAAATTATATTTTTTGCGATTTTCTGATCGCCTTGATATCTGCAAAAGAGACTTTTTAAGAACGTTGAATATTACTCTAACGAAAAATCGTAGCTTCTTTATCATTGTATGTAACATATTATCTACAAACTAAATTGAATCAGCGTACAGGAGGTTCATGTCTTTCCTGTTACCGCTACTTAAATCAGCCGTTAAATTATTCTCCCTATGAATATTGAATCAGTCAGTGTTGATCTCAATAGTGCAAAGTAATCTTTACATTTAAAACGCCTCGTTTTTTGAACGACAGTGTAGAGAAAGGAAATTTCAAGACATTTAGTGAAAAAAAGAGCGTACTTTTTTTTCATTTCTATGCTGTTACCACCAATTTTGATTAATTACACCAACAGTATACTTGTGAAAAGTGCAATAACGTGTTGGAAATCTAAATGCACAGTAGAAAAACGTAATCACTTCACCAAAAACTATTTCGTTGTTTGAACTCATCTTAAGGTTATAACGTCTTAATCTTCCTAATTAAGCATTCGCAGGTGCAATACTGATATCGGTATCAGGATAGACAAAAGGGTAACAGAATAGACTTTTATATAGTGATATATCAGAAACGTACGTTCCTGTTTCCAATGAAATACAGAGAAAAGTAAACTAACTTATGAGGGATTTACTTGATGTTGGGTTTATTTGAAAGGGTGAAAAAATGCCGAACAATATGAATTGATATCTTAGACTTGCATTACTGGTGGTAATTTTTACAACCTTTGAAAACCAATTTTTAGAGGCATTTTTCAGTACAACCTGGAAAATGGGCAAATAATCTATTATATTACAGAATGAATATATATATAGAAGTTTATTATCTTGAAAACCATCTAATTGACTACGTAAAACAAGCTTAACATTTTATCTAAACCTTTTCTTAATAACCCAAATTTCTTTTGAAAATGTTAACAGGATAGACAAAATAATGTACCACCGATCAAAAAATGTTTCAACATATTCTTGTTTGACATCATTAAGATAGCATCTTTTAATATGTTGTTCTTAAAGAACTGTTTGTTTTGATTTGCTTATGTAGAGGGTTGTTTGAATAAGTAACTTTTAATCATTTATTCTATTTCAAAATTCGACATTTTTTGAAAATGACCCGTATAATAGACACAAAAAAGTTTTGATTTTATAGCTTAACCTTTTGGGCAATATGTAAAAATGACAAAAAGTTAAGGTTTACAATACGTAAAATGAGTCAAATTCATTATAACTTTATTTTAGTTATTACAGGCAAAAGGTGTCACCAAGGGGATATCTTGTGCTTCGTGTTTTTTCACCCAGAGACTATGTAATCAGGAACTTTTTAAAAAAATCTTTCCCGATAGCAATAATTATATATCTATCATTAAATGTAAGTTTTCCTACCATTCAGTTTTATACCACACGTACACTGTTTTCTAAATTGAGCTACACAGGCAAATTTTGTTCACTTGGAATTAATATGAAATTAATGGAATTTCACGTGAAAAACATTTCACGTTAATCGAGCTTATACGCAAAATATTTCACGTGAATTTCACATGAATTTCACGTAAAATTAACGTGAAAAATTAAAGTGAACTTCACGTGAAATTCATGTAAAATTCACGGTATGTGTTTAACGACTGAATCGCCACTCTGAAAAATGGCTACATTTTTCTATTTACACCGGGGGGAATGAAATAATATCTTTCAAGCCTTACATATACTAGAGGAGAAGAGGGGTTGGTGTCATCCAAAATTCCTGAATAAAATAAAGCTTTCCCTGATCACGAACAGTTTTAAATTATTAATTCCCTAGTCCCGATATAATAAGGGCAATTCCAAATTCCCTGCGAAAATAAAGACCCCATCCAGATTCCCACAAAAAAGTTCTACAACAACGAATATCATCATAAAATGCAATAAAATTATAAAAAAAGGGGCCCGAGTAGTCTTTCAAACGTTTCTGTGTACATAACATTTTAAATCTAAGTGGTCTGATATGTCTTTCAAACAGGTCCGAGTTGGCAAAAACTTCGTCCGACTTGTCTTAAAGACTAGACGGAATGGTTTTGGTCGGACTTGTCTTTGTTTTTAGTTGTCATGTAGTCCTCCCGTCCTTCGTACTAATATCCACAAATCCACAGTATCAAAGCTTCGATTGTGTGTTTATTATTTAAGGTTCCAAGATCAATATATATTTATGAGTATATTTTAAAATTGCAATTATGATACTAAGATTGTTGCGCATTTTGATTGATTGGTTGTTGGTTGCTTATCGTCCAGTGGCAAATATATTTCATGCATGTTCAGGACGATCGTAGCGCATTTTGAGTGCAATTGCATAAAACCTAAACAACAATGAATAATTACAAAGCATTGAAATTTAAACGGATGCAACATTTTACTCAAATATATGGGCAGTAATAAATCTAAATTGACCTGAACAGCTACGAAAGATCAACTACTATCTGCACTAGAACGATTTAAACAGTTCTACTTTTCTAAAAACCCAGGGTTTGAAATTCCAGAATCATTATGATGAATGTGTTAATTTTTTTTCAACTGCATATATTGTGGTAAATTTGAAGTGAATTAATTGCATGACATAAAACAGTTTAATTTGCAATAACTATAAAGGCAAAATTGAAAATTGACTTTAACGACAATGTGAAGAGTAGAATATCATTTTTATTTTATTTATAAAACAATACATGTAAACTTGTTTTGAAATGCGTTTTATTTTCACTTATGTATATCATTGAAATTCCAATACTTCTAGGTTTCACCAATACTCATATTTTCACGCTTTGAGTGCATGGGCATTTGATTATATTTGTATGTTTTGGTTTTTATGTTTTACCAATCAACAACAGTCTGAATTATCTGTAATTGATACTTCTAAAGGAAAATGATGAAATAAGCCATTCAGAAAATAAATATTATGTTCCACCATTACTGCCTCTACTGAATCATATGATAAGGGGATATTAAAGTCTTAGTTTTAAAGATATTTATAACGATGTTCATTGCTTAATTTTTAATAGCCAGTAACACCTACCTTAGACTGTATAAAGATATAGAGAGATATCAAATTTTACAGGATCGCATATTAGTATACCAAGAAATGTGTTATCAAAAAGATAACTTCTCTACTTCATTTTGACCTTTTTATCCGAATGCTACGTAACAGGGTTATAATCTTTAACCCGGTTGTTGACGTACAACTTTACATCGTTGTGACCCTTATATCTTTACATCACCACATCTGATAATAATATTCATTGTTTTATTACTCTGTTACTTCACCGCCTCAATTTTCAAGCCGTTCAGTCAATCAGGATTCTCAATTGCTACTAATGTTTAATCAGTGTTAGTTATTGCAAATTTGATCTTACTCCTTGTTCGTGTCCTGTTTTAGAGGAGTGTCACTGCATCCTTTTTTCCCAAATGCAACCTTTTATGTATTTCCCCCACTTTCAACGTCCCCCAGCTTTCACCCACATCCCCTATTTTGTTGCCCCCTTTATTCCTCGTCCCAAACATTTTACAGGAGTTATTGGATTTATTAGTTTTTGTACATTTTAAACTATTGGAACACATTGGGATAGCATCTCTTCTGAGACCAGCTGTTGGATTTGTTCAATTTTTTTTAGGGTGATATATGTACTTCCACCATTACGTTTTGATTAAACAAATTTATGTCGATTTTATTTCGATTGAAAAACAAATAAACATCCTATATAAAAAAAGAAGATGCGGTATGATTGCCAATGAGACAACTATCCACAAAAGACCAAAATGACACAGACATTAACAACTATAGGTCACCGTACGGCCTGCAAAAATCAGCAAAGCCCATACCGCATAGTCAGCTATAAAACGCCCCGATAAGACAAATTGAATGTAAAACAATTCAAACGAGAATTCAATTGAAATTCCATTTTACAAATTCTGAAATTCAAAATCACCTAGTTATGACTTAGAGTAAAGATATTTGATTGAACAAAATAAAGAAATATCATTTCACAAATTAAGAAATGTAGAGTTTCATGTAACGAACTAAGAAATTATGTTAACAAGAAATTGCATTTACATATTAAGCAGTTTAAAACAAAATACATGTTACAAATTAAGAAATAACTTTTTACAAATTATGAAATAACAATTTACATATTTACAAACATATAATTATGGCGGATATTTCCTTCCAGACACTACAAGTACTGACTTCCTATAGTTGTCAACTACATGTACGTATACAATGGCATATGGTGTGAAAATATCATGTATTTATTTTTACTAACGTTTACATCATGATCAAACGAAGGATATTTTATGTTGCTGTTATGTGAAATATTTAACTGCACATCTGAACATATATATAAGGTAAAATATGAGTCCCTTTTTTATTATCTATAAGAATACACAAAATTCTGTAATTTGTTTTTTGAAAATTGTGACATATAATTTTAATATAATTTAAACTGTAGTTGAAAAGCGAAAACCGCTTCATGTGTATTTTTTTGTGTCACTGACCAATTTCTAAGTCGCACAATAATGTCAAACTTTTTGAAAAAAATGTTTTTAAGAACTTCAAACCCCTTTTCGTCTCGCCTTGACGGAGTCAAAAAGCGAGACATAGGTATGCTGTTTCCGGCGTCAGCGACGGCGTCAACAACGTATTGGTTTGTGATTAGATCTAGTTTATGGCGAATCACAAGTGATAGGTCAATCATGTTTCGTATGCAGTTGTATAGGCATTGGCACATCTCATTTTCATGGAGATTATTTGTCCCTACCCCCTGAGTCATGGTCTATTGACTTCAAAACTTTTTTTATTTTACATGTATTAGTTTGTGATTAGGTCAGTTTATGGGGAACCACAAGTGGTAGGTCAATGATATTTGATATGCCGTTGTAGAAGCATGGTTATATGTCATTTCCATGGAGACTATTTGGCTCGGCCCCTTAGTCATGGTCTATTGACTGTTTTTTTTCCTTTATAAGTTATCATGTATTAGTTTGTGATTAGGTCAGTTCAAGGGGAACCACAAGTGGTAGGCCAATGTCAATTAGTATTCAGTTGTAAAAGCATTGGCACATCTCGTTTCCATGGAGAATATTTGGCCTCGCCCCTAAGTCACTGTCTAATGACTTTGAAACTTATCTTAGTTTACATGTATAAGTTTGTGATTAGATCACTTTAAGATGAACTGCTAATGTTTAGTCAATGATATTTGGTATGCAAAGGAGTAGGTCCGGTAAGACCCCTTTTTGGCCCCAAAATATAACAGTTTTACAAAATTGTTAAAATGTAAACTTTTAGTTATTTATTAGACAGTTGAATGCTTCTGCTACATAAATATGGGCTGTTTTTTGACAATACAATGCACATATATCAGGTTGTAGCACCATTAAGTCATGCGAAATTACTGAAATCTTCAAAATTCTATCATTTTAGTTAAATTTTAGACAGTTTCCGTGTAAAACGAAAGTGGCCGCATTCGTGTTCATCCTTAATATTGAAATGTAAGTTGTATTTTATGATAATACATAACATATATAAAGGTTGTGGATGAACACGGATGCGGCCACTTTCATTTTTGACAAAAACCATCTGAAAAGTGACGTTTTTTGGCATCTTTTAGAGATTTCTCATATTTGAGCTTGAATCGGATCGTTTTTAATGACTAAATTAGTTAAAATCTTTCACAAAAACTAATTGAATCAAGTGAAATAGACACTTAAGTGTTTAAAAAGTAGTCAAAATCTTTCGTCAGATGAAACTGAAATTTGAGGCCAAAATGAGTCCTTACCGGACCTACTCCTTTATTGGCATTTGCTAGTATTGTTTCCATGGAGATGATATAGCCCCACCCCCTCTTCATAGTTCATTGACTTTGAAACTTTTACATAGTTTACAAGTTAATGTTTGTATTTTGGTCTGGGAACAACCTATAATAAGTCAATGGTATGTGGTATGCAGTTGCATTAGCATTGGCACATCTCATTTACATGGAGATTGTTTAGCTATGAACTCAGTCATGGTTCATTGACTTTGAATATTTGCATAACAAAGTATTGCTATTTTGATTTCAACATTTGCATAATCAAAATTACAAAAACTAGAAGCTCTTAAGAGCCTGTGTCGCTCACCTTGGTTTATGTGAATATTAAACAAAGGAAGCAGATGGATTCATGACAAAATTGTGTTTTGATGATGGTGATGTGTTTGTAAATCTTACTGTAATAAACTGTCTTGCTGCTTACAATTATCTCTATCTATAATGAACTTGGCCCAGTAGTTTCAGTGGAAAATGTTAATAAAAATTTATCAATTTTATGAAAAGTGTTAAAAATTGACTATAAAGGACAATTACTCCTTAGGGGGTCAATTGACCATTTTGGTTATGTTGACTTATTTGTCAATCCTACTTTGCTGAACATTATTGATGTTTACAGTTTATCTCTATCTATAATAATATTCAAGATAATAACAAAAAACAGCAAAATTTCCTTAAAATTACCAATTCAGGGGCAGCAACCCAACAAAGGGTTGTCCGATTCGTCTGAAAATATCAGGGCAGATAGATCTTGACCTGTTAACAATTAAACCCCTGTCAGATTTGCTCTAAATGTTTTGGTTTTTGAGTTATAAGCCAAAAACTGCATTTTACCTCTATGTTCTATTTTTAGCCATGGCGGCCATCTTGGTTGGTTGACCGATTCACGCCACACATTTTTTAAACTAGATACCCCAATAATGATTGTGGCCAAGTTTGGATTAATTTGGCCCAAAAGTTTCAGAGGAGAAGATTTTTGTAAAAGATAACTTAGATTTACGAAAAATGGTAAAAAATGACTATAAAGGGCAATAACTCCTAAAGGGGTCAACTGACCATTTCGGTCATGTTGACTTATTTGTTATTCTTACGTTGATGAACATTATTGCTGTTTACAGTTTATCTCTATCTATAATAATATTCAAGATAATAACCAAAAACAGCAAAATTTCCTTAAAATTACCAATTCAGGGGCAGCAACCCAACAAAGGGTTGTCTGATTCGTCTGAAAATTTCAGGGCAGATAGATCTTGACCTGATAAACAATTAAACCCCTTATCAGATTTGCTCTAAATGCTTTGGTTTTTGAGTTATAAGCCAAAAACTGCATTTTACCCCTATGTTCTATTTTTAGCCGTGGCGGCCATCTTGGTTTGTTGACCGGGTCAAGCCACACATTTTTTAAACTAGATACTCCAATTATGATTGTGGCCAAGTTTGGTTTAATTTGGCCCAGTAGTTTCAGAGGAGAAGATTTTTCTAAAAGCTAACGACGACGGACGACGACGACGGACGCCGGACGCCAAGTGATGGGAAAAGCTCACTTGGCCCTTCGGGCCAGGTGAGCTAAAAAGGCGAGACATATCTCTGTGATAACAGTTTATTAATAATAAAAACGTCTCTTTATTATCTCATCTTGTATTTTGTGTTGCAGAACCTATTAAAAATCTACAATCAGCTGTTGTTTCTAAGATGGCGAGTCCCTTGCGTGACACATTTGATGCAAGACAGGTCGCTGGAGATAACAGCACAAATAACGAACCATGGCATTGTCAAGCTTGTTTGTTTTCAAATAAAGGAGATAGAAACACGTGTGCTGCCTGTAAAAGAAAAAGACAAAAAGGTAAAGGTAAAATGTACACCAAAGATACCAAATATTTGCTTTTAAACACTGTAATTTATTGCAGTTGTTGTCTTATTCTGTGTTAAATTCCGATACGGATTAAAAACAAGGAACTGAGCCAATTCGTTAATAGCGCATGTTTCATCAGTTGGCATGGATACGATATAAAATTTGACTAAATGATGCTCAACTGTGGTAACATAATTGATTTGCCGACGATCTTTTCATCGATTGGGCGAAAACGATAACATTGTTGATGCACGGACATATGTCTGTTTATCATGAAGTACAGAAGGTGAACATTTTAATTTTATGATAAAAATATCTCATATTTCACATATCTTACAATTCCATTATTAAAAAAGTGATTGTTATATTTTCCTGTCTATGAAGAAAAAACCTCAGAAATTTGGTGCGTACTAAATAACCCGATACACAGCGTTTTTCTACAGAAGAACACATTGAATTGAAGCGCATAATTAGATTTTCTAGAAAACTTTTTGAATGATACGATATGAATATAAATTAAGCACGTGATTTCTTTGAATTTAACGATGTTTGTGCGTTTCTCTGTGATGAATGTTTTTTGTTGGTGTTTGTGCTGTTTTTCCTTCACGTAGTGTTGTCATTTTAGCGATATCTGTCAACATTGTTATAAAGCGGGCGGTTTTGGCTAGTCGGTAAACAAGGTTCACCCCACCATTTTTCCTCAAATGTCCTGTACCAAGTCAGGAATATGGCAGTTGTTTTTAAATAGCTTGTTTCTATGAATGTTGACGTTTGTTTTTGTTGCACTTCAATTTTCTGTTGTACCTTTGTTTTCGTCTGATTTGTTGCCCTTGGTTTTAGTTTGTAACACGGATTTATTTTTCTCTTTTGAACACCGGTATATTGCTTTTGTCTTTATTTATATCAGCAAAAAAACATGTCATTTTTTTAAACGTAAATTTTACTGAGAAAAATAGATGATACCATAGCAAGCCTTGTAAAACATTAAATAAATCGTTGTGTAAGGCTTGCTAGTAAAACAAGTAGTCAACATTTAGAACGTTTTAACCTTGAATTTGTTCATGGTATGAAAATCCATTGTAAAGGAGAGTTAAATTACTTTTGATAACTGTTTACACCACTTCAACTGCTGGTGGAAGTTTCGTCCCCGTGGGTATCACCAACCTAGTAGTCAACACTTCGGTGTTGACATGAATATCAATAATGGGGTAATTTTTATAATTTTCCTGCTAACAAAACTTTGAATTTTACGAAAAACTAAGGATTTTCTTATCCCAGTCATAAATTACCTTAGCCGTATTTGGCACAACTTTTTGGAATTTTGGATCCTCAATACTCTTCAAATTTGTACTTGCTTGGCTTTATAAATATTTTGATATGATTATTACTGATGAGTCTTATGAAGACGAAACGCGCGTCTGGCGTACTAAATTATAATCCTGGTACTTTTGATAACTATTCAATGCATTATCTCCAGTTTATTTTGTTTCAGACGACAAACCGGGATATTATCATGGAAATATTTCCCGAAAAGAGGCATGCACTATCCTGGACAGTAAAGATAGTGGAAGTTTTTTAATTCGAGAATTAACACCAAATCGGATGATACTCTGTGTTAAACATCAATGGGGTGTGACTTCATGTAGCCTGTTTGTTGATGCAAATGGTCAGGTAAAACTTACATATTATCACGATCTTTTCTTTGTTGATAAGGAAAATGTGGCAATGTTTACTGAATATGATTTTGCTTTAATTTATTGTCATCTGCCATCTAACATATGTATCCCCATACTATAGGTACGTTGTCTCTGCAGTCCCATTGGGGACATACGACGGGGGGGGGGGGGGGGTCTCAACATGGTATTTTTGGTACATTTGTTCAGCTGGTATTAAAAAAACTAACATTCATATATTGAATAATTGTGAATCCCTACCTATACATATATTTCACAGCGAAATCATAATCTATTCATATATTTATCAATACGTTTTAGCAGATGTGGGAATCTTAATAACAAAGAGTTGGGAAATTTGGCGAAGATCGTTGCACAACAAGCTGAAAAATTATGACCTATTGGTATATCACAAATTGTCAATTAATACCTATTGATATATTTCCTCGGTAAAATTGCACCCCACTGATATATTTGACGTATCAAAAAAGGGACCCATTCCAGCGGCACATATGTACATACCTTCATATAGGAAGAGACCCCTATGTAACATGTAGCGGAGCAAATCAGTTGCCAGGACCCCAGGTTAATTGAATTATTGGGAAGAAAAAAGTAAAATTACAAAAAATACTGAAATCCGAGGAAATACAAGTTGGAAAGTCCGTCATTTAATGGCAAAATCAAAAGTTAAAACAAATCAAACGAATGGACTATAAACGTCATATTGCTAACTTGGTACAGGAATGTAGAAAATGGTGGATTAAACAAACATAATTAGACATAATAGGTATGAATGTCAAAAGTATTCACCTCAGTTTAGAAAACATAGGCACTGCTGATTTTGTAATGTGTTAATTAAGGATGAATAATTGGTTATCAAAAGTACCAGGATTATAATTTTATACGCGAGACGCGCGTTTCGTCTACATAAGACTCATCAGTGACGCTCAGATCAAAATAGTTAAAAAGCCAGAAGATAAATAGGAACACCCTTGTACGAAATCCATTGGATGTATACTGATGCTGCATTCACGCGTAATTCGAATTTGATTCATATTAACTAATTCGAATTAGTATAATTTCCATTAGAAACGTTTTACGTCCAAGAGTAAATTCTAATACGAATTTCAATCTGCGCCAAATTCAATTGAAAGTTCGAACGACGCTAACTTTAAATTCTAATTATCAATTACGGTAATTAATTACAATTAAAAAAGTGTCAAACACCACAGTTCATGCTACGTTCACACCTAACTCGAATTCGATTCGCATAAACTGATTCGAATTAGTTTGATTCGTATTCGAAACGTTTTCCGTCCGATGATTTATCTAATAGTTGTACATGCAATTGGCTTTAAACTAGCTTTCAGTAACTGCGAGTGCTCTTATTTTTGTGCTTTCTTTCTATCTTTTTATATTAGTTGTTTTTGTGTTTCTTACCGATCATTTGATATATGAAGAATTATAATTTTTGCATGAATATACGTATACTGTTTTAGATATTTCTTGGATCAAAATGGAATTTTGAGTCAATAGAGTCACTTGTCAGATATTTTTCAACAAACGACGGATTACTCACCAAACTGACACACCCTGCTATCAGAAAAGCTCCAGACAGAGATTTGTTTCCATGGGAAATTAAGTTGAGTGAAATAGATGTTAAATACAGGATAGGTAAGCAGATTCTAATCTCATAAAATTTTATTCAGCAGAAAGAAGAAAAACAGAACATTGTGTTTGATGAAATTCATATTTAAAAAATTCTTATTAATTTGATTTACAGATCTATCATTAACATCAAATACTTCATTTGAAAATAAAAAGTATTATAATAAAGCACAAGACTTAGAACAGAAACACGCACATATTACAAAAGCCATAATAAACTTGTCGTATGATTAAAATAGCAACACACGATTGTTTCGTCTACATAAGACTTATTACTGACGCTCGATTTAAATCGATGGAAGTTCGAATCGACCACTTCAAAGAAAATGCATTGACCGCTGTGTTTGTTTATTCGATATTGGCTAGAGATATAGTGGGATTGGTTATGTCTCACAAAATATGTTCAACTCCTCCACATTTTTGTCTCAAGTCAGGAACCTTGTGTATTTTTTTTTTAAATTTTGGTTCATTTATATGTTTATGATTTGTTCCAGTATTCCTTTTTTATGGATCGACTGAATCATGCACAGTTCTATGATCAGTAAACTGGTCTATTGAGATATCAACCATATCCCCTTTTGACTAGTAAAAAATATACAGAATTACTAAATGCTTTTTGCACTATAATTTGAAGGAGGAGAGTCAAAGCCGATGGACATTAATTAAACAATACATAAGTATAACTTCCTTATAAAATGTTGTCATAGGATGAATTTAGATGTTTTGATATAGGACGATGGGGTATGAGTGCCAATAAGACAACTCTCCATTAAAGTCACAACTTATAAAATTAAACCATTATAGGTAAAGGTACGGTCTTCAACAAGAAAGTCGGTTTTTAAATATAACTTCTTATTCGGACGCGGTCGAAAGGAAATATGTCCTTTGCATACTTACAATTTGATAAATAAGTAAAATATTTGAATGATTTTGGTATCAAATGAATTGTTTGGAACTTGAAACGTGATAAAACTGTCCTTTTAATAACTTAACATAATAAACAAACCAATGATGGTTATACATTATGTACTATATTCCATTTGGACATGTAGATTCCGAATATAATGTATGTCTTCGTATGTTCATGCCAAATAGCTGTCAAATGTTAGGCTTGGGCTCTCTTGATGAAGGCACATCTTTAGTTTTTCAATGTGATAGCAACTATGAAAAAATTGAATGTATTTCCTTTCTTCATACTTTATGACAAAATCATTTGAAATACTAAGCTGGTTGTCGGCTGGGTTGTCGGCTGACTACTACACTTTGTTCATAGTTTGAGTGTAGCGTTATACAAGCGTATTCCAGTTTAGTGAAATAGCGGATAGTGGTATTAGAACATGAATTATATAAACTAGCAAGAAGATATGTACAAGTATGACTGTTAAAAATAATGAACCGCAAATGTATAACAAACGAGTTAAATTATGACTCTACATCATATGACGTTTCGATCTGATTTGAAGTAGATTGCTAAGCTTATTCTCTTTGTATTTTTGTCAGGTTCTGGAGGAGGGCGATTAGGAGAAATTTATGACGCAACATATATGAGGTCGAAAAGAAGAATATTTGTCAGAATACCTAATGTGAGATAATATGAAAATAATAGTATATGCTTTGCGTTATGAGCGAATGCAGACGTTCTTAGATTCCAAACCTCTCAATCACAATCATTAAAATTTTGAACCAATATTTAAATGTTAAATTATTTCGCAATTTTACAGTACACTTCTGTTTGAAGTAGCAAATTAATCTTGACTTTACCTGCCTGATTCTTTGTTAGCATGAACGCTGCATTTCCTTCTAATTTCAATATTTAATGAATTATCAAAACAAGTTTTTCCCTTTCAAATAAAGGTATGCATTTGCTTATCATAACTCAAAAATTACTCAAATTAAGGTATTGTCCCCCTTTCTGTTGTTCTTTTTTGCCAATAAAAATGATTTTAATACATTCATGAAGACGATGAACTGACAATGAAATTAAATATGCATAGATAAGCGATGTCCTCTGTGTCTATCACATCTTCTAAAGAAAAGATTTTCCCCTCGTAATGAGTTTAACTACAAACAACATGTGCATGTATATTTCACAGTTCTGGTTAACACCGAATAAACGACGCTTTCTACCTTTGTAACGTTTAACAACCTATAACAAACGACACACAACGTTTACGAAACTTTGGTAAGAAAGCACTCATAATACAAAAATATAAAAAAAATATTTGTGCTTTTCTTTCAAATCAAAATTTTGTAAAAGAGGGACGAAAGATACCAAAGGGACAGTCAAACTTCATAAATCTAAAACAAAATGACAACGCCATGGCTAAAAATGAAAAAAGACAAACAGACAAACAATAGTACACATGACACAACATAGAAAACCAAAGAATAAACAACACGAACCCCACCAAAAACTAGGGGTGATCTCAGGTGCTCCGGAAGGGTAAGCAGATCCTGCTCCACATAAGGCACCCGTCGTGTTGCTTATGTGATATCAAATCCGGTAAATAGTATAATTCGGTAGGTCATATTCATGAAAGGGAAGTGGTCTGTAGTTACGACGTAAGGAACATATCCGATATCATTTGTAAAACGGTTATTTCATAACGGTCAACCAACTCGTGATGGCGTTCGTAAAATTTACGAAGGGATGATTTCAACTTCACCATTTGAAACTCTTGGTTTAATAGCTTCCTTGTGAGCAGCAACCCTCTATCAAGAAAATCATGATAGGAAATGCAAGCACGGGAATATCGTATCAATTGGGAGATATATACCCCGTATGCAGGTGTTGCTGGAATGTTGCTACTTAGAAATGGAAAGTTCACAATTGGAAAGCTGAAATCATCTCTTTTGTCGTAAAGTTTTTTTTCAACCGACCCTCATTGTTAATTTCTAGATGTAAGTCAAGATATGAAGCCGACTTAACTGTATCTGTAGTATCCTTTATCTCTAGTTCAATGGGATATATGCGTTCCACATAGTCACCAAATTTTGAATTATTTAGTGAAAGAACATCATCTATATAGCGGAAAGTAGAGTTAAAGGATATTGCTTTTCTAACTTCTTATCTTTCTTCCTAAGAAGTTCCTGCATGAAGTCAGCCTCATAATAATAAAGAAAAAAGTCGGCAAGTAGAGGGGCACAGTTTGTTCCCATTGGAATGCCGAAAGTCTGTCGAAAAACACGTCTTCCAAACCTTACAAATATGTTATCAATCAAAAAATCAAGCATCTTGATAATATCAGTTTCAGAGAATTTTTTGTTTGAATCAGAGTGATCCTTTACAAAGTAGGATTTATTCCTTCTTAAGACAAGACACTTGTATCTACGTTGACCATTCTTTTTTATGAAGCAAAGCAATACCAACTCTTTCAATTTTTCTTTTAGTTTTGAATGTGGAATACTTGTGTTAAGAGTAGAAAAGTCAAATGTTTTAATACTTTTACAAGATGAAAGAGAGTGAGATTGTATATACTCTAAAGGATCTTTGGAATTTTAAAGTATCCACATCTGATTCACGCCACCTCTAGAATAGACAGTTCCACAATAACTTTGAAGCCCGTCTTTGATTGCTGATAAAATAGATGTTAATAATTTAGAAAGAGGTTTCGTTGAGCACTTGGAAGACCAAGCAATATACCGTTGTTTGTAAGGACACTTATGTAGTTTAGGTATCTAATAAAGTGATGGAAGATACATTTCTTCATTTTTGGTTGAAATTCCAAAGGAACAAAGAACAGACCTATGATTATCCAGGGTTTCCTCTTTGGTAAGTGTCGTGAGGGTATATGTTGAGTTTCCAAGTGAATTGTCAATACCTAATTCGTTTATCAAGCAGTTAATGTAATGACTTTTAGACACAAAAACGATGTTATTTGGGGCTTTTTCTGCGGGGACAACAACATATTTATCATGGAGATCAGATAGGTGTTTTAGCAACATTTGGGTCTTTAAAAATTGACGTAACATGGGCATTGATGAACCCATTCAGTTTCTTAATTCTGATTTGTATCAACGACCTCACTGCCTTAATCCATTCGGAAAGAGTGTCTACGTCTTCCTTCTCGCGCTTAGCCCATTGCCTGGTATAATCCTCGACTGAATCCAGCAAAATTTTAAAGTTGTATTTCCAATTAATGGATTTAGGCTCACGATATTTCGGACCTTCAATAACATATTTCGTAGAGAAGTGTTATTAACAATGTTGAGGTCACCGGTAATTGCGTGGCCAGGAGGATTATATGTGAATTGGGAACTAGCACAAGTGCAATCAGGATGTTTAGACTTGAAGTCGTCAATATCGAGATCCTGTGTTTGTAATTGAAAATTTTAGTTGCAATAGGTTTGTATAGGTATAAGAAATGATTGGCACAGACTGGGAACAAAATACTCTTTGTAAACGTTGTGTGCCGTTTGTTATCGTTTGCTAAACGCTACAACAGTAGAAACAAATACTGTGGATTCATTTATTTTTGTGGGAATCAATTTTCGTGGATTGCTAAAATCTTGCATTTTCGTAGACATTTGATTTCGTGGTTTTGACAATCTCTCTATACAAAGCCTATTAAAAATATGGTATTCGTTGAACATTTGAATTCGTGGTTGACCTTAACCCATGAAAACAACGAAAATTGATATCCGACGAATAATAATGAATCCACAGTACAACGTTAGAATAGTGTTTACTGTTTGAACTTTCGCATGCCCATGTTGTTAGTAAACAGACTTTTTGAAAAAGTTGAAACAAATACATCGTTAAATCAGGCTGAAGTTAGAAACAAATGCAGCGTTTGTACTAACTAACAATAAACGACAAACTGTCTGTAGACTGTATATAGCTAAATCCTGAGTAGGAATCTGTAGGAAGGTGTCATATATCTGATCAAGCTCTTGCCTGGCTACTGATTACATGATTGCTTCATTTAACTATTTTGATTTAAGCGTGACTCATATAATTGACGAAACGTGCGTATAGCGTACAAAATTTCGAATATTTAAGATAGCAATCTATAACGAATTAAAATATATTTGGAACAAAATACTTTTTGAAAATGGAGATGGTTTAGTTTAAATTAAAATAGATTTTCAACCCTTTAAGTTAGATTAAGTCATCTCCATTTTTTCAAACGAATCTCAACCCTAAAAACCCATGCATGGCAAACGCTGTTTGTCGATTGAAGATCTTATTTATAATAAAACGATAAGAAACTAAAATTAAAAAATAAAATTAATCAGGAAAATGATACGCACTAGAAACAAAAATCATACAAATTTGAGAATAAATGCTTAGGGTATTACCCTTTGGGTAGAAGAAAACGGTGTTTTGGTTGGTTGTATAACATAAAGATTACAGATTATTCATTTCAGATAATTCATTTCAGGTATTTTATTTAAAGCAAGTAGATGATGCAATAGACGAGGCAACAAAACTAGTGTATATTCAGCATCCTAACGTGGTCAAGTTTATAGGTAATATTTTGCTTCTTGATAAAACAAAAGATCAGTTTTTGTTCCGGCTATATGAATGTTATGCAGCCCGTATAAAATCTCTTTGCATGTGACTTTTTTTTTTAGTGAAAATTGTCATTTTATTAGTTATAGAAATAAAAAATAAAAGAATACAAGCATAGCATTTTACAAGATTGGAGAAGTTACAAAGCGCGACAGGCTGTTTATTAATTTCGTTTTTCGTTATGCATGCTTTGAAATTGTATGACGGTTGATTCATATTTGCACAAAACGATATGTTTATCCCTTCTCCTTCCTTATGGTCACTGCGTTCGGTGAGTTGATGCGATTTTCCAATGTTCTTTTAAAAACTCATTGAAGATACTTGGAAGATATATTTAAATAGAGAAAGTACATTTTGTTCATATATATAGCTGATCATCCATAAAGTAAGATTGATTCATCTTGATAAACATTCTGATATGACATGCACCAGTATTATATGTCTGAAAAAATGATAATAAAAAAGTGATAGATCTAAAAGCGTTTGTCCGTAACCTAGGATCAAAATGTCCTATAACTAAGAGTTGCCAATGATGATATTGAATCAGACAAAAGAATCTTCTGGGTCTTGGGTTGAAGCCAAATAAAATATTATAAAAATGTTAAAACTATTGAAAGTTTGACAAAAACTAACGCTACAACTAGAATTATGAATACT
Organism: Mytilus trossulus; assembly: GCF_036588685.1. NCBI lineage: Eukaryota > Metazoa > Mollusca > Bivalvia > Mytilida > Mytilidae > Mytilus > Mytilus trossulus. The sequence goes on from NC_086374.1 coordinate 99,986,946, forward strand.
TACAGAGTCAATACTATGCAATTTTGATATGATGTTCCGCAATGAAGTTTTTTTTATATTAGTAATATCATAATATTTCTTTATGAAATTTGTAGTATTATAATCTGATAAAAAAAAGCCATCAGAATCTTCTGTTCTATTTTAACCTTTCGTGAACTTACTCGTTTAAAGGGAAAACCTGAAAGTAAACTTTCTACTTGTTTTATGCAAATGTAGGCTTATGCATCGAGTACTCACCGATGTACGTGGTAACAGAGTTTATGCCGAAAGGCAATCTACTCAATTATGTACAAAACCATCAAGAAGATATACATCACAACTCAATGATGTCAATGGCTAGACAAATTGCAGCTGGGTTGACCTATTTGGAAGTACAATCAATACACCATCCGTAAGTTTCAAGGTTAAGACTAATTCGGTTTTGTTACCTATGTTGTTTTAAAAACCAAAGGAATGTTTATCTGTTTATTTTTGCTATTTAAGTTGATCATAACACGTAACTATATATCCAAATTTTGAAACTGATTTTTTTAAATTTCATTTTGCCTTAGCCAATCAGCACTTAAACTTCATGAATTTAATGCAAAACTGTCACAACTTCCAAACCTACAAAAATTCTAAACAATATATATTGAGATCTTGTGACTATTTAGATATATAAATCGATACTCTATACAAAAACAAATTTGCTAAAAGATATATTATGGATCATTTTGATGAAGATAAACTATTGTTGTTGGTAAAATTAGGAGAAAATATCAGCCAGTATTATTATGGAAGAGAGAATTTGATGTATGATACAGAACTTATCAATACAACATCTTTCGATCTATATATAAAATTAACGGTACCAATTTTCTTGCACCAGATGCGCATTTCGACAATACATGTCTCTTCAGTGATGCTCGTGGCCAAAATATGAAGAGCTATAATCCATAAGGTCCGAAAAGTATAGCAAAATCCGTGAAAGGAATCAGAGCTTTGCATGAGGGAGATACATTTCTTAATTTATAATAATTTCTAATACTTTGTAACAGCAAATTTTGATAACACAAAAAATCCGTATTTTCATTCCAGTACCGAATTACTGGCTACTGGGCTGGTGATACCCTCGGGGACTAATAGTCCACCAGCAGAGGCATCGACCCAGTGGTAGTAATAAAATTAACGGTACCAAAATTCTTGCACCAGATGCGCATTTCGACAATACATGCCTCTTCAGTGATGCTCGTGGCCAAAATATGTGAAATCCAAAGCGTATATAAAAGATGAAGAGCTATAATCCAAAAGGTCCGAAAAGTATAGCCAAATCCGTGAAAGGAATCAGAGCTTTGCATGAGGGAGATACATTCCTTAATTCATAATAATTTCTAATATGTTAGACAGACGATTTTATATACATTTCAAACCTTACAATACTTATTCAGTTTTAAACAACTTTTTGTTTAATTTAGGAACCTCTCTTTAAGACATTGTTTAATAAGCGAGGATGATACTATAAAAGTTGGTGGCTATGAGATGTCGAAGCTAATGGTAACTGACAAAATAATGAAGATTCTCTCATCTGATCTATCAATGGCACCTGAAACTAGAAAATCAAATATTCTGACCAGCATGTCAAATGTATGGGGTAAGTTATATAATTGATTCCAATTACTGAAATAGTGTGCATAAATAAGGCAACCAAGTCTATTATAAAAGGGAGACTGTTTTTATGTTAAAAAAAGTAGTATCTTATATTTCGAGGATTTTAATGAACGCCAATACCTCTAGGGAAGTACATGTTGTCCTTATACATTCAATATTTTTAATTATATATTAAATAAATCAAATAAATAAATAAATATTTTTTTACATTTTGTAAATTCGGGGCCATAATTTCCCATTATAGCCCCTACTACTTTAAATATATCTAGATATCATTTCGTATCTGTAATTCATCGTTACTAGGAAATGAATGAATGAATGTTCCACTTGATAACACTTTGAATATTGTATTTTTCAGGATATGGTTTTGTTTTATGGGAACTCACGTCTTTGGGGAGATCGTTGTATCCTGGGATAAACTATAACGAGATGTCCGTCACATTAGAGAAAGGGTACAGAATGCAAAAGCCACAACATTGCCCTATGGTTTTGTATACATTAATGCTTAAATGTAAGATATATTAGAACGTCGAAAAATGTACATAAGAATATAATAATAACTATTCTTGATATAGAGATTTTTTGTTCCAACAGAAGGTGTGAAAATAAACTAAGTTTTGAAAATGTTTTAAAATTTTTCCCCTTTCAAATTTATTGATAAACTGGACGTTTGATCGACACTAGATATCTGCACAACAGTTGAACAGGTTATTTAAAATGTGAGTTCGTATCAATAATTTCATGCACAAAGCTTTCCATATTCTTACTTGCAATGGCAAGTGTTCAATGTCCATAATTGGTATTTTACAGTATTTTACATAATTATCTATCAGGTTGGAAATGGATTCCTGAAGACAGACCAACTTTTACAGACATATGTAAGGAATTAGAAGGTAAGTTGTAAAAACAAAGGCTGTCCGGAAATTCGAAAGAACGTGATGTAATATACAAAAAAACCCTGATAAAATAGGATATGATGGTTGAAATGATTCTGAGATAAATTAGAATGACATTATTTCAGATAGAAAATATCGTAAATAAAAGAAGCAGGATTACTACTTTAAAACAGCACAAAAAGTTAGTTTAAAGTCCGCAAAGTTGTGAATGATATCACATATCTAAGAAAGATATGATGCTAAAATGACTTAATTTGCCGGATATACTTGTTTCAATGCTCACTAACACCAAAGAGAGACACTATTTCAAATTAATAATACGAAGGAGAGATATTGTATGAATGCAATAAATACATGATTTGAAATGAAATGATTTGATATTTTTCACTGCTTAATATTAAGAAAAATGATATAATACTTAATTATTACATGGACGTTTTATCCAACTCTCCTCTTTTTGATATCATGTGTGATTGTTTTAAAGATGCTAACCTCACAGATGAAAAGGTTGGTAATGATATTTCCAACATTGTCAAAATATCAAACGTGCCCCTACAGATGACAGTGCAGACCCTAAGGTTATACGTAGAAGGTTTATCAGAAGATATGAAATCAAGTGTTGGGCATATACGGTTTGATGATAATAACAGTACTGCTTTCATTGATTTTATTTCAAATGCAGGTTGGTTTATTAATGTTCAGTGTGGAAGATTGTTAAGAATATTATAAAATCGCTAATTACATTCAACTATTGTATTTTTAGCTCACCTGGCCCGAAGGGCCAAGTGAGCTTTTCCCATCACTTTGCGTCCGTCGTCCGTCGTCCGTCGTCTGTCGTCGTCCGTCGTCGTTAACTTTTACAAAAATCTTCTCCTCTGAAACTGCTGGGCCAAATTTAACCAAACTTGGCCAAAATCATCATTGGGGTATTTTGTTTGAAAATTGTGTCTGGTGACCCGCCCAACCAATCAAGATGGCCGCCATGGCTAAAAATAGAACATAGGGGGAAAATGCAGTTTTTGGCTTATAACTCAAAAACCAAAGCATTTAGAGCAAATCTGACGGTATTAAATTGTTCATCAGGTAAAGATCTATCTACCCTGAAATTTTGAGATGAATCCGACAACCCATTGTTGGGTTGCTGCCCCTCAATTGGTAATTTTAAGGAAATTTTGCGGTTTTTGGTTATTATCTTGAATATTATTATAGATAGAGATAAACTGTAAACAGCAATAATGTTCAGCAAAGTAAGAGTTACAAATAAGTCAATATGACCGAAATGGTCAGTTGACCCGTTTAGGAGTTATTGCCCTTTATAGTCAATTTTTAACCATTTTTCGTAAATCTAAGTTATGTTTTACAAAAATCTTCTCCTCTGAAATTACTGGGCCAAGTTAATTATAGGTAGAGATAATTGTAAGCAGCTAGAATGTTCAGTAAATTAAGATGTACAAACACATCACCATCACCAAAATACAATTTTGTCATGAATCAATCTGCGTCCTTTGTTTAATATTCACATAGACCAAGGTGAGCGACACAGGCTCTTTAGAGCCTCTAGTATTGTAAAACCAATGCTTCAACCGAGGCAAAGATGTGGTATGAGTGCAAATGAGACAACTCTCCATCGAAGTAACGATTTATAAAGGTAAACCATTATAGGTCAAAGTACATTCTTCAACGATGATGTCCATATTGTTTTGATGTTTTATTGTTTTCAAACATTTTAAATATTTTGCCTCCCAATCTGAAGCATACCAAATGAAGGGCAATTTGGAATCAATATTTGTAGGTTCAAAAAGAAGAGACTGCTTGCATTTGTTGTATAATTTGTACTACACCTTTTCAACAACTCTCGATACCGACTATTGACACCTACAGTTTACAGGAGAAAAAGAGGACCTCGTATCAAAGATAAAAATCATTCATGTATAACATGCATGTAACATAAAAAGAGTACTACATATTTGATTATAACGATTATCAAGGAAAAAAAGGAACTTTTGCTCATAGCCCTTGTGTGTTTTCTGTGTTGTCTCCTTTCTTTCATCATGTTCATTCCATTCTTATTATCATAAGTTAAAAAACTTTAAAGCATCCGACTTTCATATCTATAAAAAAAAAAACACACACACAAATCTGTCAATCTATTTACATTCGAAACTATTGCATTTTCGGTAATATGATTATTAATATCTATAACAGTACGATTTTTTCATGGACGTTTGCTTCACATACCAACAGTCGTAAACTCGTTTTGAAATGTTGTATTATGACTCTACATTTTAGCGTCCCCATAGTAACAAAATAACAAATAGTAGTGGCAGATCCAGAAATTGAAATTGTCATTACTGTGTGTGTGTGGGGGGGGGGGGGGGGGCATTGACTGCCTAAGAGGAGGACTGCTTCAGTCATGCTTTAGTGATTCCATAGACCCCCTGCCCTCCTTAGTCACATTTGGATAGGACGTTGCAACGGGACCACCTGCTTGTCCGTAACGTAGTCGAGGCTTGCGGTTTTTTTTTTATTTCAACCGTCGCATATTACATGCGTCTTTTCCAAACCTGGAATATGTTGGTCAAAGATATATTCTGTATCGGTAGATTTTTTGGTTTACGATATCATTTATCTCTTTGCTTTGTCTGAGCCGTTCAGATGTCGCGGCTTGGTACTGATTTGCCGACAATATTTAAGATCACATGAGGTACCTCTGAATTTTTAAGATGGTACATTATGTGATGTTAAGCTTTATTCGTGCCATGTCCATTTTTAGTGCTTGCCCTTTTCTCATATTGTGATATTTCAATTCAGTGAAGAAAAAAAATATAATCAAAATGTCAAACATGAAGCCGAACATTCTCCTTTCCTAGACATTTGTTGAAAAGGTCTACTATCAAGCATATCTACAGAGCTAGGTACATTTTAGGAAATAAGCTTAGCAAAAAATAAAATTCAGTTGCAGATTACTAGAAATACAGATGAAAAATTACAAATCTAACGATTTTTTTCAACCTTAAAAAATACAATCCAAGGTTTAGGAACCTGAGCTCAATAGTATGGCATGTAAAGAAAGGAAATTTTATAGTAAGCTTATGTTTCGAGTTATATTTTATATCGAGGTTTTTATAATTTCACATCAATTTGTCTGATTATCTATCTATTTCGTCAAATATTTTAATCTTTTAAGCTGATTTTACACTTATATTTTTTTGTCTACTTTATTACTTCTATTTTTTGTTGTTAGCTGCTGAATCATTCATGTTGATGGGCCCTACAGAAATTGAAGGATGTCAAGTAAAATGCGAAAGATACATCACAGCATCACAGGACGATATGAGCGATGGTAAAATAAGCACAAATACAATTATACATTTATATTTATTTATTGGTGAAAAGTAAACACAAGAATACCAAAAGTAGTTTGTATATAAGGGAAACATATATTTGCTTAATATAAACAGCCTTGGACTGATTTATGGTCTTTGGACGGGTTGTTGTCTCTTTGACACACCTTTTGTATCAATTCTCAATTTTAATCATGAAGATTGGACTCATAATATAACAACTACATCTATCAGATCATCCGTATTTGGATGAATATAGTTTTATATTTGAGGAAATGAAGCATTTTATGAATGTCACCTTCCGAATTAGACTTATCAACCAGAATGTACTTATTTGAGCATTTCAATAACAGCCACATGAGGCTGAGGACCTGCTTACCATTCCAGATGATCTGAGGTCACCCTCAGTTTTAAGTTGAGTTCGTGTTGTTGTCTTTATTCTTCTATGTTGTGTTTTGTGTACTGTTGTCTTTAAGTCTTTTTCTTTTATTCGGCCATGGGGCTGTGAGTATATATTTGTCTAGTTTTATAGTTCAGTTGGTATCTTTCGCCTCTCTCATAGTTGTATTAATATATTCATCTACCTTATATTCGAATTGTTGTACTTATGTTACATGATTACGTAATAGTTTTATTCTGTGAAAAGATGTTTGGTGCTCAAACAGGTATCAAAGATCTTTAATGCATATTTAAAGAATGAAAACAACACGTTATAAATTGCATTCGTCCGAAAAGTGTTATGGATTTATCGTTTTCAGGAACGCTCAAAGCAATTTCCGGCGCAGAGATCATACCCGTTCCATTCAATACTTCGTAACACTACACTCATATCAAGTGTAGTATTGCGGAGCATGTATGGAACAGATATGAACTCTGTGCCGGAGGAGGCGTTCGAAGCTGAATATTTGAAAGTCAAGCGTTTATAAGAACCGAAACAGATAAAGAGCTATATACCAAGAAAGAACCTAAAACAATTGCAAATAGAATATACATTTTTGCGTCAATAATATGTAGAATTTAAAATCTTTTGATATATCGGTATTTAAAAATTACAGCATATGTGTTGAGATGAACTAATTCTATTTCAGTGATGTCAGAAATTAAAAACTTAGGATTTGAGACAGTTCAGGGATTTGAGGAAATTATGAAGAAGGGAAGCTACAAATGCTATTGGAACCGTGTTTATTTGGTAGGAAATTATAAAATTGGTAAGACGACATTAGCTAAAGTGCTTGTTGGAGACCCAGTACCTGAAGTCAGACAATCAACAGATGGAATATGGCTTTACATAGGATTAGCAGGAATGGAAATCGATCAGCAGAAGTGGATTTGTTTACCAAAAGGTATCAGGCAAGGTGTTAGCTTGCTATCCGACTGTCATGATAAGATTTTTTTCCTGATAGCCATACAATTTTATTTTAAACTTGATCACTGAAATTCAAGAATTTGCTAAAGACTATGTAAATAAAAGTAATTCATTTTTTGTATCGTGACCGTGGACTAGATTTTTTTCAGTAAACATTTTAAAGGGGCAGTATTGTCAAAATCCCAGAGTGTTTAATGCTGTAAAATAAATGCCATTTCTTAATAAATATCATTGAAGGTTATTTTGCTCTTATTTCAGAATTTTATTTAATGTAACTAAGAGCAAACACCCTATTTAATTTAGTTGTCTTTAGACAAAAGATCATAAATTAAGCATGTACACTCAAGTCAAGAGTCACAACCTGGACCTCCCTGAAGCGCTTGTTCACTAATGCACAAAAGATTAAGAACTTTACTTTCACTTTAGTATTTGAATTGAATTTATATCATTTGCTGACACTCTTTTAATAATCAATTAATCGAATTATAACACTTTAAATCGTATCGTATTAAATTTATAAGGCACATAAGAGTTGATTAAAGTTATAACTGAACTATTTGGAATGGCACTCAACTGTTTAATGTATTTAATAACAGGAATAATAAAAATTGACTATATTCTGTAAATAAAAAAGTCAACCAATATTTCGATGAACGATGTAGAAGTATTATTGTGATTTTAATTACGAATCATAATATAAATCATAAGTATTCTTTTTTAAGGAAGTGCGATAAAAACAGTCATATCTTCTATGTTGATGTCTTTGTCATGCCAAGAAGACCAGAATCCTCAAATTGAAGAACCGTTTGAATTACCTGTACAAACTGGCTCAATAGAGTCGAACACAGAAAACGCGGTGAATACAGACACAATTAATGTTACGCCTGGCACTAATGACAATTTACATGAGTTCTTTGACAGAGAAATTTCACAGATTGAAAAAGAGAGTAAGCTGAACACATTTTCCGAAAATTTGAGTCATATGCAAGAAGGTGTTTTGGGAAACATTATAGAGGCAATGTCTAATGAAAAGATTCGGGAGTTAGTTGTCGATGTTGCTAGAGTTGGGAGATACAAAATGAAAATCGTTCCTATAGACATTTGGGACTTTGGTGGACAGAAGGATTACTATATGACACATCAGTTGTTTATCACAAGCCGGGGAATCTTTGTGCTAATGTTTAATGGAAGTCAAAATATGCACCAGCACATGTCTGATTTGTCATTTCTACCTGGTCACTATGGCCAACCGACCATTGCAGGTAAACTTCATTGTTTTACCTTTTTTGCAAAGACGGTGGTAAAGGTTTATTTTCGTGCAACGTGTTTTGTCATTTTCATTTCTCGTGCGACCGTGAAAAAGGTTCGTTATTTACCGTGTTTCGTGAAATAGATTATTGTTGTTCATCGTGAAATGGCAATTTTATTTCGCGTTCTTCCGTGCAGATCCCCTCCGTTCGGAGGACGTGTTTTTCAACAGACTGTCGGCATTCCAATGGGAACAAACTGTGCCCCTCTACTAGCCGACTTATTTCTTTATTACTATGAGGCTGACTTCATACAGGAACTTCTTAGGAAGAAAGATAAAAAGTTAGCAATATCCTTTAACTGTACTTTCCGCTATATAGATGATGTTCTTTCACTAAATAATTCAAAATTAGGTAACTATGTGGAACGGATCTATCCCATTGAATTACAGATAAAGAGATACTACAGATACAGTCAAATAGACTTCATATCTTGACTTACATCTAGAAATTGACAATGAGGGTCGATTGAAAACATAACTTTACGACAAAAGAGATGATTTCAGCTTTCCAATTGTGAACTTTCCATTCTTAGTAGCAACATTCCAGCAGCACCTGCATACGGGGTATATATCTCCCAATTGATACGATATTCCCGTGCTTGCATTTCCTATCATGATTTTCTTGATAGATGGTTGCTGCTCACAAGGAAGCTATTAAACCAATATTCAAAATGGTGAAGTTGACATCTTCCCTTCGTATATTTTACGGACGCCATCACGAGTTGGTTGACCGTTATGGAATAACCGTTTCAAAGATGATATCGGATATGTTCCTTACGTCGAAACTACAATCCCCTTCCTTTTCATGAATGTGACCTACCGAATTATACTACAATTTACCGGATTTGTAATCATATAAGCAACAAGACGGGTGCCACATGTGGAGCAGGATTGGCTTACCCTTCCGGAGCAACTGAGATCACCCCTAGTTTTTGGTGGGGTTCGTTTTGTTTATTCTTTAGTTTTCTATGTTGTGTCATGTGTAGTATTGTTTGTCTTTTTGTCTTTTTCATTTTTAGCCATGGCGTTGTCAGTTTGTTTTAGAATTATGAGTTTGACTGTCCCTTTGGTATCTTTCGTCCATCTTTTACACCCCTCTTCAAGGATCAAAGTTGTTGATGATAGTCGCATTTGAATCTATACATAATTCATTTGATGAAAACCAATTTGGTAGAGTTCAAATAACCATTTGATCTTTATTCACTCGGTAAATTATCAGTTGTATCAAAATGGATTACAGACAATATATATCTTAATGTGAAAATGTCTACATACTTGATTTTCGTCTCGAATACCATTACAAAAGAGAAAAGGAAAAATATTTCATAAGCAAACTTAAATGTTATTTAACATTGCTACCATATTGCGCTTGTAAAATTAATGGGTAAAAAAGACGTCACACTAAAGCTGGTAAATTCGGAGGGCAAATTCAAATAATCGGGCAGAATAATAACAATTTTGGACTTAATTCAATTATTACTATATACATGTAAGAATATGGTATTTTGCATTTAACTCATTTTGTGGCGTCACTATGAAATTTATGTGTTTTTTTAATTTTTTTTGTGATAGACTGCAAGTTGATTAATTCATATGGATGCGAGGAAAATAAAATAGCAAGAAAATATACGTCTCTAGAAATCATAAATTGCAAAAATGCTTAAGGAAAATAGAAAAATCAGTTAAATCAATCCTCAAAAACATAGGTCAAAGCAGTAGAGAATTTATCTATATGATACTATATATATATGCTATATTGTGTATATAAAAGAATGATGTAAACGATTATGTCATATCGGCATAATTATGATATTTTCATTTCAGTGTACCTCAAACATTGGGTGAATTCTATATTGACCTTCTGCAGACGAGTAAAGGAATGTTTCCCGCGAATTTTATTTGTGGCTACACATAAAGATCTGATTCCCAAGGTAATTGGCCTTTTTAGAATCTATAGGACTATGGGTAATTGCATTGTTCGTACACCAAAATGAAAATAACGTCTCTACATTGGTTGAATTTCCATTGTTTTGGACGTTTTTAACCAATCACGACGTTTCGGTGTACATTTTTGAAAATATTTCCAGAAAGCATTAGATTCTGAAAAGGCGAATTGTTTTACTTTAACTATTTTCATTCAGATCAGTAAAATATAGGATAATTTACAAGAGAAATGTTACAATTAAGTAATTAATGATGACTGACGCCACCTACATAAAAGCTAGTTGTTTACAAGGACGTTATTGAACCAAGAGTTCCAAGTGGTAAAGTTGGTCATACATGAGTGACGCAGATGCTCCAAAAGTGTAGCAATGCCTGTCCCATAATTTGCTCTAAACTATATCCGTATCGCATACAGCAATAAAGCCAGCATCAAACTAATGAATTTTCTAATATGACGTGCTTCTTTTGCTTTGCAAACATCACCGTGATAAAATTCCCGGTATATACATACTTAGCGCAGAATCAGAATTATATATAATAATGCAACACACCTTCCACCTAATTCCACTTGTATAAGAACCTATTTGCAAGCGTCTTGCCGATTTTATTGTTTTAAAGATTGCAATTAAAAAAGATAAAAGAACTTGTATTCGGATGCATAATAAAAATATTTACACCACAAAAGCTCAGAGAAATAAAAAAAAATAAAAATAAAAAAAATTCCGCGAAATTTTATTAATGTGTTTGGCGCATTTAAGTCATTTCAAAACAATGACATCATACAAATGAAAAAGCTAGAGTTAAAGGTTGTCCGATACGGGAACCATAAAAATTCGTATACTATTATACGAATTTCTATGGTTTCCGTACCGGATTTTTTACTGAAGCAGATTTAAACTGCTTTCACTTTCTATTTAAGAATGAAGTGGAGCAACAACGACAATATCTTATAAGATCAATCCATAAATTATTTGAACATCATTCTGGATACGGCCATTTAGAATATAAGAATCTTTTATTCATCGATGCTAGAGACAGTTCAGACAAAGAGATTACACTTCTTAAACAACTGTTAATACAGAGAGCAATTGACCATCCACGATGGGGAGAAGACATGCCTACGGCCTGGGTTCCTTTGGAGTTAGAACTTTTACAGGAAGTTGAAAACGGTAACAACATTATCTCAAGATCCCAGTTAGAAAAACTGAATGATGAAAACAAGACTTTCACTTTGACTCCGAATCAACTGGAGGGTTTTCTGAAAATTCAACATTCGTTGGGAAAACTTATATATTTTGATGAAATGAACCTTAGAAATTTTATCATTTTAAATCCTGTTTACTTGATCGAGATTCTGCGTTCCATTGTTACTGATCAACAGTTTTGGCAAAGAGGAGAATCATGTACGGAGTCATTTCAGCGTTTGAGAAATGAGGGTATAATAGAAAAGAAAACCATTTATTCAAAATGGGAGCAAGATGAATTCAGCCATATCCATCCGTTCAAAGAGTTTATGTTAGATATTTTAATCCACCTTGATATTATTGTATCACCACGTACAGATCTGGAAAATCTCCCGTTACCCTTTCGCACCGTTTCCTTCTATCTTGTTCCTTGTATGATTACAAACCCCGACAACACCAACTACATAGCAACGTACTGCAATGACAATAACAGTATAGTTCTTGCCTATACATTCGTGGATGATGTCATTCCGCCAGCATTATCATATAGGTTTTTAGGTTCGATTTTAACTATGTGGGATGTAAAGATTAATAATGGAACACGTATGATGTTTTGTGATCTTACAGTAGTTGAGATCGATGCTGATCACGACGTTGCTGTCCAAGTCAAAGACAAGAGGGTGGTCGTATCTTTAGTACATCGTGACAATAAAAAAAGAATAGTCCCAACACTGGCATCTTCTATCCAGGAATGTCTTACTGCTGCCATCTTTAGAATTTCAGAATTTTACTCTTCCCTTTCAACAGATAGTATTACCAATAAAGGACTTAACACGACAATGCCGTTTGAAATTGAATTTGGTGTATTTTGTCAATCATCAATGTGTTACCTCCATCATCGGAAGATGCCGTCAGCAATAAAAGTAACATGGGAATGTCAACAGCACAGAACAGAGAATGATGTTCGGTACTTGCGTTATTGGTATGCCGACAAGGTATGAATAAGAAAAAAGTAATTAAGATAATATAAAACGTTTTTAACAGTGAAGCTGACGTGAAAATAGATACTTTAAATTATTTTTGTTGCTTTTTCAAAAATCGTATAACTTGAGTCTCTTATAGTGAAAGATAAACAGAAGAATAATGAATAATAACAAATCATGTAATGTGACGTAATTGTTAAAATTGTTAAACATACATGCGATTATCACATAATAGCTGTTTATTGTTTTACTCTTTGTTTTATTTTCATATGTAAAGTAGTAAATAAATTTGATTACTGTTTACTTTTAACTAGTCGATACCTCCCATAACTTTAACTATTCTATCATCTTCTTTATTTCTGTCAGATGTGAATTAATTGATTGAAATATATTTATTGTTTTACTCTTTTTATGCCCCACCTACGATAGTAGAGGGGCATTATGTTTTCTGGTCTGTCCGTCCTTCCGTCTGTTCGTCGTACCGTCCATTCGTCCGTCCGTTAGTCCCGCTTCATGTTAAAGTTTTTGGTCAAGGTAGTTTTTGATGAAGTAGAAGTCCAATCAACTTGGCGCTTTTTACACATGTTCTCTATGGTATGATCTTTCTAATTTTAATGCCAAATTAAAGTTTTGACCCTAATATCACGGTCAAATGAACAAAGAAAAAAGTTAGTGCGAAGCTCAGGTTAAAGTTTTGGTTAAAGTTTTTGGTCAAGGTAGTTTTTGATGAAGTTGAAGTCCAATCCACTTGAAACTTAGTACACATGTATCTTATGATATGATCTTTCTAATTTTAATGCCAAATTGACCTCAATTTCATGGTCTACTGAACATATAAAATGATAGTGCAAGTGGGGGCATCTGTGTACTTTGGACACATTCTTGTTTACATTTGGATATTGGTTTATTTTTTTTTGTAATTAAATAAAATGAAAACTTAATTTCTTATCTTTCATTCTTTATACATATTATTTATCACATAGAAACATGCAGAAAGTTGCTCAGACACATGTTCTGGTATGTATAAAGTTTTCAAAGTTACTTATATATGTATTCAAAATATAGAAGTAAACTGACGACATACAACTTTGTTAACATCATACATGTAATTGTATTACTTACATGTAATTGTATTACTTAAGTTCTATAAACTATAATCTATTCTCAAAAATATAAATATATATATATATTCTAAATGAAAATGGCTTAGCATTTCCACATGGAAACAGCTTACCTTAAAAAACGTCAAACGAAAATTAAGCACACATAACATTGCCAATCAGATAAAATCTATCTTTTAACAACCTTACCAAAGAGAAGAACGCTGCTCAAGGCTACCAAAGGGTCTTCAATATAGCAAGAAAATCCCGTTCCCGGAGGCGGGCTCTTAACAAAAATGTATACTAGTTCAGTGAAATAGACGATAAAATAATCTCCGATACAAATGAACCAAAATTAAGATTAAACCAACACTTCACAAACAAAATCTAGAGCTTCGTACAGGTGCAACAATGCATTAATTCTAAATTTCTGCATTCTAGCTTTTTTATGTGTCACTGTTGTTTATGGGTAATTGAGATTTAAAAACAGAACTCAGAACTGTTTTTGAAAAGACCGCTACTTAAATAAAGTTCAAGGAACTCAGATATCATTAACTGCAGCACCTGTTCTATAAATTTGAAATTTTAAACGAAAATTACAGATATTTATGCTACAGGTCCAGGAAAATTGGAAATTGAACAGTACCCAAGTGATCAACTTCTAAGACGACTTGTCACAGAGCTTAACATTAACACCTGTCGAGAACTGGCTATCAGTCTTGGTATGAAGGTCCATACTTGGGAAGATTTGGAATACCAATTTCAACATGATAATATTGATAACATCAAGTTTATGGCTTTATGGAAATGGAAACAAAAGCATAAGACAGCATGCATTAGGGATTTGGTACAGGGACTGAAGAAATGTAATACAAGCATACACTATATCTGCCAGGTATGATTGTAGTAGAAAATACTAAACATACATGTGATCCAAATAGTTTGACCATGAGTCAAAATATTTAATACTATGCAGCAGTTGATTTACGAAATAATAATAAAAAAGTGTTTTAACTGCGACTTTTACATCATTATGGTCTGCTTATATACTAACTTTACTGATTACTGCTAATCATCACAATATCAGTGGTTTTTGTAACATTAGATTGCTCAAACTTCCAATGATAAGAGTTGATCGTTTTATGGACGTAACATTGTTAACTTGTTCCATTAGTATATTAAAGTATAGGTGTATTTTTCCTTTTGTTTCAATACTCATTTAATTCTTGTGCCCTCATTTTCCCAGAATAATAATAGCAATTAAGGGATTTCCTTGTGTACATATAGTGAAAACTTTGTATAAGTGATAAGAAGTTTATAGCAAAAAGCAAGTTGAGATCAGAACAGTTCTAATTAAGTTGCTCTGTCTGATGGTCTAAGTTGATCATCTACTGTATCAATAACATGCACAACTGATGTTAAAAATTTGAACCGATCATAAGTAAGGTGCATTCGACTAAAATTCTAAACAACATAGGATGCAAGTTTCCTTGTCGAAGGTAATAAGTTTTTTCCGATCACTCCGGCTTCCTCCCTAGAAAATAGACAGCCTCCAAAGAAAAAAGAGTTTTCCCTACTTTTCCAAAATCGTTTGAAAAGTTTTCAAAGACTGATTCTGGTAAAGGCTACTATTGTCTGAAGAAAAATTATATTTTGCAAGCTCATTAAAATTTATGTTTTCCATACAATATGTTTAATACATATGTCTTTTATAAGGATCTTAAACTATAGTCAATTATGATATATGGCTTAATATACATTTTATATACAAATTGACATCCTTATGGGTAGAATTGAAATTATTAAGATATCATTCTTCAAATAGATAGTTACAGGCGAAATTGGTCTTATATTAATATGGCTACCGTGTTAATGTCCATTTTGGTCGTATAGCTCTTCAAGCGTTTCAGTTCCTTTACATCATTGGCTTTGAAATATTCGGCTTTGACCGGTACTAATGAAGGTAAATAAAAAAAAAGTGTTTAGGACGCATGAAAATTATAAGTGATGTTATATTCTCGAATTGTAACTAACGTATGTGTGAACGTATAAGATTTAATTTGATTAATTGGCGGAGGAAGTAGATGAATAACCGGAGAGAAATATACTTTTACGACATTGACATTTTTTCACTAAGTATTTAATTTTAAACATGAATGCAAGGTTATAAAGTTTGAATTTGTCGTAACATTATTTCAGTTCTTCTTTATTGATTTAATTGCTATTTTTTAAAGGTTTTTCGGGATGTATGCATTAATTGTGGTAAGTAGAAAATGAATAATTTGTTCTAAAAGAGGAACGAAAGATACCAAAGGGACAGTCAAACTCATAAATCTAAAACAAACTGACAACGTCATGGCTAAAAATTAAAAAGACAAACAGAAAAACAATAGTACACATGACACAACATAGAAAACTAAAGAATAAACAACACGAACCCCACCAAAAACTAGGGGTGATCTCAGGTGCTCCAGAAGGGTAAGTAGATCCTGCTCAACATGAAGCACCCCTCGTGTTGCTTATGTGATTACAAATCCGGTAAATAGTATAATTTGGTAGGTCACATTCATTTTATATTACCTCTTAAAACATGCAAGATGTGTGCATGTTTTAAAATGCAATGATGCAATAAGTTCAAGTATAGTTTGTGTTTTTACAAAATTTCCTAATAACTATAATAGTAACTGATTATTTCACTTTAATTGGTTCATTTGATCTTTACGGGGATAAATTGAAGCTATAGTATTTAATAATACTTTGTTTCATGTGATATTTGCATGCTATTTTTTTCCTTTTCTTTCTTTTTTTATCAAATAAAGACACCACTTCTTAAGTGTATTATTCTTCTTTGAAGATTTAGGAAGATAACAGTATGATAACAGAGATATGTAATATTCTACCATAAAGAACATGACATAATTGAATTTCAGATTTCTCTGAAAACATTCTTGATGTTGAACCTACTATACAATCGTTAAAAGCCGTTTCAGACTACATTGGCAACAGCTCCCTCCAACTTGGTGTTGAACTTGGATTAGACGTACCACAAATTGAGAATATCCAAAATCAACTCAAAAACAAACCCTTAGAGCAGACGCGTGAAATTTTGACTCGATGGAGGGCATCTGATCAATTTAATCCTTCAGTGAGATCGTTAATCAAAGCATTATATAGAATATATAAAGCCGCTTGTGTAGACTACATTAATTTTTAAAAGTTATAAATCAAGATTTCCGTTAAACCGTTCTCGCTTAGACTGACAGAATCTTATCAAATTGTGATAAGATATATTATCGCTATTTTGTGCATTTTTCCTTTGGTCATTTTTTGTGATAAATTTCATATCATTTTTCTAGCTTGAGATGGAAAAATTATCGCTAGAAACTAAGGAAGTCACGTGGAGTTGCTAACGAAATTGACATTGAAATTGACAACGTCGCCAGAGGTAAAATAGCGATAAACAGATTATCATTGGTCATCTTAACGATAATCTCTAAATAACGAGAGAATACGGACTAGTGATACAAAACAAATATATTACATTTATTACAACTAATGAATATTTTGATAAACACTTGATGAACTTTCGGCGACAGGACCGAAAGAAATCTTGAATGTATGAATCAGATATTTTTTTGAAGTTTATTTCAGTAGAAATGATTATTGTCCATTCGGAGACATATAATGTGTATTTTATAAGCAATTTTCTATTTCCAAAACGGTACAGCGTTACCATATTTTTTTTAGTAAAATCATGAACAAAAATTCAACATTTCGAATAACTAATATGTCTATCAGTAAGATGTCAAATGATTCTTATCTTGACATGTGGTGGTCGAACTGAAGCCATAATATCGAACGTCATAATAATGATCCCTAATCAATATACTGTAAGTTTAATTTTTATGTTTGGGAGGATGAATAAATTCATTAAAACTGTGACAGTCCTATACTGAAGCCTTAGTTTCAGGAAACAAGTAAAGGGTAGTTTATGTTTCCTAAATGCCCACTTGGAAAAACGTCCCTCAGTTTCTTATCCAAAATATTTCACGATTATGTCTGTTGGTCCTTGAACAACACTCGATGTGGTCTATGACAGTGATGGTAAGTGTTTTCTTATGTCAGATTAAGTGTGCCAAGAGCAAGATCTTAAATGAGGACCTACGGGGAGGTCGCACTTGCAGGTGCAGTCACTTCGGTGACCATAAATGCATTATACCTTATGAAATGTCTGTTCTGTCTGGCCAACAATTGCATGTCACAATGACACTGAAGAAGGTATACGACATTCTAGGTTTTTACAAGTTATACTTCAATATATAGTTTACACAGACCCAGTGGAGAGGCACGTAAATGCTTGAGTATTTAGTTAAGCAAAACAGTTCCGATTGTATTAACATACAATCCGCCTTCAATTATCTTTCCCATTTCATCCATGCGAATTGGCAGACTCTTGCCAAACATCCAGAACTATCCAAGATTTTTCCAAAACTTCTTTACGGAGATCCAAAATCATATTTCTGAGAGTTCATGTCTCCCTTAAAAAAAGCCCAATTGCTGGTTGGTAGAAGACGTGTGGTAGCATTCGATGTCAACAAATAATGATTACTTAATTTTTCAATAGTTTTGTCATCGAATCCGATACCGATACCCATAGTATATTCACCTGTTACCTATAATATCTTAACTGTACGTTCCGCATCTGACAGGCGCACCACCAAAGTTTGACGGTGTATTTAGGATTTTGCTATATACACGGGTCATACTCATAGGGTTGACACTACTAAATTCAATCATTGTCAACTTGTTCCCTATTGTAGTATTTTAATCAGTAAGACTATCTAAGATAACAATCCGAATACTTAAAATCTGGGCTTAAAAAAAAGGCATATAGGTACAGTTTTTTAATTTGTTAGCGGGCATGACGTAAAATAGCGAATCAAATAGGTCAAGTTTATTTATAACTAATATAGGACAATACTGTTAATTAAAAAATACTCCATTCCAGGACCTTTTGTTTTCCAAATAATTTCCAGGTCGACGGGTTCACCATGACAGAAAAAGTTTGAAAGCAGAGAAAAAAACTGTGTATCTTATTATCGGCATGACTTTATCAGCTAACAATACCAATACTAAAAACAGGCTTACGCATAGTTATATACTTTAATTCAGTCACGGACCCGCGATATCACGGGTGTGTTCTAGTATATATGATGTGGATATGAAATGGAATAAAAGTGATGAGGATTTAGATGCGTTCATCACTCATGTTTAAAACATACATCAAAGTATCAAACTCGTTTGGTGTGTTGTACTTTTGATTTTGTCATTTGCTTGTGGACTTTCCGTTTATAATTTCTTTTGGAGTTCGGTATTTTTGTTATTTTACATTTTATGAACTCTAAAAACACCTCGCTAGATACTTCCAGCTTTCTAACATATTGCATGATATCCACAGACCTATATTCTAAGCCTATTGGTACTTACCAATACTTGTTCCCTTGAAGTTGTCAACATGCTCACTGTTCTACGAGCATACAGAACAGCGAGAATCTCGGAGTGAAGCAATTATATTTCAACACAGACACAACTAAAAACGACAGTCAATTGGAAACCCGTTTTGTCGTGAAGGGACTTTAAACACAGAACTATTAAAAAAAATAGAAAACGGAAGCGACCCCAATAAGTAAACTCTTAGAACACAAAAATGAAGAGAACAATAACGCCATGTGTCTTTATTTACCACCAATCTCTCAAAATTTGCTTTGGTGTCATTCGTGAGCATTAGAAAACAATTGAAAAGAAATCTAAACTATCAAAAAATTTCCCTAATCCCTTATGATAACTGTTAAGCAACCCAATAGTGGAATCTGCTGGTGTGTGCTGAAGTGTCTAATCAACTTCTCACATTAAGGCAACTGAAAATACTATAGGATATTTTGGCATTTGACTTATGAATTAAGAATATAATTTTCATTCTAAATTGTTAGGTTTGTGGCCTTCAATATGTTAGTGAGCCAAAGCAGCCTTTCCACAAATTCATCAATGGCAACATGAGTGATATCTCTAAGGAGCCACTTCTCCAAGTTAGTCAGCATTTCAGACAGTTGGGACACAAACTTGGTGACATGGTGACTTTAACTATATGAAAAGTTTAGCGATTGAACAAAATATTCACCGGAGGGAAGCCCAGCGAAAGGTTCGGAAAGCTTTTGGATAAAGGAACTCTTTGTACTTTCATCCAAACGGCATGGATAAGAAATAGTTTAAACCCCTAACTGGAAGGATTGTGCTTAATGTTCATATGATGAAATCATAATCTTTCAGTCATTTTAATTGAAGTCTGGAGCTGTAATGTCAGTTAACTGCTAGAAGTCTGTTGTTATTTATATATTATTGTCATTTTGCTTATTTTCTTTGGTTACATCTTCTGACATCAGACTCGGACTTCTCTTGAACTGAATTTTAATTTGCGTATTGTTATGCATTTACTTTTCTACATTTACTAGAGGTATAGAGGAGGGTTGAGATCTCACAAACATGTTTAACCTCGCCGCATTTTTGCGTCTGTCCCAAGTCAGGAGCCTCTGGCCTTTGTTAGTCTTGTATTATTTTAATTTCAGTTTCTTGTGTACAATTTGAAAATTAGTATGGCGTTCATTATCACTGAACTAGTATATATTTGTTTAGGGGCCAGCTGAAGGATGCCTCCGGATGCGGGAATTTCTCATTGAAGACCTGTTGGTGACCTTCTGCTGTTGTTTTTTTCTATGGTCGGGTTGTTGTCTCTTCGACACATTCCCCATTCCCATTCTCAATTTTATTATAGATGAACTCCTCTACCTATATAATAATGTTGTTTGTTTAACATTGACTATGCGAAAATAGTAGCCAGGGTGAGTGAAAATAGTGCACTACCCGAAGGGGAACCTGCTACTTTTTCCATAGTCCATGTTAAACACAACATGAAAATAATTAGTATACTGATTGTTTACTATTTCAAACAGTTCTTATTGTGTATTCCTATGTAAAACATGCTTTATAGAATGAAAAGAAGTCTTTTATGTAACTCTGCTTATATGTATACTATCTTGTCGATTTGACTGTTAGAAACAGTTACAAGTGCATAGATTCAAACGTTTGTGTTTTGGGGTGAAATGATTGAGTTCAATTCTATCTGAATAGAAATCACTATATCACACCGCGGGCATTTATCTAGAACGTGGTTTAAAGTATGTAAAATGTTGTAAAATGATTTTTTGTAAAAGATGTTATATCTTGAGAATTTAGAAAAGGTATCAAAAGCCATCTCCCTTTTTTTCAAAGACCGTTATGTGTTTCCTTCTGATCAATTCCAATGTTTTCGCGGTTCTGGCGTCGTACCACAATTATCCATCATTATTCTATTAAAATATGCTTAGACTGTACAATCCATCAGTGTGTTTTCTTCTCTCGAGAGCCTTATTAATATACAAATGGTAAGATTTAAATATTGAATAAATGACTAAGGCTTATTTCTACCCTATTTTTGTTTTGGTCAAATCACTACTTTCACTTTCAACAATATTTTTGTTCCACATGTTTTTTCGTATTTCAATATATGTGACCAGCCACGACATATCCAGGCTTATGGAGGTAAAACGTCATTGTGAGAAAATCGCCGTTAACTATATGTGACTAGCCATTTCCAGGCTTAGTTGGGTACATTGTCTAAAATTTGATTTTTGTATATTTATCTAAAATATTCCGAAACAAAACTCTCTGTCATGTTATTATGACAGATTTGTTGTAATAGCAATGAAACGAGTCATTTCGAATACCGGTATGGAAATGAGACTGTTCTATGACGACTTTTATTTATTGAAGCCACTAATTTATAAAACACAAAATTATTGTATTTATCGGCTTTTAGTGATGTTGAATAGCGTATTTGAATAAAATTTCAAAGACTTAAATTTACTGCAATGCAAACAATTCTTAGCTCTATTTTAGAACATGTAATTTAAACTTGTTGAAATGAAGTTAGTTTAAAATTTATCAAAGTAAGCTTTAAGAATTCCTTTTTTTAATTTAGATTTATTATGCATGTCTCTATACATAGTAAGCGACGCGTAACAGTTTATAAGTAGGTGTTCTCTTATATGCATTTGATACGGTGCATTTATTATGGATATATTTCAGACTTCATTTATGAAAGGAAATCTATAAAGCAGAAATATGTTTTTTTTTGTATCAATTTAAAATGTAGATTCAAATATTTTTCACTTCACACGATAAAGTAAAACTTCTTCAAAACTTATATATGATGTATAGTTCGGCGTCCGCAAAAAAGAAGCAAACGAAAGTGTTTATCTTTTCTTCACACATACGTATTTCATTGAATCTCGATATTTATCATGTTTAGAATTTTTCTAACAATGACGTTCTACCTCCATTAGCCTGCAAATGTCATTGCGGGTCACATATATGCAACTGATATGGCTACTTAATAATAAACATTTCCAAGAAAACTGTAGACAGAATACTTAGGAAACATTACTCCATAGAGTCTCTATATTTTGTAGTAGTATAAGTCATAGTATAAAATTGAGAATGGAAATGGGGAATGTGTCAAAGAGACAACAACCCGACCAAATTAAAAAAACACAACAGCAGAAGGTCACCAACAGGTCTTCAATGTAGCGAGAAATTCCCGCACCCGGAGGCGTCCTTCAGCTGGCCCCTAAACAAATATATACTAGTTCAGTGATAATGAACGCCATACTAATTTCCAAATTGTACACAAGAAACTAAAATTTAAATAATACAAGACTAACAAAGGCCAGAGGCTCCTGACTTGGGACAGGCGCAAAAATGCGGCGGGGTTAAACATGTTTGTGAGATCTCAACCCTCCCCCTATACCTCTAACCAGTGTAGAAAAGTAAAAGCATAACAATACGCACATTAAAATTCAGTTCAAGAGAAGTCCGAGTCTGATGTCAGAAGATGTAACCAAAGAAAATAAACAAAATGACAATAATACATAAATAACAACAGACTACTAGCAGTTAACTGACATGCCAGCTCCAGACTTCAATTAAACTGACTGAAAGATTATGATTTCATCATATGAACATCAGGCACAATCCTTCCCGTAAGGGGTTTAGTATCATACCATCATAACATATATGAGAAGGACATAACCCGTGTCATGCCAACAACTGTTTTTAGAATAAATGTGTTTAGTTCCGACGCAAAGACCTTATCAGTGACTCAATATTAACGCCAAAATATGCAATCTTTAATGACTTGACAACAGTATCGTAATTATATCCCTTCTTAATAAGTCTATTCAAAGGTTTTGTAAGTTTATGAGGTGAATACTGGCACCTTTGTGCTTTATAAAGAATATTTCCATAAAAAATTGGATGTGAAATACCTGAACGTATAAAAAGTCTGCATGTTGAGCTATATTTACGAATGATGTCTTTATACCGATGATAAAATTTAGTAAATGTTTTGACTAGTTTGTGATATCGAAAACCCTGGTGTAATAATTTTTCAGTAATTCATAAATTTCTCTCGTTAAAATCTAAAACATTGTTACATACACGAGCGAATCGTACAAGTTGAGATATATAAACACCGTAAGATGGTGACAAGGGAACGTCACCATCTAAAAACGGATAATTAACGATAGGAAATGAAAAATCATCCCTTTTATCATAAATTTTAGTATTCAGCTTTCCGTTAGTGATATAGATATCAAGATCGAGGAAAGGGCAGTGGTCATTGTTAGTATTAGCTTTATTTAAAGTGAGTTCACCAGGATAAATTTCATTAATATACATACTGAAGTCGTCATTATTGAGAGCCAAAATATCATCCAAATATCTAAAAGTATTATTAAATTTGTTTATCAGATGTTGTTTTGATGGGTCTTTGCTTATTTTTGTCATAAATTGTAACTCGTAACAATACAAAAAGAGGTCCGCAATAAGTGGTGCACAGTTAGTCCCCATTGGAATTCCGATAATCTGACGATATACGGAATCCCCAAAGCGAACAAAAATGTTATCTAGTAAAAATTCAAGGGCATATATAGTATCAAAGCATGTCCAATTAACATAGTTTTTTTGTTTATTGCTACTAAAAAATGACCTAAAAGAGTTTGAACATATATATTCACATTCTGATTTTTTGAATGCCCATTTAATTAGATGTGTGAATTTTTTCTTAATGAGAATGTGAGGCAATGTGGTATACAGGGTAGAAAAATCAAAACTTTGAACAGATTCAAAATCACCAATATAAGCATGCAATTTATCAAGTACTTCCAACGAGTTCTTGACACTCCAAAAGTAATTTATTCCACTATTTTCGAAGGCCTTATTTGAACAATTTATTATAAGGTTTTTAATTGTACCAAGTGTGCTGGTAAGAATAATAGACAATTTAGTAGTTGAACAATGGCTTGAAGACGAAATAAATCTATATTTGTAAGGGGTTTTGTGTAGCTTCGGAAGCCAATACATAGTTGGAACTTTCATTGTATTTGGCTCTGCTTGTAAAGCGGTGGCTAAAAGTTTATGTTTGTTACAGATTTCGTTTTCTGAAAATGGAGTCAGTTGGAATGTTGGTGAATTGGTGATTTCCTTTTTCAGAACCTCGATGTAAAATTTACGTCAAACAATAATAATATTATTAGCAGCTTTATCGGCCGGGACAAAAACAAATTCCTTGGCTAGTTCTTTTAGTTTATGTTTGATACGAGAAATAGGTTTATTGTGGTTATTGTTAATAGTAAAATGTTCTTTAAAATGTTGAATACGTATATCAACTATCTTCATTACTGAATTAAAAAAAGAGTCCAAAGATTTTTTGTCAGCTTTTTCCCGTTTTATCCATTTCATACAGTAAGTAAGGAGTGAGTCGTGGATGATATTACGACACTCATTCCAATTAATAATTGACGGGGGACGATATTTAGGTCCTTTACTGAGAAATGATTTTAACTCTCGGTCTTGAACGATGTTAAGATCTCCTGTTATAACATGGGAAATGGGTCCATAAATATATTCGGAATTACTGCAATTACATGAAGTAGGTGTATTTTCACTGATATTAACATCTTTACACAATTGACTATAATTAAACACAAATTTCCGGGTAGATTTCTTGTAAATATAACAAATAAGAGGTAGCTCAGTATTGTCAAAATATCCAGGAATTTGTTCTTTAACAGAATGGTCGTTAAATATACCGGCAATATTTACAAAATCAAAGCCTTTGTTGACATACTTAATTTTAATAAAATGTTTTTTATGATCTTCAGGGCAATCAATTTTGGGAAATAATTTAGAATAACAATATGCCATAATAATTTGAACAATTTCATACTTAGCACTGCTATATGAAATTGTGTTGCAATCCTCCAAAATTTTATTTAACTTATTAACCGGTAACGAACAGAGTTTTGTTAACAGATAATGTCTGCCGTTGTTTTTTGAAATAGAAATAAGGTCCGAAATATTGGTATGATTGGCCCGAAATTTTCTTTGATTGCGATTTGTTCTACAACCGTGAGAACGGTTTTTACGAACAGTTTTAGAAACAATATCCAAAATGTTAACGGAATTGGTTCTAGATATATTACCAATTCCCATGATATTATCATTTAGACCGAGAGGGTAAACTGTCTGTAATTTTTTAATCCAATTTAATTCAATTATTTTCCGTGATCGTACAAACTTTGAATGCGATTCACCAGGCTGCTTATTTACTACTTCTAAAGGTTGAACTGCTAAATATTTAAAAGGATGGTTGTGCTTCTTAAGGTGTTGGTAAATGATACTTTTGAATTTATTAGGTCTTTTAAAACGATACAGATGTTCTTGAGTGCGTTTTGATAAATATCTTCCAGTTTCTCCTACGTACTGAATACCACATCCCGGTTTGTTTCATGTGAGTAAATAAATAATACTGTTTGTTTTTCAAGTAATATCAGTTTCAAAATTTAAAGAAAATGTGCGACCATTAAACGTGGACCTTACCGTATTGTTGGTGGAAAGACGGGGACATGTAAGTCATTTTTTGGCATGACACTTATCGATAGAAGGGTAACCACGATTTTTATTGTTAAAAATGTTAGCGATGGTAGTATTTTTAGATAACCGATTTTGAAAATTGAGACGTGTAGATACCCTTTGAACAAGTTTAGTATTTAGTATTTTTCCGTTTCTTAGTTTCATAATTGTTTTGTTAGTGAATTACATAATAAAGGAGCAAAGATTGGCGTCCAGAATATGAACCAGCATACAATAATTAAGTTAAGTAAAAGTGATAAATTTGTTCGGCTGAAAATGTCGAACGCTATCAGTATTAATTACCCGAAAAAGATAGTGTATATCAGGGTATGACTGATGGCTGACCAATTAGTAGAATGGGGCTGAATATTGAAATACTACTTTTTGATAAACATTCCTAAAGTAATGAACTAAAGAAGTTCTCGCTCGGACACACACTCCATAATCTAGTATATTATAAGAGCATAAACCTGAAGCACGGGGAGGCACTCTACTGCCTCCACACGGCACTAAAGACAAACTCTGTAAAAAATAAAATTGAGAATGGAAATGGGGAATGTGTCAAAGAGACAACAACCCGACCAAATTAAAAAAACACAACAGCAGAAGGTCACCAACAGGTCTTCAATGTAGCGAGAAATTCCCGCACCCGGAGGCGTCCTTCAGCTGGCCCTAAACAAATATATACTAGTTCAGTGATAATGAACGCCATACTAATTTCCAAATTGTACACAAGAAACTAAAATTTAAATAATACAAGACTAACAAAGGCCAGAGGCTCCTGACTTGGGACAGGCGCAAAAATGCGGCGGGGTTAAACATGTTTGTGAGATCTCAACCCTCCCCCTATACCTCTAACCAGTGTAGAAAAGTAAAAGCATAACAATACGCACATTAAAATTCAGTTCAAGAGAAGTCCGAGTCTGATGTCAGAAGATGTAACCAAAGAAAATAAACAAAATGACAATAATACATAAATAACAACAGACTACTAGCAGTTAACTGACATGCCAGCTCCAGACTTCAATTAAACTGACTGAAAGATTATGATTTCATCATATGAACATCAGGCACAATCCTTCCCGTAAGGGGTTTAGTATCATACCATCATAAAATATATGAGAAGGACATAACCCGTGTCATGCCAACAACTGTTTTTAGAATAAATGTGTTTTTTTCGTTTTCATTTTGTTTCGTTTTCCTCCCAAAATAACCCAATCTGAATAATCATAAGAATGGATGACAAATGCGACTATGCATGGTACCTATAGGACACAGAGGCCTAATGATTAAATTATTGTGAAAGGAAGAGAAGCGACACACAAAATGAGGACTTCTCGTTTAATAATATAAATTATTGACTAGTTATACAAGTAGAATTATACTTAAGCTGGTACTAGAGGTTGTCTTAAACTTGCTTTAAGGCATGACTTATATTAACTTCAAGATAATGAAGTACCAAAGAGGCATCGTGTCATAGCTTTGATTGCCCATGTATTGTTATGGATATTATCTTAACAAGGTTTACTCCATACCCCTTCCATTTCATTAACATGAACATTTTCCATACAAAAAAAGATGTGGTCATACCTATTTATCTGTATCAAATCACTTCTAAAGTTTTCAAACAATTTTGGCTTCAATGGCAGTAAGCAGAAGTAAACAAAGAAGAAACACGTTCTAACAGAACCTGCAGTATTTTAAATTCTGTAAAAATGTCAGAAAAATTCAAATGATACCTACTATTTCCCCCTTATGCGCGAAACAATTGTTCTTAGGTGCATGGGAAACCAACAAGAAAAGGAAGCAAAACAAATAAACATTTACGCACACCTATAATTAGCAGTTCTTTATTATCTTGCACAGCTTGTTTAAAATGATTTATGCCAATATATATAATCCAATCGGCATACCAAAATAGTTACCAACTGTTGACAAAACTTCTGTAATAATTAGTCATTATTTGAAAATAGAAAAGTTGTAACATTAGGCAAGATGGAATCAAAAATTTATTCCACATCAAAATGACCACTTGCACTCTGACTCCTGTTCTGTATGATTACATTCCAAACACTTTCTGTGTCAAGTCGATATTGTTCTTGATGAGCTATTAATAAATTGCAGTTCCCTTTCAACGTAAGATAGCAGTGTTTCCAATATCTTTCGTCTGAAGTGATAAACTTTGACAAATCTCTATACTTGAGTTTAACCGTGTCATTAAAGTCCTTATTAATCTTTGCAGTAAGAATACCAAACAAAAAGTAATCTTCTATGGGGAAGTATTCACTCGTTATTGAGGCATTAAAATATAGAGGAATAAGGTTACCAGGTAAAATTACGGCCAGTCCACTTAAATAAGATAAAGGATAATATATCATTCCTGTCAGGTATCTTGTCGGTACATAGTATTGACTATTTTTCTCTCGAACGATTTCGTTAGAACGGATGTACTGCCCTAACAGTTCTCTATCGTTCATATGCATAGCAAATTTGTCAAAAAATAGAAATAAGTTGATAATTACATTGTCATGGGTTTTAATAACAATGTCGGCATTTCTACAATGTTCAGCGACCCATTTGAATCCAAGTACTCCTTTGTAAGTTGAATTTTGGTACGAATCTATGAAATCTCCTTGTATTATATCTGAGTATGTTTGACTTTCCAGAATCAATTTATTCTGTACGTTTTTATCATTTATTTTACCTGTTAAATATACCACTTGGACATTTCTCGGTCGATAATTATTAGATTTCAACCAAGTGCTTCTAAGTTCTACTCGTCTGTTAAAATGAGTAATATCAGAACTTACAAGTATGATACAAAATACTCTTTTAAAATCGTTGCAAATATGCTTATTATTTATCAAATATCTTATATCTCCTGGATTAGACAGTCCGCGATTGAATTCATTTCCAACTGAACTTCGGTAAGTTTTGTTGTATATGAACCATACGCTAATGATTAAACAACAGAAAAGTATTGCATTTCTTTTCCAAAATATCCTGACAGGTTTCATTTTATCCTAAAAAAGAAAACAATCTAGTGAATTAATTAATGAACATACGTTGCAGTTCTTTTAATAGGTTGGAATACAACTACTTTGTGTATTCATGATTTGCCTCAATCTGTTGATTTTTTGTGGATTAAACCCAGGTCTAGCGTAACAAATTATTAACCTCGTACCTTTGATGACTTCTTACTGAAATTTGTCCTGTTTGGTTTAATCAGACATTCAAAGTTTGGATAATGTCTTAAAATTGCATATATTTTGACATTGAGTAACACTTAGGGTAGAAGTTATGAGTGTGGTTTTGCATTTTGACCCCTGTGTTTTTTAAAAAGGGAAATTGTTTTTCAATACAATTCATTTTTTAGACAGCTGAGTACTAATTTAGCATTGAAAGTTGGTTTATGAGAACTTCAAGATTAATTTTTAACTTATGCTATGGGTTTTTAACTGTTGTACCGTCGTTATTTTCATAGATATATCGGTCCAGAAATTAATGAAATGTTTACAAACTATGGTGACCAGTGAAGGCCACATTCTTTAGGGCGTTAACGCGAAAACGAGAAAACGGAAAGTCGAAAATGCGTTTTCGAATTCTCGATTTCGCGTTTTCGACTTCGCGGTTTTGCGTTTTCGAATTCTCGATTTCGCGTTTTCGCGTTTTCACTTTTTCGCCATTTCGCCTTTTTTATAATAATATCTTTATATCTTTATATCTTTATTTAAAAGAGTTTATCATTTGGATTAAACCAATTTTCAATAAGGCTCTCTACATATAATGTTAACAATAGGAATAAAACAACAATAATAAGTAATATAACAACAACAGCAAAAACACCTATGCATATTCGCGTTTTTGCGATATACATGTTATTATAATATAATATAATTAGAGACTACAAAGTATAAGTCATTCACATGATTATTATATAAATTTATTATCTGTGACGTATTTTAAATATTTTCATAAATTAAACTATTTCTTTATATTCTTTGTTGACACTTCCTGAACATATTTTAAAACAGATGCATTTGTATAAAATACTTTTGAATATACAATTTGCTGGAAGATATAGTTTGGAAATTTAAAAAAATAGAAATTAATCATAACTATTGCCATTATTACTTAAATACATCATCTCTTATTCAATGCTCTTGTCTAAAAACTTCAATATTTAAAATAGCTGGTGTGAAAAAGTTTAAAATTTAATACATTGTTGAGATATGATTTTTGTCAAATAAAACTTGGGACGGTTTCGCGAAGCTATCTTAAGACCTGTTATAAGATACTAGAATATCTTATGACATGTCTTACGATCCTCTTAGAAGTATCTAAGACCTGGCCTCACAACTTTCGTAGGTTGATCTTAGCAAAGATATCTTATACCTGTAGCATGTTCTTTTAATTTAAACAAATGGTAACCTGAATTTATGGAAAATTCATGTAAATGTAGAATGTGTCTCCAATAAATTACTAAACACATTGATTAATATTTTAAAATTTTCAAAGATGGAATTTTTTTCATCAACAGGAGACACCAAGGGACAAGGGATATCTTTTTGAATGCGAGAGACAATAACAAATATCCTCCTCGTGTCAGAACCAGATTAACAAAACAAATAGAGAAACTAAATCTGGTCAATAAACAAATATATTTAAAAATGTCAAAAATATGATTTCAATCAAATTGTATACTCAAAGGCATTTTTTTTAAAATTTGTCCAGTAATATTACTAATACTACTACTACTACGACGACTAATAATGATAATAATAAAATAATATTGATATCTTTATTTAAAGAAAGTAACTCATTTGGATTAAACCAATTTTCAATAAGGATCTCTAAATACAATATCTACTACATTAATAAAACATAATTAATCTACTAATACATCAAATGGAAGTTTTTACCGATCTTGACTGCGTTTTCACCCTATAGAATATGAAAGGCGAAAACGCGAGATGGTCTTAACCGGCCACCATCACAAACGCTTTTTTATACACGAATTTTTTTTTATACACGAAGTTTTTTCAAAATAATGAGACGGCAGACATATTATTTTTATTTGAATATGTAAACAGTTTGTAAACTTTAAGAAATGATATCACTCCAAGGACTTGGAATTCTTCTTCTGGTCATTTTTTTTAACAATTTTATCAAATTCCATTCTTAATTTTAAGATACTGATTACATACATACATGAATGCACATATATGATAAAAACAGTAAGCTTTATTTGTTAAGTGAGATGATAAAGTTTATGAGAGTTGATTTAAATATGTTTTCCTAACTGTATATTGGTACCTAAGAGACATTTAGTGTTGAAATGCGCATCTAGTGCAGTACAATTTGTACCGTTAATGTTCTTGCGTATCTGTCGTTTTGTTATTAATATCACCCTTTTACTTACGTAATTTTGATCGTTTTTTTGACAGCCTTGTCGGATATCCCGCGTTATTACTTAACTAAGAACATATTGTTAATCCAATAATTATAAAAGCATCTACCTCAAAATATTCAAATGCATTTAATTTTCAATTCGTATATGCACTTGTTGTAAAATATATCCTGGGTAAAAATTTATAACTACAATAGTACTAGGATACCATAATTTCCCGGGTTATCCGGGTTGAAAGATATAAAAGTACTCTTTAAATGAAAACTAACTTTTTTTTAGATAAAAAGTTCCACTTTGTTGCATCCAATTAATATACGAATTTATTCAAATAACTTCCCCAACGCTAACTCTAAAGAAATCTAACAGCGACATTAGATCCTTACTTTAATATTAAAACTAGAAGATAGAACTAGTCATGTTTACGTAAATTAGATATTCAAGGTAATAGACGTATTAATTTTAGTTTAAAAAAGGCATTTTTGAGTGCTTTAACGGTTTAAATAATAAGAAGTGCTATAAGTTTTATGAAAAGAATCTGTATGTACCCTTTTCATCTTCTTCGGATATAACCTTGGCATTATGTTGAAACAGCTAAGCCATTGTCACATTTCATTTGATAAAATATAAATAACACATCTAGTGTAATATCGAAATAAAAAAAGAACAAAATGACACATCTAGCTGAAATTTTACAATACATCTAGTTTATAGTTTAGTTTAAGTACAGCTTATTTGAAAGAAAAATAATAAGAAGTATAGGTCATCAATGAGTTCCAACCACACGATACATCTGGATTCATCACAGATAAGATAGGCCAATTTAGAAGAAAAAAAACCCACGTTGTTTACATTCACTCTAATCACGGAGCAATATTATATACATGTACAGCATTCAAAAATGCAACCAATCCATAAGATAGAATAAAATGAATTTTCAACCATCAGTGACCGACCGTGCGAGGACTGTATAGCCAGTCAAGCACGTTTAAAACACCCATTATCATTATCCTCTACCAGTTCAAAGCCAGATCAAAACCACAACAATCTATTTGCAGGGAACACCAGTTATATGTACAGTGATGCACAGTGGTTGTCGCCTGTTTGTGTTGTTCCTAAGTGTTTCTCTTTTCTCGTTTTATATATAGATAATACTGTTTGTTTTCCCGTTTAAATGGTTTTACACTAGTAGTTTTAGAGGCCCTATATATCTTACTGTTCGGTGTGAGCCTAAGATCCATATTGAAGACCGCACATTAACCTATAATGGTATACTTTCAAAATGGTGACTCGGATGGAACTCATACCACATCTTCCTATACCTATGTTATAATTGATAATTCAGATTATTTGTACAAGTGGTTAACGGAAAAAGTTAATACTGATAAATAAAAAATAACATTCATCTGTAATTTGCCTGTGCACTATCTGCGCAAATGTAAAGTCGAAACTTTAAGATATCGGTGCAAAAGGCACACGCCCATAGAAATATACAAACAGCAGTTCTATGGCCAAAGTAAATACATATATCTTATCTTAGAGAGGGATAAAAATCCTACTTTGTTTATATTCACTCTGATTCAAACATAAAATTCTCAGAAACTGACATTATCAAGATGCTTGGTTTCTTGATTGACAACTATAACGTTTGAAGAACTTTTTTTCAACAGACTGTCGGCATTCCAATGGAAACCAAGTTTGCCTTTCTTCTTGCCGACTTGTTCCGTTATTATTATGAGGCTGGCTTCATATAGAAACTTATTAGGAATAAAGATAAGCAGTTAGCAATGTTAATCTAATGTCAATTTGACTATATAAAGAGAGATAACTATATGTTTGTGATGGGTGACGAGGAAACCATTCATTAAAAAGCATAGCCATTCAGTCAATTACATGAAGATGAATATATGACAATGTTAAAACCAAACACCAGAAATGTCTGCTTTTATACGGGTTATGACATTACTGTCATTTGGAAAAATAATTATATCCCTTCTTACTGGTGTTAACAATTCCATCCCTGGCACATTTACGTTAGCACATATTGGATTACTGCATGTAGCATTGTTACGTCTACTGTTGGTGTGGTCAGTTCCTCTTTAGCCATCGATTTCAGAATTTCCTTCTAGTTTTAATCCTGTTCTTTTATTATATTAAGCATATCTTATTTTCAAGGACATAGAACGTATGCCCTGTCCCATTTAAAAAAATGATTTGAACTGTATCAACCTGGTTTATAGACAAAGAATGCATACAAGAACAATGATGTTGTTCGCCGCAATCTGCTTCCTCACAAGGAAATTTGTCATCATCAGGATCAGCCAAAACATGTTTTGTTGAGAATATGAACCTGTATCCAATGATAGGACATTGAAAAGACTTTATTCTGGGGGGAAACGTATTCTTTGAATTTTCCTTGATGATATATGGAGAAGAGTCAGTATTAGATGGAAGTTTAAAACTATCAATATGTAAACAATCGTATTCTTCTGTGTAATATGGCAAGAAATAATTCACCACAACACATCGATCATCCGCCATCAACAGACGTATAGTTGTACATTTTGATTGGCACCATAAAACTGAAGTATGGCTTCCAATGTTGTTTTTCGATTTATTTCGAGCGTTTTTATTTAAGAATTCTTAAAATGTACGCACGGTCAACGCTTTTACAACCCTATAAAGTTACGAAAAGAAGCATTCAATACTTATAATTACATTTCTTAGCTAGGATCATGAAAACACGATTTTTATCAAGTTTTATTTAATTTACCTGTGCACTTTATTGTGGGACCTCGTGTCATCATGAATGATAAGATTTATTGTCTAGTGCAATTGCTTACGGAATAACATGTGATGTGCAGTTAGCCAATCAGAATAACGTATTATAATGAAACATACATCTAATGTAATTATTTTAATGTATTAGTTATCTACGGTTTAGTTTGCAGTAATGACGACATCGTATCGATCTCCGGCATTTATAATAAATGCATCTGCTATCTGGGGTTCAACGTGAAACCCGTCGGTGGATATCATTGTTAACGGGATGTTATATATAGAGATAACAAAGGGAGATAACTGTCTCGCTGCTATCACCTGGAACTGGTACTGCTGTCATTGTTCACAGCAAACACATTAAGTGGGGCCTGCTTATGACCATTTTCATCAAAATCATATCTTCCGCGTCCATTTATCAGACCACTTTGCGCTTTTATATTATATTACTAAACCATTGCCTGTCAAAAGTAAAATCACAAAATTGCTGAGCTCCGAAGAAAATTCAAAACGGAAGGTCCCTAATTAAATGACAAGATCAAAAGCTAACACATAAAACGAATGAATAACAAATGTCATATTCCTGACTTGATACATGCATTTTTTATGTAGACAATGGTGGATTAAATCTGTTTTTTTAGCAAGCTAAACCTCTCACTTGTATGACAGATGCATCAAATTTCATCATATTGACAACAATGTGTGAACAAAACAGATATAATAGGTCAAAATATAAAAAAAAGTTACTAAGAGTTGATTTTTTTTCTGTTTTCATAAAAGCCATATACCGTTTTTACAACTTCCAAATCTGCATCAAAGTCCTGATTTCATTCCAGTTTAATCGTAATGTGTTCTTCACTAACAAGCTCTCTTTCGCACGAACAATCAATGCACCACACAATCCCTTTACTCTTGGAGTCTCAGCGTGAAAATGATATCAGTAAGTTGATTTATGTGATGCAACAATTTTTTTGACAAACGTTTGACAAAGGGATATTGGGCACTGTGTTTCAAAGGGTACTGCATCCATATATGGAGTTCCCTTTTGAGTGATTGCATGCCCATGAATTGTAATCTCTTCAGATTTAAGGTGATTTGTAACGTGAGCATTGATTGTCTGACATTCGTAAACAACAACAGGCGGACCAGGTAATGCAACATTCATCACAGAGACTTAGGACCCGCTTACATGTTTAACACCACCTTATTTTACACTGAGATTCTGTATGTACCCTTTTTATCTTCTTCTGATATAACCTTGGCATTATGTTGAAACAGCTAAGCCATTGTCACATTTTATTTAGGTAAAATATAAATAACACATCTAGTGTAATATCGAAATAAAGAAAGAACAAAATGACAGAAATCGCTGAAATTTTACAATACATGTAGTTTAGTTTAAGTATAGCTTATTTGAAAGAAAAATAATAAGAAGTATAGGTCACCAAGGAGTTAAAAAGATATTTCAATTTTACTGGAAAAAAGAGACAAATTTTTCCTTCCTTTTCTCTTTTCTCTTTACTCAATACTCTTTGCCTACCTTTATTCAATTTCATCATAGCCCCCCCCCCCCCCACTAAAAATCAAACGGTAGCTCCCTTATTATCAAAATAAATAAAAATTGTGTTCAAGCAACTTTTATAAAAAAAAAAACACACAATGAAATGATGGACCCCCACGCCCCCACCCAAACCCTCATAAACTTTCTACAAATTGCAATGTCTTTTCAACAAAGGATAACTACTTAAGTTATTTCGTGTCACTACTATAAGTTTACCTACAAGGAAGTATTCTTTCGTCTGTCAGGTGTTAACATATACTAGAAAAAAGTATACAGGGAAAAATTACAACTATTCATCTTAAAAACGATAGAGGATAGTATGTCATTCATCTCGGGTACATCATTTCGGTACATATAGTATTTATCAACTTTTGTTCGAAAAGATTTGTGAGAAAGTAGCTATGTACTTATCTAACAACTCTCTATAGATCTATCGTCCTAGGATATGCATAAGGAAAATTCGTAAATGAAAATATATGAATAAATACCGGGTTTGGTTTTGTTAACACATTCATCAATACAACAAATGTTCGTCGAACTTTTTGAAACCAAAAATTTCTTTTGGAGTTGAATGTAGGTATAAAAATATGACATGTCCGTTTATTAGTGTATGTTTCACTTTCATGCATAACTTTTTTTTTGCACGCTTTTATCACATTAGATGTATTTAGCAAATCTTAAAAGAATTTTGGGTCCTCAATGCTCTTCAACTTTGTTCTTAATTTGAATCGAGCGTTACTGATGAGTCTTTTAAAGATGAAACGCGCGTCTGTAGTACAAAATTCCAATCCTGGTATCTATATGATGGAGATCATCAATCATCATTATATCATTCTATTTCATAGAATTAAACTTGCTTATTTTTCGTTGGATAATTCCTGCATTTTAAGGAAGTCTTTTTAAGCTCGATTCGTCTGTTATTTATTTTTAAGACCTGACATTGATACATATATACTATATATTAGGCACGTAATTTACTTTCCTAAAAAGAGGCGAAAGATACTACAGGCATAGTCCAACTCATAAACTTAAACATTACAGAATTTTAATATGTTTATACAAATATTTGATTTTTATTCTTCTTCAACTTTTCCTTAGATACACTTTATTAAAATGTGTTCCTTCAGAATTAAATTTCAACGTTAGATTAATAACAAACAACTGTATTACCTTTCGTAATCTGTATCGCTTTGCGATATCCTATTGGCATTTTCATTGTTTTCATTTGGCTTTGAACATATTGTGTAACAAATAATTGTCAAGTCATCTCTTCTAGAATGTTTTAATTCGTAGGTTTTTCTCGGTCAAACATAACCAGAGGTAACTTTTATTGAATACAACGATAACAATTTATTTGTTTGTAGGGTTGAATGACAATGAAAAAAAAACCTTTTAATTAAACGAAAAATAATTCTCTTTAGAATTTAACAAAATATCCTCATTACATCCAACTAACACGTACACTATTGCTTTAATTTTACAACATTCAATATCAAACGTAGTATATGATTTTGCTGATAAGGTCTGAGTTAAGACAATATTTAAAAACAAATTGATACGACTTGTCCCTACGTGGAACCGGATAATTCCTAACCGACTGATTTAGTCTCTTTGATCATTTTTGATTTGAAAAGTTTGCGTCATGTATTTACGATAATAGGCAAAAACGCCTACAAAAATTGGTAAAAAAAATCAAAAATAAGTCGACTGAAAAATCTTGTCTTGCTGATGATTGCTTATTCTTAAAGTTTCTTCTACATGTATTTAATATAGTTTGCAATATAATTGAAAACAAGTGAAAAGAAATGTAAAATTTGTAAGTTTATAAATCTTTTTAAACAATCGTAATGACCTTTTTGATATAAATGTACAGTTGCTAGATATTCTTTACATTTAACTGCTTTCAAGGTAAATGACAGAACTCGCATTTTACTCCTCTGTTATATTTTAGCCATGCCCGACCATATAAGTTGATTAGCTAGATATTCGGTCACATTTTTATAAACTTCATATCGCAATGATGATTACGACAAAGTTTGGTTAAATAAGATCTCGTAGTTCAAGAATATAAGATTTTTGTAAAAGATAATGAACGACGTACGACGACGGACTCCAGACGAAAGACACCAAGTGTTGTGATTACCACACTGATAAAATATCAATTCATTTTAGAGAATTACTTTAAAATTGAGAAAGGAAATGGGCAATGTGTCAAAGAGACAACAACCGACCATTAAGTCCACTTCACTTTGTTAACCTGAATGAAATTACAAAGAATGTGTTTAGATTCTTTAATAATAACATCCCATGTCACGCTTGATAACAGAATAATCTTATGTATAAATATAAACATGTTTTGTCGAGAACGACGAATTACTGTTTTGCGAGATCAATAATTCCTAATTCCTAAGATTTCTGTCTTTGATTACTGAATACCATAGTCTTTCCATATCAAGACGATGACTGCTCGTAAAAAGTGTCAGAAATTTGCATTTTTGACCTGAGGAGGCATAACAATTTATCCATTGCTCTTCGTTCCCAATCATATATTTTTTGTTATCTAAGAATTGAAATTTTACGCCATTTTTATAACTTTTAATTTTTGCCGGCAGAACACCAAAAAGATAATAATCCTCGACAGGAAAAAAATCTGACGATAAAGCAGCCCTGTAAAAACTAGGGATCAGAGTTGTCGGTAAAAACACAGCATATCCACTTAAATAAGGCGAAGGATACAATTGTTTGCCTTTAAGGTATGAATCTGGAACGTACCATCTACTGGATTTAGCTCGAATTATTTTACTGGATTGCATATATGCTCCCATTATATAGGCGTCGTCTACAATTTGACTAAAGTACTGTTCAAAAAACAGAAACAAGTTGATAAAAGCATTATCATCAGTTTTTATAACAACTTCAGCATTCAAGCAGTATTCATTCACCCATTTTATTCCCATGAATCCTTTATATGTCGAATTACGAAACGTATCAATAAAATTTCCCTGTATAACATCTGCATGTTGTCTATTCTCTTTCACAAGTTTCTTTGTTAGGGTTTCATCATTAACAGTTCCAACTAAATAAACCACTTTGACAACTTTCCTTTTGTAAAACGTTGAATTCAACCAGGTATTCCTGAGTTCCAAACGTCGATTGAAATGTGTTACTTCCGAATGGACAAGAACAATGCATGATACCAAATGGTGTTGTTTGCAGATGTTTTTATTATTTATCGAATATTTGATATCCCCTGGTTCCAACATCTTCTCAGCGTTGTTGTAATGGATATATTTTTCGGAGTCTTTCCTTTCAACGATTAGAGTGTTTCCAAAAGTCATGGTGTAGGTAAATATTAAGACACTTATGATGAGGAAAACTGCTACTGCCCTTTTCCTAGATATTCGCATTGTCCTCATTTTACCCTATAAAAAAGAAACAAAATTGTAAATGTTTTAGTCACTGAGACAATTTTCCCTTTCTTTGCAAAGAGGATTCAAAAGACAAAAAGTAGCAATATTCGCTAGGAACATGTAT
This sequence comes from Mytilus trossulus, assembly GCF_036588685.1. Lineage (NCBI taxonomy): Eukaryota > Metazoa > Mollusca > Bivalvia > Mytilida > Mytilidae > Mytilus > Mytilus trossulus. The sequence goes on from NC_086374.1 coordinate 100,026,065, forward strand.
TTATAACAAAAAGAACATGTTTGTGTGGCCAGATGAGAATCCAAGACAGATTAAGGTAGACAGGTTTCTCTTAATTAACAATAATATAAATTTTTTAAATCATACTTATTACATTATTGTTTTGGGAAAGGGTGAAGGTTGGTACCAATTAAAACGTTTAAACCTTCTGCATTTGTTTGCACCTATTCTATTAAGTCGGGAACCTGATGGTCAGTGGTTGTCGTTTGATGATGTGGCTTTATATGTCATAAATCAGGATATTGGTTTATCGATTTAATTATTACATGTAGAACCTTTTACAACTGACTGTACGATATCGGCTTTTTTCGTTGAAGGCTGTATGGGGAACTTTACCGGTTGCTTGCATCCACGTCCATAGGTATCTAATGGTAAATTGTCTCATTGGCAACCATACCACATCTCCTTTCTTCTAAAATACAAAACAATTGTACTCTTGTTTCAAAATTTGCGTTTTTCCTGATAGAACTTGTCTGATTGTTTCCTGTTATTTTTATATTTAACCGAGGAAAAAACATCATCTATAAGAGGAAAACAACGGAACAACAGAAACACTGAAATGCTACAAAAAATAACGCCAACATACATATGATAGAAACGTACTATTTATAAACTTCTGCATTTGTTGAATATAAAAAGAAACCAACACTGTGTATCATAAACGAGTTCATGTATGTGATAAAGGATGCCGCTGTTCGATACATATTAATTGATTAAGTGAAAACAAATGCGGGTCACAAACCTAAACCGAGGGAAACACGTCATCTATAAGAGGTAAACAAAGGAACAACAGAAACATTAAACTGCTACAAACACAAACACCTGCACACTTAGAAACGGACTATTTGCAAACTACTGCATTTGTTGAATACAAACCGTTACTAATGTATTACGTCCGAAGCGCTTTTCTCGATTTACATTCATTAGGAACGCTCAAAGCCGAATATTTTAAGGCCAAGCATATATGATAAACAAAACAGTTGAAGAGCTATCTGATCAAAAGTACCTGAAAATAGTCAAATTCATCTATGATCAACACTGCCTGAGAGAGTTACACGGACAATTTTAGAACGGTTTGTTATAAATCACGTCAGTACTGAAGAAATGGCTACTGAGCTGATAATACCATCGACCATAGGGCAACATTTGGTGCCAGATAATATACATAGAACTTTTTTTATGTATACATTTTACACGAATAAAAACCGACAGAAAATCAAAGAGTGTAATCTATTGTTTTATTATGTTTAATCTAATGTTCCGTATAATTTCTAAAGAGAAAACTAGTCTAAACTGGGTCATATTATAACTAGAATATGTCTAATCAGCCATTGAACGCAGTCCGTTTCTTTACAAAAGTTCATGGTTAAAATTACCAAAGTCAACGCCCAACTAATTCATGTATACGACTGGATAGCATTAAACGTCGTATCCTAATTTGTTTTTCCGTTGAAATTTGTTAGGTTGTTTTTTTTACTCTTAAACAATCTTATTAATTGTTTCATTATGATATCAAAACTCACCCCAAACCTATACAATAAATGCAATGTCAACCTTAATTCTACTTATTGATCAGTATATTTATCAGTTTTCTTGCATTTATAATTTATACTTAAAGAAAAAAAGCATATCTACCTTTTTGAACGCAGATTCATACACGACACCACAGTCAAAATCTGTCACAACTGAATAAGTTGTAAAACTAAACAACGTTAAGTGGATAATATCAACTTTTTAAAAATATTTTTCAAGCATGCAAAACATTTAACAATAGAATTTACACGACTCACCTGGTTAGTAAATGATACTAATACTAAGCTACAAACATGAACATACATTCAAATAGTTTTTGAAGTACTATACAGATAACATCTCTTGACCATAAAGATCACAATTTTCGATATGATTTTACACCGATAGGTAACATGAGTCTTAAGTTGTTAGAAGATCGGGCCGGTTTTAACGGAGCTATAATAAGACATAAAGCTTTATTTAGAGCCGGTATATGCAATACAAATACAAACACAAAATATATCTCTAGACATGTTTTTTTATTCTCTTGACACCATCTAAGGACATATCTCAGACCTCTCCTCGAAGCTGTCTTAGGATGATATTAGCAAAGATATCATGAATCTTTAAAATTCTAAATATTAACATGGATTTATTAAAAAAATCATTTGAAATCAGATATGCATTTGTTTTTATATATTACGAAAAAAAAATATGTTTAACATTCGAATAATCTATAATTCAAAAATATTTTCTTATGAATAATAGCAACTAAAAATTCAATAAGCAATCATTCATATAAAGATTGTACATGTATGTATCCATATCTTTTATGTTTTGAGGTTTCTTTTTATTGATTCATATCTTATTTATTCATATATCAGCCTGACAAGAAGTTCACTGTGTTTAAACATTATTATAAAATACCAACAAAGCAGATATATAACTAAAAAGAATATATTTAGCACCAGCTCAACAAGAAAAGAACTTGGCGGGGAGAAAGAGCGAAAGATACCAGAGGGACATTCAAACTCATAAATCGTAAATAAACTGCCAACGCCATTGCTAAAAAAGAAAAAGACGAACAGAAAAACAATATAACACAACATATTCAACTAAAGACTCAGGAACACGAACACCACCAAAACCTGGGTGTGATATCAGGTGTTCCGGAAGGGTAAGCAAATCCTTACCCAAATGTGGCACCCGTCGTGTTAAAGTTGCTCAGGATAGTACAAACCCGGTAATAAGTCTACTTTGCTAGGTTCACATTGGTGAAAAGGACCCTAGTAAAAAGATCTACCATCTGCACAAAATACCTAGTAAATGACAGAAAACTTATGCATGTCATAAGTAGGTCAACCTCCAATAATGCAGGTGTCTTTGGACGGACACATTTTTATTTATAGGATTTATTGTTCTACTTGTTTTATTTTGATATTTTAACACTTTCATTCATTATGTAGTTATATGGCAATGCACATTCAACGGGTACGGAAAGGGTTAAATTGAAATAAAATAAGAAAATCATTTTTCATTTTGACCATGGAGCACCAGTTACATCAAAAATCCCGGAAATCATCTGAGTTCAAAACAGTAAGATTTGTTTGCGTTTTTTCGCAAAGGTTGTAACGCAAACATAGGAATAAATATAAACAAAAATGTTAGGCACTAATAAGCTCCGTACGAAAAATGAACACTCTTTTATATTATTATTTTAAAAATATACAACAACAAATGAAGTATTGAAAGACTACACGTTTGAAAAATAGATATTTCATTTTTTAACGTTTTCAATGATTTACCATCTTTTACTTAAGAGGCATATCATATTATTTCATTGTGTACACCGACGTATTTACATTGTTTTCTTCTTAAAATTGCTCCTTGACTTGACAGGTATAAAGTGTTATTGTGAATGGAACGCATCTGATAATTGAAACATTAACACATCGAAAATGTCCTTCTTAAAATAGAGGTGCGAATTATTTTAAGATTTAAATGGCAGGATAGCTCTCTTGTTTTAAATTGTATTCTCAATATAAATTCATTATAAACTATTTAACAGTTACAACCATGGAGTCTTTATATCAGATTTTAAAATAGCACTTCCTAAACTCCCAAGTATTTTTTTCTAATTTATCTTATATACAATATACATTAGTTTCCCAAAAAAGTCTACCAAAAAACAAAAATCAGAGAATATGATATCGTTAGATTAAATAATTCATACTTGTATAAGAAGATACTTATCTTAACAATATTTCATGTTTCAAATTGTAAAACTGACAAATACATACATTATAGAAATATAAAAATTTGGCAACATGAAAACTTGTTTAAATCCATCTTCCTTGCTATTTGATGCATCAAGGTAAACATGGCATATGATTGGTTTTGCTATGTCTTGTTTAAATTGATAATCATTACGATTCGAAGATTCCCTCCCCCTTGGACCCCCTTCAAATTGACCATATATATATATATATAACAAAAAGTCGACTTTACGTTTAAGTTTAATGAATTTTATCTGGCCAAAGTAAGTTTATTCATTATATTTGTTCACACTGTGTTGTTCTGATATTATCATTTAAAGGACAACATAAATCAAAAGTCCTAAAAAGTTTTATTTCAAATAACGATACGAAGATCCCCCCCTTGGAACATTTTGCACCTGTATTTTATTATGCTTCCTTTTTTTCATAATTGTAATAAAGTCATTGTCGTGATCATATGGTTATTGTTTGACATTTCCGTGGATTGAATTTCGTACACTTTCCCGGGTTAAAAGTTCATATGAACGTAGCGAAATCAGAAACACGCTAATTTTATTCTTGTTATTTGAACTCTGATGAATGCTGTGTCATTGTAAGTCAATCACAACTCCTCTATTTTTCAGAAGTTTGGTTCTAAAAACAATTAATTAATAATCAGTATTTTAATACGAAGTCAATAAATTTGACCAACATTTATATAAAAAAGGTCGACTTTACGTTTCGGTTTAATGAATTTTGTCTTGCCAAAATAAGTTTAATCATTATATTTGTTCACACGGTGTTGTTTTGATATTATCATTTAAAGGGCAACATAAATCAAAAGTTCTTAAAAGCTTTATTTTAGAATTCAATTATTATCTTCCACGTGACAGATAATTATCTAAATGAGATGTTGTTTTAAATCTTCATAATATTTTTTATCGATAGACGTTGGTTCATCTAACACTCTTTATTTCTTATATTTATATATATTTTTTTAAATGAGTTGTATTTTCTCCTTCTCATTTCATCGAAGACTTTAAAATGAAAAAAAAATAACACCCTCCAAATCTAGGCAATCATAAAAAGCTTGCATGTGGATAAATAAATAAAAATCCAGATTTCTAATGATCGAGATGCATGTTTGTCAAACAATTTTTAAAGTATCTTTCCGAAATAAATTTGAATATAAAGGGTGAAAGTGAAGGTATGGAATAGATCGAAACAATAAATTCCTTGTTTAAAATGTCAAGTAACAAAACACAACTTAATAAAAAAATGAAATCTACAATAACTCTGTAACATTTCTTTGAAAAAAGAGCATCCATCTACCGTGTGAAAACATTTTCACCTGGTTTATTAGAAAATCTGCTTTGTTTTGTATGTACTGTACATGCAATATATCTAACACGATATGTAACGTGATGATTCATCATCATGACATAATATGAAATATAAAGAATCATCAAATATTGAAACTTGCGAATGTCACAATTAGGCCCATATAAAAACAAATTGCATAAGTTAAAGTCTCGTACTTGTTTAGTACTTTAAAACTTACATAAAACGTTTTCCAGACGTGGACGTTCAAGTTCTGGAACAGAAATAACTGATGAGTGTTTCATTGTAATTAGATAAAAATATTAGATCGATACTTTTAATTATCTGATATTTTGTTTTCAAAAAGCACATAAAGGCTTTTTATTAAAACCAATCCTCATGATAAAAAAAACATAGTTCTAGATCTTACAACATAATGGGTAAGGATAAGTTTGATTTCAATCTTCAATTTGGTAGCGCCTTAAAAATCTAGATTATTTTCAAGTAGACTAACTTAAAGCATCTTTTAAGAAGAGAATAAAGATGTGAAAACAAACCAAGCGTATGATATCGAATCCACTTTTGTAATAAAAATGAGTAAAAATGTCATGTTTTTTCACATGATTTTACATTACATATACGATAGCAACATACAATCAAGGGTCTTAAAAACAATAACCAAAATCTGCCACTTTGTTAGAGGGAATTCAACACTTCTGGTAGTAAAATTTGAATAACTAATTATCAGTGACACAGTGATCTTGTTGATGGAGAAATATTAAGCCTCGATAGGCTGATAAATTTTACCAAAAGGAGAACGCGAGTAAACATTATATCAACTTTACAACTTGTGTAACTGAAATGTTGCATTTACCTCGAGTAAGAAAAATATGAGAATGTTTATATCAAGAAATAAAAGGGTCTACTAGCAATGTTTTTCCTACTACGTTTCAATGAAAAGAAGAGCGTTTACACGATTCGGTAAAATAGTGATTTGGAAATGTACAATAACAGATTTTTATGATCCAATGACAAGTTTGATATCTGCTTAAAAGGAATCCGATTTAAACAATAATCATTACAATCAATCAATTTTAAAGTTTATAAAAATATTTCCATTGTGATTCTTTTTCATCTTAAAAATCCGAAAGATGACGACATATACTTTTACTCCTTAATAACATCGTGACTCAGCAAAATTTCAGGTACGAAACTAAGATGAACTTTGAAGTATATGTCAAAGCGTCACACACTTTTATCGTTTATTTTAGTAGGTTTAGATACAAAAACATTCTTATTAAGTCGATAGACATTTTTTGAAAAACGATTTTCTTTTGTTTTAAAAGTAGATTATATGTATAATACAAAAAGAATCATATGACCTGGTTAAGCGCTGTTGAACGATCGTTATCTAATTGTTAAATATTTTAACACAAAGGTGGAGCAAGCAAAACTTATATTCATTTTATCTCACTGATTATTTTGGAGATAGTCTTTGAATGTTTCCACAAAGTCAAACCGTTGAAGTTAAATACGGGTCTCTTTTTGAATTTCAGCTGCCTACATCATTTTAATTTCACACACTTAATGTTTAAAGTTCAACTTTTGCAAAGGCACAGTTTTGTGTTTGGGATATACAGTTAATTGTTATCGTGATTGTTATTCCGGGTGGTAATTTATACCATCCAAACGCATTTGTCGAAAACAAACTGACAATGCTCAGGCGAAAAAAAAAACAATCCGTAAGACAAACATCAGTATTATACAAAACAAACCCTAACGATTAAGCAACACGTACCAACCAAACACCGGGGGTTATCTCAGGTGCTCCGCAAGGGTAAGCAGATTTCTAAAAATTAAATCTTTTTTGTTCGGTCAAATTTTGAATATTAGTTTATTATTTGAACTAGAACAAAAAAGTTTTCACAGCAATCTTAAGGAAAGTTCTTTTGTTGTTCAACAATGTTGCAACACTGCAGGTTCTCATTAGCACCGTCTTATGACAAAATATTATTTGTCAGAAATAACACTTGGTCCAATTGACGACATTTTCTTATTGGTTTGAAATAAATTTAGATAAATACGTTCTTAAAGTATTAGAGTTTGCACATTTCAAGGTCTTACAATAGGAATACCGGCTTCATTGTTGCAATCACAAATATAAATAAGTGATAATGGAACAAATGTATGTACACGACGAAAAGAAAAATAACAGTGGTAAATGTGGCTTGTTTGCTAGCTATTATAATAGATAAATTAGTATCGAAAACAAAAATGTCAATATTCTGTATATAATATACAAGTATTAAATTGTTTGTGGAAAAAATATGTCCACCAAACGTAACATTTTCTTTTGGTAATCAACTTGAAGTTTTATTGTCTATTTCACATTATGTAAAAATCATACAAAATCATATAAAAGGCTCATCTACCTCAGGCATAGATTACTTTAGCTGTATTTGGCAAGACATTTAGGAATTTTGGTTCTCAATGCTCTTCAACTTCGTACTTTATTTGGCATTTTTAATGTTTTTGGATTCGAGCGTCACTGATGAGTCTTTTGTAGACGAAACGCGCGTCTGGCGAATATACTAAAATTAGTCCTGGTTTCTATGATGAGTATGAAGCATAATTTAAAGTACTTATTTCCATTCCAGATTTAAATGATGTACTGTCACATAAAAACACTTTTCAGCGAGTACTTTCAGCTCTTACATCCCAGTGTTACAGCGATACCAGTGACGCAAATTTTCTTAAAGTGAACTTCCAATGTCAGTAGTTATATACTCTATTCACTATTGCATTTACGCAACCGTAGTAAATTGATGTTCAAATCTTATAAGTCGATGAGAAATAAATGCACAAGTTAGTTTAGTTGTGTTGTTATTTGAAAACAATATTAAAACCTGACGAGATGCCAGATTCTTCCACATATGTCAGTTTATAAAACAAAATGTCTGTCAATGATTGTTATTTTTTATTTGTTAAATGGTATTTGTTCAAATTAAGCCATTAGCGTTTTAAAAGACTTGATTCATATTTGTATCCTGTGTTTAGTGCTAAACGCCATACACGGTGACTTATAGCAGTAAACATAATTGCCCTTTGCTCTAGGTCCCTCAATACCAAACAAACATCATATGTGTTTTTTTTATATGGCATCGATTAATTTAAATTGAATAAATTTGAAATTCAAAAACATAGTTCGTAAAATACCAAAGGGAATTTGAAGTAATAAGTTGTTGTATTAACAGTTTGTTTCGAAGATATTAACGGTAAGACGTCAATAATAAACAATGACCTTTTACGTTGACACTTTAATTAACACAAGAATTTGCCCTTTAAAACTGAATGTGATGACAATAATATCATTTGGAGATGATGCTGCAAGAGGTAAACAACAATTCTGCATTGATGTGGACACAGTTGTGTCTATCAGCCTGCGGAATCGTTCTGAACATATTGTTTTTATGGATAACAGCAAAGACAAAAGAGAAAAGAGCTCTGATCGATTCTACTATCATCCTAGCGTGTGCTGCCAAATCTCTCATAGGCATGAACATGTTGGTTGAATTGCTGTCGCCATATTTTTCAAATAACTTAGACTTGTTCAAGATTTTAGGTAAGTTTTGATTCCAGTTCACCTGTTTAATAATGTCATATATAGTAATATGTCTTATCGTCTGTTGTAAAAGAAACTGTTATCTAAAACCATTTTGAAACTAGACAAAACGTTGGGTGCCATCACACATATTGTAATCACCACATCTTTTAATCGAGACTATTTACATATTATGTTTACAGACAAATGTTATTTGTTAGCGACTGAATCTTGACATGTATATATATTTTTTTGTCAAATAAATAAGTTATAAGAGTATATAACTAGTGTAAAAACAAGTTAGAAATAAAGTTACTTGCTATATCAATAAAACAATTCAGTTTGTCTCAGCTGATCCGATAATTGATTAAAGAATGGTATGAATGATAATCATGTTTTTTTCCTCATTTAAGATATCACAGAATTTCTTCTAGATAGTTTTTACCTGATCAACTTATTGATACTCAACATATTTCGGTATCGAGTCCTACGAAATATGCACACCCCACAAGATCATAAACTACGCTGTCATCAGTCGAAAAAGTGCATACTAATTGGAATAGTGCTGATAGTTGTATGCACCTTTACCTATGCAGTTGCGATGTGGCTAAAAGACGATCGGGGAGAGTTGGTTAGAATAATAATGATTAAAATAGTATACACACTTATGAAAAGTATACCCTGGACATTGATAGTAACTCTCAATTTTTTGATGTTGGTAAAAATATCTTTTCTTTTATACAAACGACGTATAACTGTCAATCCTGAAGTGCAAAACATAAGTCGTCATAACTCCTTTAGATGCAGAACTTTATTGAGACAATTCACACTGTCATTAATTCTACAGACCATTCTGTTCATATGTCCCAGCATGCATATTTACCCAGTAGAATTTGTAGCTCTCATCTTCAAGAAATATGGATCAAAACTAAACGATATTTACTCTTCTATGAGAGTTGTCCTTGTTGTGTTAAATCCTGCCATGTTCAGTATTATCCTCCAGTCAAAATATAATATTGTCAAGACATGTCGACTCGAAATGAGACGAGCAAGTACTGCTGTTAGGAATATGTTGGATGGTAGCGTCCTGAAAAATGCTCAGAAAAACGAAACTTCTCAAGATAAACACCTGGAAATGAAAAGTTATTTGGTAAACAGCACAAACAAACACCTGAAACAACATAATATTTTTACAGTATTTCCTCCAACTTCGACATCACCAAGTACTCCTAACAGTGGGAACACACAAAGTCATAAAAGCTTTATATTTAATGATTCATTAGTCGATATAAGATCTGTTAACAGTTTGAAATCGTTCCAAGACAGAGGAGATGCAACTTCGTTTTTCTGTCCGAAAAGGTTTATAGAAAGATTAAATACAACACCTTCAGTTGATTTAAGCCTACAAAGTATAACATCAAGCATGCATTCACGGACTCATGATATGCACAAATCACCAAGCGTAGAACTGGTCGAAAATCTTCCACCACTGGTCACAGATAAAACGTCTGGTTCCTTACCAGACGTATTACAGCATGGATCAACATTATTTTGTTTCGAACAAGTAAATTGCAGTGATAGAAAATCGTCTTTATCAAGAATGAACTCAGACAGAACTGAAGAGGAACACCTACCGGGAATATTAAAATACAAACATGCTAAAGATAAACCATTATCGGACAGTAGTGGAGACACATTAAGTGAATACGACCTTGCAGAGGCACTAAAATTCTTATAAGATGTAAAACTAACTTTTTATGACATGAATTTTTAAGCAGTAGACTTTCAACTCAGAAGAGTTGTTCATAAATCTGTATTAAGCATCAATATTTATGTATAATATAAATGAATAATAATGATTATGAATAATTCATTAGAAAAGGCCTGTACCAGGAATATGACCGTTGTTATCCATTGTTTGAACTTTTGATTTTGCAATTTGACTTTTCCATTTGAAATTTCCTCGGAGTTTGATAATTTTGTTATTTTGCATTTTTCCTAAAACATACCAGTATACAATGTAAACTACCTTAGATTCATTTCTTTTAATAATTTTGTGGTCCATCCATTGAAAAGCGAAAATTTCATTTGTAGGCTATTGTCACAAATTGAATTTTTTGAATCAATGATTCATAGGGTAAAGTTTGATACATTTCAAAGTTTTACAGACACTACCACAATTTGGTTGACGATAATAGAATACCTGTGGAATACCATAGTTATAAGAAGATGTGGCATAAGTGCAAATAAATAACCATCCATCTAAGTCACAATGTGTACAAAGTAAACAATTATAAGTTGAATTACAGTCTTAGACACGGAGCCATTGTTCACACCGAAAAGCAAGCTTTTAAGGACCCTACCATGACTGGTGTAAAGCAATTCAAACAGGAACACATATGGTCTTATAAAATATAATAAATTATAAAAACTTAAAAACACTTAACAACCATATGAAAAAAAACACGACAGCTTCTGAACAACATGCTCCTGATGTATGACAGGTAAAAACAATTTAATGTCTTATCCAAAATATAAAATCATTTTGAACCGATTTCTAGATGAAAGTTTTGAACTAACTAACAACAACCGACTAAAATCGAACTATATTTCGATGGTCAATGATTTTCATTTGTTCCTTGAACCGACTAGCAGAAGAATTAAACAGAAGGTACATCATGTGTTAGATGAGTGAAGACTTCTGTAAAAGCTGGCCAACAAAGGGGGACCATTGCTTAAATCTTTCAATTTGTTTTTTACAAGGAACTTCAGTGAAAGTGATCTTAGCAATGAAAATTGGAAATGTCCACATTATATTTGATAAACCGATTTAAGCTGTACATTGTTTATACAAATTATCAATAAAGTATTCTCAGGTATAATATATCATACAAAATTAAAATTAAAAAGTGAGATCCTTACTATTTTTATGTTGGTGTTATTGAAATTGCTTCCGCCAAGAAAAGGCGAAAGATACCTAAGTGACATTAAAACTAATTTTCACAAAATAAACTAACAATACCATAGCAAAAGGGAAAAGAGCCAATAAACAAACAACAGTTTACAATCAATGAAAACTAGTCTGAGCAACACGAACCCAACAAAAGACAGGGAATATATCATGTGCTGCGGAAGGGTAAAAAGATCCTGCTCCCGAAATCACAAGAATGAGGTTTGAACCGATGTCCAGATGGCTATGGAAAAAAATGATATTATGCACAAAACATACCTCTTAAAATGTTGGATTTACTAACAAAAACCCACTAAAATCGAAAGTTAACTATGATTGTTGGGTAAATTAATTTCCTTAGTTTCTCATCTAAACTAGCAAAGCTTTTAAAAAGGTGCAACATGAATAAGATTAGCGCAGTCTTCTGTAGAGGATGTTCAACAAAGGGGGACAAATATTCAAATCTCATAAGAAATAAGATAACAAATACGAACTCAGAAAAAATCTAAACTGAAAGTCCATAAACAAATGGCAAAATAAAAAGCTCAAACACATCAAACGAATGGATAACAACTGTCATAGGCCTGAAGTGGCACATGCATTTTCCTTTGTAGTAAGAGAGATACACATCAAATAGAAAACAAATATGGTTATCGCGTCATTACTAACATCGATTAAACAGTTTGTAAGGTATCTTATAAAACATTTTTAGTATTAACAGCTTTACTACAAAACAACTCCTTTCCACATTGTGTGTAGCAACCGGGAGGTGGAGTAGGTTGTTTGTTAATATAGCCGGTACTAATATACAAGATATGCGTTGGTCTTCTAAAGGCCATGACTGCTGTTGAGGAAAATACTTTTTCCAATTGGAGTCATTATACATAATGTTTGATCTCTTACAAATAATCATTTGGATGACATTGATTTAAAATCGTTCTTATTTCACGATGTACATGTTTTCCATGACAATATATATATATATAATGTCTTCCATAATTTACACAATATAATAACAAAAATAACTCCATGCACAACCAAAAGTGACAGAATCAAAAGCTCAAACTCATCAAATGAATGCATGGAAACAACTGTTAGTTCAAACTTATATTTATAGACACCTTAATCTTGTATGACAATCGAATATCTATATATTATAATGACGAAAATGTGTGAGCAAAACAAACATCATAAGTAAACATAACAAAAACTGGGTAAAATAATCAACATTGTGTTATTATCTTATTAAATTTAAGAAAAAAAAAAAAACTACTTGCGTGAATAAAAAAAGAAGAACAGGAACGCTGAAACAGGACATATGACTTCATTCATATTATATATATTAAAGACTAGATCAAAGATTACCTGACTTATTAATTTTTCATAGAAAGTGTTGATCATAAGAGAGAAAAAATTAACAACTCGTGAGAATTGGATATTGCTTTTTATTTAATTTAAATGATATTAATAAACTCTCTTAAAGTACGTTTGTTATTATATTTAATTTAGATATATCGCGTTTATATCAGGCAATATTCAATTTTCACTCATCATAAAACTTATTTTTGTATATAAATAAGAAGATGTGGTATGATTACGAATGGGATTACACTCCAAAAGAGACCAAATGACACAGAAATTAACAACTATAGGCCACCTTATGGCCTTCAACAATAATCAATGCCCATACCGCATAGTCAGCCATAAAAGGCCCCGAAATGACAAATGTATATTAATTCAAACAAGAAAACTAATTTATGTTCATAGAAATGAACTAAAAACAATAACGTAACACATCAACAAACGACAATCACTGAATTACAGGCTCCTGACTTATGATGCAATGATGACCTTACTCATTCGGTTGATAAAATGTTTCAGCATTTACATATAAGATATAAAAAAAAAACACAAGGTGAAAAATTGTGATAACTGTTCAAATAATATAGATGAATTATATATATGATTAGTTATCAAATGTATCGGGATGATAGTGTTATACGCCAGGCTCGCGTTTCGTCTACATAAGACTCATCAGTGACGCTCCTATCAAAATAATTATGAAGCCAAACAAGTCAAAAGTTGAAGAGCATTAATGACCCAAAACTTAAAAAAGTTGTGCCAAATACGGCAAACTATCTTTTCCTAGATAAGAAATCCTTAGTTTTTCGAAATGTTTTAGGTTTTGTCAACAGGTTATTAATTAAAATGACCACACATCCCGTAACAGAGAAGGATTTCTTTACCGTTAAAATTAGCTACGTTATCGACAAACTTAATTGAGTGGTGACCGAACTATTGGTGCCTTAACGTTTAAAAGATTGACAATGCTGACAAACTTTCATTTGTCGATAATCAAGTTTAATACCGATAAAATTGAAAATAATTCTAATAATATGAAACAAAATATGTCCATGCAACAAATCGATTTGGCGAAAAGTAGTCATTTTTTCAAAGTCGGAACAGAAAAAAAAAAGATTTATGGAAGGACGTCTTGATAGTGTTATTCCTTCACAATTTTACCCAAAACTAAAAGAAATATACTGGTAAACAATTAAAAAGGCGTTTAATAGGAATGAAGTCCTTTATTTTTTCGGACTACAATGTGTACTATATGTGTGATGGATTTGAATTCAATCAATAACTTTGAAATGTTTTCTCATATGTATACACAAAAGGGAGGAGGGTATTTGTACTTCTGTTAGAATATGTCTGCGTCCGTTTCACATGCCAAACTTTTTTTCTAGTACAGTTTTAACGGGAAGATTTTGTTGAGATTTTTTTTTAATATGACAAAATAACGAGCAAAACTTTTTCTTGCAATGGCACACACAGAAAATATTTTTTTTAGTAAAAATCAGTTAAAAAAAATATCTCCAAAACATACCATGGCCAGGACCTGACAGTGTTTAGCTGTGTACAAATGAAAATCGTCCGAAAAACTGAGCTTGCTGTCATTTTGAAGGATAATGCAACATTTCACCTATTACCCATAAACAGCATAGGTTCTCAATTACTAAAAAAAGTTCTCAAAGATAATTTCGAATCAGAGTAAACAGAATAACTTCCTTATATACAGTCGAATTTGTTTATAAGTTACACAAAGCTGGTTCGTAAAACGTGTGTATCAGGGAAAACATTTTTCTTTGACTTTTAAAACATGTAGGGGAAACGGATTTCCTTACCATTCACATATAATATTCCGTATTTCTGATTTTTCAGAATATTGTTTTCTAAAAACTACCAGGCCCCTTCCTCCATGAAAATTAAATGGTCCGTGGCAAAAATTCAAAAATTTCCACATGTTCAACTTCAAAATTTGACAAGATTCTATTCTTCTGTACTCATACTTCACGCGTAGTTGGGTACAAGTGTCCTCGTAGTGAAAGCACCCGACTACGCGTGCAGTAAAAAGTGTACTCTTACGTCGGATACCGAGCAGTTTCTTTGTTATACATGTATCTGTATTTTATCAAAAACATGTACATGTTAATATTTACTTAATATTAAATAGGTAAAAATTATTGCTGAAAGTCTGTTCAGGGCTTCTTTGTTTTGTATGATTATATAATTTTTCATATGCCTGAACTCATTGACGATGATATAAGGTGCTCTATTAAAAAAAAATGGATTTCTAGTTCGAGTTTGAAAAAGAAATTTCGCCTTTTCCTGAGCCGGTTTTGTACATTGTGTTTAACAGATATGATCCAATGGAAATTTTCACATAGAACCTTCGCTAAATAGGAAAATGAAAAGATAAGGGTTTATATACAGAGAGACCACACTCCATCCATGAGAAAAACGGAGGGAATTTAAAAATTTAGAGGTCTCTACAAGGCTTTCAACAAGGGTGGAATCTAACTCCTTCTGAAAAGCTCTTCTGTCCGCAGTTAAAGAGGGTCTTCAGATATACTGTGAAACTGTTTACTCACGTAGTGGTATTAACCATATGTGGATTCTGAAAAACTCTAAAGAACTTCTTGATAATTTTAAATCTCGGTCTTTTTCTGAAATTAGTTCTATTAAAACTTTTGATTTTTCAACCTTGTATACAACCATTCCCCATGTGAAATTGAAAAACCGTCTAAAAGAAATAATCCACAATGCTTTTCATCATAAAAATGGTAGCATACGCTATAAATTTATCACTTTGGGATACCATAAGGCATATTTTGTTAATAAGGAACAAAAGAGTAAAACATACTACACAGAGGAACAAGTGATCAGTATGCTGGAATTTCTTATTGACAACATATTTGTTGAATTTGGAGGTAGACTTTTTCAACAAATTGTCGGCATTCCTATGGGAACGAACTGTGCGCCTCTCCTTGCTGACCTCTTCTTATTTTCATATGAATCGGAGTTCCTTCAGACACTTGTCAAAAACAAGAAGATCAAAGAAGCCAGGTTGTTTAATTTCACTTTCAGATATATTGATGATGTTCTTTCCATTAACAATCCGAACTTTTCTGATTGGATTCCATTAATATACCCACCAGAACTAGAAATTAAAGAGACCACAGACACGGCTTCCTCCGCCTCATTTTTAGACTTATACCTCGAATTTGACATACACAGTCATCTCAGTACCAGAATCTATGACAAACGAGACGATTTTAATTTTGAAATTATCAATTTCCCCCACCTTAGTAGTAATATACCAACTTCACCTGCATATGGAATATACATTTCCCAACTTATTAGGTATCCAAGAGCTTGCAGCTCCTATTCAGACTTTGTAAAACGTCACCAGTGTCTGAGCAGAAAGTTGATGAACCAGGGGTATGTCAAAGAACGTCTCGTCCTTTTTCTAAAAAAGTTCATCGGAAGATACCCAGAACTTGTTGATAAATATTCCGTATCAACTTCACAAATAATACAAGATGGTCTTGAAGGGTAGATTTTGCGTACTGACGTTTGTTATCATCTTAATTACGTATTATAGAATTCTTTTATAAGTCTTTTTTAGATAATCATTTGAAGTGACTCAGTGGTTATGTAAAACCACATACTTTGAACGGCAAAATTATTTCATTGATTGATATTACTTTTACTTAAGGATCTTGAATACTATGAATGACAAAACTATTTTATTCAATAATACTACTTTTTCTGTTTAGTCTGTTTTTCATGATATACATTTGACGTGAAACTGTACTTATGTATCCCGTCATACTTTGAACCACACCATTATTTTATTTATTATTACTACTTTTACTGTTAAGTCTGGTTTTTGGTATATCTACTTTACGTGAGTCTGTATTTATGTATGCCGACATATGACAAAATTATTTTTATGTCTACCTGTTCTGTTCTGTTCTGTTCTGTTTTTGTAGTATTCCTCCACTATCTTGGAGAACCGTTGTTAATACAACGTAATAAGTCCACTACTGTTCTTCAATTTTGGACTGAAACACCACCTAATCGTCTGGGGAGCTACTTATTATTAAAATAAGATATAGATCCTAGAATTAAAATTATTATTATTTTTAATTCCTCTAATGAGATCATTAATCCTCCGTCACTCTCACGGTTATCATATGTATACTCTCACTATACAATTAATTAAATGTTCCTGTCACCCTGTGACACTAAATTGCATTCTGCTTTCACTATATACGTTGCAGTTAAACATGTTAAATAATCAATGTTCCTGTCACCCTGTGACACTATATTGCACCACTGCTATGACCACAGTTATTGTAATGACTTAATCCTATCACTTCTCGCAATGTGTAATACAAAGCACAGGCCTCTGCTCACGGCCTCAAATTCTTCTTGTCGAGATGGAGGAATTACTTGATATCCTGTACAATCAAGAATCAACGACAACAACTTATCTGACTGTTCAAAAATTGCATCAGTGAGTTTCACATCTTTTACTACCTCAGTGGTTTTTTCATGTAGTGTTTTTAAAAATGGACTTCTTATACTGTCAAGAGCAACACATTGAATTAGAAAATGTTTCCTATCCTCAGCACCATTTTGACATAATAAACAGGTTGAGTCTACTTCATACTTATTAAATTTTTGTTTATGTATTTGAAGTAAATAAGTGTCTAACATAAGTCTGCATTTGATACCTGCCCTCTGGATTGAGAAATGTTCAAATTTTGCACTTTTCCATACAAGATGTGGATTATCAAAGGTTAATTGTTCAAAATTTATATATTGTAAAGATGATTTTTCACGGGCATCCGAATGTATTTTGTTAGTCCAATATGTTTTTACAGCCTTAGATATTAAGTTTTTCCATGAGAATTTTCCTGGTGATTCTTGTAGAAGTACTGACGAACAGGGAAGATTATATTTCTCCAATAACTGTTGCACATAAGTGAACCAGCTTTTTGAGTTTCTGTCCTTGATAGCTAACTGTCTCTGTGCTAATTTAAACTCCACTGTATTTGGATTTCTGATAATATTTCCGAATAAAGTTAATGTTCTTTTATCAATTTCTGCTTCTATTGGCATCTGGCCAGACAAAAGATAAGTTGCTGAGTCAGCTGTTCTTTCTGGTAGATGCTGAATACGTTTTAATAATTGTTTGAAATAAGATG
This sequence comes from Mytilus trossulus, assembly GCF_036588685.1. Classification (NCBI taxonomy): domain Eukaryota; kingdom Metazoa; phylum Mollusca; class Bivalvia; order Mytilida; family Mytilidae; genus Mytilus; species Mytilus trossulus. The sequence continues at coordinate 100,044,278 of NC_086374.1, forward strand.
ACAGAGCTTTTATATCACTAATCATTAATCTAACTACTTCAAGTCCATGTATAAGTCTTGGAATTATAAATATACGGATGATATGGATGGATACAGTGGGGTTTAAACCTTTCAGACCGTGGAGGCCAGCTCCCATTAACGCATATGTTGCTTTTCTAGCAGCACTGATCCTTGCGTTGCTAACATTCGTTGTGCCAAACTTTGATGAATTATCTCTTTCTATACCCAGATGCACAGCAGATTGTGATGTTGGAATCTCTTCTGAGTTCATGGTGAATTTCCTAGGTTGTTTGTCATTAAATTGAACCACAGATGATTTTGTTTTGCTTATACAATAATGTTCTTTGTTTGCATAATCCCCTTGTATATCAAGCATTGCTTGTAGATCCTCCGGGTTGTTTGACACCAGACATACATCATCTGCTACTGTTGGTGTGCCACAATAAATTGGTCCAATATAACTTCCTAGATTCTGAGTCTCTATATGGTCCAACATTGGGTTAATAAAAAGTTTATATGCTGCAGGGGAGGTAACACCACCTTGACGTACCCCTTGATGCTCAGAGAATACCTTTGATAGTTCACTTTCCCATTTGATTTGAGATGTTAAATCTTTATACCATTCTTTGAACATCAGCCATGAGTCACTTTCAATACCACTTTGATGTAGCTTTCGTAGTAGTGAGCTGTGCCAAACTAAGTCGAAAGCCTTCTGGGCGTCAAGAAAGGCAACATATAATTTCAAACGCGCTATTTTACACCAGTAATGAAAACCTTCTATCATTTATGGGTAGACTTTACATAGATTAATTCAGCGTATTTGACGTGAAACTGTACTTATGTATCCCGTCATACTTTAAAGCACACCATTATTTTATTTATTATTATTACTTTTACTGTTAAGTCTGTTTTTGTTATATAAACTTTACGTAAGTCTTCATTTATGTATGCCGTCATACGACAAAATTATTTTTATGTCTACCTGTGCGAATTTCATACGCGCATTTTTAAACCAGTAATGAAACCTTCTATCATTATGGGTAGACTTTACATAGATAAATTCAGCCGTATAAGAAAAGCAAAATGAGAATGTTAAATTAATGTATGCCTTTTTGTGCTTCTTTGTTACATTTGTTGTTTATGTAGAGATATTAAGATGATAACACAATATTGACTGTTGTACCCCTATTTTTGACATTTTTACTCTTTGAGTATGTTTGTTTTGTTCATGCATCGTTGACAATTTAATGGAATTTGATGCGACTGTCATATAAGTGAGAAGTTTAGCTAGCTATAAAACCAGGTTCAATCCACCATTTTCTACATTAGAAAATGCCTGTACCAAGTCAGGAATATGACAGTTGTTACCCATTCGTTTGATGTGTTTGGACTTTTGATTTTGCCTTTTGATTTTTGATTTTCCTTTTTGAATTTTCCTCGGAGTTCGGTATTTTTGTGTTTTTACTTTTTAATCACCCCAACGTGTTCAAATATTTGGTCATCAAGAAATTCTGGTTTCTCTTTTTGTGTGTCATAAACATTTAATTCGGATTTGAATTTAATTTAACGAAACATTTCCGTACATTAAATCTAAGAACGGTCAAAACATTTTATGGACGCAAAATATCGAAGTATAATTTTAAGTAGTACATAGATGTGCAATAATTCAACTCCTTGTACATGTTCATGAAGTTCTTAATTTTTGATGTTGATTTCTTTAAAAAAAACACCCTTTTTTTACAATAAAAAATCTCAAAATGTCAGTTAACAATGAAAAATGTTTGACCATGAAAATCTAAGAAAAGCAGTCGTTTAATTGATAATAAGAAAGTTTCAGAATATCATGTAAAATTTCTTTAATTTGAGAGTTTTCCTTTAGTTACAAATGTAGCTTCATGTCTGATGGTGAAAGTGAAAGTGGTGAATTAGTTTCCATAAATGACAGATGAATCGGGCCAAGCTTAGTAACTTACAGTAAACAGACTACTGTAACATTGACGCACTCGTTGAACTGTTTAAAAGATTTGATTTTATGACCAAATATTTATTATCAACTTCATTTATAAATTGATCTGAATTTCATAGCGCTTCGTCACAATAATTAAAGTTAAAAAAAAAATCTATAACCAGCAGATCTATACTTCTATAAAGAAAGTATTCTTGTACAAAAGGGTATTTATTATAAAATGGTCCTAACTATAGAATAGATAGTTTACCACAGAAATCTCAAACGGAAGTTTCGACAATTTTAAACAGAAGCGATTTGAAAATAAATTTTACTTTAAATAAACACTGAAATGATTTAAATACCTCGAAGGTGTAAAGAATAAACCAACAATCTCAATCTTTAAAAGTGTCTTCATTGCACTAACCGAAGAGTTCATGTTTACAGTAGAAACAGTGGATGTGACTCCAATAAATTCATTATTATTGTAGTCATGAATATTTGTCGCTTATATTAAACTGATAAATTTTTTATCGAGGTCGAACCAACTGTTTCTATAGCTAAGATCAGTTACATGTAACACGATCTTGTCGATTCGAACGACGAAGCCATTGTTTATGTGTTTATGACATAACACACATTCTAGATTATGTATTTTTGTTTCCGTCAGTTCGACAGTATTTGATCATTTCAACTCCTTTGTATTGCATAATATGTGTCATGATTAAAGACATTTGTTCGATTGAATCATGATTTTCTCGTAACAAATGATAGAAATTTCGGAGATCCCGTATTTGATCCTTTACCGTTAAAATAAAAAATGCCAATGACAGAGATTGATTATAAAAAATGTTTTACTGTGTTAAAAAAAACTTCGACTTAAACAATGAAAACAAACACGTTGGACATGAAATATTTTGTAGATCAAGAATATGTCATTCTGAAATAAGTTTGGCGATAACGTAGCTTATTCTGACGGTAAAGAAACGCGAATTCGATCCCTTCTCTGTTATGGACTGTATTATTGATATTCATGTCAACACAGTGCTTCTATTGGGCTGGTGATAACCTTGTGGACGAAACGTTTTAATGGATCCAAACCTTCTCCCTTTTTCTGAAACAATAGCATAACATCACAACAGAGAAAAACATACGATAAAATATCAATTGGCAGACTTAACTCAATCAAAAAACGTATGATTACACAATGAACGAATAAATTTGATCTGCGATATCTGAATACAAATGCAGTTAATTAAATATTAGAGACAAACATTCATGACCAAAAGGCTAACAAACAAATTCAAACACACTGAGAAATATTTAACCAATCAATGTTCACTTTAGAAAAAAACCGGTTTTTTATAATCTTGAAGTTTATACAAATGTTGTAAGAATAAGTGAAAAATTAAAGATATTACAAATAATCAAAGCTGGTGTACAGACAAGATCCATATAAATCAAAAATGACAAAAAAGCATTATAAACAGTATCAACAGGTCGAATTAACAAGAAAATACGATTTGAGAGTACTCGCAGTTACTGACAGCTAGTTAAAAGCCAAAACCAATTAATAGTAAAAAATCATGCATCAGAGACTAAAATCGACTAAAACAAACTAACCAACATATTACTAAAAATATAATTGAGAAAGGAAATGGTGAATTAGTCAAAGCGACAACCACCCGACCATAGAGCATGTCAAAGCGACAATCACCCGACCAAATGAACATTTTGGTGATATAGAAATATATTTGGACTACTAAGTATTTTGAGCCAAAATTTACTTGTCTATGAGTTTTCATTAGCATTAAAAATTGAGTATTAATGTCCTCCATAGTATACTAATTTAAGATTTCCAGAAATACAGGGGTTATTTTTGGAGAACCTCTATTGGAAAGCTGATACATATAAAATTCAGGATAAACCTGGTTTCTCTTAAGGATGTTTGCTTGTCATGTTTTGGAATTTTGGTCAGATTTTCGAAATCCTCTGGTTTTATCCATTTGAATGCCTTAAAAAAAATTGCCCATGAACCCCCATGTTTCCTTTTATTTATCTTTTACATGTATAATTATAAGCAATTTGTAAAAGTCTTATAAAATTTTATTTATTTTTTAATAGTATTTGAGAACTTTAACTGGTCAATGATAAAGCTATGAAAAGTCAAGAGAGAACATTTTTCCGCCAAAATTACAATGGATAATATCTCAAAAACAAGCACATTGACCCCTATATTTTTTTTGCTTTTTTGATTCCTCAATGAATCCCCTATCAATATATACTTGTTTTATGGAAAGTTATTTATTTTGAAACTGAGCAGCAAACATCTTTAAGTTAAACTTAAGGTAATGAACTGTTATGTAAGATCAGTATCACAGATGGCGACAAATTATCGTAACCATAATGCTGTTCTCTTTTCTTAAAATACGATTTTATCGAATTAAACTTATCACTGGGTTTGTAATTACACGAGCAACACGTCGGTGCACCATGTGAAGAAGGATATGTGTACCCTTCCGGGGCATTTGAAACCACTGCCGGCTTTTAGGTAAGAGTTCATGGTGTTCAGTCTGGTTTTCTATATTGGGTTTTGTGAATTGCTGTATGCCTTTTTATTGGTTTTGTTAATCCATTGCAATTTCAGTTTTTTTTCAATAAAAAGAGTTTGAATAACCCTTTGGCATATCTCGCCTCTCTTATGTCGCAAATATCAATCATACATTGTATGACGCAAATAGTTTGAGATATGCGGATTAGCTTTTCTGCTTGCACAGATATCCAACTATAAGTAATGAATTAAACATAACAGCTCGTTTTCCTAAAAGGCTGCACGATTAAATAAAGTTTGCTAGATAGAGCACTGCCTTGTCAACGAACGATAAACACAAGGCAGATGTATATAGAAACAGGTTACTAAAGTATTACATTTTCCATAACTTTTGACGATAACTATGCACATTACCTTTGTAAACACAGTATAACTGTTAAGAAACCACCGAATGTATTTCGTTCTCTACGAATAATCCGGCTTAATCTACATAACGCTGAGTGTCTTGATATAGCCAATATTCCAGAAAGTTGTATGAATCAATAAAAAGTCAACGAACAAATTAAATGTCAAGAAATGTCACTTGTAAAGCATTATTCTTGTCTTTATAGTAAACTAAAACTTCTGACAGATTAGGATAAGAGCAAATAAATTTTAGATAAGAATTTGTCTGAAGACCCGAATGCTCCCGCCCAAGGTTTTTCATTTTACAAAGGTCTACCACTTGTTTGACTGCTATCGGATAAAAACAAAACAAAATATTGAAAAAAATTTGCAAAGCTGAAAATTAACATTACAGAAGAACATATTCGTAATTTACTGTTCAAACTCTTTGCAATGTATCAAATTATGCTTACATTATACTTTTGTATTAAATAAAATATCAGTTTAATCAATATAATACTTCTTATAAGTTCATGTACGTGTAAGCTTGTTTGTAGTATTGACAGATTTATTCATTTAAATTTAATATATAAAAAAGAAGATGTGGTATGAATGACAATTGAACAACGCTCTACCAGTTATCAAATGACGTAGAAGACATGATAAGTGTTAACCGATTTTAACGAGATTCGTGTACACAATTGTTTTAAAAGAAACACAAATATACACAGCAACAAATGACAACCATTTATTTAAAGGATAGTGATGCAGGACTGGCACATGCAGAATATGGCGAGGATGAACATGTATGCGGGTATCCCCTACCCTCTACATATGATAGGGTTTTAATAGATCAAAATATAAAAACAAATTTTCTTAAACAAATCAGTTAGATAGTGCTTAAATTATTAGATCGATACAAAGCACACAAAACAATAACAAAATACTAAAACATATATCATATAGTTCAGATCTTTTGTTGGTTTAATATTCATTCAATTTGTGATTTCCCTTGTTCCATAATCAGCTAGTATTATCTCCAGTAGTTTTGAAAGGAATGTCATATGAGTATGCATCTTTTTCTTTTTTTAAAGGCACATACGGATTAAGATAGTTATTGCTGTCTTGTATTTCGTATTCCGAATCTGATGAGCTTGATTGTTCTTTGTGGACGACCACTTGAGTTGTATTATGATAGCTTATAGAATCTTGAGCCGTATCTGCTAAGGTTATGCATGGATTTGGTGTAACACATTCGTCACAACCTTCTTCTACACTATCTATTAAGTTGACAGCATTATGTTGCCCATGGACATTTTTATTTATTTCTAAGTTTAAAGTCTTTTTCTGGTTTACAAATTCTTCTTCTTTTAAGCAACTGTATGGCTTTGGAAAACTAGACGTATCACTTGGAGAATTTGGCATACTTTCAGAACTCGATGACCCTTCTATTACTTCTAAATAAGGACTGCATTTGTCTATCGCTGTAGTTTCCATAGTATTTTCATCAATGGTATGATAAACGTCTTCGTTCATCTCAAAATTATCGGACCTTCCATGATCGTTATCGTCGTTACCCGTTTGCACTATGTTTTCGTCAGCCGGCACCTCTGGCAATGTTTTTGTCTTTCTTTTTCTAACATTATTCAAACAGAAAACCAACGCTAGAAGAAGTATGATTCCAGTTAATGTTCCTGAGTATATTAGCAAGTGATTCTTTGATATTCCTAAAACATGAAATTTGCACATGTGATCATCAAATAAATGTCATTAATCCTGAGGAGTTGTGTCCGCAAAATGTAGTTGTTACAATGCGTTACGAAGTTTCATTACCCTTTCCCTTAAATTCGTTTATTTAAAATATAGATATAACAAAGTCAACAGCATATACACGGGACAGAAAGCAGTTATCGAATATCAAAATTATCGAAAAAGTTAAATGCAACTGACATGTCATACCGTAATTATGAAACTTTCAATACAGGTAGTACACAATTTGATTATAGGAGATGTAGTTTTAACCATTATGTCGAAAAGTAAAAGAAATGATAAAAAATATTTGTTTATACCGTTTTCCCAAGAAATCGATACTGTCATGCCCTCATCTGTGCTTACTTCAACAGGACCTACAAAGAATAACTATTAGTAACTTATTGTTATGTAATAATTATGTTTTGAAGATATTCGTAATTTATAAAATATCTTCAGACCATATTATCACTAGAAATTAATTTTATTACTTTATTTTGTCAATGCATTTACGATATAAACCCGAGGTTTGCAAAGACTATACCTATTCGGCAAGATCTAGATGCTAAACAAAGTAAAACTGAAAAATTACGGAAATCCAAGGAAAATTCAAAACGGAAATTCTCTAATCAAATGATGAAATGATAAAATTAACAGATAACAACTGTCATATTCCTGACTTGGTACAGGCATTTTCTTATGTAGAAAATGGTGGATTAAATCTAGTTTAATAGCTAGCTAATCCTGTCAAATGTATGGCATTCGTATAAAATTCCATTATATTGACAACGATGTCTGAACAAAACAAAAAGACACTAAGATAAAGATGTAAAATATATACAGCAGTCAACATTGTGATATAAACTTAATCACTATAAAATAAACAAATATGTCAACAAAGAAACAAAAAAAGGCATATAGACAAAGCACAGCAGCAAAAAATGAAAGACAAGAATACAAAATTTTACCACAGCACAATAAAACTAATAACACAATGACGGGATGTAGAAGAACCCGAGCCACGTCAAATGAAAATCACCAAAAAAAGACTAAACAGTAAAACTAAAACTAAAAATTCAAAGGTGCATTAGATGTAAAATTCCTGTCACCGATTTGATCAAACTTAATAATTTGATTAATAACTTACTAAAATGCATTATCCAAATTACAAAATGTATAAAATAAAAAAATTGCAACGCATTTGGTTGTTAAGTGTATTAAGATTTTGTGTGAATTTAGTTTAGACTTAATCTAATTAATCATTGAAGTGTCCTCCAAAGACTTCTGGTGTGGATATAACCCCATACAAACATAAACATAAATATTAATAATAGATCTCGTGTCTTTTTGCTTTTATATTATAGGTTATAAACAAATAAAAATCATCGATATCACCTGTATAATAACTAAACTTTGTCGATCGAATCGTTGAATCGAATCGACTGGACCTTCGTCGTTTTTCTTCGAATACAATCTTCTTCGATTTGTTGATATGAAACAATTTTATATTAAACATACCTTGACTGCTTTTAGCCTTGTCATAAGTTGTATATCCAGACGTTGCTATCAAAACCGATGTTAGGTGTTCTGAAAACAAAAGAGAAACGGTATGTATCACACCTACTGATTAATCCAGTTCGAACTGTATTTTTAAACAATGTGTCAATTGTTTTTGGTCCAAACTGCATGAAATATACAACATTTTGATTACAACTCTAGATTGGAAGTATATGAATACAATTTCACAGGGTTAATGTGTACGATAGTGATGTTTTGATTATTTCTCTGCCATAATTATGTATTTGAAAATTTAAACTATTTCTATCATGGTATAAAATTAATTTATTCATGTACCAGTTATTGAATAGTCTGTAGATGATACTTCTTTTAATACACATCCTCTGACATGGTCACATCTATAAGACAATATAAGGTATTAAATTCAAAAAATTATAAAACAAGAAGATGTGGTATGAGTGTCAATGCGACAGCTTTCTATAAGAGATCAAATAATAAATTAGTTCATTTTAAGTAAAAGCAATAATAACTTTTCAAAACTTCAATTTATTTTTCATTAAACCAGTAATAAAATGATTGCCATTACATCAATAATTGAAATGAGTTGATCAGCACCTTTATACAGAAAAGGACATGTGTGAACTTGTTTTTATCAAATGTCTTTTTTTTAGAAATTTTGGCTTCATGCCAGATAAGATAAATAAAGGCAACAGTTGTATACCGCTGTTAAAAAAGTGACAAAAACCACTTTTTAAGTGTATCACTTCCCAAAAAGACCATATAGCACTCACCTGTGCAACGCACTACATTCGCAAAGCGATGAACATCCGTGCCCGTAAAGATTTTCAGGACAAGGTTTGCAGGGCTGGCCATTCCTGGACTTAAAACCAAGTTTACAAGCTAAAATAAAGTATATCATTTTTGTAAAAACATCCATCTATATCTTTATATCCAAGGAAAAATCAAACGATTTCCATTCATGGAGTATGTTTCATTCATTAGATCACATATTTCTCCTAATCATCTTACAATGAGGTTCCTACATTTATACGTACATAAAATATATTACCGTTTCCACTATCTTTTTTTTTATATTAAAAACGTTTGTAATTTTGCATTAACAGTGATGGACATTTGTTAAAAGTTACATAACAAACGGACCTTAAATACATTATCTCAAAAGTGGTTTTCATAGCGACAGAAAGCAAAAGAGTCAGTAAATTTATTTTAGAATTCCACTTTCTTTCGCACTACTCATGTGTTTTGAAACATGCAGATTGGCAGCCATTGCATTACGTTTGATAACATTACCTTTACATATGCGAGTAAAATATCAAAAAGTTAGAGTAAGCTTTTAGATGTAGGTAAAATAAGGTCAAGTATACCAGTGAACAGTTATAGTATTCTTTTATTTGTCTTTAAGTATATAACTTTTACTGTTAAGTATGTTTTTGGTGATATCCATTTGACGTGATTCTGTACTTTACATCCCGTGATTGTGCTAATGTTCAATGATAAATTTTGTATTCTTGGCTTTCATTTTTGCTTATGTGGTGCTTTGTCTCTATGCATGTGTGGGCTTCTTTGTTACATTTTTTAGTGATTAAGATTATAACATTAATATGTTGACTGTTGGACCTCATTTTTTCAATTTGCACTTGTAATGTCTGTTTGTTTTGTTCACACGTGTCAAACAAGTGACAGGATTAGCTAGCTATAAAACTAGGTTTTATCCGCCATTTTCTACATAAGTCAGAAATACGACAGTCGTTTGGAGTGTTTGATTTTGCCATTTGATTTAGGAATTTCCATTTTCATCGGAGCTCAGTATTTTTGTGATTTTACTATCAACATTGTTTTTAAACTTGTTTAAAAAAGCAAAATGAAAATAATTGATTGGTTGTTGCTTAATGTCAATTGGCATATTTACGGGTGCCACATTGTGGAGCAGGGTCTGCTTACTCTTTCGGAGCATCCCAAAGTTTTTGGACGCTAGCAATAAGGATTAGTTTTCTTAATTTGAATTCTATTTAGAATTCGAAAATTAATATCTTGAATTTCAATTCCGATTTCGAAGTTAAAAGAGTTATTCTATTTGCATTCGAAGTATTTGTTACTTCCGTCGTACTTAAAAGAGTATCGATTCTTTAACTCCTTTTCTAGTTGGTAAACAGTGAGAAGTAGATGATCTTGATTCAATTAGTTACCTGGTGGAAAGTGTTGCAAGAGGTGTCTATTAAAATAGGAATATATCAGAAACAAGAGGCCCTAAAGAGCATGTGTTGCTCACCTTGGTCTATGGGCATTTTAAACAAAAGACACAGATGGATTCAAGTCAAAATTGTGTTTTGGTGATGGTGATGTGTTTGTATATCTTATTCCTCTGATCACTCTTGCTGCTGACAATTATCTAAAATGAACTTAGCCCAATACTTGTTTCAGAGATGAAATTTTTTGTAAAAGATTCAAATTTTACGAAAAATTGTTAAGAATTGACTATAAAGGGCAATAACTCCTTAAGTGGTCAACTGACCATTTTTGACTTGTAACTTATTTGTAGATCTTACTTTGCTGAACATTATTGCTGTTTACAGTTTATCTCTATCTATAATAATATACAAGATAATAGCCAAACTAGAGGCTCTAAAGAGCCTGTGTCTCTCACCTTGGTCTATGTGAATATGTGAAAAAGAAAAAAGAAAATTCAACTCACAATACTGGATATAACCTGGTGTTGCACTGGTTCGTGCCATATGCATATATAATTTTTTTGAATCACAATATAATACCATGTCCCTAGTAAGTTCAATCAGTCCGCTAGAAGCTGTGGCAATCTCTTAATACACCTTGGATGCAGAATTAACTTTATAACCGCTTATTCTTTGACAGCTTTCATATACTGACTTACCCGTACATTTTCCCTTTAAATCTTCATACTCTGAACAACAGTAATATTCACTGAAAAATTATTACATCTTCCTATATTTTTTTAATAACAAAGAAAAAAGGAAAATAACAAAAATATTTAACTCAAAGGAGTTCTCAAAACGGAAAGTCCCTTATCAGGAAATATGATACAGTTTATAATAATGATTTAGGTGATGCTGGTCACAATTAAAACCGGGATTTGTATCTTCTTACTGTGCAAATCCTTGATTTTAAAATGAAATAGAAGAGTAAATACAATTATAGTTTTTTAAGATATGCAATAGCTCGTTTTAAATATGACAAATTTAAGTATTTGCTTTGAATTTTAAATAACACGACGATTTATGATCGAATATTTTTTCAAAAATGATTATTTTGATATCCACATCTAACTCAAAGACATATACACACACATAAAGGGGAATGACAACTTATATCAATCCAGTTTAACTGTCATTTACAAAATGACGTATATTGTATTCTAAGCTCAATATCGTCACAAGTCTAGAAATAACTTGTGAATACAATCGGTGACTACCAAAGATCTACCTCAAAATTTCATTCATTTGATTGTACTTGTTTCGAATAGTTATCAAAAGTACCAGGATTATAATTTTATACGCCAGACGCGCGTTTCGTCTACATAAGACTCATCAGTGACGCTCAGATAAAAATATTTAAAAAGCCAAACAAATACAAAGTTGAAGAGCATTGAGGACCCAAAATTCCAAAAAGTTGTGCCAAATACGGCTAAGGTAATCTACTCCTGGGGTAAGAAAACCCTTAGTTTTACGAATAATTCAAAGTTTTGTAAACAGAAAATTTATAAAAATTACCATATAATTGATATTCATGTCAACACCGAAGTGCTGACTACTGGGCTGGTGATACCCTCGGGGACGAAACGTCCACCAGCAGTGGCATCGACCCAGTGGTGTAAACAAGTTCATATTTAACTTATATCTATATATCAATGTGCCGGCATCTCTGCTTGTGCTACCTGGACTGTTATTGTTAAAGATTAATCACTAGCCATCACTTTTGTATGTCATGAAATGACAGATATTGTGTTATGAAAATTTATAAAATTCTGGAATTGTTTTTTCAATAAGGAATTAAATGTCCGTACATTATGCAAAGCTCTAAATCCTCTCCCGGCTTTTGCTATACTTTCTGTCTTGTTAGTTTATGAGATCTTCAAACAAACAGTTTCGTCCCTGAGGGTATCACCAGCCTAGTAGCCAGCACGTCAGGGTTGACATGAATACCATTATATGGTTATTTTTATAAATTTCCTGTTACAAAACGTTGAACTTTTTTTTAAAAGACTAATTCTTATGCCAAGAATTGATTACCTTCGCCGTATTTGGCACAACGTTTTGTAATTTTGGGGTCCTCCATGTCCTTCAACTTTGTACTTGTTTGGCTTTATGTAACTATTTTGATACGAGTGTCACTGATGAGTCTAATGTAGACCAAACGCGCTTCAGGCGTATTAAATTATAAACCTGGTACTAATAATAACGTACATACTTTCATACTGACGATAAAACAAAATCTAACAAAACACAGTAAACACTGTTTCGAATTAAGGTTTTAAAATTTGTAAAGTAGCTTTCTAAATAATGTTGGAAACATTTTGAAAAATACATTTTATTAGGATATTCTTTTTACTTTTTTTTGCATTTTACATAATATATTTTCCCGTTTCTTAACGCTTAAAATTGAGAATGGAAATGGGGAATGTGTCAAAGTGACAACAACCCAACCCAACTATAGAAAAAACAACAGCAGAAGGTCACCAACAGGTCTTCAATGTAGCGAGAAATTCTCGCACCCGAAGTCGTCCTTCAGCTGGCCCCTAAACAAATATATATACTAGTTAGAAGTATGATGAAGGTAATTCAAATCCAGAAAAGTGCGTCGGCGGCAAGAAATTATTAAACGTGTAGTTTTCATTTTTTTTACATGTAATACCAGACTTAATAACTGATCGATCAGATTGGTAATTGAACACTACGGCTACCTTCTCAGCTAAAACAATGTCTCTTTTACTATGACTTTTCGTAAAAATTATGTCATAAAAAGGGAAGTTGTTGATATGTTCTACTATTTTATTCAAAGGTAAAAAAAAGGGCTGCGCAGCATATACTTTCAACATTTATTCAACATGTGTTTCTTTGGGTCTTATAATGTTACTCTGTACTTTAAAAGATCCACAGATTATTTCTTGAATAATGTTTTCTTTATAATAATACAATCACTAAATTGTCAATAATCAATCACTAATCCATCATTAATCGGTCTTAAATCGATCAGTAATCTAATCGATCAAACTCCCGAAAGAGTTTGCTCGATTACTGATCGATGACTTAAAGTCATCAATCGAGTACTGATCAAATATGATCGTTTAGTGTTCGATTACCAATTTGATCGATTAGTTAATTAAATCTGGGTAATAACAACAATATAATTATCACATTAAAACTTACATAAAAAAATAAAATTAACCAAAACATTAAATACAACAATTGACCTCAAGTACCCCTTGTCCTTAGTTTCAAAGAATGCAAGAACCTGAATAGTGGTTGGTTTTAGTATATACTTCATTCTATTGTCAGGCAAATTTTCGTATTGAGTTTTTTAATCATGAAAAAAGACATGTCTTAAATCATCATTTATTTTACGAAAGAAATTGGATTCATCATCCAGAACTTTGCACGTATTACGATATTTTTATATCTTCCTGTTCCTATTAGACGTATTTACACTTATGCAAATTTGGCTGCCATTACATAACATCAAACAGGTTCCCGTAAACTTTGACTTCATAATTCAAAACATTTGACGTCACAACTAAAAAGTGATTGTTGCTTCACGTCTAAAGGTTATTCGGAGGTGATATAAGGTCATTCGGAGTCAAAATACAGCTAAATACTAGTACCAAAATTGTAAATACGAGGGAATGATCACTTATTATATATTTTTCTTCTTCGAAATCAGTTACGAAACTGAAACCTGTATGACTAAACAATCAAACCTTTGGAATGATTTGAATATTATAACAAACCAATATCAGAACTTTTCACTCGTTTCGAAACTGGTAAACCCACACCAATTTTAAACCATTCAAAAACCAAAAACTGATACCAAATTTGAAGGCAACAAAATACGCGCCAAGTAATTTATATGAGCCCCCTTCTGTATCGTTAGTAATATTCTTGTACCATATGACTTACCTTAAGTTAGTATCAAGACATGCATGCGGATCATCTTTATCAATACAAATGGCTTGTGTAATCAAAAGATATACAATAAGTATTACAAACATCTCGATAAATTAACGAGAGAAAATACGGAAATAATTCATGTGGAATCGTAACCTAATTTGTTAAGTACAACAGGATGCAAAAACAATTGAACTTTTCTATTCGCGTTATGGCGTTGGTCAAACAGGAACAAATCACGAGAAATTGTTTGATGTGATGATCGTTATTTAGCCAAAGTCCAACCATTCAGCGTACTTTCATTACAACAGTGCATTACAAACAAATCTTCATTGGTTTTTTTTTTTAAATCAGGAATATTTTACTTAACTTTATCCGAAATATCGGTATTCAGATTTTTTTTTTTATAAAAGTATGATTTCACGTGAAGAATTTAAATTGAAGTGGAAATATGAACTATCTTGATGATATTTTTTCGTTAAATAATCAAGAATTTTCTCAATATACTGGTGAAATTTACCCCAATAAACTTACTTTAAATAAATCAAATGTATTCGGTAATAACTGTCCTTTCCTAGATTTAGATATTTCGGTTTTAAACGGGAAACTACACACTAAAATTTACGACAAAAGAGACGATATTTCGTACCTTATTGTTAATTTTCCATTTTAAGATGGTGGTGTTGCTTTGGCACCATCTTACGGTGTTTATATTTCACAACTTGTTCGCTTTGCCCGTGTCTGTTGTGACGTTTTTTTTATTTTAAGGAACGCAACCTATGTATTACTGGTAAATTATTAAACCAGGGATATCGTTATCATAAATTACTTAAAACCTTTACTAAATTTTTCCATAGATATAAAGATTTGGTTTTGAAGTTTGGTTGTACCTGTAGAAAATTTATTTCAAACTGGAAAGCATATCCTTATTTTTACGGAAATGTTGTTAACCGTGCCCGGAAATTTAGAAATGATCCATGTAAACTTGTTGCTCCTTTAAATAAACTTATTCTAAAGGGTTACCTATTCAACACTGTAATAAGATCATTGAATATTAATAGCTCACCTGGCCCGAAGGGCCAAGTGAGCTTTCCTCATCACTCAGCAAAGTAAGATTTACAAATAAGTCAACAAGACCAAAATGGTCAGTTGACCCCTTTAGGAGCTATTGCCCTTTAAAATCAATTTTTAACCATCTTTCGTAAATTTTATATATCTTTTACAAAAATCTTCTCCTCTGAAACTGCTGGGCCAAATTAATCAAAACTTAGCCACACTCATCTCTGGGGTATATAGTTTATAAAGTGTGTGGCGTGACCTGCCAAACCAACCAAGATGGCCGCCATGGCTAAAAATAGAACATAGGGGTGAAATGCAGCTTTTGGCTTGTAACTAAAAAAAACAAAGCATTTTAAGCAATCTGACATGGGGTAAAATGGGGTAAAATTGTTTATCTATCTGCCCTGAAATTTTAAAATGAATCAGAGAACCCGTTGTTTGGTTGCTGTCCCTGAATTGGTAATTTTAAGGAAATTTTGCTGTTTTGGGTCATTATCTTGAATATTATTTAGATAGAGATAAACTGTAAACAGCAATAATGTTCAGCAAAGTAAGATTTACAAATAAGTCAACATGACCAAAATGATCAATTGACCCCCTAAGGAGTTATTGTCCTTTATAGTCAATTTTAAACAATTTTCATAAAATTTGTAAATTTTTACTACCGGAAACATTTTCCACAGAAACTACTGGGCCATGTTCATCATAGATAGTGATAATTGTAAGCAGCAAGAATGTTCAGTAAAGTAAGATGTACAAACATATCACCATCACCAAAACACAATTTTGTCATGAATCCATCTGCGTCCGTTGTTTAATATTCACATAGACCAAGGTGAGCGATACAGGCTCTTTAGAGCCTCTAGTTTTTATTGGTATACATATTGATTTTGTTATCAGTAGATTAAAAGCTAACTTAATATCACTAGTATGTTATATACATATGCATGCAAATGTTTGCACTTGTCCTAAGACAGGAATCTGATGTACAGTAGTTGTCGTTTGTTTATGTAAAAGAGGGACGAAAGATACCAAAGAGACAGTCAAACTCGTAAATCTAAAACAAACTGACAACGCCATGGCTAAAAATGAAAAAAGACAAACAGAAAAACAATAGTACACATGACACAACATAGAAAACTAAAGAATAAACAACACGAACCCCACCAAAAAACTAGGGGTGATCTCAGGTGCTCCGGAAGGGTAAGCAGATCCTGCTCCACAATACGTAATGTATACGTGTTTCTCGTTTCTCTTTTTGTTTATATAGATTAGACCGTTAGTTTTCTCGTTTGAATGGTTTTACACTAGTAATTTTGGGGCCCTTTATAGCTTGTTGTTCGGTGTGAGCCAAGGCTCCGTGTTGAAGGCCGTACTTTAACCTATAATGGTTTACTTTTCAAATTGTTATTTGGATGGAGAGTTGTCTCATTGGCACTCTCACCACATCTTCCTATATTTATCTACAATCTGTCGATACCTGTAACTTGGCATTGTACAAGGTCATGTTTTTCTCTGCCTGTTTATGACGTCTTTACACTAAATCCATTGGATGTTGTATGTGTACGGATTGATCGTTTAGTCTTAGATGCATGGTTTTTATTAGTTGTTAGTGGATTTGAACTAGCTGTCAGATAATTGCGAGTACTCAGATATGACCCTAGTGTTTTTTGTTGTTGTCAGGATATACAAGTACTCGGTCATGTCCACTTGTATTTGTGTCAATCTGATAACTTGAGCCTTTCTCAACTATTTTTTTTAGTTTGTTCTTATGTTGTACTGATAGACCACTTTCCCAGGTTAGGGGGAGGGTTGGAATCCCGCCAACATGTTTAACTCCGCCACATTATTTATGTATGTGCCTGTCACAAGTCAGGAACCTGTAATTCAGTGGTTGTCGTTTGTTAACGTGTTACATATTTGTTTTTCGTTCTTTTTTTTACACAAATAAGGCCGTTAGTTTTCTCGTTTGAATTGTTTTACATTGTCTTATCGGGGCCTTGTATAGCTGACTATGCGGTATGGGCTTTGCTCATTGTTGAAGGCCGTACGGTGACCTATAGTTGACATCTGAAAAAAAAATATCCCGCTACATCTAAGCCAGGAACCTCGTTAGTAGATGTTGAATGTTTTTTGCATATGTGTTTCAAACCTTGAGAGATTAAAGTATTGTTTTTGAAACCATCAGTTATTAGAGCCCAGATGTCGTTTTGTTATGGTGACGCGTGTTGCTGTCTTATATATCCAGCAAAGAAATTCCATAGAAAGGAAGGCTTGCAAACATTTCTTTTTTCACATTTCTTGTTTCCTCTATTAAAAGATGTGTGAGGGGTTAGACGCAACTCTGTGTCTCGCCTGCGATAATTGCTGTAAGTGTACATGTTAAACTGCACAATGTTGACGTTAAAAATGTACATTGTATCAGTAACGTACAGATTTGATAAAATAATATTACTTTTTCTTTAGATTCAATTTATTGGTCTAGAATATAAGCTTCTGTTCAATTTGCTTCAAAATCAATAAACAGTGACATGTAAATAAACTCCCCATAGATACCAGGACTTAATTGAGTATATACGCCAGACACGCGTTTCGTCTACTAAAGACTCATATCAGTTATGTTAGAATCCAAAAAAGTTTAAAATGCCAAATAAAGTACGAAGTTGAAGAGCATTGAGAACCAAAATTCCTAAAAGTTTGCCAAATACAGCTCAGTTAATCTATGCCTGAGGTAGAAAAGCCTTAGTATTTCAAAAAATTCAAACATTTGTAAACAGTCAATTTATAAATATAACCATATCAATGACAATTCATGTCAGCACAAAAAGTGCTGACTACTGGGCTTTTGATACCCTCGGGGAAATAAATCTCCACCAGCAGTGGCATCGACCCAGTGGTTGTAAATTAACTCATCATAGATACCAGGACTAAATTTAGTATATACGCCAGAAGCGCGTTTCGTCTACTAAAGACTCATCAGCGACGCTCGAATCCCAAAAAGTTTAAAATGCCAAATAAAGTACGAAGTTAAAGAACATTTAGAACCAAAATTCCTGAAACTTTTGCCAAATACAGCTAAGTTAATCAATGCCTGAGGTAGAAAAGCCTTAGTATTTCAAAAAAAATTGTTTATCCTAGACTGTCTGTAAATGTTAACAGAAAAAAAAGTTTGTCTTCTAGAAACTTCCTAACTAGAGGCTCTAAAGAGGCTGTGTCGGTTACCTTGGTCTATGTGAATATTAAACAAAAGAAGCAGATGGATTCATGACAAAATTGTGTTTTGGTGAAGGTGATGTGTTTGTGCATCTCACTTTACTGAACATTCTTGCTGCTTACAATTATCTCTATCTATAATGAACCTGGCCCAGTAGTTTCTGTGGAAAATTGTAGTAAAAGTTCACATATTTACTGAAAATTGCTAATTTTTTTTTATAAAGGACAATAACTCCTTAGGGGGTCAATTGACCATTTCCAAATGTTGACTTATTTATAAATCTTACTTTGCTGAACATTATTGCTGCTTACAGTTTATCTTTATCTATAATAATATTCAAGATAATAACCAAAAACAGCAAAATTTCCTTACAATTTCAAATTCAGGGGCAGCAACCCAACAACTTCTTGTCTGAATCATCAAAGAATTTCTGGGCAGATAGATCTTGACAATTTTGCTCCATGTCAGATTTGTTCTAAATGCTTTGGTTTTTCAGTTATAAGCCAAAAACTGCATTTTACCCCTATGTTCTATTTTTAGCCATGGCGGCCATCTTGGTTGAATGGCCGGGTCACCAGACACATTTTTAAACTACATACCCCAAAGATGATTGTGGCCAAGTTTGAATTAATTTAGCCCAGTAGTTTTAGAGTAGAAATTTTTTATAAAAGATTATTAAGATTTACGAAAAATTGTTAAAAAATTACTATAAAGGGCAATAACTCTTAAAGGGGGTAAACTGACCATTTCGGTCATGTTTGACTTATTTGTAGAACTCACTTTGCTGAACATTATTGCTGTTAACACTTTATCTGTATCTATAATAATATTCAAGATAACAACCAAAAACAGCAAAATTTCCTTAAATTTACAAATTCAGGGGCAGCAACCCAACAACCAGTTGTCCGAATCATCTAAAAATTTCAGGGCAGGTAGATCTTGATCTAATTAACAATTGTACTCTGTCAGATTTGCTTTAAATGCTTTGAGTTTTGAGTTATAAGCCAAAAACTGCATTTTACCCCTATGTTCTATTTTTAGCCATTGCGGTCATCTTTGATGGTTGGCCGGGTCATCGGACACATTTCTTAAATAAGATACCCTAATGATGATTGTGGCCAAGTTTGGTTTAATTTGGCCTAGTAGTTTCAGAGGAGAAGATGTTTGTAAAAGTTAACGACGACAGACGACGGACGCCTAGTGATGGGTAAAGCTCACTTGGCCCTTTGGGCCAGGTGAGCTAAATGTGAAACGAATGAGCCTAACTCCCACTATCATTATCTATGGTCAATAGACGGTGAAATTTGGATCAAAACTCCAATTTGGCAAGAAAAATTTAATTTAACTTCATCAAAAACTAATTACACTAAAAACTTTAACCTGAAGCAGGCCGGACGAACGAACGGACTGACAGACAGAGGTAAAACAGTATACACCCACTTTATTAATGCGGGGGTATAATTATCAAAAAAGACATTAAATAGAATTTAACAATTATCAAAAGCTTTCGAGACAATGCTACACAATAAACCATTGCATACGCTCAAACATTATCAATATGGGATTCCAGTAAAAATACATATCATATACCTATTTGGTGCTCAGTGGTGTTTATTGTACGATGATGAAAAGACTTACTGTGAATTTGTTACTAGCATATCGTTATATGATTAAAATAAGTTTGAATACCACCCAATGATTGCTTGTTTCACATTATATTTCAATAGCTACTGTTGGAAAACAAACAGGTTACACAAATTCGCACAACAATTTGAACATAAACAGTAATAACACCTTTTCTTTGAACACTATTTAGTAGAAAAAAAGCTACAAAAATTTACAAAATTTACAAAATTATTAAAAAATGACTATAAAGGGAAATAACTCCTTAAGGTGGTACCTAACACTACAGGGAGATAACTCTGTAAAATCAACTGAACGTTTTAATTACGTTGCGTTGTTAAGATAATATTAAGCTTCTCAATGATCAAAATTTGTGTTTGTCAAACTGCTATATAACCAGTGTAATTTTTCTGATAAAATGGTTGGTTCAATCTTTTTTATTTTTTTTTATTTTTTGTCAAAAGTTCAAAGTAAATACTTTGCCAAAATTTTATGAAAATTAAACGAGCCAAATTGATTTTAGTGAAAGTGTTAGGTACCACCTTAAGTGTTCAACTGACCTTTTTGGTCATGGTGACTTATTTCTGGATCTTACTTTGCTGAACATTATTGCTGTTTACAGTTTATCTCTATCTGAAATAATATTCAAGATAGTAACCAAAAACAGCAAAATTTCCTTAAGAATTTCAAATTCAGGGGCAGCAAACCAACAACCAGTTGTTGGATTCATCTGAAAATATCAGGGCAGATAGATTTTGACTTGCAAAACAATTTAACCCCCAAGTCTGAATTATCATTATTGCTTTGGTTTCACAGTTATAAGCCAAAATCTACATTTTACTCATATGTTCTATTTTTAGACGTGATTGTCATCTTGGTGGATTGACAGGATCATCGCCTAATTTTTAAAACTAGATACCTCAATGATGATTATGGCCAAGTATGGTAAAATTTGGACCAGTAGTTTTTGAGAAGAAGATTTTTGTAAAAGATGAGAAATAATTATGAAAAATTGGTAATAAATGACTATAAAGGGCAATAACTTCTTTAGCGGTCAACTGACCATTTTTGTCTTGGTAACTTATTTGTAGTTCTTACTTTGCTGAACATTATTGCTTGCTTACAGTTTATCTCTATCTATAATAATATTCAATATAATAACCAAAAACAGCTAAATTTCCTTAAAATTACCAATTCAGGTGCAGCAACCCAACATCAGGTTGTCCGATTCAGATAGATCTTGACCTGATAAACAATTTTAACTGTCTCAGATTTGCTCTAAATGCTTTGGTTTTTGAGTTATAATCCAAAAACTGCATTTTACCCCTATGTTCTATTTCTAGCCATGGCGGCTATCTTGCTTGGTTGGTCAGGTCACTGAACACATTTTTTAAACTAGATACCCCAATGATTGTGGCCAAGTTTGGTTTAATTTGGCCCAGTAGTTTCAGAGGAGAATATTTTTGTAAAAGTTAACGACGATGGACGACAACGACAGACCCAAAGTGATGGGAAAAGCTCATTTGGCCCTTTAGGCTAGGTGAGCTAAAAAAAGGTATCTTTCCTTAAAACTGCCAATTCAAGGGCTGCAACCCAACAACCAGTTGTCCTATTAGTTTGAAAATTTCAGGGCAGATAGATCTATACCTGATAAACAATTTTACCCAATGTCAGATTTGCTCTAAATGCTTTGATTTCAGAGTAATAAGCCAAAATCTACATTTTACCCCTATGTTCTATTTTTACCCATGGCAGCCATCTTGGTTTGTTGGCATAGTCACGTGAAGGTCAGGATTATACTGTGCAAACACAATAAAAGGTAGGACAGTAGTATATATTTGGATTGGATTTTTATTCCGCCAATCAAAAAACATGATCTGGAGTAAATGCGGTTGATATTTAAGAAAATTTTGACAAAAATCATGGTGCCAATTTTACGTGACGGCGACTATAGTTTATATTTACAAACAAATGATGCTGTATATTGTTTTTCTCAACAGTTGTGATGGTTGCCATGATGTAACTCTCCAATATCAAAATAAATAACAACTAAAAACATTTTAAAGATGTATATTAAATATTTTCATCTTAATAGGCACTGTTATACATTAATGAAGCATAAATATATATGTAAATTTGCATATAAATATTTATATACAAAAATTTGCATTCAGTTGAAAACTAAAATGTGTGGTTCACATATACTCATAAAATCTTTGGAAATAAGAACATACTGAATAATAATGAATCTACAGATGCTTCCAGGGGAAATAAAATCTTAACATCAATTACCACTCAAGTAACAATCCTCCTTTAAACAATCTCTATAAACAATTTAAAATGTGTTACACCCATGCATCCATCCAATCATTCATCCAAACAAATATGATTATACTTCATAAAACAGTTAAACTTTGTTTTTAAGATATATAACACAAGTTCAGCTTCATTTCATGTTACTATAAAAACAGATAATTATCGTAAAATACCAATATAATATAAAACTGCATCCAAAATCATTTCATGAAGTTTATAAAAGTAACAAATGAAAGGCAGCAACAAGTCCATTCTTTGGAAAAGTAAAAATATATCTCCCCTTTTTAATCATTCTTATACAAGGGCATATAAAAACATAAAGTGTAGGTCTTCCATCAATACACCTTATCGCTATAAGTCTACTCGGCCGGCCGACCCGTCCGCTTGACCTTTTGACGCATACAACAATCACTTTTCCATTGTGGCGTCAGATATTTTGTTTTATTACGTCAAAATTTTACGGGAACCTGTGTGATATCCAGTAATGGCGGACAAATAGCGATAAGGTGTATGACAACAGACACACCAGTATGACATTTCTAATACAAGGGCATATAAAAACATAAAGTGTAGGTCTTCCATCAAGGACAACAGACATACCGGTATGTAGTTTAAAGCGCCAGTATGAAAATGGGTAACACAATAAAAAAGTTTGAAAAAATACAGTCAAGGAATTTTTCAAAAATAGCTGATTATGACACATAAATGAAAATATAAAACATGATTCCTAAGTTTTTAAAACCATCACTTGTAATGCACCTTGCAAAAAAGGACATTAAGAGATTAATTTTAACTTTATGGAGATCAGAAATATTTTCCATGATCTTGTATTGTTTTACATAATTTATTAACACAAACATTGTTGTAAACATATGTTGACAAAAGGCTTTCAAAATGGCAGCAAACCAGGTTTTTAAAACATCTATATTAGCATTACATGTATAACAAAAGCAACTAACAAATGCAACTAAGGGTCAAAACTCCTAAGCAGCAAAATTGACAACCAGTTATAATTACTTTTTCATCATGAGAAACAAATATTTTAAGTATGACAGAATTTGGATTAAGTTTTTCATTCATTGCTGTTTGTCAAAAAAACCTAGAACTAAAAGGTATAAAATAATAATTTCAAGATAATACACAATGTTTAAATTGTCGTAGCATCCTCATTTAAAGGCATTTGACTACAAAAAAGAGCAAAAAAGTTTTGATGATATAACGAATAGAGACAAATTTTGTATTGCAACAGGCCTCCAATGTACCTCTCATCATTGTTATAAAGGATTTTAAAGTACAGAGTACATAGCTATACACGAACATTTATGGGGTTTATGGGTTCAAATCTTAAAGTTCATCAATACACTTTAACAAAAATGGATGTGATTTCACCAAGTACAGACAAAAATATAAGTACAAGTTGTATTCATTTTGTGTTCTAAAAGTTAGGTCTTAATTTAACATGCTTATCACACCACAACCAACAATTTTAAAATTGGGTATTCAGATTTTGTTTGACTGTTTAATAATTGAACTGACATGCTTTTGATATCTCATAACTATATCATCCTTTATATCACAAATACCATTTTGTTTACATTTTAAAATCTAACACTTTTAAAAAGATCATTTCATATTAAAGAAAAAACAAAAACAAAAGCAGTTCTATCGCATCATTCAACAATCATTACAAGTTATATATTTAGTAATATCTAAAAACAATGTGGTACATAAAAGAAAATTCCACATTAACAAAACACAAGAAAAACAATTGCATAGTGAAGTTTTATTACATCCTTAAACACAAGCCTTGAAAAATAAGGATTTTTTTTAATCTGGAATTATTACTAATTCTGGAAAATTGATATGAAATGTATGATGAAAACTAACTCCATTAAGGATGGTCAGCCATTCATGCATTATTGAGAGGGATTGTTAGTTCTTACTGAAATATTAGTGAAAGTAAAATTAACATTATAGTCATCATGGATGCATGGTTATTAACCCTCTTTAATTTGGTTATTTTTTTTTCCTACATTTCTGATCAATTTTCTTGACTTCAAAAAATATTCGAGATTCAAATAAGTCCTTGTCTAAGTAGATAAAGAATGGTCTTCTCACTTTATGCACAGCTTTTATGTCAATCTTTAAACATGATTATTGTGGTGAAAGTGGTGAAAGCATTGAAACCATCTCCACCATTCCTCAAAGTAGTTTTGTAAACTTACAAAACATGTAAATATAATATATACCCCACACAGAGATATTTTGTCTTCACTAAAATTGTTTGTTACATTTTGCAATTGGAAAAAGATTATAGGTATATTTGTCATATTTATTTACTCTTGTCAATTTGGTACTATAACTTTACTTTTCCATAAATGTTTTAACAAATATATACAGACTATCATCAAACAAATATGTTTTTTTCTTGAAAAAATAATTCATCTCTATTATACATTGTATTTCAATATATAAAAAAAGCTGCCCATGAGAGTATGATAAACGGTCACCTTTTTAGATTATCTTTATGCTTCAAATGAACTGCTATGATCAACTAGAAATACTGAGAGCATTGCTCATAGATTTACCCCCCTCTCCCAAGAAAGACACACAAACACTGTTGTACCCTTTTACATAAAACATGAACATATTAGAAATTTACCACAAAAAAAGAGAGCATATCTTAATAGATATTAACAATTCACCAAAGTTTTGTGATAACTGCTAAAAGGATGTTTGTCCTATTTTCAGGAATGTTGAAAAATTCCCCCTTATTTATCTTAATCACCAAACTCAAAAACATTTAATCCAAAATTTATAAAAATCAAAAGAAAGCTCTAATTCCTTTCACCCGATTTGGCTATACTTTTTGGACCTTTTGGATTATAGCTCTTCATCTTTTATATAAGCTTTGGTTTTCAAATATTTTGGCAACGAGCATCACTGAAGAGACATGTATTGTCGAAATGCGCATCTGGTGCAAGAAAATTGGTACCGTTAATCTTATTTTTAATATGTCTGTATATATAAACAATTTTTCAAAGTTTTATGAGAGATGGTGAAATCAATTCTGAGTTATTGTCCATTCTAATATGACGTCCTTATTGCGCTTTATAAACAAAGCTGTGTTCTAATGAGCACAAAATATGTTTGACACATGCGCACAAACTTACTGTATATATTAACATTATTTCCATCGTTATCCTTTAAAATATACACATTTAAGTAGCTAACATTAACTTTTATTATATAATTTTATAAAACAACATATATTTACCCTGTTCAGTGTTTTGAAATTTATCTAATGTGAAATGTAATGCACAGAATCCTCTGGAGGAAACGAGAAAAGCCAAACATTTAAACGGTATTTTCGTACGCTTCAACCTATAAAAATGCTATATTTGTCCTATTAGAATCGAAATAATTCCTTCTAACGCTCAGTGTAAAATATCAACAAATATAATGCCTACCCATGTTAAAATGAGCATAGAGCATGACATGAAGGAATTATTTCTTAATAAACATGTTGAAAACAGTATACCATACTACATGGCAAGCAGTTTTACAATAGTTCTAACTTTAAAATATCTCACATCTGATTTAATTGTTCAATTATTCGAAACATTTGAAGATTAATTATAATTTTATTAAACTGGTAATATAGATTTCACATGAGAGAACAGCCAGGTGGCGATGTCCAACGTCATACTTCAGAGCTTTGAGGATCTAGTTGTATTTAAGGGTGGGTACAATTTCACAAGAAATTCCCAAGTGGTGGGCATGTGAAATCTATATCACCAGTTTAATAAAATTATAACTAATCTTCAGGGCGCATATATATCATATATCATAAAACACCATATTTACATTTAGCAACAAATCAAGTATTTTGATTGGCTAAATTCTGAGTCTGATTATCTTACTCCATATGTTTATGGCAAAGGACAATTGTCTTCATTCCTACAAAGTAAATTGAAAAAAGAATAAAACACTGGTTTTGAATGTCTTTATAATTAAAAAAAATATATACTGTTGACACAAGAGAAATAGCTCATCTGCATATGATTATTTAATGCAAACACTAAAATTCATTCAAACATTAGACTACTGTGGATTCATTATTATTTGTTTGTTATTAATTTTTATAAATTTTGTGGGTACAGGTAAGCAACGAAATTAAATGCTCAACGCATGACAAATGTTTTATAGACTTGTATGCAAACCTCAGCAAAACCTGGAAATTAAATATCTTTGAACATACATGTTTTCCATAATCCACAAAAATTGGTTACCACGAATATAAATGAATCCACAGTATGACAGATGTAGCACCAGATAAAAAATCTTCAAATGTGGCATTGCTTATACTACTGCATTTAAATCTGTGACATACCATTAATTGATCCCTTTAAACTGACCTAATCACACAACATTAATTGGTGAAGCTGTTGTTGCATCTGCACTGAAATTTCCACCTTAATGACAGTATAATTGCATTATAGATAGTTTACTGATAAATGTTTAAGCTTCAACGTGTTGCTATATAAGTTTTAGTTGTATAAGATATTGATATTTTGTTACTTTTATGATGGTACTGATTTAAACCCACAGCAACACAAAATGTAATCTTACAAGGTTACACATACCACAGACTATTGAAAATTTCCCTCTTATTAAAATGTTATTATATGTTTGCCAAGAACAGCCTGATATAGCCACAGAGGTTGAACCCTGAACAGTTGGTGCAAGTTTGAACACAATATTTAAGCTTGATACAGCTCTGAATTTGGATTTCATGACAAAATATAGGTTTCAAAATTTGGAGATCTTAAAAAATAAAAAATTGGTTGAAATATGAGTATAAATTTCAACTGAAGATTTCTTGCTAGTGTGCAATACTGTGATATTGCACAATACTGTAATATTGTTCATTATTACCTAATAAAGAGTATTTTACTGTTTTATTAATATTTCTATATCATTTGCTATTTTTCTGCCATTTTCTGTTCTATGGTCTATTGCACTGGAAATTATAGTTGAAGGGGGATAGGAGGGGTCCTGATCCCGAAATCCCGGGCTTAAAAACACGAAATCCCGAGGTCCGGAATTTAAATAACTAAAATCAGTTTGTTTTAGATTTACGAGTTTGACTGTCCCTTTGGTATCTTTCGTCCCTCTTTTAAATCCCAACATCCCGAAATTTGAAAAAAAGAATTCCCGGATCCCGAAAGGGTCAATCCGGAAATCCCGAGCTGAAAAACACCCAATCCTGGAGTCCCAATAAAGGTCCTATCCCCCCTCATAGTTCTATTGTACGTGTGTGCAGTCTATTGCACTGACCTGTTATAACCTCTTATTCTGAAATCTGATTAGATGAAAGGTATTCATGTTGTCCAATCAAATTGTATGTACATGTAAAATGTAATAAAACACTTATTGAATGTGTAACAGTGCAATAGATCAAAATATATTTCCCTCAGTATGAAGATGCTTTTGTGGATGCAATATTAAGACTGTACACCATTTCTTTTTCAAATTCTTTTTATATAGACCAGAGAGAAATTGTGATGGACAATATTAGATGGCTTCTTGATGACCTTATACTGAACATTATGTTTCTACCATCTGGTAAGCTAAACTCCTTGTATGAACAAAATGTCCATATATTTAAACATGTGTTCAAGTTTATTAAAAGGTCTGAAAGCTTTTTGTTATATGATACTAATAGTGTATTTGCAGTACATTCAAGTCTTTATCTTCATTATCATTACCAATTGTTCCAATATTTTTGTTTTTCAATAGATAGACTCGTATAGTATTTCATATTCTGAATTATTGCATGCTCATATTAATATTGTATTGCAATTCATGGTTTACTTGTGTCCAATCCATTTTACGTTGAGAAAATAAAATATATTTAAACTAAATGATGTAAGAAAAAATGTCTGAAAATGCTATCTGCCAAAGTTTCATAAAATTTTATGGACTTTCCGAATTGATTTTCCTCTAAGCTCAGTATTTTTGTGATTTTACTTTTTTCTATGAAGGTTTGAAAAAATAATTGACTCTAGATTTTATCAATATGTTAAGTTGAAAATAAAAAATCCATTTACCAGTTAAATATGGAAAAAGAGGATTTCAGAGTGACAGCAAACGATTTCCCTGCAGAGGTCAAACCCTGAACCGTTGAGCAAGTATGGACACAACATTTAAGCTTAAAACACCTCTAAATTTGGATTGTGATTGAATATTAAAAATAGATTACTATTAATGAACTGAAAAGAAAACCTCAGTTCTTTTATTGGTAAAATACAGAATTAGCTGGATCTTGGATTGATGGATATGTATTTAATTAAAATAATTTAACTACAGGTAGATGGTAAAAGTTCTTTTGTAAATGACTTCAAATAGCCCATATCCCTTCCCCCCCCCCCACAAAAAAAAGACCTCATAACAATCTATGGTTATAAGCGTAGCATACTAATTGAATTACTGAGTAGTAAAAATATCATTTGATCATATCAAACTATCAACATCTTTTTTTTTGACAAAAGAAAATGGAATATAGTAATCCTATTAAGTAAAAGTTCGCTAGACTTACATGCAAGTCTTAAGCAACAGATCCAAACACACTTTCTCAAGGTCCACAAGCACTGTTACTACCTCTGTGGTGAGGGTAAGAAATAAAATCCTTATTAGCAAGCGTGTGCAGAATCTGAAGAATAAATGCAAAAGAATTATTAAAATCATAAAAATATATCAAATTACAAGAAAATATAGGCCACACCTATAGATGATCCGATTATTTCACCGTGTCTGTATTATGAAAGTATGCAAAGTCTGCATTTAAAGCTCAGATCATGATTGATTTAACTATAAAAGCATCATTTCAATGTTCCATGTAGATGGTCAAGGTCAGATGAATCCTACCAGATTATAAAAGTTTCATAAAATTCTATGAAGATTTTAATAAAGTATTTGATTTGTTACAAAATTTAACCCCAGACTGTATTTATTTTTTAAATGTAAATAAAACTTAGTCCATTTATCAGACAAGATAAATATATTTATTAAAGCTATTGGTCACATGACGTTGTACCGGTCAAGTGATTGTTTACTATAAACACGTGTGTGTGTTTATATCAAGCACATGAGTTGTGTTTATGTTCAATCTGATTGGATGGCATATACCCAAAATGCCCGTGATTTTGGAAACATATAGGTGCTAATGAATTTGTTATAAATACTATCAAACATGGTTACGTTATTCCTTTGTTGCAGACTCCTACATCTATATCATTTAAGAATAACAATTCTGCTAATGTCCTTTCTAAATTTGTAAATGAAGCAGTTTCAGAATAACTTAATATCAACTGTGTTATTGAAACTCCATTTCAACCATTTGTTGTAAATCCGCTTAGTGTTGCAGTTCAAAGTCGGGCCAAAAACGTCTGATTTTGGATTTAAGTGAACAGAATGTTTTTATTTAAAAAGTAAGAATAAAATTTGAAGACTGGAAAGTGGCTTTAAACTATTTCACAAAAGATTGCTATCCATTTAAGTTTGAACTTTAGTCTGCTTATTTTCATTATGATGTATGTACTAAACAACAAACATATTTAGGATTTTGCTGGAACAATAAATTTTACTGTTTTATCAGCCTTTGGTCTATCATCTGCCTCAAATCTATTCACTAAATGTTCAAATATTGGAGACAAATGGTGTAGATATCGACTTTTCTTAGATGATGGACTTGGAATGGGTAAAAGTAAACAAGAATCTTCTGAATGTTCATCTATTGTACCTGTTCCATCTCACATAATACCTTTCTTTTCTTCTGTAGGATAGCAAGTGGTTTACATATAAGCCTGTTGATACTAAAATTGCATGCAAGTTTTTCACTAAAAAGGCAAAAATCCTTGTATCAGACCATACTGTCTGCAAGAAAAGTTAATTGCAAGAGTCTTTTTGTGCTCAGATTTGTTGTATCATATATGTCAAAGGATTATTTATAACCAAAAAGCTTCACAAATTTAAAATTGCTGGAAAATATTACATCTTCATGTAAGGCCCCCCTTCATTGAAAAACCTCAATTTTTAGGTGCAGGCTCATATAAATTTGACTTTTGAATAATTATGCTAAGTCTGATAAATCAAATGAGTACTCTTTTGCTTTTAGTACATGATAAATTATATATTAAGGCATTTAAAAGTATTTTTTTGCAATATTTAAATTTTTAAAGCCCCAAATGTTGATAGTTGAATTGGAGATAAAGGATACTACAGATACAGTTAAGTCAGCTTCATATCTTAACTTACATCTAGCAATTGACAATGAGGGTCTGTTGAAGACAAAACTTTACAACAAAAGAGATGATTTCAGCTTTCCAATTGTGAACTTTTCATTTCTAAGTAGCAACATTCCAGCAGCACCTGCATACGGGGTATATATCTCTCAATTGATACGATATTCCCATGCTTGCATTTCCTATCATGATTTTCTTGATAGAGGGTTACTGCTCACAAGGAAGCTATTAAATCAAGAGTTCCAAATGGTGAAGTTGAAATCATCCCTTCGTAAATTTTACGGACGCCATCACGAGTTGGTTGACCGTTATGGAATAACCATTTCACAAATGATATCGGATATGTTCCTCACGTCGTAACAACAATCCCCTTCCCTTTCATGAATTTGACCTACCGAATTAGACTATTTACCGGATTTGTAATCACATAAGCAACACGACGGGTGCCGCATGTGGAGCAGGATCTACTTACCCTTCCGGAGCACCTGAGATCACCCCTAGTTTTTGGTGGGGTTCGTGTTGTCTATTCTTTAGTTTTCTATGTTGTGTCATGTGTACTATTGTTTTTCTGTTTGTCTTTTTCATTTTTAGCCATGGCGTTGTCAGTTTGTTTTAGATTTATGAGTTTGACTGTCCCTTTGGTATCTTTCGTCCCTCTTTGAAATGTTTTAATTTTAATGTCAAAATTTAACACACAAAGATGAGTATAGAACTTACCATATTGTCTATGATATATATCCTATTGTTATGAAACTTTGTAAGCAGTGTTATAATTTATTAAGCTTTGGTCAAACCATGTTTTTTTAAGATTGGTTTACTCTTTCTATCCTATTAGGTCTGAGACCACAATTGTCGTCCCTTGATTTCCATTGTTCACGAATATAGTCCCTAGTTATGACAGTGAGTTACTTGCCATTAATTTGTATACCCCTTCCAAATTTATTTCTCCATGTTTATTGCCTCAAATTGCAAGTAGGGGGGTGAAATTACACTGTAAAACTAGAGGCTCCAAAGAGCCTGTGTCGCTCACCTTGGTCTATGTGAATATTAAACAAAGGACACAGATGGATTTATGACAAAATTGTGTTTTGGTGATGGGGATGTGTTTGTAGATCTTACTTTTCTAAACATTCTTGCTGCTTACAATTATCTCTATCTATAATGAACTTGTCCCAATAGTTTCAGTGGAAAATGTTAGTGAAAATTTAAAAAATTTACGAAAATTGTTAAAAATTGACTAAAAAGGGCAATAACTCCTTAGGGGGTCAATTGACCATTTTGGTCATGCTGACTTATTTGTAGTTCTTACTTTGCTGAACATTTTTGCTGTTTACAGGTTATCTCTATCTATAATAATATTCAAGATAATAAGCCAAAACAGCAAAATTTTCTTAAAATTACCAATTCAGAGGCAGCAACCTAATAACCGGTTGTCCGATTCATCTGAAAATTTCAGGGCAGATAGATCTTGACCTGATAAACAATTTAAGCCCATTGTAAGATTTGCTCTAAATGCTTTGGTTTTCGGGTTATAAGCAAAAAACTGCATTTTACCCCATTGTTCTATTTTTAGCCGTGGCGGCCATCTTGGTTGGTATGCCGGGTGACCGGACACAATTTTTAAACTAGATACTCCAACGATGATTGTGGCTAAGTTTGGTTAAATTTGGCCCAGTAGTTTCAGAGGAGAAGATTTTTGTAAAAATTTACGGACGCTGGATTCCAAGTGATGAGAAAAGCTCACTTGGCACTTTGGGCCAAATGAGCTAAAAATTTGGGTCCAGAATTTTAAAGGAAAGTAGTGATTTGGTCCAGCTGGAAGAGGTTAAAAATTAGCACTTCTGAAGCTGTCAAAAGATTTCAAGACACCCTTAACATAAAATTGTCCAAATTTTGAGTTAGAGCCGATGAAGTTTTCCATAATTTTGATATAATTTGTCCCAAAAGTAGTTCAACACACTACAATTTTCATTGAGAAAGCATAGGTGGGATCTTTTTAATTTTCATTTATGTTCTACAAGAAATGCACTTTGAAATAATTGTGATATCGGACCTTAAAGTTTTCCACTTCAGTGATCACACAGCTGGTTTGAACTAGAATTGTATTCTTTTCCATGTAAAATATATTCTTGCATTGAAATCTACTCAATTGTAAATTTTCATTTTTGCTCTTTTTATTGGATATATAAACTACTTTGTTCTAACTTAATACTTTTGCAAAGTTCATCTTTACTTCTTGAATTTTATATTACATTGAAATTACCCAATCTCCCTCCTTTTTTTACAAAAAATCTTTCATTTTGTTTAATTTACAAATTTTGTTTTTATTTATTTATTTTTTGTTCAACAGACAGATGTTTGCCAAATATTAGTTTATAGATTAATTCTTATGTATCATCACTTGTTTATTGATATAAATTACACACTTTATGTTGTTGTGCTGATAATTAGAGTAATTATTGAATATGATACATGTTTTCAGCCGTGTATCACTTTCACATGCTTTTTGTTGAGTGAGTGCAGCAAAAAATTCAAAAAGGTTTCATATTGTGTCGAGCAGCTGATATTCTACAATATATAGACAACTAGATGATCTATGTATAGGCTTGTATTTGTGTATTTTGCATTATAGAAACTAGTATTTTCATTGTTTCCCCAACTATTTAAACAGAAGGCCTCATGATAAGTTCTGGTCAAACTAATTTTTAACATCAACTCATACATTATAATGTCATTGATACATTGTTTGTCCAGGTCAAAGTTATAAAGGCCCAGTCAAAGTATTTGACTTCCCAAAGCTGTGATATGCAATTCTATTAAGTGCTGAGATTAGTGATAAAGACAGAGGGAAGACCGATAAGTCTATTTATCTGATCCAGTTCATAATTGTAGTAGTTTAAACATATTTATTTATAGTGGATTGGGAAACAAGTTTTGCAACTTATATTAATCCCTTTCCACTCTAAAGATGAGAGTGCTGCCTTGTAGCTGCATTACTCGCCATTAGCCTGTTCTTTTTTTAAATCTACACCGGTGTCTTTTACATTCAAGAGATATGGCTCTCTCTTAACACAGGTCAGCCATTTATCGTCCCCTTTCGACGGAATATCATGATCGTTTCCTTAAGACCATACTCGCATATAGTGTCATGGGAGAGCTGAAAATTCATTCCCTGAAATTTTCATCCTGGAACGGAATTGTAGTAACCATTGTGTATAAGTTTTTTAAAATTTGGATGAGGCAAACTAAAGTTAGAAAAAGTCAAGGTACCACTTGATGCTCTTGTCACAGTGGCCATCATTTTCAAGTAAACCATTAAGAAAGGGAAAATGGAAATTAACCCTATGAATTTATTTGTCTGTAAGTCCCTGGTAATTGCTGTTACATGTATTTAATTGTTTCACAAAAATTTACGTTTTTCCCCAAATAATTAAGCTATTTCAAAATGTACATAGATTTGGAGAGAACAAATGTCTGTGTGACATCAAATAAGCCATAGATTTGAATTTTGCCATAGATCAAGAACCCACCATAGATTTGAGTCCAACATTTATTTCCATCAATTATCTTCATTTGGAACAAATTCCATCTGATAGACACTTGTTTATCATTGACAGTGTTTTTTTTGTTCAGTTGTTCTCTAAAATGTTTTGTTTGTTAATTAATTTCTTGAATACTAATTTGTTGATGAACTTTATAAATTCAATGGGTTTTTCTCATTGTTGAGAGTGAAACTGTGGTTTGCAGTTGCTTATTATATTCACTTCATTTGAACTCTTGAGGACAATAATCTTATTGGCAATCATGCAACATCTCCTCATTTTTATATTTATTTCTACAATATTGTTAAACAGTGTTTTAACAAAATATTATCAGTTGTTTTGTTTTGTTTTTTCGAGTAAAGCTTTCAAGTTTGAATAGAGTACTTTGGAAGATTTGACTTGAACATGTTGAATGTCAATTAGCATAAAACATGATTTAAAAAAAAAGTCTTGAGAGTTGATACAAAGATGTAGGAACAATTAATCAGAAATTTTAAAATAGCTATCGTAAAAAATTTCTCTTACTTTAAATATGTTCACAATTTCCTGTTCAGTATAAGACAGTTTACTGAGGTCATCAGTCAAATCTTTTAGACTACAAAGATTGTGGTAATCAATTTCACTTATTGGTGAATTTTTTCTAGCTGTATCTCTTAATATCCAAATAAGTCTTACAAGCAAGGACAGTTCAAGTTTCTCTGAGGTTGGCTTGTCTGAAAAATAAAGGTTGAGCTGTTGTTGAAGATTATTGAAGTAAATGATTATATAACCATCAAACATAGAATACAACATGAGGTATAATATGAAGTCTTAAAATAGCCAATATTAAGCACTACACTCAATTGTACATAAATGTGTACTAAAGAGTTACAATTAAGCATGCATGATAAATAACCTTAAATATAAATAGCACATATAATACACAGCTATAAATTAATTTTAAAAAGCACACAAACGACTTGAACAGTAGATACGTAAAAGCACATATTATGCAGAAGGTACATAAAACTAGAGGCTCCAAAGAGCCTGTGTCGCTCACCTTATTCTATGTGAATATTAAACAAAGGACGCATTTGAATTCATGACAAAATTGTGTTTTGGTGATGGTGATGTGTTTGTACATCTTACTTTACTGAACATTCTTGCTGCTTACAAACATTCTATCTATATTGAACTTGGCCTAAGAGTTTCAGTCGAAAATGTTAATTAAAATTTACAAATTTTATGAAAATTGTTAAAAATTGACTTTAAAGGGCAATAACTCCTTATGGGGTCAATTGACCATTTAGGTCATGTTGACTTATTTTTAAGTCTTACTTTGCTGTACATTGTTGCTCTTAACAGTTTATCTGTATCTATAATAATATTCAAGATAATAACCAAAAACAGCAAAATTGCCTTAAAATTACCAATTCAGGGGCAGCAACCCAACAATGGGTTGTCAGATTCATCTGAAAATTACAGGGCAGATAGATCTTGATCTGATAAACAGTTTTACCACCTGTCAGATTTGCTCTAAATGCTTTGGTTTTTGAGGTATAAGCCAAAAACTGCCTTTTACCCCTATGTTCTATTTTAGCTGTGGTGGCCATCTTGATTTAATGGTCCGGTCACTGGACACATTTTTAAAACTAGATACCCCAAAGATGATTGTTGCCAAGTTTGGATTAATTTGGCCAAGTAGTTTCAGAGGAGAAGATTTTTGTAAAAGATAACTAAGATTTATGAAAAATGGTTAAAAATTGACTATAAAGGGCAATAACTCCTAAAGGGGTCAACTGACCATTTCGGTCATGTTGACTTATTTGTAAATCCTACTTTGCTAAAAATTATTGCTGTTTACAGTTTATCTCTATCTATAATAATATTCAAGATAATAACCAAAATCAGCAAAATTTCCACAAAATTACCAATTCAGGGGCAGCAACCCAACAATGGGTTGACTGATTTATCTGAAATTTTCAGGGCAGATAGATCTTGACCTGATAAACATTTTTACCCCATGTCAGATTTCCTCTAAATGCTTTGGTTTTTGAGTAATAAGCCAAAAACTGCATTTTACCCCTATGTTCTATTTTTAGCCGTTGCGGCCATCTTGGTTGGTTGACCGGGTCACGCCACACATTTTTTAAACTATATACCCAAATGATGATTGTGGCCAAGTTTGGATTAGTTTGGCCAAGTAGTTTCAGAGGAGAAGATTTTTGTAAAAGATAACTAAGATTTATGAAAAATGGTTAAACATTGACTATAAAGGGCAATAACTCCTAAAGGGGTCAACTGACCATTTCGGTCATGTTGACTTATTTGTAAATCTTACTTTGCTTAACATTATTGCTGTTTACAGTTTATCTCTATCTATAATAATATTCAAGATAATAACCAAAAACAGCAAAATTTCCACAAAATTACCAATTCAGGGGCAGCAACCCAACAACGGGTTGACTGATTTATCTGAAAATTTCAGGGCAGATAGATCTTGACCTGATAAACATTTTTACCCCATGTCAGATTTCCTCTAAATGCTTTGGTTTTTGAGTTATAAGCCAAAAACTGCATTTTACCCCTATGTTCTATTTTTAGCCGTGGCGGCCATCTTGGTTGGTTGACCGGGTCACGCCACAAATTTTTTAAACTAGATACCCCAATGATGATTGTGGCCAAGTTTGGTTCAATTTGGCCCAGTAGTTTCAGAGGAGA
Organism: Mytilus trossulus; assembly: GCF_036588685.1. Taxonomy (NCBI): domain Eukaryota; kingdom Metazoa; phylum Mollusca; class Bivalvia; order Mytilida; family Mytilidae; genus Mytilus; species Mytilus trossulus. The sequence continues at coordinate 100,081,340 of NC_086374.1, forward strand.
AGATTTTTGTAAAGGTTAACGACGACGGACGACGCCGGACGCAAAGTGATCGGAAAAGCTCACTTGGCCCTTCGGGCCAGGTGAGCTAAAAACGGTGAAATTTCCTAAAAATGACTAATTCAGGGGCATCAAACAAACAGTGGTTTGTCCGATCCATCTGAAAATTTCATGACAGATAGATCTTGACCTGATAAACAATTTTACTACCTGTTAGATTTGCTCTAAATGCTTTGGTTTTTGAGTTATAAGCCAAAAACTGCATTTTACCCCTATGTTCTATTTTTAGCCTTGGCGGCCATCTTGGTTGGTTGGCCGGGTCACGCCACACATTTTTTAAACTATATACCCCAATGATGATTGCGGCCAAGTTTGTTTAAATTTGGCCTGGTAGTTTCAGAGAAGAAGATTTTTGTAAAAGATTACTAAGATTTACAAAAAAATGGTTAAAAATTGACTATAAAGGGCAATAACTCCTAAAGGGTCAACTGACCACTTTGATTATGTTGACTAATTTGTAGATCTTACTTTGCCGAACATTATTGTTGTTAACAGTTTATCTCTATCTATAATAATATTCAAGATAATAACCAAAAACAGCAAAATTTCCCTAAAATTACCAATTTAGGGGCAGCAACCCAACAACAGGTTGTCTGATTCATCTGAAAATTTCAGGGCAGATAGATCTTGACCTGATAAACATTTTTACATCATATCAGATTTGCTCTAAATGCTTTGGTTTTTGAGTTATAAGCCAAAAACTGCATTTTACCCCTATGTTCTATTTTTAGCCTTGGCGGCCATCTTGGTTGGTTGGCGCGGTCACACCACACAATTTTTAAACGAGATACCCCAATGATGATTATGGCCAAGTTTGGATTAATTTGGCCAAGCAGTTTCAGAGGAGAAGATTTTTGTAAAAGTTAACGATGACGGACACAGGATGACGGACGCCGACGGACGCCGACGGACGCCAAGTGATGAGAAAAGCTAACTTGGCCCTTCGGGCCAGGTGAGCTAAAAAAGCACATGTTATACATGCATAAGTACAACAATAAAGCATATTATATTTTATAACTTTATACAATCAAAACTAAATAAAAGTTGGATCATAGTTGAAATAAGCGCCGGGCCGGACACCCCTGTCTTCCAGGTTTAAGTAAAATGTTTGATTTTCTTTGTCAGGTTTAAGTTGAAATGTTTGATTTTCCGACATTTCCTGGTTGCCATCAACCTATCTATAGATTGTGTTCAAAGTATCTCAGTAGGTAAATCCAGCTCTACATCCCCAGTGATTTTATAAGAGTTCTGAGGACTGCTCAATATGAATATAAAGGGTCAGTTCTAGGCTCTAGTCTGTTTGTTTTACATGAATGACCTAGCGATGCCAAAAATTTAACAGTTCACCTCTTTGCTGATGACACAGAAGTCTACCTAGCCATAACCTCAGTTACTGATGGTCGACAACTACAGTCAGACCTAAAGAAACTGGCACTATGGGAGGAAAGGTTGAAGATGGAGTTTCACCCAGAAAAGTGTTGCGAGCTGACTGTCTCCAGAAAGAAAAAGCCTATTAATTGGGAAAATATATTGCATGGCGATGTAAAAAAAACATGAAACCTCAATTAATTACCTTAGGTTGCACCAACACAAGCAAACTATACTGGGGAGAATACATCAACAACATTACCAGAACAGCCAGCATAATCCTTGGTTCCCTCCACAGAAACCTACAAATCGGCTCTAAAAGCATCAAAGAGCAAGCATACAAAACTCTAGTAAGGCCCAAACTAGAATACCCCAGTATGGGATCCATATCATCAAAAACACATTGACCAAATTCAAAAAATTCAAAGAAAACAGTTCTCAAATATGGAACAGTTTACCAAATGAAACTAGAGGCTCTCAAGAGCCTGTGTTGGTCACCTTGGTCTATGTGCATATTTAACAATGGACACAGATAAATTCATGACAAATTGTGTTTTGGTGATGGTGATGTGTTTTTAGATCTTACTTTACTGAACATTCTTGTTGCTACAATTATCTCTATCTACAATGAACATGGCCCAGTAGTTACAGTGGAAAATATTTTCTAAAAATTTACAAAAATTTACAAATATTTTTGAACTAGAGGCTCTAAAGAGCCTGTGTCGCTCACCTTGGTATATGTGAATTAAACAAAGGAAGCAGACAGTTGATGACAAAATTGTGATTAGGTGATTGTGATGTGTTTGTACATCTTACTTTACTGAACATTCTTGCTGCTTACAATTATCTCTATCTATAATAAACAGGGACTGTAGTTTCAGTGGAAAATGTTAGAGAAATTTACAAATTTTATGAAAATTGTTAAAATTGATTATAAAGGACAATAACTTCGTAGGGGGTCAATTGACCATTTTGGAAATTTTAACTTATTTTTTAGTCTTAAATTGCTGTACATTATTGCTGTTTACAGTTTATCTCTATCTATAATAATATTCAAGATAATAACCCAAAACAGCAAAATTTCCTTAAAATTACCAATTTAGGGGTAGCAACCTAACAACAAATTTTAAACTAGATAGCCTAATAATGATTCTGGCTATATTTGATAAAATTTGGCCCAGTAGTTTCAGAGAAGAAGATTTTTGTAAAAGTTAACTAAGATTTACGAAAAAGGGTTAAAATTGACTATAAAGGCCATTACCTCCTAAAGGGGTCAACTGACCATTTTGGTCATGTTGACTTATTTGTAAATCTTACTTCGCTGAACATTATTGCTGTTTACAGTTTATCTCCATTTATAATAATATTCAAGATAATAACCAAAAACAGTAAAATTTCTTTAAAATTACCAATTTAGGGGCAGCAACCCAACAATGGGTTGTCTGATTCATCTGAAAATTTCAGGGCAGATAGATCTTGACCTGATCAACAATTTTACCCCATGTCAGATTTGCTCTAAATGCTTTGGTTTTTGAGTTATAAACCAAAAACTGCATTCTACCCCTATGTTCTATTTTTAGCCATGGCAGCCATCTTTGTTAATTGACCTGGTCAAAAAACACAAATTTTAAACTAGATACATCAACAATGATTGTGGCCAAGTTTGGTTCAATTTGGCCCAGTAGTTTCAGAGAAGAAGATTTTTGTAAAAGTTAACGCTGGACGACCAACGACGGACGCCAAGTGATGAGAAAAGCTCACTTGGCCCTTCGGGCCTGGTGAGCTTAAAATAGTTAAAAATTGACTATAAAGGGCAATAACTCCTTAAGGAGTCAAATGACAATTTCGGTCATGTTGACTTATTTGTAGATCTTACTTTGCTGAACATTATTGCTGTTTACAGTTTCTCTCCATCCATAATAATATTCAAGATAATAACCAACCAGATGCTCCGCATGGCGCAGCTTTATACGACCGCAGAGGTTGAACCCTGAACGGTTGGACACAACATTCAAGCTGGATTCAGCTCTAAATTTGGAGTGTGATTAAATAGTTGACACAGCAAATTTTTTTTGTTACATCCCTCTTTCCTTTATTCCAAAACTGATTTCAATTCAAATTTCTAATGGAGTTTGCAACAACCAGTGGCAGATTTACCAGGGGCACAGGGGGCACGAGCTGTGTTTTTAAAAAATAGGTACAAATATATGTTTAATGTTGATAATGTTGGTATACATCTATATTTGGGATATCTCTTCATTCCAAAATACAGTGCTCACAATAAAATTTCTTGTGAATGGATGTTCTTTTTTCTTCAAAACTGTATTTTTGTGAATTATTCAGCAACAAATTAAACTATTTATTTTTCATTACCATACATGATTTGTTTTTTGCTTCCCTGGAAAGAAAACTGAGTTTGTGTTTTACAGTACAAAAGTTATGAGACACAAATCAGACAAATGTTTACTACTACAGGGATTAATGGTGAGGTCTGACGGAAATGTCCATAGTAAATGTATATGACTCCCACCTTCACCCCAAGTCCATGATGTCTATATTTGGAATAAAATGACAGGTGTTAGGGTCTAGCAAAGTGATATGCATATGTGTCACCTATGAGATTGACCTTGCATGTCATTCAATCTTTTTGAAATGAAAAACAGGAATGAATATGGTTTAGGCATTGGTATCTTAATCTTTTACAAGTTCTCAAAATACACACAAGAGGGTGTGGGGTGACCCTAAGGACTACCCCTATTTTTCATTTAAAGGCCAAGTGAGCTTTTCTCATCACTTGGCGTCCGGCGTCGTCCTGCGTCCGTTGTTGTTAACTTTTACAAAAATCTTCTCCTCTGAAACTACTGAACCAATTCAAACCAAACTTCATCTGATTGATTCCTTAGGGTATCTAGAATAAAGTTTGTGTTTTAATTCCCATTTCATCCATCAGTCCGACTGCAAAAGTGGAAGGTCACAGACATCAGACCACCGCTAATATGAACCCCTGCGTCCAAATTAAAAAGATACGAAAATTTCGTCTTCTAATTCAAATTGCAGTCAGAGCTTATATTATAGACTACTGACGTATATATAAGAAGTTGACTACGTATTGATGACAAACAATATTCCTACGAGTTTTTCAATTTGGGAAATCTTAACTACTTGTCTTTAGAGATTTTCGGCGATTAAATATTTCATACATTTGTTCTTTGACATCTTAGCCAAAAGCTCACGGATAATAAACTACATAAGAATTTCTTATGTGCTCTACTTCCTATGTGCAACTTCAAAACTTTTGGGAAAATCGACGATCATTTAAGGTTTTTCTGATCATATTTTTTGTAATCCAGAATGAAAAGTATTAAAAAACTGTCCAATAAGTTATAAATAATATAGTAGCCAGCTAGATGATAACAATGGCACTTATTTCAGGAACTCAATTTTCGGCTCTCCCTTGACACCATTTGCGAGTATGGTCTTAAGGAAACGATGATAGTCCGTCGGACGGGGACGATAAGTGGCTGACCCGTGTTAAGAGAGAGCCATATCTCTTGCACGTTAAAGACACCCTTGGAGATTTCGAAAAAGAGTAGGCTAATGCCGCTACAAGGCAGCACTCGCACCCGCAAAGTGGAAAGGGATTAATATAAGTTGTAAAACTTGTTTCCCAATCCACTATAAACAAATATGTTTAAACTAAACACAAATCCAGGGTGCTCGCATAAGGCAGCTTAACTGCCTAAAAACGATCTCACGACCAATTTAATTTTTGCCACCTGAGGGGAGTACCCTGTGGGAGCCTCAAACATCAATAAACAAACATTTAAAACTTACCTTCAGAATACTTTCAGCTATATGTTTGGCTCAAACTAAATTTAATCAGCTTCTGTGAAGGACTTAATAGGCAATGTCTTCTAACAATTCCCTACATATATGTTCTACTTATCACCAAAGGTATTAAGACAGCTTATACTTTTATTAACTAAAATAGGAAATAGGTACCATTCAATAAAGCTTCTAGTTGTGTTGGTGTGATTTGTTTCCTTTCTTTGTAATCTTCCAAAGTTGTTTTCTTTCTACTAATTATTGTGTGAAGTCTATCTGGAGGAAACTCTTGGTCAAATTTAACTCTAGCAGCTTTATTAACCATTCTGTTAATCTGAATAGCTCTCTCTTCTTCTTCGTCAGTATCACTGTTAATGTAAATAAAAGCAATGACATTTCTTAACTTATAAAATCATAAATAAGCTTCTGTCCAAGTTTGGCAGAAATCAAGGATAGTTTAAGAAAGTTATTTAAATTTCAAAAACTTTAACCAGAGTGAATATTTGTGGATGCCTCCCACAATGACGACAGATGGAATGTAGGATCACTATGTCTTGCTTTTTCGACTAAAGTCAAAAGGTTGGACAAAACTAAGTTCATAAAGGGGCTTTTTTAATCTTGTTGGAAAGCACTAAAGCTTAGTTGTAATAACTGTCAAGATTTATATACATGTTATTTTTATTGGAAATTAACCCTTACCATGCTGGGGCCATAATATTACAGCTGTACCCAGAATAACGTTATTTGGCTCCAATGGCTCTCCATAATTTTGAAGGTCAACTCTATGACATTTATTTCATAGAGAATGCATGTTATCTAAATCTTACACCATTTATACATTGTTATAATCACATTTCTCCATTTTAATATTCATTTTGAGCTTAAATACTGACTTTAAAAATGGAAATCAGATAAAAACTGTTTTTATTTTTAGATGTGGGCATCCCTTCCATATCTGACACACAAAGTTCTGAGGCCTAAAACTCCAACAAGTAGTATAAACCTAAAGACATATAACTACTGATCAAGTTTATCATTGAAATACGACTAGGAAACGACTACTTCTGGTGGCAGGTCTAGTACTAGTTGAAATAAAAAATCGGGATTTTGGTAAAAATTAGTTTTTTTTCTCACTTCTGTACCAATATCAGATTCATTTTGACCTAAGAACTGTTTTGGTTAAAGTGTTCACTGGGGGGCTACTCTACATGCAAACCACAGATGAAAACATCTATCAGCATTCCTCAGTCTTCCAGGTTAAGACAGGCGACGAAAAATTGTCAAAATTGATGTTTTTTGCATGTGATAACCAACTTTGTGGCAAATTCCTGTGTACCTTGAAACCCCCATGAACAATTGATGGAAATTTGATTGTCTTTGATGGAATTCCATCCTTAGACAAAATAATCTATCAAAGAATGATGGAAATATAAAATTTTATTTGAACTTGATGGAAATATGAAATACAATGTATTTGACCTTAATTCCAGCACAACTTTTTTTATGGAAAATTTGATGGAATTTTTACCTCTGATGGAAAATATAATGGCATATTTTCCATCTGATGGTATTTAAAATAGGATGGAAATGTAGAAAGTTTCAATAATTCAACTCATTTGAATTAGTATTTATGCAAACTTTTGATTTAAGATCTAGGGAGAGAAAGGTGCATATTCACCATGTCCCTCATCCATTAAAAAGAAAAGAATGCCAATATTGAAAAGTGAAACAAGGAGCCAGCAGGAATAACCATCTCATTCTCTGATCCTGCTCTACTCACAAAAATCATTCTTGATGGCAAACATATATTTTTAACCTTTAACATAAAATCCTATTGCATGTGCTTACTATCTATTAATATTTATATTCATATATTCATGTTTATATTCGGGTTATATGACCATGGGCATGCAGTCCTTGGGTGCAATATTAGTGGATAATAAGATAGCTTCTGGTCTAAAGTATGTATGAAGTGCTGATGCATTATAGTGAGCTCATGCATTCTTCATGGTTTCTGTTGGACTTTTTGTAGTTAGGTCTTGCCACGTTTCTGTGGACAGATCTATTGGTTTTCTTCTGATTTTTTTTCCCACCTATTTTTTTTCCTTTGCTGTATTGATGGTTTGCAAGATATCGCTTAGTAATTTGGAATATGATATTATCATGATTATACAGTTTGTACACTTTTGTATCTACTTTTGCAAAACCGAATGCTTTTCTATGTAAGAGTTATCTCCCGGAACACTGTTTTTCTTAATATTTCTAAAACTTTGCAACCATATAATAAACCGTTTTCTCGCCTATTATATTTAAAATTAAACAAGTTTAGTGAGTGCCCTACGTCCCCACATTGTCATTGGAGAAATTAAATAAGTGTAAGAAAAACAAATTGTATAAGAAAAAATATTGAATATATGTAATAATTTCCTGCCAATATGCACATGTACATAGTATGTCCTTATTATCTACAAAACTGTTGCAGAAGTACATTGAAGCATATAAGTTCAAAAGGGTGTAACTCCTAGAAAAACAAGAGGCTCTCAAGAGCCTGAATCGCTCACCTTAATTTTTTGGGGTTAAATCTCTCATCAATGATTATTTTGGCTTTTCAATTTATTTAAATGTTCTTTGAATTGTCCTATTTTCTTCAAAAGCAAAAAAAAATAAATCATTTTCTCCTATGTTCTATTGTAGCCATAGGAGCTATGTTTCTTGACATACAAGGAAATAAAATATATAATTTATACTAGATACTCTGAAACTAATTTAGCCTAAGTTTGGCTGAAATTGATACAGTAACAGTAGTTTCAAAGGAGAAGATTTTTTAAAGTAAGTCAACATGATGAACAAATTGTGAAAAAGTCTTTAAAAGGCAATAACTCTTTAAGGGGTCAATTGACAATTTTGGTCAAATTGACTTATTTGTAGATCTTACTTTGCTTAACATTTTTGCTATTATCAGTTTATCTGTATCTATAACACTATTCAAGATAATAACCAAAAACTGCAAAATTTCTTTAAAATCATCAATTCAGGGGCATTATACCTGAAAAACCAGTAACCTAATTCGGCTGAAAATTTCAGGATAGGTTGACCATGACCTAATAAATACTTTAACTTCTTGTCTTATTTGCCCTAAATGCTGGAGTTTTTGAGATATAAGCCAAAAACTGCATTTTACCCTGTGTTCTATTTTTAGCCATGACGGCCATGTTTTTAAACAAAATGGGAAATAAAACACAAACTTTATTTTATACACCCTACTGATCATTCAGTTGAAGTTTGGTTGAAATTGGTTGAGTAGTTTTAGAGGAGAAGATTTTTTAAAGTTAGCAAATATGATGAACAAATTTAAAAAAATGTCATTAAAGGACAATAATCCCTTAAGGGGTCAGTTGACCATTTTGGTCATTTTAACTTATTTGTAGATCTTACTTTGCTGATCATTTTTGCTGTTTACAGTTTATCTTTATCTATAATAATATTCAAGATAATGACCAAAAACTGAAAAATTTCCTTAAAATTACCAGTAAAGTGGAAGCAACCCAACAATGGGTTGTTTGATTCATCTGAAAATTGCAGGGCTGATAGATCTTGACCTAATGAACATTTTAACCCCATGTCAGATTTATCTAAATGTTTTCGTTTTCGAAATATAAGCCAAAAACTGCATTTGACCCCTATGTTCTATTTTAAGTAACGGCGGCCATGTTTTTTGACGGATCAAAAATTGAAGCACAAACTTAGGGCGGCCATGTTTTGGACAGATCAAAAATCGAAGCACAAACTTTGTGCAGGATAATCCAAGGAATAATCATGCCAAGTTTCATCCAAATCCATTCAGTAGTTTCAGAGGAGAAGATGTTTGAAAAATTGTTAACGACGACAGACAACGACGACGCCAAGTGATGAGAAAATCTCACATTTCCTTTTAGGAAAGGTGAGCTAAAAATGAATCGCAATTTTCTGTCGATATGCTCATCTACATAATATGTCCTTATTATCTACAAAGTTTCATGAAACTCTGTTGTGTGGTTTCAGAGGAGTTGAGATGACAAACTGTTGAAGTAGTACCTTAATGTAAATAAGTTCAAAGAGGTGTAACTCCTAGAAAAAAATTCGAATCATAATTTCTTGTCGATATGCACATCTTCATTGTATGTCCTTATTATCACAAAAATTTTCATGAAATTCTGTTGTGTAGTTTTAAAGGAGTTGAGATGACAAACTGTTGCAGAAGTACATTAAAGTAAATAAGTTCAAAGGGGCGTAACTCCTTCAAAAAAAAATTGAATCTTAATTTCCTGACGATTTTCAGATCTAGATAGTATGTCCTTATTATCTAAAAAGGTTTCATGAAATTCTGCTGTGTGGTTTCAGAGGAGTTGCGATGGCAAACTGTTGCAGCAGTACATTGAAGCAAATAAGTTCAAAGGGGCTTAAATCCTAGAAAAAATTGAAACGTAATTTCCTGTCAATATGCACAACTACATAATATGTCCATTTTATCTAAAAAAGGTTTTGTGAAATTCTGTAGTGTGGTTTGAGAGGAGTTGTGATGACAAGAAACAGGACTGACGGAGGGACTGATGAACGGACGAACGGGTCAAAAACATTATACCCTACGCAACTGTTGCGTACCAACCGTGCAAGGGCTGTATAGCCAGTCAAGGTCGTTAAAAACTTCCATTTGTTGTTTGTTGCGTGGGGTATAACTACATGTATACTGATATAACAGCAAAGAATGGCATGCCTTAGTTTCACCTTTTCATCAAAACTGAAGTAGTTCCTTTGGTTTCCAATTAAGGCTCGAACTACAAGGGAAATTACTTTACACAAAATATTATAACTATAATTATATAAATAAATTTACCTATCTTTATGTACTTCGTCTCCACCACTGTCAATCTCATCTTCATCTGAATTAATAAAAAAGAAGATTTTATAAATACTCAATCTAGAGAACATTTTCAGTTCATACACAATTTTTTATGATTATTCCTATACAACCAATACTTTTGAAAAGTCTGCTGACAACCCGATTCCCAAGATATTCAAGTGAACAATCAAATTATGGGATGCAGATGAAAAGATGAATGTCATGAACATACATGAAATATTTGCCAACCAACAATGAATCACTAAATCAAATTAGAAGAAATCAGGTTATTCTGTTCAAATAATGCTAATGCTAACAATAATCATTAAACATTGCTAAATTATTCGTTTCCGAACTGCATGGTGTTCTAAAGTTGAGAGCTGAAACAATTTTTGAACATTTATGCTTAGGGATTGATGGCTAAGGCAGCAACCATTTGATTTTCGGGGGGAGGGGGCTCTAGATTTTTTTTTCTGGACAAACTCGAAAAACAATCTATTTTTTTGGCGACAAGTCGAAAACAATTTCTTTTTTTCAATTTTAGCATTACATATAGCTGAGGGTGAAACAAACAATTTTTTTTTCTCAGAATCAAAAACAAATTATTTTTTCTCCAAAAACTTGAAACAAAAAGCTAAAGCCCCCCCCCCCCCCCCCCCCCCCCGAAAAAAACAAATGGTTGCTGCCTAAGTTTCACTGTGATGTTGCCTTCCTACACCTTGAGACTCCTTGGCAAAAAACATGCCAAGTTTCATTATTGTATCAAAATCTAATTGTCTTAAAGAGGCTCAAAAGTCTTAAAGCATAAATGCATATTATCTATTTTGACGATTTATCACATAAAGGAGTAGGTAAGGGCCTATCTTAACCTCAAATTTAAGGTTTATATGACGAAAGATTTTGGACACCCTTTTAAACACTCAAGTGTCTATTTCAGTTGATTGAATTAGTTTCTGTGTAAGATTTTAACTGATTTACTCATTTAAAAAAAATCCAATTCAAGCTTAAATATGAAAAATCTATCAAATATGCTAAAAAATGTCACTTTTCAGATGGTTTTTGTCAAAAAAGGAAAGTGGCCGCATCCGTGTTCACCCTCAACCTTTATATATTTTATGTTTTATCATCAAATGCAACTTACGTTTTAATATTAAGAATGAATACAATGAAAACCGTCTAAAATTTAACTAAAATGCTAAAATAGTGAAGATTTCAGTAATTTAGCATGACTTAATGATGCTAGTACCCCATATATGTGCATTGTACTGTCAAAAACAGCCCATATCTATGTGGCAGAGGCATTCTACTTTCCAAAAAATAACTAAAAGTTTACATTTTTTAAAACAATTTTGTAAAACTATTATATTTCCGGGTCAAAAGGGGTCTTACTGGACCTACTTCTTTAGTGGAAAGCTTGGTGCGTTACATTTGACATCAATATAATTATGACAATGTTGCCAAGCTTTTTACTTTTTTAAAAGTATTATTTTCATAAATAGTATTTGAAGTTTTGCAATAGTTTGCATTTATTGACAATCCTGCATTTCAATGTAACTTCAGGAAACTATAAAAAGTGAACACAATGGTTTTGAGTTTGATAAGATATTGTGTGGTATCGTAGTGTTCAATGTTAAAAAACATAAACATCAAGTGAATTGAACTGCCCATCAAAAGCATATTATTCATCCAAAACACTCCAAAAATAGTTTTACTATTTTATATATGCTTTATTTAAAACAAAATTCTTCAATAGAAGTAATGGCAACAGAACAGATTATTTGTAGAACAGTTATTTTAAAAAAGTTTAGATCAAATGGAGTGGGTTTTGTGTAGTTTAGACAGCCAATACAATTATTGGGGAATTTCCAATTTTCTATAACCTGGTCAGTCAATTTCCGGGTCATAAACACTAGTTAGAAGTTTGAAATAACATGTTACATGCATACCCTCTGATGCATGTATCTATTTGGTTTAACTCTACTTCATGTTCTATTTGGCATGAAAAGGATTCTCTAGAATTTCATTTTTATATTAGTCTTTCTTTCCAGGACTTAAAATTAAATACTAATTCTAATGCTGATTGAAAATTGAACTGAGCAATACTAAGCAACTTTTGTATTGAGCAATACTAAGCAACTCCTAAATTAAGCAATACTAAGCAACTCCTAAATTAGGCAATACTAAGCAACTCCTGAATTAAGCAATACTAAGCAACTTTTGAATTGAGCAATTCTTAGCAACTTTTGAATTGAACAATTCTTAGCAACTTTTGAATTGAGAAATACTAAGCAACTTTGATACTAACTCATTTAACATTTGAATTTACCTGATAGACCTGCATCAGGGTGTAACCTCTGCTCTAACTCTTTTGATATTTTTTCACTTATTTGTTTCTTCTTTTTCAACTTGATCATCATTGATTTATATTTGTTATCACTAAGTCTATTTAGTGGCTGAAAACGAAATAACTATACTAAAAAATGTTCAAGATGCATGGTTTAAATAGATTCTTCATATCTTTGGATTTTGCATTGGAAGAAATAGACTACAAATATTTGTGTAACAAAGATCATACCTAGCCTGTCTATTGATTTGTTTTTATGACCCTATCAATATATCAAATCATGACACATTTTTTTTTAAACTATGAAAAAAATTACACAGAAATTAAGATAAACAAGAATATGTGTCGATATTTCCTATTATAACGCTGCTGACCATCTATGGTCTGCATGCAAATTGTAATAAAATATCATAAGGACCTAAGAGCTCAATAAATGGTCTGCAAATTGTAAAAAAAATCATAAGGACCTAAAAGCTATGGTTCAGTGAACCATCATATCTGAATCAAAACTCCAATTTGGCACATATATCAAATACAATTAACAGTTCACTTCATAATTATATATACTGAACTTCTGTACTATTATATTTATTCACGATATGAAAGATATATATGACACTGCAGTTCATTCATAGCAGACCACATCTCCTGAACTGAAATGCATCTGAAAATACATTTGTCCCTTTTTAGCTTACTGTTCGGTGTGAGCACATACTCTGTGTTGAAGGCTGTACATTGACCTATAGTGGTTTACTGTTACAAGTTGCGACTTGGATGATGAGTTGTCTCATTGGCACTCATACCACATCGTCCTGTATCTATTGGTACTTACCATCTCTAGTCCATCCCATATATCTTCAAACTGTCCTTTTGTAATAACTTTCTCTGAGTGTAAAAACTTAATCCGAAAAAATTTAATCCTAGATATATCAGCACCTATAGATTTATTGTCACCAAAAGGCAATCTGTCAGCAATGTCCAATTGAGTAAGATTTCTTAATAGAACAATCATCAAACGCAAGTCAAAAGTTTCAGATAAAGGTTTCAAATTTTTATCTGCAATACAATAAAAAAACAAGATAAAAATACACAGATGGATGGCTGTTTAACATCCAGTGGCAACTCTTACATAAAATTTCAGATCAAAAACATTTTGATGTGATATTATTATGCACCTTGTGTACTGTATACCTTTGATCTAGGCATAATTGAATTCACACGCAGAGATATTCTTTTGTTTTATCCCTAGCTAACACTCAGAATATGATTCGAATATCTTGGCCTAGGCCATGTGTAAATTTACAACAAATCTATCATGTCTATGGCTTCCATGAATTATTTTGATTCTAATAGTACAAATTAATTCAGTTATTTAAAAAATAAAGTGAGAGTAGGTATGCCTTGTGTGTGGCTGTTCTATTTTACCCACCATAAGATAAATGTAAAACAATCTAATAAATCTGTAGCTTGCATGAGCCATTTCTTTCTATAATCGCTAGAAAAAATGTGATTGATTCTTCTAAGTCTCAAACCTAACCATTTGCCATTTCTAATTTTTATTTTTTCACGAAAGCTTCAGTTCAATTCACTGTTGACATTTTGTAAATATGTTTTATACCAAATTTGTTATATCAGAATATTCTTATTTCATTAGTAATACTTTCTAAAACAAAATGTCTTAATAATAAGATAAATATGTCTACACATATATAAATTAATGCATAAATATATTGTCTCAATTTTTTCTTCACTCTAAAAAGTTAAGAAGACACTTTAAATATCACTATTTTAAACTAAAAGAGCATATACACTTATTTAAAATGGAAATTCTAATCCAATGTACTTACAAAAAGATGTTTCCAGAAATATGTGTTAAAACATCAATATTCCTAAATCCAAGAGTCATCATGTCATATTATTTTGTAACTTTTTTTTTTATCTACATCCATTAACAGGCTATTATTTGAACTTGGAATTATTTTTAATTATGGAATTTGCTTGATTTCTTGTTATTGAAATTTTTAATAAATTCCATGCTTAATCTGTACTGAAATGTTCTGTGCTGCGCACAACACTTTTACAAAGAAAATAGTATATTTTCAATAGAATGTACTGTACTAGCTATTATGCTTCCATTAATTTCACCTCAAACTTTGTGTACATTTATAATAGTACTTTCTGTCCATTTGCACTATACACAGAGAAAACAGATGGCACATAACATTTATATTACCAGGTCATATTTCTAATAGCTCAACTTTGGCTCAACTATAAAAAAAATCAAAATCTGAATGAATGCTCAACTTTTGCTCAACTATATGAAAATCAAAGATCAATTGCTCAACTTTTCCTCAACTTAATGGCCAGCTTCAGTTGAAGGCCAGTTGAGCGACATCTCTCAAACATACAGTGCTTAGCCAGGTTTGAGTTTAGCTAAGATGGTCAACACCTAGCTCTCAACTATTTTGTTTAAAACAGCTAGCCCTTAACTGTCCACCAAATGGCCATCAACTGGCCCTCAACTTTTTTTTTCTGTAGGGGTTATTTAACTTCATCAAGTGAATCAGAAAACACAAAATTAAATAGCCACTAGTGGTCAAGAAAGGGTAAATCGCGAAGTAAAGTATCCGCGAAAAATATTTTGGTTTACAGTATATCATGATCTCTTACCTCTAATGTTTATTTTTAAATAAGTGAGTTGCTATCTTATTGATGTATATCTCAAGTCCCCTTTTATTCATTTGTTTAGTAGTTGAGGAACAATTTTGTCTGTCTAATGGACAAAATCCAATACTCACTTTCCACAAATTCAAATGATCTTAAAGCAACATCAGTAAATGGACAGGCTTTCAATTTAATAGCTTTCTCAAGTTTACCACTAAGGTCTTTGTACTGGTTAAAATTTCTAGATGTTAACTTCAGAGTCACAGCCAGAGATGAATTGTATGGCCTAGAAATAAATTTATATCACATTAATGTCAATGAATTTTATTCCTACGTTGAACCATACCATATGATGTCATTGATATAACTACTATATATATTGTTTGATCACAACAATTTAGTTAGGAAGTATTTCAATTCTGCAAATAGAATTTATAGGTACAGTAATAAACAACAATAAGAATAAATAGGAATTCCAGAAAGAGTTGTAACAATGACCTTTAATGATAAGGTTCAAAACAGATTTATGATACATGATCTGAAAGTAATTAACATTAATACTAAATATTAACAATCCTAATATGATTATCTACAAACGCTTTGAGTACACACCCTTGGTAATATTAATAGTTACATAGTGTGCAAGAGACCTAATACTGTATATATGGAATTTACTGACCCCATATATACTGTATTACGTCACTTGCACACTATGTAACGAATTTATCTTACTGACTATCTTAAAATGTGAAATTTAGACTAGTGACCTATCAAAATGAACAAGTCTTCAATACAGTAAGCAATAACATGATTAAGAAACTACTTCCATTGATCCAACAGAAACAGATGCCAACAATGACAACTTGTTGGATTTAAATGTATTTTATCAATTTATTAATATCTTAATCATCAATTTCTTTGTCTGTTGAAACCTTAGATTTTTATCTCAGTACTGTTTTGTTTTTCTAAAGGGACGTAACACCACTACTAACCATGTATGAAATAAGCCCCGGCTCCCTACTACCTTATATGGAATAGAAATGTATAGGAGGTAAGATAAATGAATATATTGCCAGGGCTGTTCAGATTATACTCCCAGTCCCATGACTGAGCTACCTGAAATTATTGAAAGATGACAAAACAAGAATGTGTCCATAGTACACAGATGCCCCATTCGTAATATCATTTTCTATGTTCAGTGGACCAAAATCTCTAATTTGGCATTCAAATTAAAAAGATCATATCATAAGGGACATGAATACTAAGTTTCAAGTTGACGTAACTTCAACTGCATCAAAAATTACCTTGACCAAAAACTTTTACCTGATGCAGGACAGACGGATGGATGAAAGAACGAACAGACAGATGAACAAATGGACACACAGACTAGAAAACATAACACCCATAAATGGGGCATAAAAATATATCCCTAATAACATACAAAATGCTTACAACAATACACAATACAGTCATAAAATGTTGTCACAAGGTATTTATTGCAATATTCAGCCAAGGTTTATTTCTTTGAAAGGGGTTACTCTAGAAAATCAAAATGTACTTTTAGTTTTAATGAAGCAATGACAGATTTCTTGATTGGAATCAAAGAATTTAAATAACATGATGCTCAGTTATTAGCTTATTGCCCTTTGAGCTATGGGATAAATATTTAGTATAAGGGCTAGATCAAAATAGTATTTGAAAATACAAAGACTTTAAGTCAACATCATTGTCAACAAAAATTTCCCCCTCTTGCAGACATCTGGAAAAGTAAAATAACAAAAAAATGTGTCCATGGGACAATGATGAAACCCCTGCTTGCATATCATATAAAGTTAGAAAGGTACATAACTGAAGAATGGTGAAGTTGACCCTAACCAAATTTTTAAATGATATGAGTTTTGTAGTAATTGATATAATACTGTTTATAAGTTTTATAACATTTGGTTGAAGCAAACATAGAGAATTGAAATAAAAACAAAATTTGTTTAGGCAAACTTAAGTTAGAAAACTGAAACAAAAAATTCAGCAATTTTTCCACTTGTATAGGGACATAACTCTAAAACTGTTCAAATGGCTCCACCAAAATTCAAACTTGATCAGTATTTTGTGGTAATAAGTCTTGTGTATAAGTTTCAAAATAATTGTTTAATACAAACTAAACAAATTTTGGGATTTATGGATGTATGTACATATATATATACAATTTATACAGACAGACAGACAAGGGTAAAACTTAATGCATCCTCTGCTATGGCAAGGACATAAACATACCGAACTTTAAGGGAATTTCAAAATGGAGGTCCTTCATTAAATGTCAAAATCAAAAGCTCAAAAACATCTTATGAATGTAATTTTAATTTTTGTGATATTGAAAAAAATATTGTTCAATTCATATAAAACTTTCATAATGTGAGTTTAAATTCATTTATAATTTGTTTTAACAAAGAAACACAAAATGACACGATGGAGTGATGTATAAGTACCAACACAACAAATCTAGAGGGATGTATTATTTGAAGAACCAGTCCACACAATAAAGAGATGTATAAGTACAGGTTCTAAATTAAAATAGATATTTAAAGGCTCCACTGTACAAAAAAAAGATTGACATTGTGAATGATGAATGTTTTAGCACTTCCAGGAGAAAATTTCAAAGCAGCAATGGAAGAACTAAATGTTTGATAAAATACTCTATATGCATCTGCTAAGGAACAGAAAACACAGCCTTTGCCATTTAGCAGATCCTTGCCGTGCAATACTTTTAAGCCAAAACATTTGAAAACAACCCAAAAAGGAAACAGCACACAATCATTTAATGAATCATTGCAAGGTGTCAATGTAAATGAACTGTTCAATGATTTACTGAAACTTCCGTAAACATAAAATGCACTACACTAATACTTTGTCCATGATTTTTCAACAACTGTTCCGTAGCTATTGTTTATAAAAAAGAATGACTTTATTTTTAGCAGAACAGATCTGATTGTTATAGAACATATTTTTATTTAAAGTCTTGTCTAGTGTGCTAAGGAGCATTTCATTTTATTACATTCCATCTGACATTATTTTAATTTCTTTAGACTTTTAAGGGTTTCCTGGATGAAAACATTTTTACATTTGTTATTACTTTTAAGTTTGTATGATATATTATAGAGAAGTGTCATAAATATATTTTGTTTAAATTTCTCTAGATTGATAATGCCCTGGATTGTGTCATGCATATATATATATGTCAACCAGTGGAATTTTCCACACATGGACTGGTTAACATGTCAATACACTAAGGCTATCACAAGACAGCATGTTTTTTTACTTTGTTCTTTTTATATCACACACATTTTAAGGTCAACAAGTTAAGCACACATGATTGAAGGTCAGCATATTATTATTATAACGCAATTTCTGGTTGGCTGCAGGCACATGTTTTGTAAGAAGATTTGTTTTTTTTAATGCAATCTGATTAGGTTGTGTACCACAAACATGGTTATTTAGCAGATGGCAAGGCAGCCAGTAGATTTCTAGTTTACAACTGCATAACCACACAAATATTTTTATTGGGTTTGCATTGCTCAATCTTTTGTTTTTAAGGCAAAGTGTACATAATTAAACTACACAATGGACTTTTTTTAAATTCTTTTTGTAAAATTACATTAGAAAATAAAATAAAACTAGTGTCGCTCACCTGTTACTGTATTTACTGATGTCGATCATCTTGGTTAGTAGGTGGGGTCATTAGACACTTTTTTAAATAGATACCATAATAATGATTGTGGCCACATTTAGTTTAATATGGCCCATAGTTTTAGAAAAGAAGATTTCAAGTTACAACAAGTTACAAAAATGACAAAAAGTTGTTCAAAATTGACTATAAAGGACAATAACTCCTTAAGGGTTATTCTTACAATTTTTATCATGTTTGACTTATTTGTAGATCTTACTTTGCTGAACAAAATTGCTGTTTACAGTTTATCTCTATCTATAATAGTACAAATGGATGTTTTTAACAACCTTGACTGGCTATACAGCCCTTGCACGGTCGGCCCTGGCTTGCGCCTTTTTGGGCATTAAATAATTTATATTTTAACCATGTGGTAATTTAAATAATTTAGTATATAATAGTATTCAAGATAATAACCAAAAAAAACAACAAAAAAAACAAAAAAAAACTGAAAAATTTCCTTAAAATTACCAATTTTAGGGCAGCAACCCAACAACGAGTTGTCAGATTCATCTGAAAATTTGCGAGGGGATAGATCTTATTCTGATTGACATTTAAATCTTGAAAGATTTGCCCTAAATGTCTTAGTTTTAAAGATATAAATCAAAAACTGCATTTTACCACTATGTTCTAATTCTAGCCATGTCTGCCATTTTGTTTGGAAGGCAGTGTCATCAGACACATTTTTTAAACTATATACCACAATGATAATTATGGCCAAGTTTGGTTTAATTTGGCCATGTAGTTTCAGAGAAGAAGATTTTTGTACAAGTTACAAAAACTGACGAAAATTTGTTATAAAATTGACTATAAAGGGCAATTACTCCTTAAGGGGTTGACTGACAATGTTGGTCATGTTGACTTATTTGTAGGTTTTACTTTGGTGAACATTATTGCTGTTTACAGTTTATCTCTATCTATAATAGTATTCAAGATAATAACCAAAAACTGCAAAATTTCCTTAAAATAACCAATTCAGGGGCAGCAACCTATCAACGAGTAGTCAGATTCATCTGAAAATTTCAGGGCAGATAGATCTTGACCTGATAAACAATTTAAACCCTTTGTCAGATTTGCTCTAAATGCTTTGGTTTTTGAGTTATAAGCCAAAAACTGCATTTTACCCCTATGTTCTATTTTTAGCCATGGCAGCCATCTTGGTTGGGTGGATGGGTCACCGGACACATTTTTTAAACTAGATACCCCAATGATGATTGTGGCCAAGTTTGGTTAAATTTAGCCCAGTAGTTTCAGAGGAGAAGATTTTTGTAAAAGTTTACGGACGACGGACGACGGACGCCAAGTGATGAGAAAAGCTCACTTGACCTTTCAGGTCAGGTGAGCTAAAAAGGGGGTAACTGTTTTCGTTTTTGAGATACGAGCCGTTAAAATTAACAGCATGACACTCCAAAAATACAAAAGATATATAGGGAAAATCATAAAAATTAGCAGACATTTTTACATTATTAAGATTTTCTATTTTGTTGGTCAATAGATCTTTTTTTTAAATTGATATACGATTAAAAAATGAAAGATGAATCCATCAGTGCAAAGAAAGTCCTTAGCAACCGTACTTGTTGAAGTTTGGTTTTTTTGCCTGGAACATTGAAATAATGCGGCGACGTCGAACTAACTAATTTTAAAGAATATTTCTGTTGCAAAAGAAAATGCAAGTTTGTAAATAAATTTACCGCTAATGAAAGAAATTTACCGTAGACTCTAATTTCATCTTTTTTACATTAGAGTGATTTCAGAACCTTTTTTTAATGCTTATATGGATTGTTTAATTCTTTTATGAATCAAATATTGAGTTTGAATGTGCCCTGGTTAACACAGTGTTGTCAGAATGAATTGATCGGTTTTAATATTAGGATCGGGTATACAACTCGTTTTCAATCTTACTTCTGCATGTTTGGATTTAAAAAAGTAGAACTATTTTCTTCATATTTTCATGTTGTCAATCTGAGAATTTGCACACTGTAGTCATTTCGTTAGTCATGTTTACAGTTTCTCAAGACCCATCCCTGCCAAAACATATTTTATTTTACAAAATTTCCCATCTCGATCACTTTCCCTTTTCTTTACTGACTAAATGATAAAGAATGATGTAATGTTTGCTGAATAAAGTTTCAGTAACATAAGAAAAAATATTTGTTTGTTCCATGCATTATTTGTTAAAAATCCACATTTAAGGATTTAAATTGATTGATTGATTGTTGGTTGCTTAACGTCCAGTGGCAAATAGTTAATGCATGTTCAGGACGAGAACAAGTAAACAATAAATACAATAATTTCAGGCGCCTTTAATTCAGTGTTTGTCGTTTGTTTATGTGTTACATATTTGTTTTTCGTTAATTTTTTTACATAAATAAGGCCGTTAGTTTTCTCGTTTGAATTGTTTTACTTTGCCTTATCTGGGCCTTTCATAGCTGACTATGCGGTATGGGCTCTGCTCATTGTTAAAGGCCGTACAGTTACCTATAGTTGTTAATGTCTGTGTCATTTTGGTCTTTTGTGGAAAGTTGTCTCATTGGCAATCATACCACATCTTCTTTTTTATACAATAGGAAGTTTTATAATATGTAGAGACAACAACATCTAGGTTACCGCAAGGTGATAGTTTTATTTAGTCGACATGTTTCGCCGCTAATGCGGCGTCATCGGGACAATATTACAGAGTTTACATGTTCATAAAGTGTATATAATGCGGTTGTATTTAAAATGACGTAAAAGAATAAAAGTGAAAGTGAAAATGTAAAATAGTGTTCATAATGTAGCAAGAATAAAAGTTAAGTTTCTAGTGGTAATATTGTAGAAATGATGGAAGTGGCTCATAAAATGTCAGTTCATTTCCAAATTGGACAACACCCCATTGGCCATCCCGTACCAATTCAACTGGCTTCGCTCCGAGGGAGGTATTGCTTCCATTGAATTAGTAAAAGGTGAAGTGTATGATCGCCGCAATTCTGGGAATCGTAAATCTTGGTAGATGTGTTCGAGGTATTGTAGGTGGTTCTGGCTGCAGATGAATTTAATGTTCAATTTCCGTAAGGTTCTAAAGTGGACTAAGTTTTTCTCTTTGGATGGTTAGTAGGAGTGGGTGCGGTTGCGGGTGCGGTTGTATTATCCTCCATATCTTCGTCGCGGGTTTTTCTTTTCTTCAAGGTATGGGCGGTTTCTTCAGTGAGGTTGGTGGTAGAATGGAACTGGTCGGTAGACATGATGCTGACGGTTGTAACTACAACGCAGGACGGCTAAGGTGGATGGTGTGCGGATGCAGGGTTTCACAGAAAAATAAATAATATGAGACGAGTGAACCAACACCTTCTAACAGAAAAGCTGGTAGAGTAACCAAGATGGATACCAAAGTTTTGTTCATAACAGAGGCCATCCGAGATGATGGTCTGGGAAATTTGAAGTGTTTAATTTTTTAGACCGCAATGAGGTTAAAAAGAAGGACTCGCTTATGTATACATTTTAACAAAATATAAAAGATCAGAGTATTTGGTATAACTACCCGTCACAGATATTTCATACATGTATATTCAAAATGAAAACCTTACACCTTATATGATCCTTTTGAGATCGACGTACCTAGTGCAATAAAGACTGGAACATACCCAGTGTTATGCAATAAAACTTGTATAGGCAAATGCTTTAAATATCGATGAATATAGTGTAATGCTTTAAATTAATTAGTGTAAAATTAATGATATAAGAATGCGACCTTATGAGAATTAGGTCGCATCATTTTCGATGCTTTAAAAATTTACCTAATAAAATGTTATAAGAATGTACTCAGTGTAATGCACGGAGATTATTCATACTGTATTGCTACACGGGTTTACTTAACCTAGCGTAGTGCCGTACGAATATAGCCTCTGCATAATGCAAATGCATAGCTTTCCTATTTATATTATGTAAAACAATAAGGAGATGTGGTATGACATCCAATGAGTCAACTACCCCCAATTACATTCTCTAATATGAAATAATGCACACAGTCACAATAAAAGAAAACAAATTTTGCTATCTCTTCGAAATTTGAATTTGATAAAGAAGAAATGACGTGTTATATTTTTATCTTACATGTGACATGTGCATGTGTACTTTCAATTTCGATTTGGTTCTAAATTTAGATTTAGTTTTCCCATAAATTGGGGACGGAATAGAAAACACCTGTTTATTTTCTGCACATGTAGAAAAAGTTGAAAACTGGGAGTTGAATGACATAGTTTTTACTTATTCTAAGATAAATGTTTAGAGTAATCACTTTTTAGTTTACTGAGTATTTTTTGGGGTCTGATTTGTTAATTTTCGTCTGTTCTTCCGACTTGTAAGTGTTGCACTAGTTGTCAATATTATATTCTCTTGGTATTGTGTTATTTTCTAAATGGATATAAAGCATGTCCTAAAATTTTATTTGCACAAAATGCGAACATGTCATCATTTTTAATCTAATAATTAATGTCACATGTCATTCATTAATTGTTTGTAACCTAAAACTGTATGTTGAGTACTGTGTGTTTTCGTTCAAAACTATGGCTTTTAAAAAGATATTGTTGGGTCAATTCAGGTTTTATTTTAATTATTTTTATATCAATAGGAGTAGAATTGTCACATGTTTATTTATTCATAATTCTGTTATGAGGCGTTTTAACAATCTGTTCAAGTAATATCATAAGTTTTACACAAAATGCCTTCCATGTCCCATGCGTCTAAAAAAAACAGTCAACTGGTATTAAAGTCAGGCTGCACGAAACAGTAGAATGCTTTGATTTCTAGCTGGAGTAATTCAGATAATTTTTCATGATTAGGTTTTAAGACAGCACAGGCGTGCTTGGTGGATTCATGATAGACCGCACAAAGTAGTTTCTCTTCCGTGTGTTCTTTCTTGGAGTAAGGGAGATAACTTGTGTAACTAACGTCAAACTTTATTAATCTTGTATTCCTCTAGGGGCGTGCAATTACGTACACTTCGCCTTAATGATCTTTTGTTTTTAGTTTTTTTGTCCTGTGGGTTATGGTTGTCTCTCTTTTTTCTCAGGGTTTGGATTTGATACATATCTGAGATTCCCTTTTTTCAAATGATTCATACATGTTTTAGTTCATTTTATTAATTTCATTTTTATTATTGTTTAGTGGGAGTAGGAGGAGTATAACAAACTTTGTTAAGCATAATATAATATGTTTTCACTTACTTATAGTCTACAACTTTTACTGCACATCTTGGAAAACTTGTTTGCAATTTTTCTTTTAAAGCTTCTTCAACTTTCTTTAACTCAGCTTGGATGTTTTTATATTCTAGGTTTGTAAAAACTACACTGACCTTATACAAATTTTCTCCTTAAAATAGAAAAAAAATACACAAAAATAATATAAACAGAATAGATATAACAGTTATAGGCTCTAAATGGGTGTGCTGATCACCTGAGTGTACTGTCAACAATGGTCACTCTCCAGTCTCCACCGTTATGTAATTTATAACTAAAATTTTCTTTTTTGTATTTTAGTTTCTCTACAACTACAGTTTTTGTCAAAAATGCAAAATGAATACAAAAATCTTCATAACTCAAAGGCATTAACTGCTATGACTATGAGGACTGGAAAACAAATTCAGCTATATGATTTTTTAGAACCCCATAAGTCAAAACCTGAACAGTTTGAACACAATATTCAAGCTTGATACTGTCTGAATTTAGATTGTGATCAAATTTTCGACATAATATAGATTTCTGACACAAAATAAAGGTGGTGAAAGATCTAAAAATTTGAAATTGGCTAAATAACTTGTATTCAACTTCAATTGAAGATTTCTTGCTGGTGCACAATACTGTGATATTGTGCAATACTGTGCTATTACACTATACTGTAATATTGTGCAATACTGTGCTATTGTGCAATACTGTGCTATTGTGCAATACTGTGCTACTGTGCAAAACTGTGCTACTGCACAAAACTGTGCTATTGCACAAAACTGTGCTATTGGCCAATACTGGGCAAAAGAAGATTTCTTGTAATTTTGCAATACTGTGCGTGCAATGGATGATTTCTTGCTATTGGGCAATCCTGTGAAATTGGATATTTCTTGCTATAGCACAATTCATCTAAACTAAAGTCATCCAAAATAGGAGGATATAAACAATGCAGAAGAGGAAACTGTAAGTGCTGCAAACTGGTCAACATTGAACATGTTGAAACCCAAATTGCCATCACAGTTTAGATTGATGGCAGAGTGGTCTAGAGTGCTAAACACAGTGCAGGCAGTGTTGTCACAATATCCCAATAGCATGAGTTTGAATTATGACGAGGGAAGAACAAAACATTTGCTTCTGCAAATTTGTAGTTTTTGCTGATATTGAAAATCTCCATGGGGGGATATAGTGTGCAACCAGATTTTTTAGGGTTACAATTTTTGCTGTGTTTCTGTGTGCAATGTTTTAAGTCTATACATAGTCTCATATCTCTTCTTTTTTCTTTTGGTATAGTACTGATAATGAGCTGGTAAGCCTTGGTTTCTTTTATTTGCATGATTCTTGTAAATAATCAAAGATAAACAAAATAACTTAAGAATAGAGAAATGCATTAAAAAATACAGGATATAAAGTGAATAACCCCTTTTTCTCCCTCCAAATACCTTCTAATCTTTGAATAATGACTAAAAAGACCTAAACCTATATGTCCTAAAGTTAAAAGGATGAATTCAGATTTTGATTAATGATCATTAATGAGAAAATGGATAAAATTTGAGTTATCTTTCTTTGTGTTCAGAGGTGCTTGTACCGTCACAGGCTAACACAGTAGAAGTGAATACAAAATGGCGTCAGTTCCTAAATCAACAGACACAAGTCTGATTTAAAAAATGGAAGGCTTTAAAAATAAACGATGTTCTCTTAAGAGTTCATTACAGTTCTCATCTTTCAGTTAATTACGATTTTGACATGGAACTATAGTAAACGGTGCATGTGCTCGTATGATAAATTGTTTAAAAATCAAGGGCCGTCTGACTGACTGATTTCTGTTTAAAAATATTAATTAATTTTGAAGATTGTCAATTATGACCCTTCAGGTAATTTGATAACAAAACAAGACAAGACAAGACAATATTTTATTTGAGTCTCACCTCTTATAAAACATTTATATAATATTACAATTTCCAATATAAAACAAGAGCCACTCGAAAAAGAGTTATGAGAGACTAACAATAAATTATGAAACCTGTTGCAACCGTTGATTAGCTTAGGGTCAGAAACTTGTCATACAATATGTCCCCACTTTTTTAAATTGATCAGAAAAACTTCAAAATTGGTAACCAATAATTTTTTCGGATAACCGTATAATTTGTGAAAATCAGGATTATACACATGTTTTATAATCCTGATATCTGGATTCGGGTGAAGGGATGAAGATCGGGAATATAATATGTTTTTTATCCATGTATCACTTTTACTGGTGATTTGTCATAGAGGTGTCACTTGTTTAGACATACTTATATAAATATACTTACTTTCGCCAATAGCTTCAAATGCCTTTAAATCACATACTGTAAAAGGTGGAATGATTTGTGCTTCTATAGCAGAAGAGAGTGTAGATTTTAATTCAAATTGTTCACTTTCTTCAGTAGTTATCTCAAAGGTTATGAGCATAAATACAGGTCTGAAAAAAATAAAAGAAAATGTTAACATGGTTAGGAAAAAAGATATATTGACACCTTCTCTATAAACTGCAAGCAGCATTTTGATAATCTCTTCATAGCTTATATAATGTTATTTCATCAGATTTACCCTATAAAAGCAATAAAACTGAGCTATAAAATATGTCATAATTATCTTTTTTGTTAATTGTCCTTTTTTGTTAAATATTAGTAATATTGGATAATTTCAGAAACATTATGACATTACTCAAAGTTGTTTTTGCAAATAAATAGACAAACACAAAATATACTCATCAGACTCTGACTTCTTTTCAACTGAGTTTTTAGGGGTGTATTCTTGTTTGTTTGTTTTTTCTACATTGGCTAGAGGTAAAGGGGGAGGAGAGTTGAGATCTTAAAATACATATATACGTATGTTTGCGCCTGATCCAAGTCAGGAGTCTGGCCTTTGTAAGTCTTGTATGATTTTTAATTTTAGTTTCTTGTGTATATTTTGGAAATAGTATAATGTCCATTTTCAATTAGCTGTTATACAATTTTGTTTAGGGGCCAGCTGAAGTCGTCTGCTTTTGGTCAGGTTGTCTCTTTGACACATTCCACATTTCCATTCACATTTTTATTATCTTTGTTTTGTAAGTTCATATACCGATTCAAATTTCAAATAGCTACAGATGTTTCCATACAGATGTTTCCATATAGATGTTTTCAACTGAAAATAGGTTAACAGATGTACTGGTATTTATCTGCATAAGGTCAATTTCTATTCAACACCACTCATATAAACAATATTTATGAAATTGGTTTAAGATTTTATCATGCTTTTGTAAATGTGATACAAAATTCTCACCCAAATTCTAATACTTTTACTTTCTGCTGTCCCTTTACAGATGTGTACAAATCAGCTACATATCCCTCAATATTTTGGGCTTTTTCTTTAAACGCTGTAGAATTTTTATCTTCTAAATCACTGGTATATTTAAGATCCTTATGTATCAACTTGATTTTGTATTTAACTGAAATATACAAATAACTTAAATATAGTACTAACAAATTCATGAACTATGTTTAACATGTTTTTTGTCATTTTGTACAACCGTAATCTGAGGGGACTTCATATAATATATCATTGATCTATCACAATAGGATCCTATCGAACCAAATTAAGAAGGAATTTAACATTGAAAATTGCTTATTAATTCAAAATCACTGGGCCATGTCCTACAGGAAGATTGAAATTTTGCAACTTAATATCAGATATCAATGAACTATCACAAGTAGTTCCTTTCAAAATTAACACCACAATCACCATCACGGGAAAACCCATCTATATGTTTCACTCTCCACGACTCTTGATGCAAATGAGACAAAAATCAGATGAAAACTGGATATCAGTGTTTAGGGCAATTTTGGGATTTATTCAAAACTTTGTGAGACATATTCCCAGAATTGTGTTATTCGATATTGCTGTACCTGTTTTAGGATATAATAAATCAATATCATCAAAATTAATATGTTTTTCTGCTTTCAAATCATTGATTTCTGGGTATCTCTTCTTCAGTTCTTTTTGAAGTACGCTAGGAGAAAATTCTTCATCAAATATACTTTTCACTACAGGCTTTGCTACTTTCTCTAACAGCAACTTAATTCTGAACGTAAAGTCCTCCTCTGAAATAAATGATACACAAGTTCAAAATATTGGTTACTACAACAATTTCATATAAACATGTTTACACATTCCACTCTGTAACAAAAAAGTAACAAAATAGTTAAGAACAAATAAAGGTTTTTGTCTCATTAGGTTAGACTCTTATAATGTCCGTACAATAAATCCTGTAAGAAGAGTTTAAATTAGTATTGGGACAAGGTGATGATGGCTGCATCCCTATTTTGACAATTTTATTTATTATGTCTGTTTAGTTCACGCATCTTTATAAATATAAAGGAATTTGATGCGACTGTAATACAAGCAAGAGGTTTAGCGCTATAAAACCAGGTTCAATCCACCATTTTCTACATTTGAGAATGCTTGTACCAATTCAGGAATATGACAGTTGTCAATTCATTTGATGTTTTATCCTTTGATTTAGCCATTTGATTATGGACTT
Source organism: Mytilus trossulus (assembly GCF_036588685.1). NCBI lineage: Eukaryota > Metazoa > Mollusca > Bivalvia > Mytilida > Mytilidae > Mytilus > Mytilus trossulus. Next base: position 100,109,954 of record NC_086374.1, read on the forward strand.
TCTGTTTCAAATTTTCCTCCGAGTTCAGTTTATTGTTATTTTACTTCTTTCTTTTTTTCTTTTTTTTTTTTGTGGGGGGGGGGGGGGGGGGGGTAATTTGTAAAAGGTTTATAGTCATGATAAGCATGAATTGATTGATTGATTGTTCATGTTGAATCCCATTTTCAGCATACTTACAGAAGCAGTGTTCATTTGTGGAGGATGCCTGAGAGAACACCCTTTCAAAAACAGTAAAACTTGCAATCCAAGTAATTTGAGATTAGAATGTAACAAGTTTATTGACAGGTTGTATGTTTGCCTATAAAGTTTATCAACAGATTGTAGGTATTCCTATAGGCAACAATTGCACCCCTTTAATATCAGACTTGTTCTAGTAACGTTATAAATAACAGTTTATGACAAAACTCAGTAAAGTCCAATCTAAATTGCATTTAATTGATGAATTCAACAACACTTACCATTAACATGATGATATTTGTTTGGTTAAATAATCAAGAATTTCCAAGTATACTATGATGATATTTTTTTGGTAAAATAATCAAGAATTTCCAAGTATACTACTAAAACGACTAACCCAAAGGAAATTAGGTTAAATCAATATAAATATTAAGGGTAATAACTGTTCTAGCCTAGATGAAGGTATTTCAGATTTACATTTATTGGAAACTCAACAAAAAAAAATACAACAAAAGAGAAGTTTTCATTCCCTATTTATATCAATATTCCTATTGTGGAAGGTGATGTTTCTTCAACACCATTTTGAGGCATTTATATTTCACAACTTGTTCGCTATGCTTGTGTCTGTTGAGACATTTTGGATTTCAATTAACCTTATCTTTGTTTTACTGGTAAACTATTAAGTTAGGGATTTCTTAACCTCAAATAACTTACTAGTAAATCCTTTACAAAATTCTTCCTTAGATATAAATATTTGCTTTGGAAATTTGGCTGTTTAATACTGAAGAAAACTTATTTCAAACAGGATAGCACATCCTAGCTTTTACAGAAATGTTGTTTACAGAGCACAGAATTTTTGAAAGGTTTCTAATTCAACACTAGTACTGTATTATGAACTTTGGATATTGTTTTATTGGTATAAGTATGGATTTTGTTATCAGTAAATTAAAATCAAACTAAATGCTATTTCTATATACATATGCACATTCATGGATCTAAAATCTGTCCATACCTGCATTTTGGTATTGCACAAGTTCATGTGACTGTTGTGTTTAAGACGTCTTTAAACTGAATTCATTGGATGTTAAATGTGTACAGATTGATACTTTAGTTTTAGATATATGATTGTTTATTAGTTGTTATTGGTTTTGAACAAGCTGTTAGTAACAGATCTGTTCATAAGTTTTTTTGTTGTGGGGATGTATGAATATCCTCAAGCTGCCATGTCAAGTCTGTTTTCATGTTTTGTTTTTTTGCTTTGTATATATCTTTTGAGCCATTTTTCATTTAATTTTTATAGTTTGTTCTTATGTTGTACTGTAACCCCACTGCACCAGGTTAGAGGGAGGGTTTGACGCCAACAAACTAGTTTAACCCAGCTACATTCAGTATGTGCCTGTCCCAAGTCAAGAACCTGTAATTCCATGTGCTGTCCGTTGCTGTTTATCATATTTATTGTGAGTTCATTGTTTGTACACAAATCAGGCCATAATTTTGTTGTTTGAATTTGTTTTACTTTTGTCTTTTCAGTGTCTTTTGTAGAGGACTATGCAGTATGTGCATTGCTCATTGTTGAAGGCCATACAGTGACCTATACTGTATAGTTGTAAACCTCTATTTCAATTGATATCTGGTGGAAAGTTGTCTTTTTGGCAATCATACCATATCTTCTTTTTATATATTGACAATGCCATGGAAAAACAAACTAGAGGCTCCTAGAAGCCTGTGTTGGTCACCTGATATTTTTATTTACAAATTGATGCATGAAAAATGCAACAGTTATACTTTTCCTTTAGTTTCAGAGATATAAGTCAACCAGATGCTCAGCAGGGCACAGCTTAATACGGCCGCAGAGGTCATACGCTGAACAGTTGGGGCAAGTATGGACACAATATCAAGCTTGATTAACAGCTCTGAGTTTGGATTTTGATTATATATTTGACTCAGCAAAGGTTTCTGACACAGAATTATTATGATCTAATGAACTTAAAGTTTTTGTTTTGCTTTTGTGCTGTTAAATATTCATCCCCTCAGAAAAAAAAATATTTGAAGAAAAATTCTTTTTAATTTCTGAAATCTGAAATGAGAAAAATTTTAAGGGAAGTAATCAAGTAATCAAACATATATACAACAGTATGCTTTAATTTTTTATTGGATAACCTCCCTTACACTGCTTAAATTGTCTAGATTGTCCTTTAACCAGCAAAAACCTTGTTTCCCCCCCCCCCCCCTTATTGCTTAATGATTTGAGCCATGACTCCTCATAACCATCCTTATGTAGTATGGAAACTTTTGGTTTGAGATTTATACACTTAAACACAAGTTAATGAGTAAAAACTACAAAAATGCTTATTTGGGGCCCTTTTTTGGCCCTTCACTTATTGACCCCCCCCCCCCCCCCCCCCTTCCCTTTGGAGCAAGAACCCAAACACTCAATTCCAGTCTTTCAGCCTATCTTTTGTAGTAAGAAAGATTGTAGTATAATTTAAGAGAGATCCATACACTTAAACACAAGTTATTGTCTGTAAACTTGAAAAATGCCTCTTTTTGGCACTTTTTTTGCCCTTTTTTGGCTTCTTATTCCTAAATATTCAGGAATATCAACCACAAACTGAATCGAATCCTGCCCTTTGTTATTGTGGAACCATGTGGTACAATGTCAGAGAGATCCATATAGTTATACATAAGTTATTGTCCCAAAACTGCAAAAATGCTTGTTTAAGGCCCCTTTTTGGCTCTTAATTCCTAGGCTGTTTGCCCCATAACCCTTAAAATAAATCAAAACCTTCTACTTAATGGTATGAACCTTTTGGTACAATATCAGAGCAATTGAAATACTTATACACAACTTATTGTCCTGAAACTAGATAAATACTTGTTTTGAGCCTCTTTGGGCCTCTAACTTCTAAACTGTGGAGACCATAACCCCTAAAATCAATCCAAACCTTCCTTTTGTGGCTATAAACATTGTTTTAAAATTTTATTTTATTTACTAATTACTTATACTAAAGATATTATCCAGAAACCATCTGTCTTCCAAAGACACTGACAAGATGACGGTAAGTAATACCAATATATTTACGACCAATTTTTTTTAAATTTTTGCGATCATATAAAAACTGATAATTTCCTAAAAATAACCAATTCAGGGCAGAAACCCAACAATGGGATGTCTGATTAGTCTGAAAATTTCAAAGCAGATGGATCTTAACCTAAACATTTGTATCTCATGTCAGATTTGCTCTAAATGCTTTAGTTTCAGAGATATAAGCCAAAAACTGCATTTTACCCCTATGTTCTATAGTTAGCCATCTTGTTTTACAGGCAAGGTCATCAGACACATTTCTAAAACTTAAGTGATGATTGTGCCCAAGTTTGTTTAATTTGACCCAGTAGTTTCAGAGAAGATTTTTGTAAAAGTTAACAGACAACTACAACAGACGACAAGTGATGAGAAAAGCTCATTTGACCTTACAGGTCAGGTGAGCTTAAAAAGCAGGTTATACACTGTTCACACTACTAGGAGCTATATTTGTAGAAAACAAAAACCAAGGGACATTAACTCTGTCCTTTGACCATATAAAAGAGTAAAATGCAAATGTACAAACTGTAATTTCGCAATAGGAATTACACATTAAAACTTCAAAAGGCCAACCTCATTAAGTTTCAAGCATAAACACAATAAATATCTTTATGCAGATTATGTGGACACGTGACATCTTTTATGAACACTTAGTTGTATGTTATTTTAAAAATGTATGTCCACCTTTTATCTACTGTTGGTTTGGTTGGGTTTTTTTTGGGGGGGGGGGGAGAGGGAGATATTGCCAGGGTGATTTCTTACTATCTCTATACTGAAATTTCAATTCAATTTATCCACTTATCAAATTGAGAGTTTTTATCTGTGATTGTTGTCATTACTTACTGAAAACATTAAGCTCTGCTTTTGAAAGAGTATCTTTAAAATTGATGGTGTAGTGACCTTTGTCTTCCATATGCACATTAACAATTTTGAGTATGTATTTATGTTTTTCTTTCAATTCTGTAAATCTGTCTCCTGAAGAAATTAAATGATCCCCTTTGCACCATTTAACTCCAGTTGCTTTTTTAGTTACTTCACATGTAAATATGGCATCTTCATGCTCAAAACATGTAACATCTTTCAAGCCAACAACTATTTCAACTGAAAAAAAAAGGATAATATTAGCATTGGCAATTAGTTGTTTATTGCATATATATATAACTCCACTGCCAAACTACTCATCCAGTTATCCTTATTATCTTTTTTTGTTTTAACAAATTGCCCATTGGGCAAGTCACCATGATCAATTACTTGTCCCTTAGAGAAAACCACTTGTTTAAATTTTGTACTTGCTAAAGGTACGTAGGGCCTCAAAACAGTCCTCAAACTTATAAGTACTGATATAAATGCAACTTTATATAACAAGAGTGCAAACACTGAAATGTCTCGCCTTCTTTACTAATCATTGATATTATGTTGATAGTCCTAAATATACAACTTTATTACAACTGTCACGTAAACTTAGCATTAACCAATGAACCATGAAAATGAGGTCAAGGTCAGATGAACCTTGCCAGACAGTCATGTACAGCTAACAATTCTTTCATACAACAAATATAGTTGACCTATTGCTTATAGTTTAAGAAAAACAGACCAAAACACAAAAACTTAACACTGAGCAATGAACCCTGAATTGAGGTCAAGGTCAAATAAAACCTGTGCAACTGACATAGGGAAATAATCCTTACAGAAATTGATTGTCTCCCATATTACTTTCTCTTCCATGTGCATGTATCAACTTTTCAGTGTTCTATTGTCATGTATTTCATTTTATTATTTCATTGTTATAACACAAATCATTGTAATCATTGAATGAAATTTAAAACCCGCAAGGGTCCATAATTGGATTTATAAACTATTCTTATTCTAATTCTTATAGGTCATTAAATATTTCCATACACCAAATACAGTTGACCTATTGCATATAGTATAAGAAAAAAAGACCAAAACTCAAAAACTTAACTTTGACCACTGAACCATGAAAATGAGGTCAATGTCAGATGACATCTGCCCTCTAGACATGTAAACCTTACAATCATTCCATACACCAAATATAGTAGACCTATTGCAAACAGTATGAGAAAAACAGACCAAAACACAATAAACAGCTGCGCCATGAGCGCATGATACGCCCGACGTCTTGTGTGGAAGTTTTATGCAATAATAATAAATAGTTTCTGAGAAAGTTTTAAGCAATAACCATATATTGTTTTTGAGACATGGCGGGACATGTGAAACCCCCAACCCTGTTTTTTTTTTTTTTTTTTACAAAAAACTAAATATCACAAAGTTAAAATTTTGAATCAAAACCAAAAAGTATACAGAACTTTAGATTAATATAACAAAAAAGTGTGTTAAGTTTTAAGCAATAATCATAAATTGTTTTTGAGATAAAATAATCATAAATTATTTTTGAGATACGGCGCAACATGTAAAACAAACCTCCCCTGTTTAACAAAATACTCAATAACTCCAAAATAAAGTTTTGAATCATCACCTAAAAGTATACAGATCTTTAGATAAATATAACAAAAAAGTGTGTAAAGTTTTAAGCAATAATCATAAATTGTTTTTGAGATACGGCACAACATGTAAAAAAACCCTCCCCCTTTTTTACAAAATACTCAATAACTCAAAAATGAAATTTTGAATCATCACCAAAAAGTATACAGATCTTTAGATTTATATAACAAAGACATATGTTAAGTTTAAAGCAATAATCATAAATCGTTTTTGAGATATGGTGCGACATGTAAAAAAAACCTCCTCTTTTTTTACAAAATACTCAATAACTCAAAAATAAAATTTTGAATCATCACCAAAAAGTATACAGATATTAAGATTAATATAACAAAGAAGTGTTTAAAGTTTTAAGCTATAATCAAGAATTGTTTTTGAGATACGGTGCGACATGTGAAAAAAACACCCCCCTGTTTTAGTTACAAAGTGCTGTAACTCAAAAAGTTTAAATCTTATTTTCACCAAAAAGTATACAGATCATTTGACCATCATAAGAAACAACTATGTTAAGTTTCATGAAATTTGAATAAGTCGTTCTCAAGTTACGGTGCGACATGTTTACGCCGGACAGACAGACAGACAGACAGACAGACGGACGGACAGATGGACGGACAGACACCGGACATTTGTATACCATAATACGTCCGGTCAAAATTTTGACGGGCGTATAAAAACTTAACTATAACCACTGAACCATGAAAATGAGTTCAAGGTCAGATGACACCTGCCAGTTGAACATCTACACCTTACAGTCCTTCCATACACAGAATATACTAGATCTATTTCTTATAGTATCTGAGATATGGACTTGACCACCAAAACTTAACCTTGTTCACTGATCCATGAAATAAGGTCGAGGTTAAGTGAAAACTGTCTGATGGGCATGAAGATCTTGCAAGATATGCACATACCAAATATAGTAATCCTATTATTTATAATAAGAGAGAATTTAACATAACAAAAAATCTTAACTTTTTTCTCAAGTACCAGTAGTCACTGAACAATGAAAATGAGGTCAATGACATTGGACATGTGACTAATGGAAACTCCCTAACATGAGGCATCCATATACAAAGTATGAAGCATCCAGGTCTTCCACCTTCTAAAGTATAAAGCTTTTAAGAAGTTAGCTAACGCTGCCGTAGCCACTGCTGCCAGATCACTATCCCTATGTCAAGCTTTCTGCGACTTTTGTCAAGACTAGACAAAAAATCATTGATCTTTCACAAGTAGTTTCTATCCATTTAATTTAAGCAGAAAAATTAACCATTGAGGGTGTGTCCCCTTCTGCAAATTTCATAGCATATCAAAAACAAGAAAGTGTCCATAGTACACACTACATGTATCATTTTCTATGCTCTGCTTGAAATTGGGGTCAAAAGTCTAATTTGGCATTAAAATTAGAAAGATCATATCATAGGGACATTTGTACTAAGTTTCCAGCTGATTAGACTTCAACTTAATCAAAAACTACGTTAACCAAAAACTTTAACCTGAAGTGGGAGAGACAGAGGAAATAACGGACAGACAAACAGACGCAGATCAAACAAGAGTGTGTCCAAAGTACACCGATGCCCCACTCACACTATCATTTTCTATGTTCAGTGGACTGTGAAATTGGGACATAAACTCTAATTTGGCATTACAATTAAAAAGATCATATCAAAGGGAACATTTGTAATAAGTTTTAAGTTGATTGGACTTCCAAAAACTCAAACCCGAAGAGGGACAGACGGACAAACGAATGAATGCACGGACCAGAAAACATAATGCCCCCTCTACTATCGTAGGTGGGGCATAAAAACATAATTCCCCTATGTTGGGCATATATTAGCAATTTTGTAATCTGTATCCACCAAAATACATACATGTATTATAAAATATTGTACGAGTTATAAGTTAATTTCTGTCAAATTTTGTACAAATTGCATTTTTGTACAATTTGTACAATTTGAGTCAAAATACAAATTATAATTTGTACAATTCTTTTGTTCAAATTATAATTTGTACAAAATGATAACTTGTACACAACATATATAGATATATATATATATGTTTAAATCTTACTGCAACTTCATAGTAAACTACCTCAACCTAATTCTCAAATATGATATTGGATGGATAGAAAAACAGAAGGAGACAGAAAACTTAATACCATCCTCTATAGTAGGAGGGGTACAGAATTTGTTTAAAATACATACACTTTGTAAAGAAAATATTTATTCTCTGTCCATAACACAACAGCCCCATAAATAAAACTGAAAAAGAAACAACACATATTATTAGTATGAAAATGATTGTAAAAAAGACTTGGCATCTTAGTTTGACCAAGTCTAGAGCATATTTTATAGATAAGCAGTGAGTGAAGCATCTTTATAAAAATTGATATGCAAAAATAGTTTGAGGTTTAAATTTTCTTTTTCAAGAAATAATCAATGAACAGACTATTATAATAACTTCGGAATTTGCTTGAAATTAAGAAAAAAATAAATTCAATGTATACTCGGTATTTTAATGTTCTGTGCAGCCAGGGGTCTATATTTAAGCTTTTTTGTGCTTTGGCCACGCGGACAAGTGGACTGAAAAATCTACTGGTCCGGCTCTAAATCTACTGCTCCTGCAAAAATGACATTTATTTGAAAAACTAATATATAAGATAGATGTTTACTTTTATTTTCATGCTTTCTTCTATTCCTATAGATTTTTTGTGCTGTCCTAATTGTTCATGAGCAAGTACAGAGTCTAACTTAAAATTTGAAGGTCCTGTTACACAAATACATTTCTTATCAAGGTCTGTCATTGCAATCCCAAGATTGTTGATATTTACGTTTCCTTTTGTCAATTTTATAAACTTTATTCTGATCTACCTTTTGAATGTCACTTATGTTATTATTTATTTTGTTGGGTGGTTTCTACATCTATATTTAAATCCATATCTACAACATAGATTTTCGTCACTTGAAAAAGGTACTTTTACCCATCACTCAAATATAAAGGTTTAATTCCTTCCAAAAATTTCCATATTTTGTGTTGTTGTGAAGGAATCAGAAGGAGGCTCACCCGAGATATTAATTAACTTGATCAATTGTAATATCTAGTACAACCCTCCACTCCCCACAGTACTGTGTACTAGGATTTTGCAGGTATTTTTTTTTGTAATCAAATTGAGATTGTGATGCAATCAGTGATTTTTATCTGCAAATTTCTTCTGGTCTGCCGGACCAGCAGCTTACCACTAGCTTACAAAATCTACTGGTCTTGGACCACCAGACCACTGCTAATTTTGACCCCTGTCTATTACAAAAAAGATAGCACACTTTCATAGAAATGCACAGGTTTTTTTTTTAAATGATAAATAAAGATTAAACTCTATATGTATGTAACAATTCTTATAACTCACAGAATAGTTACATCAAATTATTTAAGAATTGAATGCTTCTTTTTGTAACTTTATTGGTGTGTAAAAGCGTTGACCGAAGTACATTTTGAATGAAGTGCGGAAGCGCTTCATTCTGAAAATGTATGCACGGTCAACGCTTTTACAACCCTATAAAGTTACAAAAAGAAGCATTCAATACTTATAATTACATTTTTTAGCTAGGATCATGAAAACACGATTTTTATCCATATTTATTTAATTCACCTGTGCACTTTCTTGTGGGACCTTGTGTCATCATGAATGATAAATTTTATTGTCTAATGCAATTGCTTACGGAATAACATGTGATGTGCAGTTAGCCAATCAGAATAACGTATTATAATGAAACATACATCTAATGTATTGTAATTATTACCTATTACAAAGAAAAATCCATTTATAATAATGGCTGTGTTAGTTCTGTATGGAAGCACTGAAAAAGAAAATCAAAATATAGTATGCCTTTCTAATCTGGAGCAAGATAAATTATTGTCTAAAGTAACTGAAAACTTAAAATTACTAATCATCAAAATCTAAAACATTTATGAGATGACAACTTAGACAACCCTTGGAACACATGTAACTAAAGTAGCAATCATTAGGATCTGAATATGGTCTCCTTTATTACATTATTCTTTAAATTTTTCAGGAAGGTTTTGTCCTAATCTTTTTTTCCCCTTATTCTCTTTTCTTAATGAATGTTATGTCTAAGAATCCCATTATTCTATGTTCTTTATTTTGTTTGACTATTTTCTCTATTTTTTTTGCCCCTTAATTCTGCACTTTTCTCAAAATTCTCTATTCTGTAAACCCATCCAGACCCTCAATCATACAAGCAATGGTATAGAAGGTGTAACACTACTAATTCAGGCCCGGCCAGAAAGCACATACCAGAAAGTAGTACATATTTAACACAAAATAGTTCCTATGCATGGACATGACTTTCAAAATATTTAGAATATTTTATTAATTTTGGTATCAAATGAAAAGCTGCATGACTGGTGATCATTGTAGAACAATTTTTGACTGATAAATTTGAATAATAAAAAAATAGCATGAAATTTAAAAAGGAGGGTTCATTTTGCCTTTTTGTCAGATCGGAAGTACCTGTTTTGGTACATCCAAAATTCCGGGAACCAGTTCTTTCTTATATTCCATGTAAGGTATGTTGATTTTTTCAGTACAGGACACCAGAAGGTGTTGCTTTGACATGCAATGATTGCCACTTTATTTGAACTTTAAAAAATAAAAGAGGTGTGTCTGCTTGAAACGGAGGAATTTAACATAGAAAGCAATGGGACCATGAATTAGTGGTGTACTTCCAGAAATAAAATATCTTCTATTCTTTTTTGAAATCTTAAAAAAAAATGGTGAATGTGTCCCATGATTACCCCACTTACACATATTATATCAAGAACTGTTAATGTGACGGTACCCAAATTCGTACTTGATCTGAGTTTTCTTGTATATAGGTTTCATACCATTTAATTAAGGAAAACTTAAGCTTGAGAACTGAAACAAAAAATTCAACATTTTTTTCCATTTGTAAAGGGGCATTACTCTTGAACAGTGAGGTCACAATATTCTAACTTTATTGTAAGCTTCATGACAATTGGTTAAGGCAAAGTAAAATTTGAGAACAATAACAAAATATTCAGCATTTTTTTGTTTTGTAAAGGGGCACAATTCTAAAACCATAAAAGAGACTCCACCAAAATTCAAACTTGATCTGTGCTTTGTACATGTTAATGGGTATGGTGTATAAGGTTCATAACATTTGGTTGAGGCAAACTACAGTTAGAGAACGGAAACCAAATTTGGGATGTATGGAACGTACATAAGTATTTACAGACAGACAAGGTAAAACTTAATGCCCCCTCCACTACGACAGAGGCATAATAATCAAGTTTTACACTGTTGCATAGTCAATAAACAGAACATCTAAAAAAAAACAATAATGTTAAAATCGTTGTGGATAAGGTTCATAACATTTGGTTGAGGCAAACTAAAGGAGAGCGGAAACAAAATATTCAGCATTTTTTCAACTTGTAAAGGGGCATAACTGAAGAACGATAAAAGTGATGCCACCAAAATTCAACCCTGATCTGTGTTTTGTGTAAATAAACAATGTGAATAAGTTTCATAACATTTGATTGAGACAAACTATAGTTAGAGAACAGAAACAAAAATTCAGCATTTTTTCCAATCATGAAGGAGCATACCTCTACAACAGTCAAAGTTATGCCACCAAAATTCAACTTAATCTGTGTTCTGTGGTAATAAGCATTGTGGATAAGTTTCATAACATTTGATTGAGACAAACTATAGTTAGAGAACAGAAACAAAATTTCAGCATTTTTTCCATTAGTGAAAGAGCATACCTCTAGAACAGTCAAAGTTATGCCACCAAAATTCAACTAAATCTGTGTTCTGTGGTAATAAGCATTGTGGATAAGTTTCATAACATTTGGTTGATGCAAACTTAAGTTAGAGAACAGAAATCAATTTTGGGATGTACATAAGGACAAAGGTAAAACTTAATGCCCCCTGCACTACGGCGGGGGCATAAAAGTATGCAAATCATTTTTTTACCTGTATTTGGATGAGCTTTTGTTGGTAAAATCAGTCAATAACAGGGATATTCACTGTGGCTACCTTGTTTCACTTTTTAATGTTGACAATCTTTTTTTTTTCAATAACCAAACATGCTTAGCCCTTGCATAGCCCATCCAAGTTAAGGGTTAAAATTGAAGTTTGCAAGCATACAGATTCTAATTAGTTAAATTGTTACTAAAAAGCCAAAAAATACATCATCCACGTTTTTCAGCTTTTTTTTAGAAATGTTTCTGAGGGCATAACTCTTTGGACATTGGTTGATCTGTACCAATTTTTGAACTTGTCAGAAACATTGCTGGTATTAACCAATGATGCAAATTTGATAAAAATTTGACAAGATCAGTGGCAGTAGACTGTAAGCTTTGAGGATTAAATCTTTAGCTTTGCTTTTATTAATTAAATAGCTTTCAATAATAATAAGTAAAACCACAAAAATACTGAACTCAGAGGAAAATCAATACGGAAAGTCCATAATCACATGGCAAAATCAAATAACAAAACGCATCAAAAACGAATAGACAAGAACTGTCATATTCCTGACTTGGTACAGGCATTTTCAAATGTAAAAAATGGTGGATTAAACCTGGTTCTATAGCGCTAACCCTCTCTCTTTAATAACAGTCATAAAATTTGTATACGTCACATAAATTTGTCGTTCAATGTGCATACAAACAGTTTTAAAATTTACATAGGCAATGTAATCATACAGAGTTAAAAAAAATCAAAAGTATGTTAGAACAAAAATTTATATAATTATTTCCTAAAGCTGTTTATTCTCTTGTTAGACAATACTTGGCAAAGGCATTTTGAACAGCGAAAAATTAACAAACTGAAATATTAAAGCTATTGTTGAAATTCAATTAGAAAAAAATCTCTACACTGGGGACAGCATACAAACTTCAGTCTCTTGTTCTAAGAAAAAATTAAAAATCTATACAACAATAAATCAATATTTATAAAATTATTCAACAGCTTAAAAACATACCGGTACCATTAATCACATTGCCATTTTCTTCAAAATTACTGAAATCTATTCCTTCTGATTCATTTCCATTCCTAAAATACATAAAAATATAAACATGAAAATGCATAATAAATTATATGTCAGTGCCCTTCACTTTTTTGAAATTTTAACGAGAGCGGCGTTTTACATTTCCGCAATTTGGCACTACCTTTCCGCATTAAAATTCCTACATTTCCGCATTTTTGTAGTACTCTTTTCTGCAATTTTTTTACATTGATTTTGTTATAGGTTGTTTATCTTACCACAATTTTATTTTTTATGTATGCCTCTTCTGTTTGCCGCATAAATTTGGGCACGTCTTATTGTTCTTTGGTAGTTTGTTTGGTGTTTAAGGCTATTTAAAACACTAATGGGTTATTTTGGCATTAATACTCATCTTAATATGTCGCTAATGCCTATGTTTTGATTTTAAGTTATAAATTGATTGATTGTTTGTTTGTTGCTATTTTTTTACGCCCAGTGACAAATATTCATTCGAATTCAAATCAGTGTGAAGTGGATGTAAGCAATCAAAAGCAACCTTTAGGCATTCAACAATGCCAAACCCACACTGTAAAGTTGGCTAGAAAAGGGCCGACATGAAATACCAGAAGTTCAAACACTGTGAACTTTTCAAAGAATAATGATATGCAAATGGTTATACTGACCGAAACCAAATTAGGACATGAAATTGAGTGTCCAAAAAATAAATCAAACATATGCAAATGAATATAAAAGATATAACCAAATACGGAATTCGATGCATATGGGATGACATTCCACACAATGACTTTAAAAAAGTACTCACAATGTTAAATCTGAATATAATCTACATGTTGAAGGAATTATATTATCATAATAAAATACAAATCAAGTAAAAAATACTATAATAAAATAAAGTAAAAAATACTATAATAAAATAAAGTAAAAAATACTATAATAAAATAAAGTAAAAAATACTATAATAAAATAAAGTAAAAAATACTATAATAAAATAAAGTCTTATACATCATTATTTCCATTTTTTACAGATGAAATACAGGTAAAAATGTGGAAATGAAGTATTTGTGGAAAAGTAATGCAAGAAAATGCAGAAACGTAAAACTGGATTTTTGCAAAAATTGCGGAAAATAGAAAAATGTTGTTTCATAGGAGATTTTTTAAAGTAAGCAAACTAGATGAACAAATTGTGAAAAATTGTCTTTTATGGACAATTAATTCTTATGCAAGGGTGAATTGACAATTTTTGTCATATCAAACTTATTTGATGATCTTACTTTGCTGAACAGTTAATCTTAAAACAATTTTTATTTTTCTAAAATGTTATTAAAGATACTAATAACAAAACTGAAAAATTTCCTTAAAATCATCAATTCAGGAGCAATAACCTCAAAATAAGAAATAAGCCGATTTCAGAGCAGGTATACCTTGACCTAAGAAATACTTAAACTTTGTCTGATTTCCTCTAAATGCTTTAGTTTTCAAGATATATGTGATATACATCAATCATAGTGCTTAAAAGTACTGAACAGTAAAGATTGCTTCAATTTATCAGTGGGAAGTAAAATTAAATATTGCATTGGTGGTTGTTGATTTAACAGTTATTCTAAACAAAGGAAGATAACTCAATTTTTTTTTTAAAGATGAGGTTAAGAATGACATAATTTATATTTTTAGAACAGATATTAGATTCCTGCACCTTGTAAAAGTTATGTAATTTTCATGACAAGTGAAACATTATTTTGAGCCTTGAATATCTGAGCATATATAACATCTATAAAATTCTGGAAATGTTCATGATTAGTATTCATGTATAGAATGTTATGGTCAATGCACTATATTTTGTGTATTAACAGACAACTGACACCAAGTGGTGGCAAAAGCTGATCTAAAATACCAAATTTTTTAGGTATTCATGCTTTTCATTTCATTTCATAACTAATTACTAGTTTTGGTGACTCAATTCATAAATTTGAACCCTGTCTGCAAGTTTTGGTTCTTGGCATTGTGTATTAATTTCATAAAATTTGGATGAGGAAAATTTATATAAGAGTGTTCAAATGAAAATCGAACAGAGGAAAGTATGAAAGATGAAAGGATGGAGAGACAGACATAACCTGGCTGACAGATGGAATCATAACATTATGTCTTCTTACAATGGAGCAAAAACATAAAACAAAATGTGGTGGTGAAATGATGTGCACTACTAAAAAATTAAGATGTTGAATAATACCAACTAGATATTGACCTAGTTTAATGATTAAAAGATAGATATTAAAATAATTAGATATAAGAAGATCTGGTATTAGTGCCAATGAGATAACTCTCCATATAATTCACAAAAAG
This sequence comes from Mytilus trossulus, assembly GCF_036588685.1. Classification (NCBI taxonomy): domain Eukaryota; kingdom Metazoa; phylum Mollusca; class Bivalvia; order Mytilida; family Mytilidae; genus Mytilus; species Mytilus trossulus. Next base: position 100,125,116 of record NC_086374.1, read on the forward strand.
TAAACCATTATATGTCAAAGTAAGGCCTTCAACACAGAGCTTGGCTCTAACCTAACAGCAAGCTATTAGTGGCCCCAAAATGACTAGTGTAAAACAGTCAAAAAGGAAAACCAATGTCCAATATACATAAACTAGAGGCTCTAAAGAGCCTGTGTCTCTCACCTTGGTATATGTGAATTAAACAAAGGAAGCAGACAGTTCATGAAAGAATGTGTTTAGGTGATTGTGATGTGTTTGTACATCTTTCTTTACTGAACATTCTTGCTGCTTACAATTATCTCTATCTATAATGAACTTGTCCATGTAGTTTCAGTGGAAAATGTTAGTAAAAATTTACAAATTTTATGAAAATTGTTAAAAATTGATTATAAAGGACAATAACTTCTTAGGGGGTCAATTGACTATTTTGGTCATTTTGACTTATTTTTTAGTCTTAAATTGCTGTACATTATTGCTGTTTACAGTTTATCTCTATCTATAATAATATTCAAGATCATAACCCAAAGCAGCAAAATGTCCTTAAAATTACATATTTAGGAGCAGCAATCTAACAACGAGTTGTCCAATTCATCTAAAAATTTCAGGGCAGATAGATCTTGACCAGATTAAGAATTAAAACCCTGTCAGATTTGCTCTCAATGCTTTGGTTTTTGAGTTATAGGCCAAAAACTGCATTAACCCCTATGTTCTATTTTTAGCCGTAGTGGCCATCTTGGTTGGTTTGCCCGGTCTCAAAACACAATTTTTAAACTAGATAGCCTAATAATGATTCTGGCTATGTTTGGTAAAATTTGGCCCAGTGGTTTTAGAGAAGATTTTTGTAAAAGTTAACTAAGATTTACGAAAAATGGTTAAAAATTGACTATACTAGGGAAATAACTCCTAAAGGGGTCAACTGACCATTTTGGTCCTGTAAACTTATTTGTAAATCTCACTTTGCTGAAATTATTGCTGTTCACAGTTTATCTCCATCTATAATAATATTCAAGATAATAACCATAAACAGTAAAATTTCCTTAAAATTACCAATTTAGGGGCAGCAACCCAACAATGGGTTGTCTGATTCATCTGAAAAGTTTCAGGGCAGATAGATCTTGACCTGATAAACAATTTCACCCAAGTCAGATTTGCTCTAAATGCTTTGGTTTTTGAGTTATAAGCCAAAAACTGCATTTTACCTGGCGGCCATCTTGGTTGTTTGGCCAGGTCAAAAAACACAAATTTTAAACTAGATACATCAATGATGATTGTGGCCAAGTTTGGCCCAGTAGTTTTAGAGGAGAAGATTTTTCTAAAAGTTAAAGAAGGACAACGAGGAACGACGACAGACGACAGACAACGGACGCCAAGTGATGAGAAAAGCTCACTTGGCCTTTTAGGCCAGGTGAGCTAAAAAACAGAAATGTGAAACACTTATGAACCACATCAACAAACAACAACTGAACATCAGGTTATAAAGCATGCATTACATGTTATGGAAATGTGTAGTATTTTCAACAAAATACTGATAAAAAAGTTAAGGTTCAATAATTATTCTGAAAATCATCTTATTCTATCATTTGATCAAGCGAAACATGTAGACCATAGCAAATAAAATTGCAGACCATTTGAAGTGTTGTTGTCAATTTGGAGTATTATTTTAATGTTGCATTCATTTGCATAATTTGACAACCCTGTATACCAAAATATCCACTTCAGGGACCCTATCGAAATGATTCACACATGCCTTGATTCACCTCATGCAGTTTAATTTAATATTATTTGATCGGTACAAAACAAACTCTCTGAAAGGCTTATAGAAGTATTTATCCTTTTGATTATTAATGAATAACTTGGATTGATGGTCCAACTGCTGATATCTCCTGGATAAATGCTGATATTTGTATTTTTTCCTCCAAATTACAATTTATTCCAGAAATGATTTTACTATCATTGACTGCATTACTTTCTCTGCATTAAGAAATTCAATATTGAAAAGTGCAAATAAGTTAATTAGCATTTAATTTGGTGGCAATTGTTGGAATACTATTCTTATTTTTTGTATTAATGACTTATAAAAGTTTAACTCAAAATGATCAATATCTATCAGTTAAAAACATCATTTCTCACAACTTTATGTGTTAACTGAAATTCTCCAGAAATCAGTGAAATTGAAATATCATGTTTATGATAAACTGATCATGACCAACCAATGTTTCTGTGACAACAGATCAAATATTTATCAGAAAGTAAAGCAAAAATAGACTGATTCAGAGTACACTTCTATTGCAAGTGAAAAATCTAATCATATCAAAAGGAATAGTTCCTTTACCATTTTTCAAATATTAAAAGTATGCCTTTCATATATATATATGAAATGGTGTAGATAACACTAATACAGTTTACACTGATGTACAAACAAGAAGACTAGATGCGGGATAGTTATGACATTACAATGTAGCTAACCTAAATGTAGCTCATACCCCAAAACAAAGACACAGCAATTTTAAGTTTCTGAAAATATATAACAATTTCTTTTCTTTTTAATATTGTATGTTAGGTCATTTTATGTCATTGGACAAAAGTGAGTTCCCAGCCAAAAAAAGTCCTATCTTTTCAACTAAAATCGATATTTTGTGAAAAATTATTACGAAGTAACCATATGAGCCATTTTCATATTATAGATACCAAAAGATGTGGAAATGTCAGAAGTTTAATTGTTTATTTGATTATTATATTTTTGAAGCTCATTTTAATTTTCTGACGAGATGAACACAAAGAAAAAATATTTCTTGAAAAGTTTGCTATTATTCTAACCAAATTAAAATCATAAAAATTTGCATTTGTGTTTAACCCATCAGATGATAAAAACAAAACTCAAGAAAAATGACTAAATAAACAATATAACTTCAGACATTTTTACATCTTTTGGTATCTATTTTATAAAAATCGCTACTACAGTTACTTGGTAATATTTTTTGGAAAAATATAGATTTTAGTTGAAATGATAGGATTTTTTTTTAGTGAGAACTCACTTTTGTCCCATGACTGTACATGTAGATATGATATGTATGTGTCTTGAACTAAAGGCTTAAAGTTATCTAAGCCTGTTGCTCAAATGTATTTTTTTAAATTCTGACTACTGGTAATGAAAATGTCAGTTGCCAAAAATATTAGTATGGCCAAGATACTCCTTTAAAATGTTTAAACAGCACACTGTTAGAATTTCAAAGTCAATTAAAGAATGTTACAGACTCTATCTCATAGAAAATGAATCTTATCATCTGGAATTAAATAAACTTCATTGCCATTTTGCCATTGTGAAAAGGAGGTTACCTTAAAATGATTATATTGAACTGAATTAATTTCATTTAGAAAAATATCAACAAGACATTTGGTACTAAACATCTTTAACACAATCATGGCAATCGCCGTGATATAGCCTTTTTGTGCTAATGCGGCATAAAGCAACCAACAATCAATCAATCACAATCATTTAACCCTACCTACCCACAAAATAGCTGCCTACTCAAAATCTTAATTTATTGTCTTGATGTGAAAATAATCTTTTAATTCAGATAGGCATGAAGACTTAACATAAACATCTGATGCTTAAATTTCTCTTTGCCAAAAAAAAGGGGTGGAAATGTCTAGGTGTAGGATAGGGTTTGGGCAAACCAAAGTATTTTTATGTGTGGCCCAATAATTTCTGAATTTATAGTTTTTTTTAAATTTCTAATAGGTACATGTATTGCATTCTATAAAATTTCTGCATGATTCTTTACTTCCTTTGTTGAAATAATAATTCTTACTTGAAATATGTTATCTCTGAACATGTAAAAATCCTCTCATTTTGTGGTACACACTTGTAGTCTGAAATAAAATACAACAGCCTGTTAAATTTTTCTTTAAAGGAAGTCTATACTTTAAATTTAATGGACTTTCTAAACTCTAAGAAATTCAAGATAGAAAGGTTTCATTTCACAGAGTAAAGAAAAGATCTTTATAGATATCTTTATAAGCTGACATCTATTTTTGCAAAGGTTAAACTGCCCACTAGTAAAAGTCAAACAGAACTTTTCATACATCTAATGTGAGGGTACCCAAATTGCACCTATTTATACAGTTTTTTCACCAACGTTTTTTTTATGATGATCATCATCAAGAAAAAAGTTTCCATTCTGTGTTTATTTTGTAGATGTTTCCTTATACATGTAAACTATATAGTTAGACCAAATTAATTTTGAATCGGATCCATATTGAGTCCAAGAAAAAATGGGGTTGAACCGACCTCCAAAAGATCCAGGATTCCGTAATGAGGAGTACCGGTACTCAAGTTGCATGCTAAGCCTTACATTTACATCCTTAAAAATTGAATAACAGATGTTTTGTTCCATTTCTTCAAATATTCAGAATAACTTGACAATTAGTCCATGTTTACTATTCATTTTTTTAGAAATAGATGCTTATAACATATGTAGTTTGCCTATTTTTAAAAGATGACAATTTGATAACATGGCATGGCCAGGTTTCTGTAGATTTACATTTCCCAGAGAATGGTTCATCTGTTGATATTTACTGTTAACATTTTGTGTGTATTTAAATATATTCAGATATGTTGTATAACGTGTATAATGTCAAATCATAAAAATACAAATTGTTTAGTCTCAGAGAAAACTATTAACATTATTTTTGTTTCATAGGTGCAATTTGGGTACTGTGACATTATGTTACACATGTCAACACGATGACAGTGGAGGTATTATTAAAACTTTTCCCGAAGAAAAAAAAAATAGAGAGTATTTTTCATTCATTTTAAACAGAAACTTATCACTTAAGTATCCATATCTGTTTGATAAAAGGTTCTTGTTTATATACCTGACGAGAGTTTCTGTCCATTGTTACATTTTTTTATGAGACATGTACAGTCCTCCTGAACTGGATCACAGGAACATTGATCATTACGCTTTGCAGAAACAAATGCATAGTTCTTTGTAAAGTCACATCTACATTTTCTGTCTGCAGTTGTACTTCCATTGGTGTATATAACTTGTCCTTCCTCATTGCATAGGGACTTTTGAAGGGTACAGTTAGTTCCCTGAGTTGATGAAAATGGTCTTGATTGGTACCGTTCATCTGAACAATCCACAGTATCAAAATTACCTAAGTTGATTACAGACTTTTCTCCTATAAGAAAATATAATATGAAAATAAGCATCTAAATTTGGTACAAGTCCTGTGTTGTAATAATCTTTAAATTGTTTCTGTGTTTGAAAGGGAAGTTATGACAGTAGTTTAAAAAAAAGTTCATGTAATTATCCGTCATTGTCTTACAACTAGTAAGAATGTGAGTTCTCATTATTGTGATAATCATCTACATTGTAGTTGCATTATTCCCATGAATAAAAACCTCTCAATGATTTACAGTACGTATCATCTGTTTTATAAAGGAAATTGAATAATGCATTCAACTACCATTTTTGACAAAGAAAGATAACTCCAATTTTCAATTTTTGTGCATAAGTTACATAACATTTGGTAGTTGCAAAATAAAGATAGAGAATGGAAACCAATTTTGGGACGGTGTACGGACGGACGGAAGTACAGACAGACAAGGGTAAAACTTAATGCCCCCTTGGCTATGGCAGGAGCATAAAAAATCAGATCTATAATATACTTTTCTTCTGGCTATCAAATGACATTAAATCAATGTTTTCCTGCCAATTCATGAATCAAAATTTTCAAAATTATCTACCATGTATGATAATAGTTTTATTCCTTTATTCAGAATGAAAACAACGGGCATTTAAAAGAGTTAGCTCCTAATTTTGTACTTGTCTAAACAGAAGTACACTTGTATAAAATTGAGAATGGAAATAGGGAATGTGTCAAAGAGACAACACAGCGAGAAAATCACCCGGAGGCATTCTTTAGCTGGCCCCTAAACAAAAATGTATACTAGTTCAGTGATAATGGACGTCATACTTAACTCAGAAATATATAAAAAAAACTAAAATTTAAAATCATACAAGACTTACAAAGACCAGCGGCTCCCAACTTGGAACAAGCGCGAAAAAAGCGGCCAAGTGAAACATGTTTTTTGAGATCTCAAGCCTCCCCTATATACCTAATAATCGTCGAGGTGGTGGAATTGCACTTTTGTTCAAAGGGGGTATTGGCATAAAACGATTGAACGTACATGAAAAACATTTTACTCACTTTGAGCATATGGAGTTCACTGTACATTATGGGAATCTGAATATTCATTTGTGTGTAATATACAGACCCCCACCATCTAAATATAATGGTGTGCACAATACTCATTTCTTTGAGGAATGGGAATCATACCTTGATCAAAATACTATACTAGTACCCACGCATAAGGTTCTTTTCACTCGAGATTTCAATTTCCTCCTAGATAATCTCAGCAATCAAGACGCATTAACTTCTATTAGAGTCTTGAAGATCCTAACCTTACATAACATGTCAAAGATGCCACGCACGAACGTGGGCATATCTTAGACCTTCTTATAACAAACAAAGATGGTCAGATCCTAAACAGAGTTCCAAACGTTCAGCGTTCAAACATCAGTTATGCGCAAGGTAATCTAGTATGTGACCATTTTTCTGTTCATGCAACGTAAGCATACCAGAAACCAAAGAGTATGCACAAAGATATTTCTTTTAGAAAATGTAAAGAGATCCACATGGCGGAACTTTAAAGGACATTGTAGATTCTTTTTCAAGTTCTGAAATAGATAGTTCTGGAGAGCAATAGTCAAACGTTATAAAGATATCTTAACCAATATCTTTGATAAACATGCCCCAGTCACGATCAAATCAGTTATTTTAAGACCTAATACAGTATGGTATTCAGATGATCTTAAGGCTGCCAAAAGAGATAAGCAATAAACGGAGAGAAAATGGCGGGAATCGAAATTGGAAGTTCATCATAAAAAGTGTATAACTCTTGGTAAACTGTTGTATATCGCCAAGGAAACCTATTAATCTTCTAAAATTGAGAATTGTGGAAATGACCACAAACAGTTATTTAAACTAACAAAACATCTAATTGGTAAACAACAACAAAACCCGTTGCCAAGTTCATCTTTGGATTTAGAACTGTCAAACTCTTTTACTGATTTTTTCGTCAATAAGGTCGTCACAATAAGAAAGGGACTAAGAGACCAAAACGTAGTGAAGGGTGACAACATTGCATTTCCACAGGCTGATGTTGAATTCACTGGTACAACTTTATTGTCATTTAAACACAGAACCAATGATAAAAGAGGGACCAAAGATACCAAAGGGTCAGTCAAACTCGTAAATCTAAAACAAACTGACAACGCCATGGCTAAAAATGAAAAAGACAAACAGAAAAACAATAGTACACATGACACAACATAGAAAACTAAAGATAAGATTCGAACTATCATACAAATATCAGGTTTCAAACAGGCTCTTGTGTCTCACAAAAAATCAGTAAAAGAGTTGGACAGTTCTGAAAAAACTGGGACTTGATTCTGAAATTTATAAAAACTACAGACCATTGTCAATTAAAATTTACCTTTTTTGTCAAAAACTCTAGAAAAGGCAGTTGATAAGAGACTTGATGTTCATTTGGACTCTAACTCATTGTGTGATCCACTTCAGTCAGCATACAGACCATGCCATTCAACTGAAACAGCATTAGCTAGAGTACATCATGATATAAATGCAGCTTTAGACAAACATTCATCAGTGGTATTAGTGCTTCTGGACCTTTCCGCTGCATTCAATGTCATAGATCACAGAATTCTCCTGGAACGTCTGTTGTTTGCGTATGGCATAGCTGGTTGCGCTCTCGAATGGATTAAGTCCTATTTGACAGATAGACATCAGCGTGTTGTAATTGGAACAACTACATTGAAATAATGTCATCTTACATTTGGTGTTCCACAAGGTTCTGTGCTAGGTCCAAAATTGTACTGTCTTTTCTCGAAGCCAATAGGGGAAATATGCCGTCGTCATGGCATGACATATCACTGCTATGCGGACGATACACAAGTGTACATGGTTATCAAACAGATAGACAACTGGGAGAATTATTTTTCAAAACTTGAATTGTGTCTTTCCAACATCAGTTCATAGATGTCAACAAATATGCTCAAACTTAATCAAGATAAAACCAAACTTATCAGATTCACACCAAAACATCTGAAGGCAAGTGTACCAAATCACAAACTCAACGTCGGCAATACAGTGATAAGTAGTGTATCTGCATGAAAAACCTAAGTGTATACTTTGATCAACACCTTACGAGTTGCTGCCATAGTACAATCTTGTCATTTTCAAATCAGTAACATTGGACATATTCGCAGCTATATATAACAACATTCGCTTGCAAGACACTAGTGAACAGTCTAGTTACATCTTGACTTGATTATGGGAATACTCTGCTGGACGGTATAATTAACAAAACTATGATGAACAAAAGGTACAAAATAGTCAGCAGCTCGTCTTATCACCAGGACAAGAACACATGAACATGTCACGCCAACACTTGTCGATTTACATTGGTTACCTGTCCAATACAGACCACAATTCAAAATACTTACTTATGTGTACTGCGCTTTGAATGGCATTGGTCCGGCGTATGTTCAGGAACTGGTCAATTTGCACATACCAAACTGATCTCTGTGTTCAAGCATAACTAAACTACTTACCGTTCCAAAAGTGCGGACAAAGATGTACGGTGAAAGACAATTTGATTGGGCAGTGGCATCTCTTTGGAATAATCTCCCGAACAGTTTAAGACAATGCAAGTCCTTAGAGTGTTTTAAATCTAAGCTAAAAACTCATTTTTATCGCATTGCTTTTTAATGAGACTTTTTCCTTTCTCTTTTTTGGGTTTTTACTAGTTTATGTAGTTTTGTATAAACTCATAGGGTCTTTGCATCAGAACTAAACACATTTATTCAAATAACAGTTGTTGGCATGACACAGGTTATGTTCTTGTCATATATGTTATGATGGTATGATACTAAACCCCTAACGGGAAGGATTGTGTCTGATGTTCATATGATGAAATCATAATCTTTCAGTCAGTTTAATTGAAGTCTGGAGCTGGCATGTCAGTTAACTGCTAGTAGTCTGTTGTTATTTATGTATTATTGTCACTTTGTTTATTTTCTTTGGTTACATCTTCTGACATCAGACTCAGACTTTTCTTGATTTGAATTTTAATGTGCGTATTGTTATGCGTTTACTTTTCTACATTGGCTAGAGGTATAGGGGGAGGGTTGAGATTTCACAAACACGTTTAACCCCGCCGCATTTTTGCGCCTGTCCCAAGTCAGGAGCCTCTGGCTTTTGTTAGTCTTGTATTATTTTAATTTTAGTTACTATTTGGAAATTAGTATGGCGTTCATTAACACTGAACTAGTATATATTTGTTTAGGGCCAGCTGAAGGATGCCTCTGGGTGTGGGAATTTCTCGCTACATTGAAGACCTGTTGGTGACCTTCTGCTGTTGTTTTTTTTCTTTCTATAGTCGGGTTGTTGTCTCTTTGACATATTCCCCATTTCCATTCTCAATTTTATTTTAATGCATTTTGTTTGTGATTTTTGCTTGTTTTGCATGCTTTTAACCTAGATTGCTATTTATTTTTTAATTTGTTGTTTTACAACTGTTTTTTTGAATGGACCTTTTATATTATGGTAGGCATTTTTGTTTATATTTTATGTTAGTTCTTGAATCTAACACAGTGTATGTTTTATATTTTTGTCCTTGATTTGTTTTTATTACCATGCTGAATGCAGCGCCTTAGAGTAATTTTTATTTTTTGTATAGGGTGCTCTATAAATTTTCATTATTATTATTATTATTAGAGTATCTTTATATGATACACTTATCTGACTTAATAATACTTGTCAAAACATACCTGGTGGCTTTTTGGATGGTCCTTTGCAATTGTGTTTGAAATTCTTGTTTACTGAATCATATAAACAGGTGTAATTGGTAACTGCTAGGCATTTAACAGAAGCAGTCAAATACCAGTTATGTGCATAAGGACAGGTAATGTTGAGAAATGTTGAGACTGCAGGTAGAAACTGAAAGAGATAATAAATAAATTGTGTATCATACATGTGTCATATGAACATGATAAATAGTGTGCATTATAAGTGTATCATACAAATAATGCATATGATAAGTGTATCATACAAATAAAGCACATAATATTATTAAAGTGTAATCATACAAATAATAGGGCTGCCAAGTCTCAACCATTTTAGAGAAAGACTCACACATTTTCATGCTTACTCAGCTGCATTTTACTTTGATCTATTGTTTTTTTTAGCGTCAGCCAATCAGAAGACATTTTACATCCAAAATTAAATTATTTATCAATAGCATTAAGAGCAAACTGTAAATAATAATCAACATGATCAAAGTGCTGGTAAACACTGAAGGGTAAATACTGTAAACCAACTTATTTTCGGGAGCGATTTATTTTCGCGACTTTCGCAAGTAGAAAAATAATGCGAAAATAAATCGTCTTCAATATGTAAAACTCTGTTGTTACCTTATTAAAAAAAACACCAAGTCAGCTGGAAAATTGCGAAATTAAATAGCCGCAAAGTGGACTAGAAAGGATAAAACGTGAAATATAGTATCCGCGAAAATAAGTTGGTTTACAGTATTACTTTGCCAAAACAGTGCAAGTTAGAATCAAATATTGCATTGTATCAATCATATAGGTTGTACTTGATTCAACAATGAGGGAGGATCAGAGGTGTCCGGATCCTGAAATACTGGGCTTAAAAACATGAAATCCCGGGCTTAAAAACATGAAATCCGAAGGTCCCGAAATTCGAAAAAAAAGAATTCTAGGATCCTGAATGGGTCATTCCAGAAATCCTGAGCTTAAAACACCTGACCCCAGAGTCCCAATAAAGGTCTTATCCCCCCTCAACTATAATTACGGATAAAGGAAGATAACTTAAATTTTAAAAATTACTTTAACAACAACATCATTCATATATTTAGAACAAATATTTGATCATATTTGGTGCAGTAATTTAAAGATTTAATACTTTAACAAAGACATCATTTATATATTTTGAAAAAATATTTGGTGCAATACCACCAAATCATAGTATTATGTACAGCAAGTAACATCTGACCTTGAAGGCATAAAACTTTGCTCAGTGCTCTGAGCACAAAAATCATGCTCGAAACATGAAATCCAACAATTTGATTGGTTGATTTTCGAGTCTGAGTACAAAAATCATGCTCGAAAGTTTTATGACCTTGAGGCCTGGTTACATAAGAAATGGGTTGAAAAAATCAATTCTTTGAATAATGACAGTAAACACTGACAATGACTGACAGTGGTAGGAAATTAATCCTAAATTTCATTGTTGTAAAAAGTTTCTGGGTCAAACATATGTCTTAAGTGTTTAAAAGCACCAGTATTACTTTATTTATTGTTTCTATAGAATAGTTTGGAAAGCTTGAGGTTACATGATTACTAAAGCTTTTACACAGGTCAAAATGTGTGACCATTTTATATGGTAATTTGCAATGAACTGTTATGTGAAATTTTGTCATTAGTACTAAGGTGACAGGATAAAGCATTACTCATGCCCCAAAGTTGGTCCTCTGATGATGTACGAAAAACGTCAAATTTTGATGTTTTTTCTGTTCTTTTTTTCAACCTGGAAGTCGGAGATACTTATAGATGCATCCAACCGTAGTTTACATGAAGAATGGACCCCAGTGAACAGGTTTATCACAACAGTTGTTAGGTGGGAGTGGCTCTTATCTGGGTTCATCAGTCTAAAGAAGTTCATTTGCACCAAAATTCAAATGATTTCTGATTTTTTCTGATTTTGAACTTTAACTGGAGTTGCAACCAGAAGTTGTTGTTTCCTTGGCTTATTTTGATAATAAACATGATCAGTAATTATATGCCTTTGTGTTAACAGTATTTGTCATGGTTTCAGTCCTCGTAAATCCATGTTTAAGACCTCGAAGGAAGCTCACCTCCAAAAAAAACTAATTTTGTACGATACGAATTTTTGAAGTTAATATTTGAGCTCCAAATGAATATTAAGAGTGAGAAACATGACAATCAATAGTGTCAGAATGAGAAAACATGCACACACCATGTATTAAATGGCATTACAATGACCTCAAAATGTTTTGAGTGCCATTGATGCCAAATAACGGTGGTCTGAGTTAGGCTGTAATATTACGGCCTCTGCACAACAAGGGTTAACATGGACATGATGACCTTTACTATAAAATTATGCCTTATTCTCATGTAGATTTAATTTGAATTAAATTCCCATATTCATGTTCCCACACCCTCCTTTTTATTTATTCAAATCCCATTGGCTATTTTGCATAAATTTCTAATATGAATAATAGTGAATTCATTTTAATTCGAAGTAAACTGTTGTTGTGGTTGTGTGGACACTTTCTTAATTGTAATTCAAATTAAATCAGACATGTAAGAGTTGAAGGTTAACAGCATTCAAAGAGTAAAGAATATTTGAAGTGCATTGCAATTCATATTAATATTTGCATTGGGACATTAATTGTTTCTAATACGAATTAAACTAACTCAAATTAGCTAATACAAATTGAATTTGAATTATATGTGAATGCAGCATTAGCATGATTTGTATACAGATTTGATTATATTTATATTTGAATTGACTTTGATATTGTTCAAACTGTACACATTATAGTATTTTGAACACCAAAATTTATATGATTCACTGAAAATATAATTTATCTTACAAGCACATAAAAGATGATAATGACTACTTCCATAATTGTCTAAGAACTTCATATTTCTTTCTTCTTCATATCTGAAAAGAAACAACAGTTATGATGAAAGTAGAAAAAACTATAAAAATGATTAATATGATTAAAGAATAAGTACATGTAGTTATAAACAATAATATGGGGACGAAGTCCCCAATTACGGTAGAAAAATCAATAAAAAAAAATTTAAAAAAATAAATCGGGAAAATTTCCCGAATTTTTCATTGTACTAATGAACTCAAAATCGTTAACTTTTTTTTTCAGATCTACTTCCTGTTCCGGTTTCCCCGCATTTGCGCATCTATCTGTCTTGTTTGCATGAGACTTTGAAATAAAAATTATATTTATCAGTCTAGTAAAATATAAGATTGGATCTCAATACAAATTCAAATTTATTAATTGTTTGATATGATAAAAACGTTACCTGATGAAAGCGTTTCTTTTGTTTACATCGAATATGACGTCATAACTTAAAGAACGTCACAGCTAATTCCCTAACAACAGAACCAAAATCGGGAACGTTACGTACGGTATTTCGGTTTCTTTTATCAACATGATTGAGCATTAAAAAAAAATACATACAGACTTCGTCCCCATTCACAGGTTATGCCTGCCTCATATTAAAGGTCAAAAACATGGCTGTAAGTCACCCATACCCTGTATTTTTACCATTCAAATACCATTACTCCAGAGCACAAAGTTCTTGTGTTTACATGATTTTTTACAATAGTATGATTCCCAGTTTATTTCGTTGGTTTTTTTGGTCTTTTTTCAGAAAGTTTAATAATCTCGGTCTTGAACGATGTTGAGGTCCCCTGTACAATGCTGTAAATGCTGTAATTACATGGCTATGGGGCATAAATACACCTTGATATTTCAGTCTTATGTTGAAGGAGCATCATAATCTATACTGACATCTTATGTACCTGAAGTATAATTATAAATTAAACTTCTACAGGGTATTTTATACAAATAAGAAATTATACTCAATGTTATCAAAATATGGATATAAAGTTTTGAGCGGTAGACATTGTAGAGTCATGAAAAAATTAATAAAAGCAATACTTCTATTAATGGTACTGTTTTTTATTTTTCAAGAATACTTTATATGATCTTCATATGATCTTCAGGTTTGTCAATTTGAGGGAACAGTGCACATGGTCTATGGTTACAAATAGCTGTAATAATCCGTGTAAACCGGTCACTCATTTTTTTTTTACTGAAAAACGATTTTGTATCACACTTGTTATAAATTTTATGTAATATTCTAATTGGCATTTGACCCACTTTACATGTTAATGGATGTCTACCAATGTTTAAAGATATATAGATAAGCAAATGCTTTGCTGAGAACAGTCTAATAATAATAAGACTGCAGAGATCAAATCCTGAACAGTTGGGGCAAGTTTGATACCTTCTTTATATAGGTTTCTGAAAAAGGTGAAACTGGGCAATACCCATTGGAAATAAGCATTAAATGTCGAATGATAACATATTGGTGCAGGCTGCTTATAGATGAAAATAAGTTATCATCAATCTTATATAAATTTGTATATTCCCGATATCACACACACAATGATGATATTTTATGGATAAAGAACATAAACTAGAGGCTCTAAAGAGCCTGTGTCGCTCACCTTGGCATATGTGAATTATAGAAAGGAAGCAGACAATTCATGACAAAATTGTGTTTAGGTGATTGTGATATGTTTGTACATCTTCCTTTACTGAACATTCTTGCTGCTCACAATTATCTCTATCTATAATGAACTTGTCCCTGTAGTTTCAGTGGAAAATGTAAGTAAAAATTTACAAATTTTATGAAAATTGTTAAAAATTGATTATAAAGGACAATAACTTCTAAGGGGGTCAATTGACCATTTTGGTCATTTGACTTATTTTTTAGTCTTAAATTGCTGTACATTATTGCTGTTTACAGTTTATCTCTATCTATAATAATATTCAAGGTAAACAATTTTACCCCTTGTCAGATTTGCTGTAAATGCTTTGGTTTTTGAGTTTTAAGCCAAAAACTGCATTTTACCCCTATGTTCTATTTTTAGCCGTAGCGGCCATCTTGGTTGGTTAGCCCGGTCACAAAACACAATTTTTAAACTAGATAGCCTAATAATGATTCTGGCTATGTTTGATAAAATTTGGCCCAGTAGTTTCAGAGGAGAAGATTTTTGTAGAAGATCATGTAGATTTATGAAAAATGGATAAAAATTGACTATAAAGGGCAATAACTCCTAAAAGGGTCAACTGACCATTTTGGTCATGTTGACTTATTTGTAAATCTTACTTTGCTGAACATTATTGCTGTTTACAGTTTATCTCCATCTATAATAATATTCAAGATAATAACCAAAAACAGTAAAATTTCCTTAAAATTACCAATTTAGGGGCAGCAACCCAACAATGGGTTGTCTGATTCATCTGAAAATTTCAGGGCAGATAGATCTTGACTTGATTAACAATTTTACCCCATGTCAGATTTGCTCTAAATGCTTTGGTTTTTGAGTTATATGCCAAAAACTGCATTTTACCCCTATGTTCTATTTTTAGCCATGGCGGCCATCTTGGTTGGTTGACCGGGTCAAAAAACACAAATTTTAAAATAGATACATCAATGATGATTGTGGCCAAGTTTGGTTAAATTTGGCCCAGTAGTTTCAGAGGCGAAGATTTTTGTAAAAGTTAACGACAGACGACGGACGACAGACGACGGACGCCAAGTGATGAGAAAAGCTCACTTGGCCCTTCGGACCCGGTGAGCTAAAAATATATTGGACAATGCGGGATTTTCAAATTTATTTTATGTGCAAAATACAGACCTCACCAAATGGTTACCAAAAAGTATCAAACTTAGATTAATTGACCAGTTTAAACAAAGTTGGAATTCAGCTTTCCAGAGCACATCAAAATGCATTACTTATAGGCTCTTTAAGGAACATTTTGAATTTGAGAATTATTTCAACATCATAAATGACCGAGATATATATACACTTTGTAAATTCCGAACATCAAATCATTCACTGCCAATAGAAAAGGGGAGATGGTATAACATTGACAAAAGCGATAGAAAATGTTCAATATGTACGAAAAGTGATATCGGAGACGAATACCACTATATTTTTGTTTGCCCGGCTTTACAAGATGAAAGAAGAAGATTTATCCCAAATGAACTAATACCAAGACATAACACTATTGCATTCAACACACTGTTTAATTCAAAAAAACCAAAGACACTTAGAAATCTCTGCAATTTTATAAGATGTATTAATAGTAAGCTCACTCCTGCTTAACAACCATAATTTATATACCATACCTATACTTATAGGAAGTATTTCTTTATACAATTTTAACTATTACACTTGACTATCAAAATCTATATATATATTCTTTAATATGTTATCTCATCCAAAATTTTTGAATTTTATGCATTTTAAATGCATTAAATTAATTTGTTTTATATTGTAATGTTTTTGCCCTATCATAGATTTGAAATACTCATTTTTATATAGTTTTATAGTAATTGTGTTAAGCTCATTCAGTGCTAGTGAAATTTCATCAGAATTATTCTAGATTTGATATATTTAGTAGTAATTGCTATATTTATATTGATCTCTTTGTTCTCAAGGAAACATGATAAGTTAAACCACATGTTGACCTATTAACCTAAATTGCTGGTGCAACTGAGCCCTTATTATGGTGCCCGGTTGCCCTGTAACTGCTTAGTCAGCAATTATTTGCCCTAGTAAAGTTTATATAATGGTGCCCTAGAGCCCTACTAAAATGATTACTCAGCAATAATATGCCCTAGTAGGGCATATCTTTATGTTAGTTATGTAACTGGGCAGAGTATGGTATAAAAGGAAAGAGAGAGTTAGTGCGAGGAGAGAGAGAGAAATAGAGAGTCCGATTAGTGGTTGTTTGTTATATCTACTATGTTGTTGTATATACTTTACATGTGTTTTTAATACAGTATTGAAATTTATCAGCGACTTTGTGTCTTTATCTGCAATCTAGTTTATTGAGACTACACAAGGATCCCGTATTTTTCAAGGATATACTTATTGTATTCCTTGTTCTTGTAACCAGGATTTCCTTTAAGGAGGCGCTACCAGTTTTTATCCATTGGGAAATCCTGTTTCGAAGGTGCATCACTTGTATTCGTCGTCTTGTATGCTATATCACTGGCATCTCGTCGTTATACTTATCCTGGACATACCTTAATTGTACACTTGCATTTTTCGATTCGTTACAATATATATATTATTTTTCAACTTCTCTGTAACCTTTGTACTTGCATGGTTTTATGAGAATAAACTATCTATCTATCTTATTTGGAATCTGCCTAAAATCCAGATAAATTATGAGTTTTCTAAATCATGCAATGCATTTGAATTTTATTTATCTAGGGCATGCTATGCCTTAAAACTTTTCCAGATACACAGGTTTGTCTGTCATGTCTGTAAATCGAAAGAAAAAAAAACACGTTAAGGAGCTAATCACAGTCATAATAATGTACTTTCCTGTATAAGTTTAATGAGGTTTCTTTATTATATTTACATGTTTATAATTTAGATTTCCAATTTTCTATCATGACCAATTTTTACCATATTATCATTTTCTTTTCTCATTGGTGCATGTTAGTATATACATCATCAGAATTTGACACTTACTAAGTTCCTTTACTAGCCCAGAGTCTTTCAAATCATTTAGCCTATCATAAAATAATTTTAAAACTGTGACGAGGGCATCTCTACTTTCGTTCTTGACTAGTCTGGTAACTGGAAATGTAGATACCCAAAGGTAAATCATTACATATAAGCAGTGTTCCAGTTTCATGTTTTTTTTTATTATAGTTATCTCTCTTTGCTCATGTCTTAAACTTGAGCTTGGAATAAGAAAGTACCTGGAATAAGGACTAGAAAGTCCCTGGAATAAGGACTAGAAAGTCCCTGCTAGAAAGTCCCTGGAATAAGGACTAGAAAGTACCTGGAATAAGGACTAGAAAGTACCTGGAATAAGGACTAGAAAGTACCTGGAATATATAAGGACTAGAAAGTCCCTGGAATAAGGACTAGAAAGTACCTGGAATAAGGACTAGAAAGTCCCTGGAATAACGGATGCGACTTTAAAGTTTTTACCCAAATATACCCCTATATAACTATAAAAAAACAGTTTAAACATATAATCTTAAATAGTTCTCGTTTAACTTTTTTTTTTTTATTATCTCATTGTTTGTATTGTATTATGAAAAAATTATTGATGTTGTAATGTTTATGCCCTTTGGGGCCCATAATTGGAAATAAAAATATCTTATCTTATCTTATCTTATCTTATAATCATTGGATAATTATATTATAATGTGTGTTTTCATGTTATTTTTAACACCAAAAATACTTTATTTTATTATTAATTCGTATATTTTAACAAATTTGATTCGTTTAGGGATAGTCATATGTTATTTAAACTATATATATTCGAAGGTAGAGAAAAACGACGGATAGCAAAAGCATATTGCACAGAGCATATTGCACGGTTATTTTTAGAATATCTAAAACCCGATTAACTTTGTGACGTCATGTAATGAATTTCAGGATATCGTTAAACAGGTCGGGACCACTACCTTATATGGAAATGCATAAATTAGCATACTTATGTACTCGCACATGTAATTGTTTATTTACATGTGACGCATAATTTTTACCTAGTTGTTTGACCAATCCAATAAATGAGTAACAATGCATGATGGACTACTACGTGTTTACAATCAACCAAGAACACGTGTTATTTACTGAAATACAACACATTTTTTCGTGCAATGCGGGATTCACAATTTCGCTTAGTTTTTCATTTTGTGTATCCTCATTTATAGTTCGTGATATAAAGTATTACTTCCATGCTCAGATTAACGAAGAGTTGTTTCTATGTGAAGAAAAACGAGTTTGAATTACCCGATATAAAGCCATTAACATGTTTGATGATGGCACAGAGATTTCATGTATTTGTCCACCAAAAGCAACAAAATAACAGCGAAAAAACACAGTTACCCTTGAGACAAACTTACTGACCAGTGTAAAGTAAGCCGTCGATAACAGCCGGTGCTGATATTCAAGAGTACAGCAATGCTCGTACAGATCATTGATCGAAGGCAAATGTGGGATCCTTGAATTTTGTGTTCGTAAAAAAGGCGAAGAAATATTTACATACATGGCAGTGTTAACAAAATCTATAAGTATTTTTGTTGGTCACATTTCAGTATATGGGACTTCCCTTTGTTTTGAAGGTAGTGAAGTCAGCAGCTATAGTTTCAGTTTGTTCGTTTTTTTAACGGGCTCGGACATTTGCCAAACTGAATAAAATCATTAATTTACAGCTGATTTCTTAAACCTGCAAAGTAAAACTTTGGTTCGCTTGCTTGCTTTGTTTGTATAGTTGTTTATACAATCTTTGAAAATAAGATTGCCATCTTTAAACAATATATATATATATATAGGCATAGTTTAACTTGTAAATTTTATATTTTGTACAATATACAAACAAAGCAAGCAAGCTAACCAAAGTTTTTCTCCACATGCATTAGGAAATAAGCTGTAATGATTTTATCCATATGTATGTGCGACAAGGTGGAAAATTTGACATGTTTTGTGAAAATTGCAGCGTTGGATCTATAATAAAAAAGAATATTCACAAACCACTTTCCAAACTTATAAAAAAAGAAGGTGTTGTATGATTGCCAATGAGACAGCTGTCCACAAGAGACCGAAATGACACAGAAATTAACATTTATAGATCACCATACGGCCTTCAACAATGAGCAAAGCTCATACCTCATAGTCATCTATAAAAGGCCCCGATATGACAATGTAAAACAATTCAATCGAGAAAACTAACGGCATTAATTATATAAAAAAATGAACGAAAAACAAATATATAACACATAAACAAACGACAACCACTGAAATACAGACTCCTACACAAATTTTATTTTTTGATGGGATAGATTTCTTGTCCTTTTATAAATGTAATTGGGCCGGTTTTTTGTTTTTGTTTTTTTGTTGTTTTACACAAGTAATTTTTGGGTCATTATTAGCTTTCTTTTCAGCATTGGACCTATGCCTGCTTACTTTACTAAATTATATCTTTGTTGGAAAGATGTCTCATTTGGCACTCATGTCTCATCTTCTTATTTCTATATACAAAGCACGTTTTAGAGAAAAAATAAGTAATATGGCACCCACTATGATCCAGAGACTTTTAATAATGGAGATATTTTACATATGTCAACAGGACAGCAGCCGAACGATAAAAAAAACCTCTGAGGTATATTTTGTGATAAAATTAGCAACAAACGGATATAATCGATGGAAGCTGAAACTATAAAAACGTATTGAGCTACATATCGTACCCGCTCAGTGGCGGATCCAGAGGAGCGGGGGTTTAAAATTTCGGGTGATAGACCCCCTTTTTGGACGATCAGTGCATTTGGATGGTGACATGTAGTTGGAAACCCCAACCCTTTTGTCCAGGGTAAGGACCCCTTTTCAAAATGGCTAGAGCCGCCCCTGTCGCTTTCCTAACATTTATTTTTCAGCATACTGAATATTATGATGTTCTTACTATTAGTTCAGGCCCTAATAAAAAAAAATACACGTTCAGTACAGAAAGAAGTGTTTCAATGAAAGTTTCGTGTTTTTTTAGGCAGAAATGATTTTGCAATGCCATTATACAGGTTTAAAAGAGCTCAATTGATTTTCTTACTGGACAGTGGTCACTTCATTTGATATTTCACTGTGGCATGTCGTGAAATTAATGCAGGTTCAATACATAACAATAGAGTTCTCGACCTCTAGATTTCTGACGTAAGAATATATTTGCATAGTAATTTCCAAATCACAAGGCTAATATGGCCTTGAAAAACTGACCAATCGACTCAATGAACTACAATGCATTGTGGGCTACTACGAGTAAACTACTACTTAAAACACGTGGAATTAGTGGAAAAACAGTCAACTTATATATTGTCTGGGACTCTCATTATCAATGTTTTTATTCTGCAAATATATTAAATGTAAAATATATAATAACGTTATCTTCAATTTACATGCTCCGATTAAAAAAATATTGTTTACTGGCTTCACGATTCGACTTTCTTTTTCGCCTTGCAAAAGTAGTTGAACCGGTTTTGTGCATTGTTATGAATTGAACCTGCATTAATTTCACGACATGAAACAGTGAAATATCCAATGAAGTGACAACTGTCCAGTAAGAAAATCATTTGAGCTCTTTTAACGTGCCTTTAAACCGATATAATGTCATTCCAACATCATTTCTGCCTAGAAAACACGAAATTTTTTATTGAAACACTTCTTTCTGATCTGAATGTGCAAGGTGGGTTTTTTTTCAGGACCGGAACTTAAAGTAATAACATCATTATATTCAGTTTGCTAAAAAGAAGTGTTATGAAAGCGGCAGGGGTGGATCCAGCCATTTAAAAAAAAGGGGGTTTTAATCCTGGACTAAAGAGGACTAAAGAGGAGGGGGTTCCAACTACATGTTCCCATCCAAATGCACTGATCGTCCAAAAAAAAAAGGGAGTCCATCCCCCGGAACCCCCGCCCCCTAGATCCGCCACTGAGCGGGTACGGTATATGAGACAATATCTGAAAAAGTCGATTTTCCATGTCCCCAACTTCACCAGCAATTATTTTTTTATTCAACCATCTTTTTTGAAAATTTCAAGTTTCAGTATAAACTAAATTATATAATGCACCAACCCCTGACAATTAAACACTCATTCTTATATTTCTTCCAATAAAATATTGTAATTTAAATGTTCAACCCCCCCTAAAATCATGTTGTCCCCTGTGTTTTTTGGAAAACTAAATCATTCAAATAATATCCAAATTAATTAAACAGGCGTCCGATTCTCACATTTATGATAAATTATATAATAAACTTGCCTTTTATTTGTCTTTTTATATCATAACTATAGCATGTAATAAAATTTTGCAAATTTTAAGACAAACAAAATTTGTCCCCAGAGGTGATTTCCCTCCTGTTACTTCTGAGTTTTTTTACCTGTGGAAACGTTTACAAGACCAATAGTTATTTTCCCATTATGTATTGTGAAGAGCATATTTCCTGAATGCATTAGTACAAAAAAATAGTTGAAAAGGCGGCCAGGTTTGAACATTCAAGCCCATCCAAGGTAAGAATTTATAGAAAAATACTTATTGGTGTTCCATCCTGTTATAGCCTTTTCTTCCACTTTCTGAGAATATTTTTAAGTGTGCACCACAATATAAAGTATGTTTTTATATCATCTTTTTAAAAGTTATAGGACACAGGAAATACACTTACATTTAATGTGATAAAAAGGACAAAAACTATCGCGTAATTCCTTTCTGTTACGTTCTGTCATGTTAGTTTAAACATATTTGTTTATAGTGGATTGGGAAACAAGTTTTGCAACTTATATTAATCCCTTTCCACTTTGCGGGTGCGAGTGCTGCCTTGTAGCGGCATTAGCCTACTCTTTTTCGAAATCTACAAGGGTGTCTTTAACGTGCAAGAGATATGGCTCTCTCTTAACACGGGTCAGCCATTTATCGTCCCCTTCCGACGGACTATCATCGTTTCCTCAAGACCATACTCGCAAATGGTGTCAAGGGAGAGCCGAAAATTGAGTTCCTGAAATTTTCATCCCGAACGGGAATCGAACCAGGAACCTTTGTGATAGTAGTCCGATGCACTAACAACTACACCACGGCTCTCTTACTTCTCTCTATCTGTCATGTTACATGATAAAAAGTAACAGCATAACCATCATTAGTAACAGGAAGGATATTCAAGACATTTTCACTGAAGAATCGAAGAGTTAATCTACTATATGTCAACCATTTCATTTAATATAAGTTATCACCACCATATCAAATAAATTTCAAAATAAAATACAGTATATTGAATAACAAAATAGGTTTTTTGCTTTTGATAACAGCAGAGAACATTGTGTAATTTAAGTATAGTAGATAGTAACAGAAAGGAATTTATTTTAGAATTTTTCATTACCTAGGCAGATTTTTCATCTTGCAAATACAGTTTCAAAGACTAAACACAGGAGGTTGAAATCCTATCAATGAGGGTCTATAAATATGTCAACTCGACTATCACAGTAGAGCTTCTCTACGAGGGAGGTTGAAATCCTATCAATGAGGGTCTATAAATATGTCAACTCGACTATCACAGTAGAGCTTCTCTCGTAGAGAAGCTCTACTGTGATAGTCGAGTTGACATATTTATCTCTCGTAGAGAAGCTCTACTGTGATAGTCGAGTTGACATATTTATAGACCCTCATTGATAGGATTTCAACCTCCTGTGGACTAATGACATTGTTTGCTGTTATCTTCCAATATAGTGTGACCAATCTAAAATGATGTATTTTTCTTAAACTTTAAAATAAAGCAGAACAATCCTTTCTGTTACCAACTCTGTCCTGTTACCGTTGTCCTGTTACTCAAGATTCTTTCATGTTACCGACATACCGAACTATATTTAGACAATATACGTATAGTGTCTTGAAATATGAAATTTATTTGTATGAGGCTTAGAAACGGGAAAATGCGAGGTTCTACCGAGCATTTTCCCGTTTCGTGCCGAATACAAATAAATTTCAAATTTCAAGACACTATACGTATATTGTTTTTATACTGAAATCGAAAAAAAAAATGAAAAATGAAAAAAACATGTAACAAAAATTGTTAAAAAAAAGTGTTTGGAATTTCCCTCTTGAGGTTCCATTTTGGGGTATTTCCCTATGAGCGTAAGTCCAGGTGGTAAGACATTGGCGTATTAAGGAATTAGAAAGGGAAAATGAACTTAATTAATAACATTTGATAAACATGATATATGAATAACCAATTTGAAGACATAAAAGTTTAAATTGAAAAAAGTTTGACCATTGTTACTTTACGTTGTCATGGTCGTGACGTGATGTTGTTGATGAAATCTAATAAGGAGGCGGGGCTTATAGGTCAGTTGGGGTCATTGACGTATAAAGCTAACGTTTATACGTATAGCTTTATCTGTACAGTAAACTAGCTGATTGCAGTATAATGAAGTATATTTCTAAACCTTTTGTATTGCAAATACTAAAATCAATAATTTGCATTTGATAAACTATTGCAGGATATACTAGTAAACCACAAATAATGTCTTAAACTTATTCCTTATTCCCATTAGAAACTTTTTAAAATTGATTCCCTTTGGTAACAGGAAAGAACTGGATTGTTTTGTACCATTTTTAAAATTGCCATTGTTTCCTTATTAAACAATTGTTTGAATTACAGACAACAGTTCCTAGATCCCAAATGTGTGTTCTTCGATTTGTGCTATTGAAATACCGGGTTTAAAGAATTTTTTTTTTTTTTTTTTCTTATTGCCAAAAAATCGACTTTTTCAGATATTGTCTCATATAGCTCAATACATTTTTTTATAGTTTCATCCATCGATAATATCTGTTTGTTGCTAATTTTATCACAAAATATACCTCAGAGGTTTTTCATCGTTCGGCTGCTGTCCTGTTGACATATGTAACATATCTCCAATATTAAAAATCTCTGGATCATAGTGGGTGCCATATTACCTAATTTTTTTTCTTTCTAAAATGTACTTTTTATATATAAATAAAAAGATGAGGTATGAGTGCCAAATAAGACATCTTTCCAACAAAGACATGAATTGTTTTACATTGTCATATCGGGGCCTTTTGTAACTGACTATGCGGTATGGGCTTTGCTCATTGTTGAAGGCCGTACGGTGATCTATAAATGTTAATTTCTGTGTCATTTTGGTCTCTTGTGGACAGCTGTGACCTATAATGGTTTACTTTTTTTTAATTGTTATTTGGATGGAGAATTGTCTCATTGACATTGGCACTCGCACCACATATCTATTGTCTTATGGGTAATTGAGTTTTTTCGTTGTTGTTTCGTTGCTGTGACCCTTTTTTCTTCGCATAGAAACAACTCTTCGTTAATCTGAGACGAGTGCCTGTGCCTGGGCTTCATAAAAATGAAGCTTTCGCTGGCCATGTGTTACCTTTCCACGTCAGTTTTAATCTAGCGGCGTACTACAGTACATGATATATAAGGCATGGAGATGTTATTTTTACAGATCAGCTAAATTATCTATAGTAAAGGATCCTACAAATTAATGTAATATACAATCACAGAAAATAATTATATTTATAAGTACGTCTGAGCCAGTGACAACTCTAAAACAGATTTACCCATCGGATATCGTTACATGGTAGAGAGACCCTAAAACAATATAAGGAGACTTTTACTAAATTTATGAGGAAATATATATTTACAGTTTTCAAGACAAGCTAATTTATTACATCCGTGCATATTCACGGGTGTCATTCGGTTTAACGAGAGAAATGATCGTGAAAGAATATCTAACGGCGGTCAAGTATTGAGAGACGATCGTGAAAGCTCTGGTAACGGATCGTGAAGGACATTTAATGTAAATTCAAGTTCAGAATCTTTGAAAAAATGGCTTAATTTTCAAAACGCGCAACACATCCAAACAAAAAATTATGTCTGTCAAAATGGTTTAACTTCCCCAACATAACTGTGAAATAAGATAAAGAAAATATGCAGTACTTTATGAAAAAACACAAAAGGCGCAATGCATGTCTATGAAATTAATTACAAATAACACGCTATATACACGTACCTATAATGGTCATAATTCAGTTTTTCATGATGTATTTGAATTTCAATCTTTGGTGTATCTGATTGTACAGTAAAATTAAAGTATGTTCTTCCCTTAAAAGCACTAATTTGTATATGAAAACCTTGAATTTGTTGAATTTCCATCAAACTTGATCGTGAAAGATCAGGCAACGCATTATTTTGATCGTGAAAGATCATGCGTGACCAGACTTAATACTAGTAATCAGAAATCAGTATTTCTTTTACCATTTGATAAACCTGCAACTGGTTAAAGCCTGTAACTATTTTGATAAAGATGATCATTAAAACTATTATTTTTTTTTCTATTCAACACTTTATCTCGAAAGTTAAAAAAGACAATTAAGGCAGACTGACACTTTTTGGACAATAATAAGGATATACAACGTTTAAACCAAAATGATATCCATCAAACAAAAAAATTGAAGCAAAACAGCATGCATCTTTCATGAGTAATTTGAAATGGAAAGATAACCATCATTTTGAGCAACAGTACTTTGAAGTTTCTTTAGTTCTTTATATACAACGCAGATGAGGATTGATTTAACCATATACTATAGACTAAAGATTACCTGAGCGCAAATGCTGTAATGTCTCGTCTGCTTTACTTATGATGGTATATTTGAACGTCTATAATATCAATGATTTTACTAGAAATATCAAATGAGCTTAAGATTGTCAATGGTATATAAAACGAGTTCAAGGTCAGAATACCATGCCATACAAATCTCTAAATATATCCCATACACCAAAAAATGTGTTCGGATTCTTACAGTGCCTTAGAAACTGACAAATGTAAAAGTTATGATTGACCAATTAATTCGGAATGTAAGGTCAAAAGTATATGAACCCTGACCGACAGCCAGACATAGACATCTTACTATCATTCAATATATCAAATACAATTGACGTCATCATGGTCATATATGAAACATGCAGACAGACATGCACACCATACACGAAATACCTAGTGGCGCTATAGCATACAGGTATATATTCAAAAGGCTAAACAACATAAAACGAACATCGACGATGGATGCTTGATAGTGAGTTCTATGTTATTTGAAACCTTGCAGAAGTCGGAAATGTACACCTTACAATCATAACAACAGACTCGATTAAATGTCTTTCAGGATCCGTTACCAGAACATTTACGACCGTCTCCCAATACTTGACCGCCGTTAGATATCCTTTCACGATCATTTATCTCGTAAAACCGAATGACACCCGTGATATTACATGTTAACCCGTACACGAAGACGACACACGTGGTTCTTTCGCCAATGTGGTCAGGACAAATTTTGCTATATGCAGGTAAAAGTTTTTAGCTATGTTTTAACTGACCATTATAAATGGAAATATATCTTAAATTACTTGACATTTAGTTGGTGAACAAGTCCAATACGCCATGTGGCTTCAGGAAAATCAGATTGGACCTGCATAGGCGGATCCAAAGGGGGTGTAGAGGGGGGCGGCGCCCCCCCCCCCTTTTTGTGAAAAAAATTTGGTTGATTATATAGGGAATCACTGAAGCATGACTTCAGAGGGCCCCCTTAGGTCAGACAGCGGCCCCCTCCTTATGAAAAGTTCTGGATCCGCCACTGGGTCACCTAAGGCAAAGACCAAATTGAATTATCGATCTGAGGCGGGCGGCAACAAGTTTAAAAAATTTCTTTTCTTTATTCATTGTTTTTTTTTATTTTGTCAAACATCATCTTCATACTCGACTATGTTGAACAGCAAGATCATACATCTTTGGACAAGGACAGTCCGCCTGTCAAGAAAATCTCAAAATCTCAATATGAAAATTTATCAGATGATATTTCCGATTCTGAAAACACGCACAACTCGGACAATATTTTATTTGTTGAAAATAACAGCTCTGTCCTCCCCAAAGCGCCTTAAGAAATTAAGAAATTACCGACTAGGTTCAAAGATCAGTTGATTGTTGATATCAACATAAACTCATGGTAATAATGTCAAAACATTTAATTATATACTCGTTAGATTGATCTCATGAGTACATGCGTAATACAGCTATATATATATTAAAAAGTTACTTTTTGTCTGTAAGACTTTTCTCATCACTATTTAATAAAGTAGCTATGTGCACCGTAATTTTTTTTTTATATTTGGAATATCGACTCATAAATAAGGAATTCATCAGGATCTATGTGATTTTCTTTCATAATAATGTTAGTGTACAGATTGAGTGTTTAGTCTAATACTGTATATCTGGTTCACACTAGGACATTTTTATCGATTTAAACTAGACCGGTGTACTTTAGATCGGTTTAAGGGCTAATGTGAACGCATTGAATCGATCTTCAAATCGGTCTTAACTAAAACACCAAAAGAGATAGTTTAGTTTGAATCGATCTAAAGTAAACCGATCTTACTTCAGATGTGAACGCAGAGATCGGTTTAAACTAGTACGATTGAATCGAAAATAACATATGCGCATGTATAGCGGCAAAACTATCTCAGAGGTTGATGTTTTTTCATTGCAGGAACCGCAGTATTTCCGGTGTCGTGTTGTAAATTCGTTTCTACAGTTATTTTTTCAAAATTAAAAAAAACTGCAATAACACCAGTATCAAAATTTTTACTTGTGATTCAAGAGAAACAATAACGTTATCCATTTTTTTTCCAAGTGTGTGTATCAGTGTATCAACACATGCATAAATTTGATAAATCAGTTCTATTTATACACAGTGTTTACAGTTGTACGGGCAAAAAGGTTAGATCGATTGCGTTTTTAATTGTAGTGTGAACACAGTGGTTCAGATTAGACCGATAGCGATCCATACCCGTAGCCAGGGGGGGGGGGGGGGGGGGGGGGGGGTTCGGACGACCCCCCTTTGAAAACTAATAAGCACTGTCAAAGTCGATCTTCTGACATGTATGGACATAAACTGTGTGTTGCTCTAATATATTTTATATAATTATTCATTGATGCTTTTTTTTTATATCATTCCGGCTTCACTTACATTTTGATTACTCAAATATGATACTAGTAATTGAAATATCGTTTTTTCTTGTATTGATTTTAATGGATGTCAACCCCCCCCCCCCCCCCCCCCCACCTGATTATTATTATGTTTCCTTTAAAAATACATGGATACAAATAAATCCTCGGCTTTTACTAACCCGCCGATTATTACAGATTCTATATACTAGTATTTATATAACCGGTTTTATATACCATAATTTAACACCAAAGTCAATGACCATATAAACTATCCGCACTCATCCCGTGAATCACTTGGATCACCAATGTTGTTCGAACTATCAGACTTATCATTAGGAATTTTGAGAACCACACCCTCCAGCACAAAATTATAATCTTGATTTTCGTTTGAATACCTCATTTTTTCTTTATGTATACTTGTGATCGACTACGCCTATCACAATTAATGAGACAATTCACACCCAAGTATTAATCATTTGTTTAATGAGTACCTTAAAAGGACCACACTAGTAGGATGTGAATTTGGACGAATGGTCAGCTTATCCTCGAATTGGAAAGAATACATATATACCAAGTCGCCTTTCCTTAACTTGCTCCAGTTTAACTGTTCGTCATATGATTACGTAACATTTCCTTCTCTTCATGTTTTCTTACAATGTGGTGACTTTCTTCCTTTCATCCTGACAGTTGCCACGCTCATTTCTTATGTGAACTTTTCTTTAAATAATCAGGTACGTAAATAAGGTCCACTTGTGTGGCAACTTCGCGACCAACATCATGTGATTAGGCGTATATCTCGTGGTCTCGTGTTGAGCTGATGTATTTGCCACTATAACGTATGGCTATAAACCTTACCAATTGGAAACGTGTTCATCAACATAAGCAGTCAATTATTTTTTCAATGTGCCATTACATCTCTCTACCATTCCGTCATACTTCGAATGATAAGACATAGTCTGAGTCTTGTCCATCAGTAGTAACTGACACATTTCCTAGGATATTCGTAGTCAAATTTCGCTCCTTGGTCAGAGTGAACTACAGTATGTACACCAAAACGCGTTATAACCTTAGTTACTAATATATTGGCTAAATAATCTAAAAAAGAAGATGTGGTATGATTGCGAATGAGACAACTCTCCACAAGAGACGAACATGACAGTTATTAACAACTATATGTAACCGTACGGCCTTCAAGAATGAGCAAAGGCATACCACATAGTCAGCTATAAAAGGTTCCGAAATGACAATGTATTTAACAATTCTAACGAGAAAACATCAGTCTATTTGCTGTAATAAACGCGTATGACTAGGATATACTTTGACCTCTACCGGTTTCGTTTAGTTCTCCAAATATATACATTGCAATCCTGTCCATTGGGTGACCCGATTTCTGCAGTTGCATTGGAGCCCTTTGTCATGTAATCTAAGCACAGACTTCAGAACCGGCAATTGCGGCTACTACGTATTTGACGTCTTCCTGTGAGGAGAATTGTCACTCCTCTCTGGTTGCTGTTTTTGTGCAATTTGAAAATCACTACATCCTTAACCTTCTGTTCATCAAACTGCGACCATAATTTTACTCTCTTAATATTTTTTCACGTTAAACTTGTGTTCATCTTATACCCTATGTATTACAATTAGTAAACTTTTGTCATTGTCTTAAGATGTTTGAGTGATATTTCTATGTCGTTACAAATTCATATTCATGATGACACTATGTACAAGTTAGTGTGCCTTCCGATCTGAGCTATATCGACACTTCCTTCAATGTATCCTATGTAACGCATCTGCTGCATGATGAATAGTCGACAATACAGAAAATGACGAGAGATTGTTTGACAAAGTGAACCGCCGATTAAAATCCTTTAGGTGACACAATATTTCCGTTCTGTTTTTGATAGAGTTCTGCTTCCAAAAGCAAAGACACTCTCTTTATCATCAATTTCTTTTGATAGCACAGCTCCGATAACGTTATTATTCGCGTCAGCGTCTAAGATAAGTCTGGATGAGCGACAGTTCGGCTTTTGTTAGATTTCCTTTCAAGGCTTTGAAAGATTCCTGGTATTCTTTTGTCAATAAGTACTTCTGTCATTTTTCGGTTAGTTGATGGAGACATTTGGCGATTAAAAAAAAAATTCTATGTACCACCGCTTATAGCCACAAAGACCCAAGTAATTCGATCGCATCAACTGGAATGAGCGAATCTTGAGGCTTATTATCGTTTCTGGCTCCGTGGCTACCACTTTCATGGTGACGATATGCAGACGAATTTTAGCTATCTCTGCACATATTTTGCAAGTTTTGGGCTTAACCTGTAGGCCACCACCCTTCAGGTGATTAAAAACTGATCGAAGATTCTTCAACATCTCCTCAATTGATTCCAGCTGCAACTACTTGTATGTCACCAGATAAACTATAAACATATACTCCACTTTAGTCTCGCCATTTCCCTTTCAATTACTCTTTCTTTTTGTTGGTGCTCTGGCCAGACTGCATTGCTTCTGTTGAAATTGAAACAGTCTGCGTTGAATGGCAAATGCAGTTTGTGGGCGATCTGTCTTTTCCATTTCCACCTACCAGTGTCCCGCACACAGATCTTAAGTAGAGAACCATTTATTTCTAGACAATCGCAGCAATGAGTCATTTGTGCAGGGTAATGGGTATGCGTCTTTTACGGTTAAATCGTTTAACTTGCGATTATTAACACAAAAGCGCGTACTACCATTATTTTTTTTACCAGTTCTATCCCAGACGAACATGAACCGACAGCTGGCTGAATTACTTTGCTTTCAAGCATGTCATCGATATGTATATCGACTGCCTTTTGCATATTCGCAGAAAACTTTATTCAGGTATGCTGATTTCAGAATCTATTTAATTCATTATAAAGTGTATATAATTACCTTTTTATTTGTTCTAGACGTCTTGACTATATACTAAGCGACCCTTTTTTTTCTACTGGAAGTGTTTAAATACCTTCACTGGCTTTGCAGCCCTCGCAGGTTTGACTCGTGCCCGGAGGTGGTCGTTGAGCAATTAAATATTTTCTGCAGTTAGTGAAAAACAGGTGGAAGGCGCTATTTTAGTAGGCGGGCCTCTTTTTCGGATTTGGTGTTGTGTTTTTAATTTGCTGTTTTTCTTCAGTCTTGGCTCCACAACGGCAGCTGTCAGGGCCAGGTTGATCAGTTTGGCAGCCCGCTAACCGCAATGACGGGGTCGATGAGTCTCGGACATAGTAATAACGATGACAGGAAGCAAAGACGTAAGACAGTGAAATGAAGGTCCATTATAAAGGCAACAGTAGTATACCGCTGTTCAAAACTCATAAATCCATGGACAAAAAACAAAATAGGGGTAACAAACTAAAACCGAGGGAAACGCATTAAATATAAGAGGAGAACAACGACACAACACCGAAACGCAACACACACAGAAACGGACCAAGCAACAGACAAAACACCACGAGAATAACAAATATAACATCAAAATCAAATACATGAATTTGGGATAGACAAGTACCGTGCCACGTTTTATCTCAATATCTCAAAAATAAGAGAAAACACGAACGACTCAACGTTAAAATGCAACACACACAGAAACGAACAATGTTATAACAATGACCATCTTCCTGACTTGGTACAGGACACTTTTAAAGGGGAATAAAAGTGGTGGGTTGAACCTGGTTTTATGGCATGCCAAACCTCGCACTTTAATGGCAAAGTTAAATACAACACTGAAATGACAACACAACATTACAGGACTACAATACAAATAAAAAGAAGAACATATTAGACAAAGAAAAGCATGATTAATAGATAACAAAAAGCATCAGGTTTAAAATTCAATACGCCAAAACGCGTCTTGTCCACACAAGACTCACCAGTGACGCCCGGATATAAAAGATCGAAAGTTAAAAAAAAAAAAAAAAAAAAAAAGTTGTACAGCACTGTAGATCAAAAGTTGAAAAGGTTTTGCCAAATACGGCATTGTTTGTATGCCCGGGATAAGAACATTCTTATTATATAGAACAATTCATGCTATTGCAAACAGTAAATATTATCAAACGAATATGAAAGAGATATACATAATGAAACTGAAGTATTAACTAATTACAGAAAACTAAACCCGAATACATAACGCCCAGATATAAAAGATCGAAAGTGAAAAAAATACAAAGTTGTACAGCACTGAAGATCAAAAAGTGAAAAGGTTTTGCCAAATACGGCATTATTTTTATGCCCGGGATAAGAACACTATTATATAGAACGATTCATGCTATTGCAAACAGTAAATTTTAACAAATGAATGTGAAAGATATAATACCCAGGATACAGGCCCTCGGACGTCAGTCGTCATAACACTACTCCATCCGTATTGGAATTTTGGAGTGTATTCTGACGCGGGAATATACATAGATGAGATGTAGACTGTACACCGTGGAATTCGTTTCTGTAATCGAAAGTAGTAAGTTGTTGATCCATCTATCAGTCAATCCCCATCGTAGATGGCGGTCAAAGGATAGCTGACACAGCACGTCCTTGCAGTAGTAATGACCGAGACGTGACTGTGATGATGAATGTTTTTTTTTTTTTTTTTTTAATATGGAAGTGTTTAACAACTTTGACTGGCTTTTCAGCCCTCGCACGGTCAGCTCGGCGCCGGCAGGCGTTTTGTGAGCTTTATGCCGTGGGTCAAGAACAGGAATAGAGGACGCCATATGTAGGCCGCCATCTTGGTTTTGGTAAGTTGATTTTCTTTTTTTCTTTTTTGTTGTTATTTCTTTACAACGGCTGCTTTCAGGGCCAGTTTGATCAGCTTGGCAGCCCGCTAACCTCGATGAAGGAGTACTGATAGATGAGTCTCGGACATAGTATTAAAACTGTCAGGAAGCGTTATCAGGACCAAAGCTGCGAGGCAGTGAAATGAAGGTCAATCACCCAGCACCTAGGATACAGCCCTCGGACGTTAATGGGCATAACACTCCCCCATGATACAATGGGATTTGGAGTGCATGTGAACGCGGGTACGCCTACTACTACGTCTACTGTACGGCTTGAATTAGTTTCTGTCATCTAAAGTAGTAAGTCGACCCTAAGTCGTTGATCACCTAACTATTTTTTTTTTATATATATATGGAAGTGTTTAACGACCTTGACTGGCCTTTCAGCCCTCGCACGGTCGGTCATATTTTTTTTTTTTTTTTTTTTTTCTGACAGCGCATCACGTTTTATACTAAGTAATGGTCTATACCATTTACTTTGGACGATACCAAATATATTATTCCTAAGTGTGTTTGTGTAATAACTAAACCCCGCATTACTACATTCGGAAATTTTGCAGATTTTGGTTATTTACTTGAATACTTATAATACAAAGAGATAAACTGTAAAAAGAAAAAAAATGTTTAACAAAGTTATATCTACTAAAAATTCAACATGACCAAAATGATCAATTGTCTCCATAAAGATTTATTGCCCTTTGAAGTAGATTTTTACAACTTTACGTAAATTATTGAAACTCTTCTCCTCTGAAACTACTGTGTCAAATTGATCAAACTTGGCCTAAATTATTCTAAGGGTATCTTTCGGGGTAAAAAATATATCCGATGTCCTTTCAAATCAACTAAGTTGGCCGTTATGGCTAAAAATAGAAATAAACGTGCAGAATGAATGAGGTCTACCAGTTGTTCACATACGATTTTGGAGATAATTATCATTATCTAAAGATACCACATGGACTGAAAATTTCATCTACTTTGTCATACTAGTAGCCCTCTCCATGGTTTCATGGAGAATTTTTGAAGGTTCATGACCGGTATTTATTAAAGAAATACTATTTTGAGTATAAATAGGATAATTTTATTAACTTCCTGGTTAAAATTGAAAAATAAAATTTGGACCATTTACTCAAACAACCATCCACCCTTTATACTTCAGAATCACTTAAAATTTTACAGAATTTGAAAGAATACCCGTTGGGTATACTACAACTTCAAGCATCTTTAAACAATTTTCATCTCAGTACAATATCACATTTAAAAGATAATTTATTAAGGGACTTCATTCATTTATTACTAGACTGGTTTCCTGAAACTTGGGTCCTATTATTCTTTTTAAAAACCTTCGCGTCATACTAATCCACCCACTTCCGTTAAACGTATTCATACAGCCGCATAATGATAAATTGGGTATTTTCTGTCTTTAAATGTAAAGAAACTGAGGATACCATGTATACAAGTTAAATTAACAAGGTAAATAAGATGCAATATTTACATTACATGTTATTTCATCATCATACTTTGTTTCAATACGCTCACATCTATTTCGCGCGTCATTCTTCTTTTCAAAATGAAATGCAACAATCATTATGACACAAGCTTCCACAATAAATAAGGTGCATACCCGTAGCCAGGGGGGGGGGGTTGGTTCGGACGTAAAACCTTAAAACCAAAAAGCACTGTTAAAGTCAACGTTCTGTTCAAATTATGACTGTTAAAGTCGAGTTCATGAGTCCAAATTACCCCCTTGGAAATTCCTGGTTTCGGGTTCGAGGTGCACAGTTAAATTGATATAAAACTTTAAATCAACCCTTTACCCCCAATAAATAAGCATTCAAATTTTTTTTAAAGGGAAAATATTTAATAACAAAATACAAAAAGAAAGCGATATATCATATAATATCTACGTGAGTACCGTACTTTCGATTTCAGATGAGATTTTTGGGTGTATATTACAGATCCTGTGTAACATCACTTATTCGAGCCCATTCAGAAATGACATACCAGAAAGTAGTACATATTTAACACAAAATAGTTCCTAACCATTGGTGCAACTTTCCAAATATGTAGAATATTTAGGTAATGAAAGCTGATTGTAGAACACTTTTGACTTTTTATTTTGAATAATGAATATTAAAAAATGGTATAGAATTTTAAAAAAGAGTGTCCATTTATGATGTTGAATTTTTTTTCAGTACAAGGCACCATAAAGTGGTGCTTTGGCATACAATGATTGTCATTTTATTTGAACTTTAAACAAAATAGCTGAGCCGGCTTGAAACTGAGAAATTTAACATTACATAGAAAACAAATGGATCATTCATTAGTGGTGTATTTCCTGCAGTCTTAAAGGACAGATTATTTTTTCTGTTCTGTTGAAGCATGGTTATTCATTTTTCACTAAAACAACGGACTGATAATTATTATTAATTTCATTATTATATTTATATTATTTAAAAATACACAATTTTTAATTATTTTTATTACTCTTTAATAAATAATATAAATACATGTAAAGTCATTATGTTTCAATTAATCAGAATTGATCATCATACTCTGGACGTGAATTTTCTAAATTCAAAACTACATTTATTGCAAACAATATAAGTTAAATGTGACAAAGTATTAATGTAGGGACGTAGAAAAATATTCTTGTCTCATAGCAAAATATATGGATCCAGTGCAAGACTTTTAGATTTTAGGGACAACAACTGTTATCGTAGTGTAACTAAGTACGTGTCTTTTCAAATAATTTGATAATGGAATATTTTTTTCTCACTTTATTTTAACCCATGTCAGCTCTTTAGATTCATGAAAACAAACAAAAAAGAGTCAGTTTGTTTTATTTAATTTAAAGTGTAATTTTCCATGAAGAATACGACCAATTTTTCTATGTCCGATAGCATGGTATCTTCTCAAAACAAATTCTCCAAACATATCTGGTTATCGGTGGACACATGACATTTCCAAATCTCTTGTTATTGTAAGTCTTTAATAACATACAGATGTTACGGGAATAAACAGTCTTATACCAAATTTTCAATGACAATCACATCTTGGCTACGCTCAAATCCTTAAGAATTAGTCATTATGTTGGTGGTAAAATATTTTATAATCTGAGCCTCCCAAAGTCCCAATAATTGCTTACTTGTCTACACCGTCAATAGTCTTGGTGCTACTGACAGTACATCAGGACAATGTTAGACATAAATTGCAACACACTGTTAGCAAAAATCAATCAATCACATCAACACTAATGTGCCTTTCACAATTATCAAAGGGAAACTAACTGAAGCGTTAGTCATATATATTGATTGATTGGTTGATTGTTGGTGTTTGCTTAACGGTACCACAGCAAGAATTTTTTTTTCAATTTAAAGTAGTTTTTAATAATAGACAAACGGTTATTTGATATAATAAAACTCAATTTTGTTTTTTAAACAAATTATAAAAAAAAGTGCAACACTAAGAGAGATAGTCACAAAGAAGGACAATCAATGAACAAAAGACAAACACTTGTACAAATAAGAAAATTTAAGATAAACAATAGAAAATCTGCACTGCAAGCTAACAATAAATAAGAAACATGGATGAATAAAACAACGGGGTTACTTCAGAAGTAGAACTGAATTTTCTTCTTGCAAGACACTGACATTGAAAAGTGTAGTTTATACATTATTTAAAAAATCTTGAAATTTTCTTGAAAAAATTAAATGAAAGACGAATTTTGATAGAAACTGGTGCTATCTCATACTTTTAAATACCTTTTATAAAATGGCTTTTAAGACCTGACGAGTTTTTTTTTTTTTTTTTTTTTTTTTTATAGTTTTTGATTTATTTTCAATACATTGTAAATTAGGTGGTTTTTTTTACAAATTACCATAGAACAATCTATTTTATGTATACAGCAGATGACCGTGAAGGCATTCCGGTGTATTGTTGCAAGAGAGATTTCCATAATGCAACTTTCGTGTTTGACTGGTAACCGATCTATTATCTATAAATACGCAGACATCATCGAGTGCAAAATAACATTCCTTATCGCTTGGTATAACATAATTTCTTCAATGAATACTCATAAAATATCTTTTTTAGAGTTATCGGTCCTTTTCCTTTCTCAGAAACTCTGCAAGGGAGATTGAACGTTTTGCGGGAAAATATGGAGGCCTTCTCTAATCCTATTTATAAAAAAAAATCGATTTATTACAAAAGAGTTTCCACCATGCACTTGCACTGCCCTATTATTAATTTGGTAGATTAGAATGATATACAAATGAATGAAAATTATATATACATGTAACTATAATATACAAATATTAATATACATGTAACTGTAATATACAAATATTAATATACATGTAACTGTAATATACAAATATTAATATACATGTAACTGTAATATACAAATATTAATATACATGTAACTGTAATATACAAATATTAATATACATGTAACTGTAATATACAAATATTGATATACATGTAATATATAACAACAAACCAAAGTATATACAGTCCGCCAAAAGTTAAGCACCACTCATTTTTATTGCATCGATTTTTTTTCAAATTCAAAAAAATCATTATTCCTCGAAAAAAAGAAAACAACCATATAGCAATTTTGCTAATGTATACCATAAACAAACCACAAAGGGAATATTGGTCACTTATGAAGGTTTTATGCATGTAGGTTTTTGGTTCATAGAAATAGTGTAAATTACACAATTTAGAAACGGAATTTAAGTTTCACTGTGATTTTATTTTTTACACCAATTAATCACCCAATATCATTAAAATTTTCTATACATAATCTTTGGTATAATCGGCAAATTTAATGTC
Organism: Mytilus trossulus; assembly: GCF_036588685.1. Lineage (NCBI taxonomy): Eukaryota > Metazoa > Mollusca > Bivalvia > Mytilida > Mytilidae > Mytilus > Mytilus trossulus. Next base: position 100,163,264 of record NC_086374.1, read on the forward strand.
AATGTTTGAGTCAATAGCATGTGTAACAACCTCTCTTCCGGTACAGTTTCATATCACGACGTAAAATTCCCGGTACAAGCCTTCAAAACTTTAGTTGAGGAAATCTGTTGCATAAAGAACAAATGCCACTTTTAAATCGACAAAATATTGTGGAGGTGGATCTCTGCGATCGAAATTTCCGCTAATGGCGTCTCAGACATGTTTGACAGGGTTTATGTATGGAGACATGGAAGGCCAAAAAATAGTGTAAATGGCTTGTTGCTCTTTGGACTCGGTTAAAATCCTTGCCCTGTGTGGTCTAGCGTTGTCGACCATGTACAAGGGTCTTGGCAATATTGACGCAAGTGGGGGATTACTAAAATGAGGGACTGCAATGTTTTAAGGCACAAAATCTCTGTATTTCTGTCCGTTTATGTTACCCAGCAGAATATGCAAAAAAATATGCGGTATAAAATGCAACCCCGTACTGGAACACCACCAGCACTGAATGCAGTCCTTGTGCAAACATTGTTATGGTCAAAGGCCGTTTTGTTTACCGCGAAATTCGCAATATGACGTCTACTGGCATCTGATCAATGAGTGTTTGGTCATCTTTTTATGTTCAAGCATAGACAGTCATTATGCCATTGAAACCTGACGGTAAAGTGCCTGCCTGTAAATATTGGGGTCTATACACCACGACATACTCTTCGGCTGCCTCTAAAAAGTCGACGGAACAATGTAGGAACACTAACGCGACCACCTGGACAAACAGGGTATTTGTAAACGCTCAAATGACATTTGATAAGAGGTTGCTTGACTGCTTTATCGGGGTTCAATCTTTTTAGTCGTAATGCATTTTCGTAGCGTATGTTAAAGGTAATTCATAACACCAAACATTAATATTAATTTCACAATAGTTTAGAAAATATTGTCAGTTATATTTCGGTGGTGCTTAACTTTTGGCGGACTGTATATACTGATTTGTTTCACTACAATATAATAGTTATTACGGTGAGGTTGACTTCCCTGTCATTTATTTATCATTAACGCACGAACTTGTCTCACCCTAAAAAATATCTGTACATTAACCTCACTTTCAGGTATAGAGATAGGATTTTTTTCTGTTCCAAGTGTTTGTGATCATCAACAAGAACTTGCGGTCATCCGATGCTCAGTGCTGCAGTACTTTTATTTTTATATCCTAGGCTGAGTTATTAATTTTTGAAATCTTCTATGTTGAATGTTGAAAACGAATGTTGCAGACAAATATTGAATGTTGAAAACAAATGTTGAACGTTTAAAACGAATGTTGAATGTTGAAAACGAATGTTGAATATTGAAAGTAAAAAATTGAAAGTTATAAACGAATGTTGAATGTTGAAAACAAATTTTGAATGTTGAAAGCGAATTTTGAATGTTGAAAATCAAATGTTGAAAACTAAATAATAGTTGAATGTTGAAAACGAATTTTAAAAGTTGAAAACCAAATGTTAAAACAAATGCTAAATGTTGAAATCGGATGTTGAATGTTGAAAATCAAATGTTGAAAACGAATGTTGAAAGGTGAAAATCGACAAATCGAATGTTTAATGTTAAAAACAAAAGTTGAAGGTTAAAATCGAATCTTAAAAACGAATGTTGAATGTTGAAAATCGAATGTTGAATGTTGAAAATCGAATGTTGAAAACAAATGTTGAATATTGAAAACCAATGTTGAAAGTTGAAAACTGAATGTTAAAACGAATGCTGAATATTGAAAACGAATGTTAAATATTGAAAATAAAAGGTGAGTATCGAAAATCGAATGTTTAATGTTAAAAACTTGCTTCCTAAACTGTAATGACCATTTTGGATAAAACTAGGTGGGAAACCATCTACGTATGTAACCGTTTGAAATTCTTTCCATTCCCTCTACCGTTGTCATTGGTACATCATACACAAGAAGTGGCCAGAGCAGCGGAGGCAATATCTTTTGCTGGTAAATTCATGCCTAGCATTTCCCTGGTTATCCGCTCTTAGCTATTGCCTTTAACCAGTCGTCCAACTGTTTATATGTATTTTCCGCATTCCACTTTTCTCACAAGGTGTTGTTGAATCATTTTCCAAGGCACTTAACTGGCTTCTCTGAGACTGTTTGAATATTCTTCTCTCCTATTTAAAATCTTTCCTCCTTAAATTTACAATTCTTTACCACTAAACTTCTGGATTTGTTTGGATTTACTTTCATTCTTGCCTAGGTGATCATCCTATCAAGTTCTGGCTCAAATCACTGTTTTTATTCTTATTGTAGTAATATCCACGAATGTCCTTCTTGGTGGTTGTCGTACTCCTTACTTCATCAATGGCCCTCTGCTCTTCTCCTCTACTGACTTCACAATTATATTCATTGCTGCTGAGAAAAGGATGACAGATATCGTGCATCATGTCACTATTCCAATTTCTAAACGTTGCCATGATTTTATAATACCACGAGCAACACGATGGGTGCCAGATGTGTAACATAATCTGCTTACCCTTCCGGAGCACATGAGATTACACCCAGTGTTTTGTGGGGTTCGTGTTGCGTAGTCTTCAGTCAAGTATGTTGTGTCGTTCGATCTATGAGTTTGACTGTCCCTCTGGTATCTTTCGCCCGTCTTTTATTAGTTTCCTTAAATGTCTTGTAACTCTCTGGCATTTCTTGTATACTTAACATGGTACTTCATTTGGACCTGGTGTTGTTGCTGCTCTTCCTTTCTTGATAACATCTACTACAACTTAGGTGGTGATTCACCAAAAGCCTGCTCTAGATCTTCCGGACATATAATATAAGTTATCTTGGTGTAATCAGGGGTGTACAGAATTTTACACCGTTGTTGAAAATTCATACACCCTGAGGCGCATTAAATTTTGAAACCAGGATGTAAAATTGTAAAAATGGTAATAAAAAATTCCAGCGTAATATTTTTTCAATGTCCATGCTGATGCACATTGTCAAATACTTTTTTACTTTATTTTTTAAAAAATTCAGAAATGTTTGTGTTCTTTTGAGTTAACAAAAAAAAAAAAGATATTTTTTTTTTTTTTTTTATTTTTTTTTAGCATTTTCATATTATTTATTTTTTTTATTTTTTTTATTATTTCTTTTTTTGGCAAAATTTTATATTTTAATTTTTTTTGGCAAAATTTCATTTTATTTTTAAATTTGGCAAAATGTTATTTATCCCCGGGTGAACCAGGGTGGGGTGTTATTTATACCGGGGTAGTCAATCAATCAGATTGCAGTATTTTGCTGCATAAGAAATAAGTTGTTTTATCTCCGGTAGGTCTCCTTCCCTTTTTGGATCACTGTGCATTTCTTGTATCCTGAACTACCTCCTCCTTCGTCTCAACATGCTGATATGTGCATTATCTTTCTCATATGTATCTTTAGATCACGTTGGTTTATTACAAACTTTCCCACAGATGCATATATTTCCGTTGTTCAAATTCGTAGTCCTTGTTCGGTCCTGTGTCTTTTCGAAAAACAATGTTGAATGTTAAAAACGAAAGTTGCATGTTGAAATTGAATGTTGAATGCGAATGTTGAATGCGAATGTTGAATGTCGAAAATGAATGTTGAAAAATGGTCCTATCATTGCCGATGTTCGTCAGGTCATTGTCAACGATAGTCGGATCACGTTTCCGCAAGCTTTAAACCTGTTTTACTATATTTTTCATATATGTATTAAATGGTGAAATTTTACTTTATTTCAAATTTGAGATAAATTCACTCAGAAATAAAAATTTAAAAAAAGTTCATAATATTTTCATTTTGGTCCTGTCATTGTCCTGTCGTTTAGTTCAGTCAAATGTGTCAAAGTCTTAATACTATATACCTTCATCTTGCCTTAAGGCATTAGTTTAACAGCATTATAAATAGTTGAAAAGGACTTGACTCATTAGATCGATACAAAATCAAAATAATAAAATCACATAAACACCAAAGACACTTGCATGAAGAACGATCTGTGAATATTTGCAGTAAATAAAAGTTCCCAGCCAATAACAACTAGTAGAAAAAATCACTAATCAAAGACAACCAGGTAATCTTTTTTTATTCTTTCAGAATTAAATTTTACTGCCAATATTATTCTTCATTCTCTGCAGTCGGGTAAAAAAACCAACATCGTACACAGTTTAAATCTACGGCCGTGTTCACATTGACCTAAACTCGGTGTTATGTTAGTGTAACTCACACATAAACTAAACATAATTACGTTCCCATTGATAACACTCAATGTTTACATGTAGTTTAAATCATGTTTTGCCTACATGCAGTCGATAGTCGATGTAGGCCTTGTGTAGGTTCAGTGTACACAAAACTAGGCATTCCGAACTGTAATTTTTCCATTTATACGTAAAAAAAGAAACGATTTTTATATAAAATTGATACTTATAACACTTATTAATAAAGTTCTTTACAGAAATATTTGTCTAAACTTGATATATTTATTTGTTATAAAACACTTTACGTAGCCTTATTAGCCCCTTATCAAGACTCATCCATCATCTTTGCCGAACACATAATTTATTAGAAAAGGTCTTCCCATCACAGGCACTTGTTTCTGTCAATATATGGTTTACTATCCATACCAGTACAAAATGGTATGGATAGTAAACCATATATTGACAGAAACAAGTGCCTGTGCTTCCCATATCGACTGGACGTACACACTTGACAGAAATATTTGCCACTGGTATTTTTTCAAACAACGATTCACTCATTAATGCATTACTGAAAAAGGGTGAGGTAACTTGTTTGTTTGTGTAGAATTAAATCTCTGATCCGTTAAAATACAATTAGAAATAAAAAAAAGTATATCACCCTCTTCTTTTGCCAAAGAAAAACTTGTAGAAAAAATATCATTTGAAACAAACAGAAAAGATAGAAATGTACTGATCCTTAAAATTGCAATTCTTTTTCTCTGTCTATCAAGCTGCAGCCTTTTTTTTAATGCGTAGTCGAGACATCTTTAAACTACTGCAAATCATTCAGAATTACTTTCTTAAAGGAGCAACCACTTTACTTTAAAAAACAAAAGGGGGGGGTCTGAGTCCGAATTTTTTCTCGCACGAAAGTTAATATTTATTTCGATGATAGCAATTCAATATTTAACACTATAATGTATGGGGAAACTTTGGATTCAGAATATTTTTTCATTCTAATCATCTGTATGACCCAATTTTTTTTTAATCAAATTGTGGAAAAATCCATCCCCCTTTTTTTAAAGTCAAATGGTCGTTCCCTTACTGCTAGAAAAGTTGTTTGAAAGTTTGAATTCGGTTTCTACGAAATGAACATTTAAATGACATATAGTTTACAAGTGTGAACTAATCTTATGTACAGGTAACTAAACAAGGTGTATAGATGTGGACAAATCTTATGTGAAACTAGTGTACAGTTCATTAAACCAAATGTAAACATGTTTACTGTACACGGCGTTTGGTGTGAACACGGCCTACTTGTACTAAATAAAATAACACGTGTTTTTTTAAAGAAAAATCAAAAAAATCATTCACACTAGATTTATGATATATTTTCATAATTATATTAAATACCAGAGCAACAGCACTTTTTTTCGATATTATCGGAACTTTATAGCATTTAAAAAAATGCTTAAAAATTTTACTTATAGTTTCTTTAGAAAATATTTTTCAAGGGGTTGTCACTCTTTAGATGTTTTCCCGTAGATGATTGAAGACTACAGCTATGGTGCCCTCTCGATATCGTTAACTATAATAATTAGTTTCGTAATTGGTTTGCTTTAACGTTTGGGTATACCAATCCCACTCTTCTTTATTTATCATAGACACAAACTGGTTCAAATAAAAACAACAGATGTAGATTTTGCTAGACAAAAATTAAAAAAAAAAAAACTATTTTTTTACTAGCTGTTATGTTTTTTTCCTACTTAGTCAATTGGCAAATTGTGTAACTTCGTGTATTTTACAAGCGCCATAAAAAAAACCTATCACTAATAAGGTGGCACAGGATACTTTCTCTATCTTGGATTTTTAGATACCAGATAAGGGAGCAATTCTTAAACGTCAATAGTGTGTGTGTGTGTGTGGGGGTGAAGGTTTTTTTTCTGAGTAAGATTTTTTTTACGCAAATTTATTTAGTATTTGACACTATCAAATTATTTTTTTCAAAGTTTAACACTTTTTTTTCTTATCTGAAAGCAGGATTAAAGAGCTATCTTCTTACATCTATCTTGAAATTCTATGGTGTAGTTTTTTTTATCACACAACATTGATTTTCCATGCATAATCTATACAAAATCTGACAATTTTGCACAATCTAAAGCGTGAAAAAAACCGTGACCAATACTTATATCATATTTTTTAAAAAGCATGATAACAACTTCATTTTGACAAATTATTAAAAACATCATTGGATTTTTTTTATACACTTAACTGAACCATGTCTTTCGCTTAACCAACCCATACTTATTTCGATATATTGGTTATCCTGAATAAAGGCAACAGTAGTATACCGCTGTTCAAAACTCATAAATCCATGGACAAAAAACAAAATCGGGGTAACAAACTAAAACCGAGGGAAACGCATTAAATATAAGAGGAGAACAATGACACAACACCGAAACGCAACACACAGAGAAACGGACCAAGTTAATTTCTAAAAAAAAAACCAATTTCAATTGACTTACAAAATAGTTTCAAACATGTAAAAGAACTCACCATAGATACCAGGATGACATTTTGTATTTACGGCGACCCGCGTTTAATATACAAAAGACTCATCAGTGACGCTGGAATACCAAAAATGTTAAATAGGCCAAATAAAATACGAAGTTAAAAAGCATTGAGAAAGATCCTCCTAGACCGGGACTGGGACCTGTATTTTTTATTTCTAACTTCTACGACAGCACCGCCTAGCATTGCGCATATGGAAAGCCATATAATTGACTTCAATTTACGATAGACTCTTGGATTTTAAAAAGTCAAAATAGGATTAACGGATTATATAAACACGCGGAGGGAAACTTTAATACAAGCCCAAACGAAATAAATATAAACAACTCTTAATTGAAAACAACGTTCAAACCTATGATTGCGTTGGATGAAAACCACAATTTGCATACGTGTGCATGTAAAATAAATTTCATTGTAGAAGGGTCTTAATGCAGCACAAACAATATTTTCCAACAGACTAAAAAGAGTGAAACAGTATATGTAAACAAAACTAGCAGGTCGAACAACTGATGTTCTTAAACGCTGCTGACTGCATATGTACCGATTATCAGGTTATCTGCATGTTGATATCGTAAAATATTAGCTGCGAGACATAATATGAAGCTTTTTGTCGAGTGAGCGTAGCGAACGAGATCAAAAAGCCTTCATATTATGTCAAGCAGCTAATATTTTACAATATTAATATGCAGACAATCTGATAATCGATTTATCGGGCTATATTTGTGTGTTTGAGAAGTGTTTTCTTTGTTTCATCAGCACACAAAAGATGACTTGATAAGTTCGGGTCAAAGTTATTAACGTCGGTTCAAACATTATGACGTCGCTGATATGTCCGGGTCAAAGTTATTAAGACCGGGTCAACGTATTTGACGTCACAAAGACATGATACGGAATAATATTAAGAGCTGAACAGAGTGATATAGACAGTGGGACGACCGATAAATATATATACTGAGTGCCAATGAAAACGCAACACTTAGTTTTTCAAAAATAAGATTTAACTTAGAAATGATAATCTTTCAAAATAAATTGTTTTTGAAAATTAACAATCCTAACAATAGATCGATATCAAACAAAAATGTTTTATTGTCATCTTTCAGACGCTATAGGTAAACGAAACATTCAATGTCGAATCGTCAACTCACAGTCTTAACAAAACATGTAACAATCCCGTTGTGCAGCGCAATCTCGACAGCGCCGTGGAATTACTTATCCCGGACGTTTAATGTGATCTCGAGGAATGTTGTTCCACTTGTCCTGCATATCAAACTCAAGCTGACTTTATAATTGGTGGTGGTTTTCATCGTCTAAACCATGTCCAACCTGATGCGAAATTTGCTCGATCGGACCAAAATCGGGCGAAACACATGACTTTTGGCCAAGATGGGTGCCAAATGTCTATGTAACCGCAATAGACGGTTTTTGGTACACAATGATTGATTTTTGGTCTACAGACATCGATATTTACGTCTTACGGCCGTTTAGTTGTCACTAAGGAAAGACTTTGGTGCTCTTTAACAATTTCTGCGCAAAGGGTGCTTTTCTGAAATTGCTCCATAGGATCTACTGTGACCACCATTGAACTCTCGTGACCTTTGTACACCCATCAGAGTCAATATCGAATATGTTTAAGACCAAATGTATCGGTCTGGCTGAGCGTTTCTTGCTTTTTGTACCCGGGATGTCGCTTATCATTAAATGATCCATTTTGGTTGAATTTGTGGATGATGTTGGTTATTGTAGAGGCTACAACTTCAGTCTTCTCGTAATTGTATGCAGTGAAAGGCTTCATTGGATCATGCCCAAAACTGTATATCGCTGGTTGTCAGAAAGTCCTGGCATTCACTCAGATGTTTATTGCAGTTTCCTTAAAATAAGGGCGGGAAAATTCATGACATTAACCAAGCTTTAAATGACAAAATCGTGAAAATGGTGCGTATGTTGAAAAGCGGTGAACTCGGTTTATGTCCGTTCAAAATAATCCTTACTTCGCATTTGTTCCAACAATCACTCAACCGTAAAGTTGTCGTCAATTGTCTTAAAAGTCATTTTAAACCAACTGTACAAAGTTCTTATACAAATAAAATAAAAATTATAAGATTTTGTTGAAAAACAAAAGTGTTGCGTTTTCATTGGCACTCAGTATATATAAATTTTATAATACGCTGTGTAGTGATTTTACATCAAAATGAAACAATGAAAAATTTGGTAAAAGAAGAATCGATCATTTATAGTAGAAGACAACCGAAAAATTTGAAACGCCAACTTACAATCGCGCGATTTGATATATACACATGGAAAAAGTATTGCAACACCAAATTGAAATTGGAATAAAAAAACACTCTTTATTTTTGTGTGATATAATTTGGTAAAATAGAACAAGTTAAACATTATTTAAGTATCACCTGAGTTTAATCAATAAATATCGACTCGATAAGTTTTTATCTGCACTTGCAGCTACTGTACCCGTAAACAGCAAAACAGATGTTTTTATCCTCATTGTTTTCAACACTTCAAATAACCAAGTTTTTAAAGTTGTGTGATTGACACCTTGTAATGGGTCCTTGACAACTCTTAACTGCAGCAAGATGGCAGATTATCAGTGTTGTGAACGTTGAATATCGCGGCAGTACCTTTTAGTAAACGTAACTTCGTTCCCGGCAAATTTGATACAGTAGTTGCCGATTTAGCGTTACGAAATTCCGCCAACATGTGGCGTTCGAATAACATCTTTGTTTTTTTTTTGTTTTTTTTTAACAACATAAATAAATATTTATTTCAAATATTGGCTTGTTACAATATCATGCAGGAGTCCAAGCTCCTCCTGATGTTCCCTGTTACAATCCACTAATCACTCAGGGTAGTGATTAGTTGCAAAATACATATTACATTTTTTACATCATATATATATATATATTAGATAATATCACTTAACACATAATATGTTTTCTAATAGTTGCTAAAACATTACTTTTAATTTTCAAACATACTCTTCTATTGAACTTATTGCGAAAAATTGAGTAAACATTGACATTTTTTGTCTTTTGATCAGATATGTAGTAGGCTTTATAAATTGAAAAGCCCACAATTGTTAAAAAATAGTTTAGGTCAAAATATTCTTCTTCAGAAGTTTTATATCCAAATACTAAGTGTCTTAGTTTTACCTTAAAAGTTATTTTACTGTTATTTAAAACTTCATTTATGTTATTGCAAAAAAGTTTTAAATACGGACACAGTATAAAGAAGTGATCATAATCTTCTTCGTGTGTACAAAAATTGCAAGAACTATTGTTTACAATTTTCCACCTGCATAAAAGTTTCTTTGTAGGTAGAATATGTTGTAGTAATTTCCATCTAAAAATTCTAAGTTTATTTTCTTTTAAATATTTGAATAAAAATTTATATAGATAGTTTTGATATAACACATCATCTATATCAAATATACGCAGCCATTTTTTGGGTCCAATAGCTGGTTCAATTTTTTTATTTATCAGAGACTTATATAAAAGTTTATTTGTTAATGCTTGTGAACGTTGAATATCGCGGCAGTACCTTTTAGTAAACGTAACTTCGTTCCCGGCAAATTTGATACAGTAGTTGCCGATTTAGCGTTACGAAATTCCGCCAACATGTGGCGTTCGAATAACATCTTTGGTTTTTTTTTGTTTTTTTTTAACAACATAAATAAATATTTATTTCAAATATTGGCTTGTTACAATATCATGCAGGAGTCCAAGCTCCTCCTGATGGGCCCTGTTACAATCCACTAATCACTCAGGGAAGTGATTAGTTGCAAAATACATATTACATTTTTTACATCATATATATATATATATTAGATAATATCACTTAACACATAATATGTTTTCTAATAGTTGCTAAAACATTACTTTTAATTTTCAAACATACTCTTCTGTTGAACTCATTGCGAAAAATTGAGTAAACATTGACATTTTTTGTCTTTTGATCAGATATGTAGTAGGCTTTATAAATTGAAAAGCCCACAATTGTTAAAAAATAGTTTAGGTCAAAATATTCTTCTTCAGAAGTTTTATATCCAAATACTAAGTGTCTTAGTTTTACCTTAAAAGTTATTTTACTGTTATTTAAAACTTCATTTATGTTATTGCAAAAAAGTTTTAAATACGGACACAGTATAAAGAAGTGATCATAATCTTCTTCTTGTGTACAAAAATTGCAAGAACTATTGTTTACAATTTTCCACCTGCATAAAAGTTTCTTTGTAGGTAGAATATGTTGTAGTAATTTCCATCTAAAAATTCTAAGTTTATTTTCTTTTAAATATTTGAATAAAAATTTATGTAGATAGTTTTGATATAACACATCATCTATATCAAATATACGCAGCCATTTTTTGGGTCCAATAGCTGGTTCAATTTTTTTTATTTATCAGAGACTTATATAAAAGTTTATTTGTTAATGCTTGTGAACGTTGAATATCGCGGCAGTACCTTTTAGTAAACGTAACTTCGTTCCCGGCAAATTTGATACAGTAGTTGCCGATTTAGCGTTACGAAATTCCGCCAACATATGGCGTTCGAATAACATCTTTGGGTTTTTTTTGTTTTTTTTTTAACAACATAAATAAATATTTATTTCAAATATTGGCTTGTTACAATATCATGCAGGAGTCCAAGCTCCTCCTGATGTTCCCTGTTACAATCCACTAATCACTCAGGGTAGTGATTAGTTGCAAAATACATATTACATTTTTTACATCATATATATATATATATTAGATAATATCACTTAACACATAATATGTTTTCTAATAGTTGCTAAAACATTACTTTTAATTTTCAAACATACTCTTCTATTGAACTCATTGCGAAAAATTGAGTAAACATTGACATTTTTTGTCTTTTGATCAGATATGTAGTAGGCTTTATAAATTGAAAAGCCCACAATTGTTAAAAAATAGTTTAGGTCAAAATATTCTTCTTCAGAAGTTTTATATCCAAATACTAAGTGTCTTAGTTTTACCTTAAAAGTTATTTTACTGTTATTTAAAACTTCATTTATGTTATTGCAAAAAAGTTTTAAATACGGACACAGTATAAAGAAGTGATCATAATCTTCTTCTTGTGTACAAAAATTGCAAGAACTATTGTTTACAATTTTCCACCTGCATAAAAGTTTCTTTGTAGGTAGAATATGTTTTAGTAATTTCCATCTAAAAATTCTAAGTTTATTTTCTTTTAAATATTTGAATAAAAATTTATATAGATAGTTTTGATATAACACATCATCTATATCAAATATACGCAGCCATTTTTTGGGTCCAATAGCTGGTTCAATTTTTTTATTTATCAGAGACTTATATAAAAGTTTATTTGTTAATGCTTGTGAACGTTGAATATCGCGGCAGTACCTTTTAGTAAACGTAACTTCGTTCCCGGCAAATTTGATACAGTAGTTGCCGATTTAGCGTTACGAAATTCCGCCAACATGTGGCGTTCGAATAACATCTTTGGTTTTTTTTTTTTTTTTTTTTTAACAACATAAATAAATATTTATTTCAAATATTGGCTTGTTACAATATCATGCAGGAGTCCAAGCTCCTCCTGATGTTCCCTGTTACAATCCACTAATCACTCAGGGTAGTGATTAGTTGCAAAATACATATTACATTTTTTACATCATATATATATATATATATATATATTAGATAATATCACTTAACACATAATATGTTTTCTAATAGTTGCTAAAACATTACTTTTAATTTTCAAACATACTCTTCTATTGAACTCATTGCGAAAAATTGAGTAAACATTGACATTTTTTGTCTTTTGATCAGATATGTAGTAGGCTTTATAAATTGAAAAGCCCACAATTGTTAAAAAATAGTTTAGGTCAAAATATTCTTCTTCAGAAGTTTTATATCCAAATACTAAGTGTCTTAGTTTTACCTTAAAAGTTATTTTACTGTTATTTAAAACTTCATTTATGTTATTGCAAAAAAGTTTTAAATACGGACACAGTATAAAGAAGTGATCATAATCTTCTTCTTGTGTACAAAAATTGCAAGAACTATTGTTTACAATTTTCCACCTGCATAAAAGTTTCTTTGTAGGTAGAATATGTTGTAGTAATTTCCATCTAAAAATTCTAAGTTTATTTTCTTTTAAATATTTGAATAAAAATTTATATAGATAGTTTTGATATAACACATCATCTATATCAAATATACGCAGCCATTTTTTGGGTCCAATAGCTGGTTCAATTTTTTTATTTATCAGAGACTTATATAAAAGTTTATTTGTTAATGCTTCTAATTTTATAGGTAAATTGGTGTCTTTTTATATTAACAATACTTTTATATTTTGCTGTCCAGTCTTTTTGTATAGATTTCTTAACTAAATTGATTTCAGCCATCCAGTTTGATTTATTTTTTAGTTTATTTAAAATTATGTCTTGAGAAATACAACCTTTTTCATCTATGATATCATTTACATAAATAAGATCGCTTTTAATCCAATATTTTAAAAATATAGCTTTATTTTCAAATTTAATAAATTTATTGTTCCATAATATTTGTTTTCCTATATCTGTAAATGTTTCTGGTTTTTTTGTTAGACCTCCACCAGTTAATTTCCAACATTTAATAATATCTTTATAAAATTCTGGGATGTTTTCAATACTTTCGTCTGTCTCACCCCCACTGTTTGTTTGAAACACTAGCCAGTTTGACCCAAAATTATAAAAATAGTGTTGAGGTATAATTTTCCAACCTCCTTCACAATCATTTACTAATCTTTTTACCCACATAGCTTTTAGAGCGGTGAACTAACTTCTGATATCTATCATATTCAAACCCCCCTTTTCATATGGACCAATAATTGAATTTCTTTTTACTTTATCAGGTTTATTATCCCAAATAAATTTAAAACAACTTTTTTCTATTTCTTTTAAAAATTTCTCTGGAACTCTGCAAGCAGATCCCACAAAAGTAAAAATGGGCACAATTAATGTTTTAATTATCAAAAATTTTCCAAAAATAATAAGTTTTCTTTTTTGCCAAGAATAAAATAATTTATTCATCTTTTCAATCTTATTTTCCCAATTTAGTTTATCGCATTCCTCCGTACAATGCCCAAAGTAAATGCCAAGAGTTTTAACTGGTCCATTGCTCCAGTTGATTCCCTCAATTTTGTCTTTACAAGATTTAAGTTTTCCTACCCATAACCCCTCTGTTTTGCTTCTGTTTAATTTCAGCCCTGAATAAGAACCAAAAATTTCAATTTCATTCATAGCTACTTGAACATCATATTTAGAACAACAAAATAAAGTAGTATCATCTGCCAGTTGCGAAATCTTTATAGTATGATTTTTGCAATCTAATTTGACTCTGATACCTTTAAAATCAGTATTGCTTCTTAATCTTGAAGCCATAATTTCCCCAGATAAAACAAATAATAATGCAGATAAAGGACACCCTTGACGTATACCTCTTGTGTTTTTAAAGACCTCAGATATCCAACCATTATTCATTACACATGTTTGAATATCACTATATAAAGTCTTAACCCATCTTATAAAAGATTCATTAAATCCAAAATGTTTTAAAACTGAAAACATAAATTCCATTCTAGAGAGTCAAACGCTTTAGAAAAATCAACAAAGACTATAGCCCCCTCAATTTTGTATAAATCAGTAAAATCTATAATATCTTGTATCTGTCTAAGATTAAAACCAATAAATCTATTTTTAACATATCCAGTCTGGTCTTCTTTAATCAGTTTTGGTAAGATTTTTTTCAATCGTTGTGCTAGAGCGTACGATAGAAGTTTCATGTCAATATTTTAAAGAGAAATAGGACGGTAATTATCTAGTGACAATGGATCACCTTTTTTAAATAAAATCGTTAATACACTTGTACGCTGTGAATATGTAAGTGTTTGAGCTTTGTATCCAATATTAAGAATGTTTACTACTATGAACTTTATGTTATCCCAAAATTTTCTATAAAATTCAACGGTTAAACCGTCTAATCCAGAGGATTTATTAAGTTTCATTTTATAAATAGCATTTGAGCATTCTTCTACTGTAATATCCCCATCGCAAATTGATTTATCATTTTTATCCATTTCTTTATCGAGTTTTGTCTCGATGTTTTATCAGGGCTTTGCGTCGAATATAACTTTTTATAGTATTCTCTAATATTACTAAGTATATCACTTTGATCCGTTAAAGTCTCACCATTTTCCCCTTTTAATTTATTGATTGACTTTTTTGCCTGTCTCTGTTTTTCTAAACCTAAAAAGTACGAGTTATTTTTTTCCCCAAATTCAACCCATTTCTATCGTGATCTTATTTGAGCACCTTTAGCCTTTTGTTCATAAATTTTGGCAATATTATTTTCAAGTTCTTCAATATCTTTATCTAAAACGTTATTCTCAGATTCTTGTTCATCTCTTATTTTCAATTTTGTTTCTAATTTTTTTTCAAGAGTTCGTAAGTTTTCTCTTCTAAATTTTGCTTTAGATTTACAATTAGCTATAGTTGCCTCCCTTATCTTTATTTTAAATATATCCCATGCTAAACCAAGGTTTTTTAAATTACGATTACCCATAAAGCAGCTTTCCATTTCTTGATTAACTAATTGTATGTAGTCATTATCTTCTAATATAGAATTATTTATTTTCCAGTACCCCCTACCCTTTTCTGATGCACCTGTTCTAAACTTCATAAAAACACTTTGATGATCCGTAGAATCAATAACTGCAGGTTTAATTTTACAACATTCTACTAGTGGTATGAAATCTGAACCTATCAGAATCATATCAATCCTACTTGCCTGTGATTTATCTTTGTTTTCTAGCTTGTTATGAATCCTACATTTCTTTAGTTACTTGTATTTACATGCTTGATGTTGTTGAATCGGTGCCGGGACTTATGACATCGTGCTTGCTTTCTTTTTAATTCATATTTCTGTACGTACTGGCAGTTGTTTACATGATAAACCTTGACCGGTAGCAAACTATATTCTTACACGCAAGGTTAAGGCGTGCTAAGAACTATAAAAACCGGATTTTGCGGATAAGGAAACGGAATTTAAACAGATTTTGAAAGATTCCAAGAGGTAATTTCGCATACACGAATTATATAATAGTTTTTTAAAAACTGGTCATTATCATTACCATATATGGACTGCCCATAGGACAGTGGTTTTGACTAAGATAGTGATAATGACTAAGCCGAAGGCGAGGTCATTATTGCTGTCGCAATCAATACCACTGTCCTACGGGCAGCCCATGTATCACGATAGTGAAGTTTTTCAAGAACTATTATGTTTATTTCATTGAGAAACCATGTTTTGGAAAGTTCACATAAATTCAAAACGCCTAAAGCGAACTCGAGTAGTTGTACGATTTCTATGGCAAAGAGTGAAGACCAGTCGTAGTAATACTGCCATTCATTTTAGTGCAACTTTTCAGTATATAAATACTTTATCAAGTTCTCTTTAATTATTTTATAATTAACGAAAAAATATAATTAACAATTCAACAACTGAAATATAATATTAAAAACAGGAAAATGTTTTTATGAAAGGTACATCTCTCTAAAAAGAGAAACCACGCCCCACATGTCATTAACAGAGAAACCACGCCCTAACGGTCATTATCAGATGGACACCACGCCCCACCGGTCAATATCATGTAAAAGGTTGTTAACGACCGGTTTTCTGGTCCGTTTTGTTCTGTTAATGACCGATGGAATTTATTACTGAAGATTAATGAATGTCATGTGACCCCTTATTATCCAATAAGAGAATCTTATTCTCAACCCATATGAAATAAAAACACATTCAAACGTTTTAACATATTGTATTTCATTTACCTGTATTTATTATTATTGATAATAATAATCTTTGATACTTTTAAAAGTTGTTTAGTCATTATTTAATATCCAGAATTCAAAGATATTGTTTTTAAATTAAAGATTGGCAACAATCTTAACACTCGTGGCAGCGGTGCTGTTGCATCTACAAATATGGATACCTGCTCATTTGGGGATGTCACTTCTCATATTTATTTAGCCTCAAACCAGGCTATTAATTTAAATCAAGGGGAAATAAATACAATCCCAAGGCCATTTAGTAGTACTGCGAATAATATTCAAAGGGAAGTAAGCACAAATCCATTTCTGTTCTCAACTCAAAGTAAGAGTGAAAGTACTATACCGACTATAACAAGAGAAAAATTATATGAGAGTGATGAAGTAATAGAGATGAGACAAGAAATAGCGGCATTAAGAAATGAAAACCTACAGAAATCATACGAGAGTGAAGAAATGATATTGATGAGACAAGAAATAGAGGCATTAAGAAATTTTAAGAAAAAAAATCAGATGAAGAATGATACTCAACATTTCACTCAGATGAAATCTGATCCTGTTATTAGTAGTAAAAAATTATTTTGCAGAGACCCAGCAACGTTCCATAAACTCCTGCAATAGTATAACATTTCCAGAGACCCAGCAACGTCCAACCTACTCATGTAATACCACAACATTGCCAGACACCCAGCAACGTCCAACCTACTCATATGATACTACAACATTGCCAGACACCCAGCAACGTCCAACCTACTCATATAATACCACAACATTACCAGACACCCAGCAACGTTCTACACATACAAACATGGCTACAACATTGTCAGAGACCCAGCAACAACCATCATACGCCTATGCTGATATGACAATACCTGAGATCCAGCATCGTCCAAAATATTCTGGTACGAGTACAATCATGCATGAAATCCAGCAACGTCCAGATTACAAGCAGTATCCAAACAATTCCTCATTACCAAACTGGTTACCTAGGCAACACTATGGCAGACCACAGCAACAGCAGCATAATTATGAAAACTCCAAGATAGATAATGGAAGAAGAAACAGAGTGCCATTTTACAACGGCAGAGATCCTTGGAATGCCTATTTTATGCAATTCGAGCTTATTGCAGAGATCAACAGATAGGATACTGATACTAAAGCCATTGAATTAGTTACAGCACTTAAAGATGAGGCCATGGTTTATGCTTCCTACCTCTCACCAGAGACCAAAAGATCTATCTTTGGGCTATGTGCAGCTATGTCGAATAGATTTGGTGACCATGGATATCCAGAGACATAGAGACAAGAGTTGCACACATTAAGAAAACAGGGCAAAGAAAACAGTCATGAATATGCATCCAGAGTAGAAATGCTAGGCAGAAGGTCAGTTCCTACTATTGACGCAACCAGTCACAGTACATTGAGTGGAGAGTTCATGTTAAGAGGATTACCTGACCAGAGCATTGCCATAGAATTACTGACAAAAAGGATTACCAGTATGACTGAAGCTATTCACCAGGTCACTTTATATGAAACGTATAAAAGAGGGAATAGAGACAGAAACATCCTTCAACTGAATACGCAAGAAACTGTTGATGTAGAGGAATAAGAAGATGATATTGAAATAAGGAAAGTTGGTGGGAAAAAATATGTAACTGAGAAGAGGCTAACACAATTGGAAAGAGGAATGAAAGACTCCATCAACCAGTCACTAGAGAAAGTCATTCAAACAGAAATGGCAAAGTATTATGCACAACAAGATTATGACAGTAGTTCATGGCAAAAGAAGCAAGTGTATAGAGACCGTACGACCAAAATGAAGAATCTCAAATGTTTTAACTGTAATGAGGATGGCCATTACATAAGAGATTGTCCAAAAGAAAAGAGAAGCCCCTATCATAAAGAAAACAGAAGTGGTTTTGTAAGGAATGATGAAAGGAGTCAAAACCAAACTGAAGAGTCTTTAAACTGCTAAGGGTTGAGACTATCGACCAAGTATCAGCCCCTAAATATGGCGAAGAAAATATTAAAGAGAATAATTTTAAATATGAAGAGAAACCTTGCCAAATGAAAGAGCATTTGGTTGAACCGAAAACATCAGTGGGTACACTAGTTATGAAGAGATCATTTGAAGAAGATAGCCTAGATATACAGGACCTAGATTTAAGCCTAGAGATGTTGTTTGAGGAGTCTTAGGAAATACAACAGAACACACCAGAGAACACACCAGAGGAGGTAATGGGTAGTGCAGAAACGATCAACAGGATAGAAGTGAATATTATCATTGATCGGGTGACAGCAGCTAGCATTACAGTTCCAGTGGTCATTAACAAGATTGCGACGAACGCAGTTATTTACACTCGAGCAGAGGTGACGGTTCTAAGTGAGAAGTTGTAAAATCAGATTCCTGAAAGTAAACGGCCAATACTAAAAAGAGCAGCAAGAAATTTGAAAGTTGCTGAGGTCGGAAAGAACTTGACAACAGGAGGGATTACAGGGGTTGAAGTTAATCTAGGGAGTGAAATCTTTAAATGGCCAGTTGATGTAGCGCCCATTGAAGAGAACACGTTATTAGGCTGTGACTTAATTGATGAAATGAAAGTAGCCAGAGTCAGAGAAAAGGACACCAATTCTGGACTTTACAAAGAAGCGGACAGAAGTCAGTTCCTGTCAACCAGAGATTCAATGGTAGAGCCGGTATTGGCAGTTACCGAAAAACCCATGATAGCATATACGCAGGACATGCATGTATATAAAGACAATAGTACAGGTGCAAGTAACAAGGGTATACAGACGGACAAGGTCGATGTCCAAATGTTGCCTGAACTGTTGCAACATGTTGCAGAAGACAATGAAAATGTAACAGTAGAAAATATAACTGTTACATGAGGAAAACATAAAGGTTACGGGAGAAAATGTAAGCGTTACAAATGAAATTGTAATTGTTCTAGGTACACAAGATAGTGAAAATGTTCCAGTAACTGTAGAAATTGTAAATGGTATAGTTACAGAAGAGGATGGAAACATGTTCTGTCAGAAGGAAAAGATAAGTCAACTGAAAGAAAGTTTCCATAAAACAGATTTAGACCAAACTAAGAATGAACTTAAGAATAAAAAACATGTAATTCGAGATACACAAAAAGATTGGAGGACACGGAAGAAATAGCAGAAGAGTACACATGAGGAGAAACAAAACAGAAGAGGACACAGAAGGAGCAAAGAACAGAAGAGGATAAAAAGAGACGAACCAAAAATACAGTGAAGTTGGTGAAAAAAGAAGACGTCTAAAATTCTAAAAACATTTATTTATATTGAAAAGACACATAACTAGACATTTGTTGATATTATTTATATGATTGTATATTGTTTTGTATGCCATTGGTACAATTTTATCATTATTTATACGTGTCATAGATCGTGGTAGGTTATTCCGATATTCGAGATTTAGACAGGAAGAAATTTTCTTAATTTTGATATTCTATTGAGACAGCAGGTTTGTTTAAATTTTGTTTGGTTGTATACATTGATTTAATATTTCGTATTTATTCAAATTTCGAGATGAAATTATATTTTGATGGAGGGCAGTGTTGTGAACGTTAAATATCGCGGCAGTACCTTTTAGTAAACGTAACGCCGTTTCCGGCAAGTTTGATAGTTGCCGATTTAACGTTACGAAATTCCGCCAACATGTGGCGTTCGAATTACATCTTTGTTTTCTAGCTTGTTATGAATCTTACATTTCTTTAGTTCCTTGTATTCACATGCTTGATATTGTTGAATCGGTGCCGGAACTTATGACATCGTGATTGCTTTCTTTTTAATTTATATGTCTGTACGTACTGGCAGTTGTTTACATGATAAACCTTGACCGATAGCGAACTATATTCTTACACTAAAGGATAAGGCGTGCTAAGAACTATAAAAACCGGATTTTGCGAATAAGGAAACGGAATTTAAACAGATCTAAGATTCCAAGAGGTAATTTCGCATACACGAAAAACACATTCAAACGTTTTAACATATTGTATTTCATTAACCTGTATTTATTATTGTTGATAATAATAATCTCTGATACTTTTAAAGTTTGTTTAGTCATTATTTAATATCCAGAATTCAAAGATATTGTTTTTAATTAAAGATTGGCAACAATCTTTACAATCAGCATGAAAGAAGCAGGGATGTCGCTGTAACAACTGCACGTATTGTTGGTCATCACCGTTCCACTATAAGTCGTTTTGAGAATAAAAATCAGGCAATAAACGATGTTAAGGACCTTCCGAGAAAATAAAGACCCCCTATACCATTTGCTAGGGAAAATCAAGCATAATGAAGGTTGGTCAGAAGAAAAACTATTGCATACAAGACAAACCTAAAAAGAGAGTGGTGGGCATACAGGAGCCTTTTAACAAGAACTGTTCGAGATCGACTCATCGCTACTGGTTATCGTGCGAAAAGACCATTCGGAGACCTTTGCTTACAAACAGACACACAGTTTCCCGTATCCAATGTAGTGCAGAGCTCGCCAAAGTTAGAAATTACCATCGTGGAGGAAGATCCATTGTTCCAATGGAATTCGGTACATCTTCCTTGGCCCGATCGTAGCCCGGATTTGAACCATATCGAGTATATTTGGGACACTATTGGGCGGAAAGTGTGCGTAAGGACACCCCAGTTCAAACACATCATGAAATAAACAATGAGCTTCATTAGAAATTGTTGCTGCTACCTAAGCAACAAATTAGTCGATTTATGACAGGAATCAGTAGACGTTTAGATGCGGTTATCCGTTTGAATGGAGGCTGCGAACAAAGTACTAATTCTTTGGCGTATAACAATCAACCATGATGTGAACAGTCATCTGAGGATTAATTTTGAAATGTCTGACATTGTAAAGTTCGACTACAGTAAAAGTTGTAAAATGCATTTTTTTGTACAAAAAACACATCACTTTGTTATCAAAATTGTGGTTATATAATTCATTTTTATTCCAAACATTTTTTTTTCGTTTCAATGCCAATGTTATCATAAACTATGTTTCAAGCATATTATACAAATATTTTATTATATTTCATCAAAAAAAGAAGCTGATTTTTCAAGTTTTAAAAAATCAAGGTGTTGCAATACTTTTTTCCATGTGTATAGTTAAAAACATATCATCAGTATAAATTTGCGATTCATGTTGTGGAGAATGTTTCAGAGACAATTATAATTACTTAGAAAGCGGCAGTACGAAATATTTCAAAAACGGTAAGAAATTACAGTATACGCAAATATGACTTGCAAATCAGAAAATTTACTCTATTGTATAACAAGTGTCAAATCGAAAGAAAATTACATAGGTCAAAATGGAAATAGTATGTGTGAACGGGTCAGGATCCATAAACTACAAATACGGCAACTCGAGTACAGACAAATTCCGTTGAGCGAACATTTAGGCATTTCTGCGGGAGGAAAATTCAAAATGTTCCCGTTCTTCAAATGTACGGAACCAACAGAAGAATACAGTTAAGCCTCGGTCAAACCTTACCGGATAAGACAAACGGACGACTAACGGATGAAAATTAAAGTTGTTCGTTGACAAAATTGCTATCAGTTGGGATTCCGTTGATGTACTGACCAAATAAAACGGACACCTAAAGAATGCATTACGGACATGCAACAGATATACAACGTACGAGAAACGGAAACGTACCGGACAGAACGGATGTCGAACGTACATGTAACGGACGTGTATCGCATATAACGGACACTTAACGGAAGCGTACTGGATAAAACGGATGAACAAGATATTCGGAAAAATTAAAGTCGACAATAATAAAACATGTAAATCGCATTAATATTCAAAATGTTCTGTGTAACCGGTTTTTGTTTTGTTCTCCAAAATGCCGCTAAAGGGCAGTGTCTGGCATGAACAACAGCTGCTTGATTGTGAAGATGTGCCTTTACTCTAAGATCGATTATGAATAATAAGGATTCATGAACTTTAAGAAATCTAATTGGTATTTCTGACGCGAAATTTTCAGTTGACATTTATCCGTTTCAGATCCGTTCATCATCCGTTTTATCCGTTAGACGTCCGTTAGAAGTCCGTTGGTGATGTATCTGCCAGATCTCCAACGCATGTATAACGGACACGTAACGGATACAAAACGGAAACGAAACGGACAAGTGCCGTACAAAACGGACGCAAACCGGACGTTAAACGGACATTTTATCGGTTGGACGTCCGTTTTTAAGCATCAGGTCACACATTACCGGATAGCACGAACAGACGCCTAACGGATTAAAATAAAAGTTGTCCGTTGACAAAATTTTCACCGTTGGGAGTCCGTTGATGTACTGAACGGATAAAACGAACGTGTAACGAATGCATAACGGACACACACGGATATGCAACGTACGAGAAACGGAAACGTACCGGACAGAACGGATGTCGAACGTTCATTCAACGGACGAGTAACGCATAAAACGGACACCTAATGGAAGCGTACCGGATAAAACGGATAAACAAGATATACGGAAAAAATTAAAATCGACAATAATAATACATGTAAATCGCATAAATATTCAAAATGTTTCTGTTTTTGGTTAGTTCTTCAAAATGCCACTTAAGGGCAGTGTCTGGCCTGAATAAGAGCTGATTGATTGTGAAGGCGTGCCTTTACTCTAAGATCGATTATGAATAATAAGAATTCATGAACCTTAAGAATTCTGACATACCAATACTTGGCATTTCTGACGCGAAATTTTCAATTACCATTTATCCGTTTCAGATTTGTTCATCATCCGTTTTATCCGTTATATGTCCGAAACGAGTCCGTTTCTCATTCGTTCAACATCCGTTTTATCCGTTTAACGTCCGTTAGAAGTCCGTTGGTGAATATATCTTCCATACCTCAAGCCTCGGTCACACCTTACCGGATAGCTCGAACGGACGCCTAACGGATAACTTTTTTTTCAATCAGTTCTTATCCGTTAGGCGTCCGTCCTTATTCGTTAAGCGTCCGTCCATATCCGTTGCATGTCCGTTAAGCGTACGTTTTATCCGTCGACGTCCGTTCTGTCCGGTGGAAAATTTTGAGCATGTTCAAAACTTTGAACGGACGTCCAACGGATAAAATGTCCTTTGGACAACCGTTAGGCGTCCATTTTTACGGTACTCGTCCGTTTCGTTTCCGTTTTGTATCCGTTACATGTCTGTTATACATCCGTTGAAGGTCTGGTAGATTAATTCATCAACGGACTTCTAACAGACGTCTAACGGATAAAACGGATGTTGAACGAATGTGAAACGGACTCCTACCGGACGTTTAACGGACAAAACGGATGATGAACGGACCTGGAAAGGATAAATGCCAAATTAAAATTTCTCGTCAGGAATGCCAATTAGATTTCTTTAGGTTCATGAATTCTTATTACTCATATTAGGTGACGTCCGAGACCACAATTGTCGTCCCTTGATTTTCGAATATAGTCCCTAGTGTTGACAGTGGGTTATTTGCCATTGATTTTTATACCCCTTCCAAATTTATTTCTGCATTTTTAATGCCCTAAATTGCAAGTACGGGGTGAAATTACACTGTAAAACAATTTGGGTCTAGAACTTCAAAGGAAATGAGTGATTTGGTCCAGCTGAAAAAGGTTGGAAATTAGCACTTCGGAAGCTGTCAAAATAAGCCCTAAACATAAAATTGTCCATATTTTGAGTTAGAGCCGATGAAGTTTTCTATAATTTTGATATAACTTGTCCCAAAAGTAGTACAACACACTGTAAAAGTTTCTTAGACAAAGCGCAAGTGGGATTTTTTTAATTTTCATTTGTGTTCTAAAAGAAATGCACTACGAAATAATTGTGTTCTCGGACAAAATCGATCTTAGAGTATTGGCACATCTTCAGAATCAAGCAGCAGTTATTCAGGTTAGACACTGCCCTTTAGCGACATTTTGAAGAACCAACTAAAACCAGTTACACAGAACATTTTTAATATTAATGCGATTTACATGTATTATTATTGTCGCCTTTAATTTTTTCGTATATCTTGTTTATCCGTTTTATCCGGTACGCGTCACACTGTCCAGATTTTTATATACGATGGACACCCGAATGTGAAAATTGTAAGTTCGTACAAAGTTGGTCCCGATCTCGTTAAAATACCAAAAAGTGACCGAAGCAAGTACGATGAATAACGAAGTCTATACGATGGTGCCGAAATTATATACGATAGCAAAATATGGACATACGAAGGCTAACCGAAGACGGGTATGTAAGCTTCCTATCTCAGCCGAAGCCTACACGATAGATCACGAAGGCTACACGATGATGGCGCGATGGCCATACGATGTCTAAAAGACGTCGTGTACAGCTTACGATGCATGGCGGGAAATCGATTTTTTTGTCTAATTCTTATAAAACTTAGTTTATCATCCCCTCGCCTACTACATGTAAGTTGGGTGTAGATAAAATTGTTATGGACACTCTTGAACCAAAATGCTCAAAACTTGGTATGGTATTACTCGTTAAGAATATCTTGGGCGCTATTGACTTTAAAGTTCAAAGGTCAAGGTTAAAGTGGCAGTTGTAATACAAGGCAATATAACCCTTGTAGACACTCTAAAACTAATGTGCTCCAAAAGATTTTCAACACATTTGGTATATTGTTCCTCCTTGTAATGATCTGACATTTTTTCGTTCAAGGCCAAAGGTCAAGGTCATGCAGATGGACTTGTTTTTTCTCCTTGAAATAAAATAATACACAGGAAATTGGTTGCTCAATTTTTTACCTGCTGGTGCTAAAGACAATATTAAAGGTATTTCCAGTAACTGAATGTTTGGTTTATTTCTGAAAAAAAAATGTTAATGTATCAAATATGCATATTCAATTAACCATTTTCTGCATGTGTCATATACAAATATAGTGTCCATATTTGTCCCCAATATGTTACATACGAGGGGATGTCACGCTCGGCATTGCCTTGTTTGAACTGTAAAATGTGTGTACTAGTCTGAATAATCACCCATAATTATGCCCATGTTTACTGATCTATCTTAAAGGTAAGGTAATGGTTTCGTTGATCCCTTATATTCAAAAAGAGCTCTTTCCAGGAGAATATCATAATACTATAGACAAAAGGAAGGATGTGGGGAAAGCAACAAATGCGGCAAAATATGACATAGAAAACAAAATGGTTATGGAGTAAACATGCGTGTGACAACAACTCAGACGTTACATAAAAAATTCAGAATAATGAAGAAAAAGTTAGTTTCCCTATATACATGTACCTGCAGTGTTGGTGTACAAGGTGCGTTTATGATTTTCATTAAAAATATTTTACTTGTAATAGTAAATCCTGAACCTGTAATAGCTGCTCTTCTTGTTCCATTTGAATTAATAGAAACAACGCTGTCGCCCTTCTTGTTCTCATATAATCATATGATATGAGCTCCATGTTTTGTGAACGTCTTTCTTAACTGTCGTATTAGACTGACCAGTGCATATCGCGCATGACACTTTAAATGTATTTTAGCGCGAAAAATAACTTACATTTAGCTGGATTTATTTCCGTCGTAGTTCCATCTTGTCGCTTTCGTACTTTTATTCGATGGCAACATGACTGGATTACGAGGTCTTCACGAAGTCGTGTTGCCATCGTAAGACCCTCGGGTAGCTTCGTGATTTATTCGTGTAGACATCGTAATGTCAAAAGTGTCCGATGGAAACGATGAAAACACGAATGCGATACGATGTTTAAAGATGCATTCCCGGTGACATTACGATGGTGAGGATGGTAATACGAACTCAATACGAACCCTCAACATCGGACGCACCTTCGGGGATTTTTTAACATGTTAAAAATATTAGAACCCTTCCCGAAGTTGTTCCCGAAGGCTAGAAAAAGTGGCCGACGGTTCTACGATGGTTAAAGTTGGCACTACGAATAGCCCGATCTGGATACGATCAGTACCGATTTTGAAAATTTCCATAATCGTGTTGCTATCGGCGTAAAAATCGGGACAGTGTGACGCGGACATTATCATTTTCAAGTTTACTATCCACGGCGGTCACAGAGTTTATTCAATAGGGAGGGTCTGTATAATGTATCAATGACCACCGTGGATCGATTAGTCTCTGAATGCCCGCGATTTCGTGGGTGTGTTCTAGTACATATTTATAAAGGTTGGATCATTAATTAATAAAAGTTACAATTCATAGGTTAATTATTTTATTTTATTCTAGATAAGTATGTAACCTTTTCTCATTTTAGATGTTAAACAAAGTACAAAGAAGGAAGTCCTAAAATTATGATGCACTTGTTAGTCTTACTGACAGTTCTTCAGGTATGAATTATATAAATCTGTTCAGTGAACTAGCTTCTTTGAAATATTTAGAATTATTCAAGAAACTAAAAACCATGGGCAATATATCTTTATTTACGAGAACCCATAATATAAAGGGAAAAAATCATGAAACTTTGGTGATTGGTTTATAAAGATAAATAAAATTGAGAATGGAAATGGGGAATGTGTCAAAGAGACAACAACCCGACCAAATAAAAAAACAACAGCAGAAGGTCACCAACAGGTCTTCAATGTAGCGACAAATTCCCGCACCCGGAGGCGTCCTTCAGCTGGCCCCATAACAAATATATACTAGTTCAGTGATAATGAACGCCATACTAATTTCCAAATTGTACACAAGAAACTAAAATTTAAATAATACAAGACTATCAAAGGCCAGAGGCTCCTGACTTGGGACAGGCGCAAAAATGCGGCGGAGTTAAACATGTTTGTGAGATCTCAACCCTCCCCCTATACCTCTAACCAATGTAGAAAAGTAAAAGCATAACAATATGCACATTAAAATTCAGTTCAAGAGAAGTCCGAGTCTGATGTCGGAAGATGTAACCAAAGAAAATAAACAAAATGACAATAAAACATAAATAACAACAGACTACTAGCAGTTAACTGACATGCCAGCATCAGACTTCAATTAAACTGACTGAAAGATTATGATTTCATCATATGAACGTCAGGCACAATCCTTCCCGTAAGGGGTTTAATATCATACCATCATAACATATATGAGAAGAACATAACCCGTGTCATGCCAACAACTGTTTTTAGAAAAAGACCTTATCAGTGACTCAATATTAACGCCAAAATATGCAATCTTTAATGACTTGACAACAGTATCGTAATTATATCCCTTCTTAATAAGTCTATTCAAAGGTTTTGTTAGTTTCTGAGGTGAATACTGACACCTTTGTGCTTTATAAAGAATATTTCCATAAAAAATTGGATGTGAAATACCTGAACGTATAAGAAGTCTGCATGTTGAGCTATATTTACGAATGATGTCTTTATACCGATGATAAAATTTAGTAAATGTTTTGACTAGTTTGTGATATCGAAAACCCTGGTGTAATAATTTTTCAGTAATACATAAATTTCTCTCGTTAAAATCTAAAACATTGTTACATACACGAGCGAATCGTACAAGTTGAGATATATAAACACCGTAAGATGGTGACAAGGGAACGTCACCATCTAAAAACGGATAATTAACGATAGGAAATGAAAAATCCTCCCTTTTATCATAAATTTTAGTATTCAGCTTTCCGTTAGTGATATAGATATCAAGATCGAGGAAAGGGCAGTGATCATTGTTAGTATTAGCTTTATTTAAAGTAAGTTCAGCAGGATAAATTTCATTAATATACATACTGAAGTCGTCATTATTGAGAGCCAAAATATCATCCAAATATCTAAAAGTATTATTAAATATGTTTATCAGATGTTGTTTTGATGGGTCTTTGCTTTTTTTTTGTCATAAATTGTAACTCATAACAATACAAAAAGAGGTCCGCAATAAGTGGTGCACAGTTCGTCCCCATTGGAATTCCAATAATCTGACGATATACGGAATCCACAAAGCGAACAAAAATGTTATCTAGTAAAAATTCAAGGGCATATATAGTATCAAAACATGTCCAATTAACATAGTTTTTTTGTTTATAGCTACTAAAAAATTACCTAAAAGAGTTTGAACATATATATTCACATTCTGATTTTTGGAATGTGAGGCAATGTGGTATACAGGGTAGAAAAATCAAAACTTTGAACAGATTCAAAACTACCAATATAAGCATGCAATTTATCAAGTACTTCCAACGAGTTCTTGACACTCCAAAAGTAATTTATTCCACTATTTTCGAAGGCCTTATTTGAACAATTTATTATAAGGTTTTTAATTGTACCAAGTTTGCTGGTAAGAATAATAGACAATTTAGTAGTTGAACAATGGCTTGAAGACGAAACAGATCTATATTTGTAAGGGGTTTTGTGTAGCTTCGGAAGCCAATACATAGTTGGGACTTTCATTGTATTTGGCTCTGCTTGTAAAGCGGTGGCTAAAAGTTTATGTTTGTTACAGATTTCGTTTTCTGAAAATGGAGTCAGTTGGAATGTTGGTGAATTGGTGATTTCCTTTTTCAGAACCTCAATGTAAAATTTATGTCAAACAATAATAATATTATTAGCAGCTTTATCGGCCGGGACAAAAACAAATTCCTTGGCTAGTTATTTTAGTTGATGTTTGATACGAGAAATAGGTTTATTGTGGTTATTGTTAATAGTAAAATGTTCTTTAAAATGTTGAATACGTATATCAACTATCTTCATTACTGAATTAAAAAAAGGGTCCAAAGATTTTTTGTCAGCTTTTTCCCGTTTTATCCATTTCATACAGTAAGTATGCAGTGAATCGTGGATGATATTACGACACTCATTCCAATTAATAATTGACGGGGAACGATATTTAGGTCCTTTACTGAGAAATGATTTTAACTCTCGGTCTTGAACGATGTTAAGATCTCCTGTTATAACATGGGAAATGGGTCCATAAATATATTCGGAATTACTGCAATTACATGAAGTAGGTTTATTTTCACTGATATTAACATCTTTACACAATTGACTATAATTAAACACAAATTTCCGGGTAGATTTCTTGTAAATATAACAAATAAGAGGTAGCTCAGTATTGTCAAAATATCCAGGAATTTGTTATTTAACAGAATGGTCGTTAAATATATCGGCAATATTTACAAAATCAAAGGTTTTATTGACATACTTAATTTTAATAAAATGTTTTTTATGATCTTCAGGGCGATCAATTTTGGGAAATAATTTAGAATAACAATATGCCATAATAATTTGAACAATTTCATACTTAGGACTGCTATATGAAATTGTGTTGCAATCCTCCAAAATTTTATTTAACTTATTAACCGGTAACGAACAGAGTGTGGTTAACAGATAATGTCTGCCGTTGTTTTTTGAAATAGAAATTAGGTCCGAAATATTGGTATGATTAGCCCGAAATTTTCTTTGATTGCGATTTGTTCTACAACCGTGAGAACGGTTTTTACGAACAGTTTTAGAAACAATATCCAAAATGTTAACGGAATTGGTTCTAGATATATTACCAATTCCCATGATATTATCATTTAGACCGAGAGGGTAAACTGTCTGTAATTTTTTAATCCAATTTAATTCAATTATTAACCGTGATCTTACAAACTTTGAATGCGATTCACCAGGCTGCTTATTTACTACTTCTAAAGGTCTTTAATTTTTTTTTATAACTTTTTCAAATCAACTTGGATTTTGATTAAACTATGCAGCTATCTTAGATATATATAAAGCTTACTGAATCCCATCTCATTTACTTTTTGTTGTATTGCTGTAAAATTTTCGAATTAAAGTAATGTTGGTAAAAAAAATTAAAGAGGCCTATTTGAATTTATATAATATTTTTTATTTTTACCTGTTGTAGAATAATTTTTTTTAATTTCACAACCAGTAATCGAACTACATAATAAGCTTGAATTTTGTGAGATCAATATTTAATTTAATTAGATGGGCTTATCTATACCAGTCAAAACTAAATTTGAAGGTCAAGACTAGTCGAGACAGTTCGAGATTGGTTCAGACTGAGTCGAGACTGGTTCAGACTGAGTCAAGAGTAGTCGAGACAGGTCGAGACTAGTCAAGACAGGTCGAGACAGGTCGAGCCTTGGTCAAGACCATTTCAGACTAATTAAGTCCAGTCGAGACCTAGTCGAGTACACTTAAGTACAGTTAAGTTCAGTCGAGACAATGTCAAGTAAAATGTGTGCTCGCTTTTACTGGTCGAGCACAAAAACTGGTCAATTCAGACTCTGAGCAGTTTGTAGTGTTGCGTGACGTCATAACGTTGCGTGACGTCATAATTACCGATAAATAGAATAATAGGTAGTTGAGTTTTTGATACTGACTATATCATGTTGAATATCTTAACTCGCCCTAACGGGCTCGTCTAGATATTCCACATGCTATAGATATAGGAAGATGTGGTGTGAGTGCCAATGAGACAACTCTCCATCCAAATAACAATTTAAAAATTAAACCATTATAGGTTAAAGTACAGTCATTATCAAAAACTCAACTACCTATTATTCTATATATACTAGTAGTTACTGGTTTGTTTTCTTGGGAAGATATAAGTCTAGGATAGATTGTCCATACAGTGCACACTTCCTTACAAGAATGATCGGAGTTGTAATATCAGTGTCTTATCTAATTTAACTATAAGCCATTATGCTTGGCCTTGGTGTACACACAATTTTTCTTTCGTGTATCATTCCCTGCTAGGTTCAGAACGTTTTGGACAAAAATCTCCTTGTGATCAACAATGCCATCCATGTTTACACTATTACATCAATTGTGGAAATGACTAAACAGGTAAAAGAGTGTAAACAATAAATAGAGCTTTGGCCACTTATTAAAGCAATTGACCCCAAAGTAATTAGCCGTTGCAAAGTGTTTTAGAGATAAATGTGAAAGTCAAAAGATGCAATTCCCGATGCTATGATTCAATCATCTGTCCAAAAGAATGACGAAGAACTATTTTTTTTATTTGTAATGTACAGTAACTGTATGGTCCCTTAATGATAATGGTGTGTATCAATGCTTTTTTTTCTCCACAAAAGTCCATATTATGAATTATTGTATAAGTTAGTATAGATATAATAAATAATTTTTTTGTACCAACTGATAACTTGTACACAACATATATATCATAAACTTAGTCTTCTGATTTAATGTATGAATTTTCCTTTGAACTGATTTGAATTTGCCGATTTGATTCAGAACGAATTGATAAAATGTCACGATATGCATGACATTTATTTATAAGCCATTTTAAAACTTGTCGAATATGAATTGAATGGTCATAGCCTTAGGTTTTGAGGACACTTTATTTCTTAAATGTAGTTGTTACGAGGGGTATATTTCTAGTACGTAACATGACAGCATGTGGCTGATTTTTTTAGACCTATTAAATATACAAAACATAAGTTGAAAGACTATCTAAATATAATGGAATATAAACGAACTTTGCTTCATGCATCTTGGTCTTAAATTAACTATTTATAACACATGTTTACTTAATCTTTTCTGCAGGTGTCTATGAATGAAGAATTTGATTTCCCCTGTCCATCTCAGGCTCACTGGAAGATTCGGGCTAAATCTAAGTGTATTGCTCCAAGGAATTATACCTGCTTATTCGACGTTACTTTTGGAGTTAATATATACAGAGATAAATGTAACAGACCTAGAATTTTAGCACCTGGTAAAGTACTTAAAAAAAATCTATTCAAACTTAAAGAGTAATTAAGAAAGATATTGTTCCTAAAGCAGTCTATCTTATGATAGTCTATGATGTGTATATGTTAGCGACAATAAGTGAAATTAGGTATTAAGCTTAAATCCTAGGCATTAACTTATTGTCTAAAATGTAGATTTAATTACGACGAAATTTTGAAGCTAAGTACTATATCATTCGAAATAGATAGATTTTGTCTTAGGGGACGACCATTTGATATTCTAGGGAAGGGGAGGGGGAAGATTTAGAAAATACATAACTCAGCCTTGATAATCACAAAAATAAATGGTTTGTTCTGTGGTAGTTTGAAAATAAATAACCTGACTAGCAATGACTTGAAATAAATAACTAGGCAGGTCTATTCGAAAGCACGAGATGTCACCAGATTCTTCATAAAATTCAATTTTTTTCCAAAAAAATAATAGGGAAACACTTCCCAAATGAATAATAAAATACTTGAAATGTCTGAAAATGAGTCTCATTTAACTTAAGGTATATTGTCTCAGGAACACTTACCTCACTTTTATTACAGGGCAGTTACTACAAGCAAGCAGGTGCCTCATGTAGAAAATTTCAAAACCATAAGCTTGTCTTCATATCAAATTGTTTTCACGGCAAGTGTCTTGCAAGAAGCAAGTTCTGTTCTCCTTCAGACGTAGCTCCTGTTTTTTTCGGGATCAAAGTTTCTTATTTGTTTGTCCTTTGTTCATTGAATGCCCTTCTATATTCTGTTAGTGTAGCATTCCTTTTGTGTTTTAGTTATTGTTATAAACTTGATCATGAGTTTAAAAAAAGCAGCAGCCACATACGTAACTATGTGCTTTAAGATTAAGAAAGGGTCTGGGAAACACCCAAAAAGCGTGATTTTGCATCATTAGGTCGAAAGCTTCTTGGGGCCTTCAGCGAATTCAAAACCCTTCATTTTTTTCGCCTCGTCCCACTCGGCATATATCATTTGAAATACTTTTTAAAAGGCTAACTACGACAAAAACTTTAATATCTTGTATGTATACATGTATACGCAGTTTTGAATTCAGAAGATGTATTTCCACAGATGCAGGCGGAAACCCAGTTGAAATAGAACAAAAGAATCGAAGCCTATTGTTAGAGAAGTAAATAAATGCTTTCTGTAATGTTTACTATAGTAACACAAAAAATAAAAGTTAAATAGAAACAAATAAAACGACAATTACGTTGTGTTTTATTTTAAAAACACCATTTGCATAAGTTTTCAATTTTACATAGTAATGCTGCACAATTAGATATAAAGTCGACGACATAGGTATCTATCAAGTTGGATGAAGAAAATACATAACCTCCGATTTAAAAAAAATCTTACCACGGACGGAGAACATATCAATCTATTAGTTCAGTAATTTTCGTATCTGCCCTTCCATTATGAGACTCAACAAAAAATTCAAAAAAATGGGTAACAATTGTATCGAAAAGAGAAAATCGAGCGCATCTTTTTATGTTAGGGCGTGTTTGAGGTGTATATTTTGTCTTTAAAGCGTACAAAGCAAGAGTATTTGTTATATCATCTCGCTTCAGATTCTACCATTCTTATATATCAAAGCATTAAAGCTACAGGTTGCTTTATAACATAAAAAGATGGAATATATGGGTCAAGTGTAATACCTATCTAATGAATCCCAAAAACAGAGTAGGTGTGTTCGACAAGCTATTTTTTTTACTAAAAGTACTTGACGACAGTCTTTTAAGTTGGATGATGAAAATGCATATCTTCGAAAAAAATATATTTTGGTGTGTGTGATAACTAGGTTTTATAATCTTCAACCACTGAACATTTTTAGTTTGCCCTTCCACGAAATATTAATTTGTTTTTTTTTAACTGTTTAAGAATTTTCGAAAATTCCACCTGACAACCGATCAGACAATAGTTTTAAGCTGAATCAATGCCGACAAGATCATAAACGGATTCTCATTAGCTAGTAGATACATTTGTCGTTTAAATTACAACTGATATATAAGGGTCGTAATGGTGCTATGTGTGTATATTTAACGGTTTTCAAGAACAAAATTGGCAGCGCGTCATCCCTACAATGGCTTCCATTTCTACGATTGTGAAAATGAACTGGCGTAATGGGGAGATAATTTTGACGAAGTAGAATCCTGACTGAGATGATGACGATTAATTCTGATTAAATGGTAAATAATGACTTGACTATACATGTATTATTTATAATAACAAATGAATTTACAACTGGTATGTTTTCAAGTATTATAAATATAATTATCAGCCCCTTGTTTTAATAAAAATGAAAAATCGTGCTTGAACAGTCAGAAAATAAACAATTTTGTCATTTGTCAAAAACATTTGTAAATTCGGAACCTTTTATAGCTGACTGTGTGGTATGGGCTTTGTTCATTGTTATAGTCCGTACGGTGTTAATTTCCGTGTCATTTTGTCTCTTGTGGAGAGTTGTCTCATTGGCAATAATACCGCATCTTTTTTTTATATAAACTCATCAGATGCATGATGGATACAAATTGAAATACATCTAATAAAAAGAACAAAGTCGACGTGGCTGGGTACTTGTACACCCCAACAACAAAAAGAAACTTAGTGCTGATATGAGAATACTCGCAGTTAGTGAAAGCTAGTTCAAAGCCAATAACAACTAGCAAGAAAAATAAAAATAAATATACAAGTCTAAATTGAAAAGTACGTTCAAACCTTTTGATTGCGCACAGTTTTTATACGTGTGCATGTTAAACTAATTTCGTTGTAGAGGGGTCTAAATACAGCACAAGCAACATTTCCCAAAAAGACCAAAAGAGTGAAAAAGTATATTTTAACTAAACGCTTTTGACTAAAAGGTTGAACAACTGATGTTCTAATTCCCTGCTGACTGCCATTAACGATAGACAAATAAATTGATTACAAAGATGTAACAAAATGGATCTTTATATTGATTTAATACAAAACAGAAAACTATAAATTTGCGGCAAGATGATAAACAACAAACATGAGGTGCTTAAATCTTGTTTACACCAGATCCAGATTTCGACGATAAATGTCTCTTCATTGAGGGATCGAAACGGTATTTGAAAGGCCATATAATTTACCTCAATTTAGGATACACTCTTGAATTTTACGGAGTAAAGAGTATAAATAGTATGGATGGATCATATAAACCGGAGAGAAAATATGATAAAAGCCCAAACGAAAAAATATAAACAAGTCTAAATTGAACGTTCAAACCTATGATTGTGTTAGATAAAAACCGCATATTTTATACGTGTGCATGAAAAACTAATTTCGTTGTAAGGGGGAATAAATACAGTAGAAACAACATTTTCCAAATAGACCAAAAGAGTAAAAAAAGTATATTTTAACAAAACGCTTTTGACTAACAACTGCTGTTTTTAAATCCTGCTGACGGCCATTGGAGATTGCCAAATACATTTATCACAAGGTGTAACAAGATCGATCTCTATATTAACTTAAGTAGAAAACAATGAACTTGTGGCAAATATATAATATTTAGTTTACTTTAATTTACTGGTAACACAATCAATATTTATATCAATAAAACAATATTGAAAGATCTAATTACATTGTTGAATAGGTACTGTAAAGCAACTTATTTTCGCGACGTTCGCGAGAAGAAAAATAACGTGAAAATATATGGTCGCGAATATGTAAAACTCGGTTGTTTCTTTATCATACACTACATCAAGTTAGTTAGAAAATCGCGAAGTTAAATAGTCACGAATTGGACTAAAATGGTGAAACGCGTCGAAATAAAGTATGCTCGAAAAAAAGTTGGTTTACTTGAAGGATCGATAAGCTTACCAGGATAGTTTCTAAAATATTCCTGCACGGTAAAAAGAAATCATCTCCTTAAAACTGAAAATGACGATGTGTTATTCAAAATCAAAATATTGACATCTTAAATTCTGGACAAACTTTGGAAAACGCAGTAAATAATAAGTAAAATTGTCGATGCTTGTTAACGCTGTTGCGCTTCATTGTCTACTGTCACAATGAAACTCAAACGACTAGGTCTTGGTCAACGAAGTGACCACTTGGCGACTTTTTTTGTATCGCCTTACACGCAAGTCGTATAATTGGAGACAGAGAAAACAATCAAATTGAAAACAACAAAATTTGTGAAAATAAGAATGTAGACGATTGTGCAAAACAATAAAATTGAACAGTTCCTTCTCCAATGTTATGAACAGTATTGCACAGGGGTTATATCAAGAGCCTAGACTAGAATGGATTTGTAACACTCGAGTTATAACCTTTAAAACTTCCTAGTGTATTGTAACTAACTAAATTTTTTTCATATTGTACCTATTGAAATTTATTATTCATAATTTCTTTTGTAAAATGGGCATTGATTATTTAACTTTTCGTTAAAAGGGGGTTAAAAATCTTGCGCTAATATGATCATTTATAATCGTAGTGTACATAATAGAAAAATAAAATTAAAATATGGGGCATTCATTTAAGCTCACAATCTGCCTTCGAAAGAAGCATGCATTTTTGTTCAGGTACTTTTTTTCTGTAGAACTAATAGGCGAACAAAGGTAATATTGAAATTAAAAGAAACTAAATTACAGATATCGCTTTTATTTTACAATAATTTAGTTACAGTACAGCTTATTTGAAAAAAAATTATAAAACATATAGGTCATCGATGAGTAAAATAAATAGTTCAGTTTTAATGCAAAAAAATGACATTTAATTTGGACCTATTTCAATGATATAAACATTTTAGAAGTTATCTGGGCCAACACTAAATATTTTTTTGTTTGATTTTTGTACCATATCTTTAAGTAATACATGTAACAAATAGTGTAATTAATAAAATTAGTGATGAAAAAAAATATGTTTAAATATTTGCTGATTTTTTTATACTCTCGAGCCTCCTTAAATGTCCTCCGTTGCTCGTTTTCAAGTTCGTAATTCAGATATAGATAAGCAATGTATCAATAATATTTGGTATATGGAATGATAGCAAGGTGTAATTGTTTGTCAGACAGAGTTCATTAATTTTGACATTGACCTCATTGATAAAGTTAGTTTATGTAATTATTGTTGTATAACCTTTTTGTCTAAGATTTGCAACATAAATTCAATCATGATCAGCAAAACAGCTGGATCTTCAGCGTCTGCACACTGTTTTTTTAAAACCTAAATCTATCACAAGATAAAAAAAAACAACGTTATAAATATACTGTAGGGCATTTGATACACAATACCGGATATTTCTATTGACTACAGTTGACTTTCCAGAAATGTTGTTTAAAAACGCACGTACGTCGTCATCTTTATTGTCTGTTATATTTGTTATTCTCGTGGGATTTTGTCTGATGCTCGGTCCTTTTCTGTGTGTGTTACATTTTAATGTTATGTCGTTGTTCTCCTCTTATATTTTATTTTATATTTCTGGTCTGTGCGTCCGTTCGTCACTCTGTCCGTTCGTTCGTCCGTTTGTTCGTTCGTCCGTCTGTCTCGCTTCAGGTTAAAATTTTTGGTCAAGGTAGTTTTAGAAACTTAGTATACATGTGCCCTATGATATGATCTTTCTAATTTTAATGCCAAATAGAGTTTTGACCCCAATTTTACGGTTCACTGAACATAGAAAATGATAGTGCAAATTTCAGGTTAAATTTTTTGGTCAAGGTAGATTTTGATAAAGTAGAAGTCCAATCAACTTGAAACTTAGTATACATGTTCCCCTTGATAAGATCATTCTAATTTTAATGCCATATTAGAGAATTTATTCCATTTTCACGGTCCACTAAACATAGAAAATGATAGTGCGAGTTGGACATCCGTGTACTGTGGACACATTCTTGTTTTTCCATGGATTTATGAGTTTTGAACAGCGGTATACTACTGTTGCCTTTTTTCTAACTACAACCAGAGGGTTTTGACAGTTTGATATTGATCCTTTCTTGCAACGTAATATTATAAATTATGTGGAACGCATCTAACCCATCGAACTAGAGATAAAGGATATCACAAAAGTTGGCCTCATATCTTGACTTACATCTAGAAATTGACGATGAGGGTCGATTGAAAACAAAACTTTACGACAAAAGAGATGATTTCAGCTTTCCAATTGTGAACTTTCCATTTCTTAGTAACAACATTCCAACAGCACCTGTATACGGGGTATATATCTCCAAATTGATACGATATTCCATTGCTTGCATTTCTTATCATGTTTTTCTTGATAGAGGGTTGCTACTTGCAAGGAAGCTATTAAACCAAGAGTTCAAATTGGTGAAGTTGAAATCATCCATTCGTAAATTTTAGGGACGCCATCACGAGTTGGTTGAACGTTATGGAATAAACGTTTCGCAAATGATATCGGATATGTTCCTTACGTCGTAACTACAATCCCCTTTCCATTCATGAATGTGACCTACCGAATAAGACTATTTACCGGATTTGTTATAACATTATTAAACTCATCATAGATACCAGGACTAAATTTTGTATAACGCCAGACGCGCGTTTTGTCTACAAAAGACTCACCAGTGACGCTCGAAGCAACACGACGGGTGCCACATGTGGAGCAGGATCAGCTGTGATCACCCCTAGTGTTTATGGGTTTCGTGTTGCTTATTCTCTAGTTTTCTATGTTGTGTGTGCTATTGTTGTCTGTTTGTCTTTTTCTTTTTTGGCCATGGCGTTGTCAGTTTATTTCCGATTTGTGAGTTTGACTGTCCCTTTGGTATCTTTCGTCCCTTTTTTTTATCCTTCTCGTTCACTATGCGCTTGTCTGTAATAATGTTAGATTTCAATGCAAAATTACGAGTCACTGATAAAATATTAAGTCGTGCTTTTACCTCTTGAAGGTTTTTAAACCGTTAACTTCCTTCATATAACAATGATTCTGTTTTAAAATAAATTAATTCGGCTGTTTCTGTAGAATCCTATAAAAGATTGGATATTACAAAATCCTTATAATGTTTATAGAAATGATTTTTTAAAGCTTGTACGTTCAAATACAATCTATTTAATCACATAATCTATATCAACGTATAGATTATGTGATTAAAATTTATTCTCAAACGGTCAGACTCTTTTGAATTTACCTTAATCAGGAACGCTCAAAGCCAAATATTTAAAAGCCATGCATGCATAAGAACTAAAAGAGTTGAAGAGATAATTGACAAATGAACGACTTAAAAAAATAGCCAAATTCATCTTAGGTTATATGTGCCTGAGAAAGATGACCCCTTAGATTCTTTAGAATTTCGGACAATGTTAGGAACATTTGTTATATCAAATCATGTCAGTATCAAAGAACTGACTACTGCGCTGATGATACCCTCTGGAACCGTTAGTGCACCACCAGAGGTATCGACCCAATGATTGACCAAGAAAACAAAACATTATAATTACATTGCATGTATGCTTCATTATGATACGTTATTTCGTTTGGCTATCAGCAATCTCGCATCCTTCTGACACCGACATTCATTACACAATGAAATGTAACAATCATGATGAAGAGGTCCTACAATAAATTGCACGGCTAAATTAAAGAAAAACTTGAAAGATATCGTGTTTTCATGATCCTAGCTTAAAAATGTAATTATAACCATTGAATGCTTCTTTTTGTAGTTTCATAGGGTTGAAAAGCGTTCACCGTGCGCATGTTTTAAAATAAAACGCTTCCGCGCTTCATACAAAATGTACTTTGGTCAACGCTTTTATACCCCAATGAATATAAAAAAAGCAGCAGTAAATTCTTAAATAAATTTCGTACGTTCAATGCGCTTTTCCTCGTTTGACTTCAACGGGACCGAATGATTTAATTCTTAAATAAATTACAATTATAACTGTCCCTTTAAATTAAATTACGTGCAAAGTTTAAAGGTTTGAAAAATCAAAACAAGATTACATTCCTCGAAACAAAACTATTATCTACAAACTTAACTGTCCATTAACAAAACAATCAACCATACAGCAAACAAAATTGAGAAATTCATTGTAGGATGAATGTCCTAGCCAATAAATGACCTCATACATGTAGTTTAAGCTTCAAAATAATTAACTACACGAGATCCATGGAATCTGGTCGAAAGTACTATTTTACATCAAAGGTGAAAGTATAATGCATTGTATATAACGATAGACACTGTCATTTGAGATATATGTTTAGTATACGTGAGCATATTAAACACTCAATTTAATTATATTTTGTAGGTTATAAGTACGTCTTCCAGCCTAATTTAAACAGAGCTACATGCAATCTTTCCCGATATCAGCCTTTCATTTTTGAAACAGATGGGTCCAGTGACTGCACCTTTCTTAAATCTATTTGCAACAGCCAAGGCCAGATGACTTATGAAAACGGCAGCACTACAGTCGACAGAACATGTATTTGTAATACCGATAAAGGATACACTTTTGTCAGGAACCCGAAAAACAATTGCTCTTGTGAACCTTCAACCGAAGATTGCTCTTGCTTTATCGGCACCAATAAAAACATCATAATAATCGACTTGAAAGGTGAAGTAAAACTATTGGATTTTTTTCTTCTTTAAACTTTTTCTTCTTTTATTTCTCGGCACAATGATGTGAAATCAAGTTCTTCAAACTTAAAATGATGTAGATTCATATTAGTGTATTTATATCAACTAAAAACAGGTTTCCTGGTAAGAAGCATCAACACTAAGTTTTGAATCTGAAACATCAAAACACTCAAATAACATGTGTAAAAATGAAAACAAGCTGTTCTCAAATGTGTAAAAAAATATTTCCTGAATAATTACTTTGCAATTAATCTTTTCTTTTTTTAATAAGACAATCCATTTACATGTTTAAATATTTCTATCAAACCCTGATCTTTCACAATTGCTGTGACAGAGAGTTACTTTGTAAATATTGTTTCCTGTATACCATTGTTTATCGGAACGAACATCGTGTCTATGTATTGTATAAAGAGTCTTAAGTTTCTTATAATTTAATGATAGACCTCGTGCTATAATATCAGCTTCACATCGCGTACTTTGAGCCCAACCTCGTTTTAAAACGTTTTAATACTGGTGGAAGATCGACTATTTATACAAAAAAGTAATGATACTTGGAAGTACTAATTTATAGAAAATTGCATCTCTAGCGCCCTAACGGGCACAATTCTTGTCAGATCTTTATAAAACTTATACTATAGGTTAATAATAGCAATATCTCGGACAAGTTATATGATGGTAAACGATCGACTCTTTTTAAAAAGGTTGACGACCCTTAACTTGGAAATATTAAATCTATAAAAAAATGGCTTCGTTAGCGCATTCACGGATAATTTTGTTTTTGAAAACTATAAGTTATGCCAATGAAGGTCTGTTTGAAATATTTAGCATGCTGTTAAATAAAAAAAACTTTTATTCTCACCGCGCGTACTTTTTATCTTAAGATTGATATAAAGAACCCACGAAAAAGTATTTTTTTAGTTATTGACCCTGCAATATTTAAAATATGTGCAACGCGGGGGCTTTTGAACTATCTTCTTCCATTTCATCTAAAATAAGTTTCAGTCAAAATGTCTAATGTTAGTAGTTCTGAAAAAAAAATGTTTATTGAAGTACCTGTAAAACTGCAAAATGACAAATGAATTAGAATTTAACTCCAAAAACGTTGAATTTTTACCAAAAATAATATCAAAGACACCAAACTTACAATTGTATACGCAAGCATTTTTGTTCATTGACCCCAATTTTTCTTTTTTATAAATCTTCAACATATTGCTAAATATACTAAACTACAGTATAAGTTTAATAAAAATGTGACAAGAATTGTACCACGAGAGTGCTCATCACGCAGCACATTAATCAGCTTCTTATTGAAAAAGCTTGAAAAATAATGAGTGTTTTTCGTTTCGTCCCCGAGGGTATCACCATCCCAGTAGTCAACATTTCGGTGTTGACATGAATATCAATAATGTGGTCATTTTTATAGATTTCCGATTTACAAAACTTTAAATGTTTGAAAACTAAGGATTTTCTTATTCAAGGTATAGATTACCTTAGCCGTATTTGGCACAACTTTTTGGAATTTAGATCCTCAATGCTCATCAACTTTGTACTTGTTTGAGTCTTATGTAGATGAAACGCGCGTCTTGCTTACTAAATGATATGATCCTGGTACCTTTGATAACTATTTCAATATTCCTCAACATTATTTTTTTTGGTTTTCAACGCCACTTGTAAGCACTGCGTTTGGGTTATTTCGTGGCGGCTAGTTTTATTCGTGACGGAAGACGGAGTGCTGGAATAAAACCATCGACCTTCGATTGGAAAACTGACAATCCTAGTCAATTGAGATTTCAGTCCAGTGCTCCCGCTTCAGCGAGGTTCGAACTTACAACCACAGTGTTGGCTGGCTAATGATCAAAGTAGTATTTACTACCACCACTCGGCCACCGATGCCCTTATATTCCGCAACGAAAAATGAATCATAGATTATTATTATTGATATTAAATTATATTTGAAAACCTTACGTCAGTGAACCATTATGCTATTATATATCAAATGTAGATGATAAACTGAGATGTACATAATCATCAGTAATAGTTTCTACATTTCTGTTCTCAACCCGATAGTGTGTTTTAAGCCTTTTCAATTTTTCAAGACGATGGTTGTTATTCTAGGCCGATGTGTCTACTGAAAAATGTTAAAAATAAATAAAAATTGACGTAAATATTTATCAAAGGTACCAGGATTATAATTTATACGCCAGACGCGCGTTTCGTCTACATAAGACTCATCAGTGACGCTCATATCAAAATATTTAAAAAGCCAAACAATTACATAGTTGAAGAGCATTGAGGATTCAAAATTCCAAACAGTTGTACCAAATACGGCTTAGGAAACCTATGCCTGGGATAAGAAAATCCTTAATTTTGAATGAAGAAATTATTGTAAACATTGAACAGTATCCTTATTTTCATTAAAACTGGCAGGAAAACGTGTATTTATTTGTTAAGAAATGAGAATGGAAATGTGTCAAAGAGACAATAACCCGTCCAAAGAGCGGAAAACAACAGAAGGCCACCAATTGGTCTCCAATACATCGAGAAAATCGCGCACCCGTAGTCGTTCTTCGGCTTGCCCCTTAACATAGATGTGTACTAGTTCAGTGATAATTGGCGTCATAGTCAACTCCGAAATAAATAAAAGAAACTTAAATTAAAAATAATACAAAACTAACAAATGACAGAGACAACTGACCTGGGACAGGTGCTAAAATGCTATTTTAACTGCTTACAGAATATCTAAGAAGGAAAAGAAATCTGTGGCGAAAAAAATGAATAAAAATAATAAGTATCATAATTATTCTTTTCCAGATTCCAAATGCCATGATCAAATGAAAATCGACTGGTCCAATCAACGAAAAGATGTGTGAGTCTTTTTAAATAAACTCTTAAATTATATCATCTTTCATTCATCGTCTTTTCACAAGTTTACAAGCACAATAATGATTTGTATATAAGACCACAAGACACACGTTTTAAAGAAGAAAACAACATTGATTATGCTGTCGAAAAAAGTTAACTTATAAGGAAACCAATTAAAATGCAAATTTGAATTAAGCAGTATGAAAGCAAAACATAGAAAAAAAACATAACCCCGGAAGATTAAACTTAATTTAAGTAAACTTGCACAATCTTAAAATGCAACTTTGTAATTTGTTTTAAATGTATGATTTAATGTGTGTACAAATGCTTATTACAAAAGTAATAACTATTTGTATTTGTTATATAGGTTGAATACTTCACAGCTGCTGACAAACAGTGACTTTGACAACTTCAAATACAACTTACACCACCTTCCTACTAGTAAGTTTGACCTCGATAAGCATAATCTAAATTTATAACGCAATTAAAGACAATATAGCCAGATTAGTTCTTAAATTATCGCCTTGCCGCAATTTAGTTTTGTGTTAGTCGTATTTGTGGTCACTTGCTTCTACTGCAAAGGTATATACACAAAGAGATTGATAACTAGCAAATATACAAAACCTCTTGTTATGTGACTTTCTTTATCTAGTTTTGTGCACAATACAGTATGACGTCATATGTCCTTTTCCAGTGTCAAACGTTAACGGAAGACATTTTTATACGACCGCAAAATTTGAAAAATTTTCGTCGTATATTGCTATCACGTTGGCGTCGTCCGCTGCGTCGTCGTCGGCGTCGGCGTCCGAATACTTTTAGTTTTCGCACTCTAACTTTAGTAAAAGTGAATAGAAATCTATGAAATTTTAACACAAGGTTTATGACCACAAAAGGAAGGTTGGTATTGATTTTGGGAGTTTTGGTCCCATTATTTTAGGAATTAGGGACAAAAAAGGGCCCAAATAAGCATTTTCTTGGTTTTCGCACTATAACTTTTGTTTAAATTAATAGAAATCTATGAAATTTTGACACAAGGTTTATGACCACAAAAGAAAGGTTGGGATTGATTTTGGGAGTTTTGGTTTAAACAGTTTAGGAATTAGGGGCCAAAAAGGGCCCAAATAAGCATTATTCTTGGTTTTCGCACAATAACGTTAGTTTAAGTAAGTAGAAATCAATGAAATTTAAACACAATGTTTATGACCACAAAAGGAAGGTTGGTATTGATTTTGGGAGTTAAGG
This sequence comes from Mytilus trossulus, assembly GCF_036588685.1. Lineage (NCBI taxonomy): Eukaryota > Metazoa > Mollusca > Bivalvia > Mytilida > Mytilidae > Mytilus > Mytilus trossulus. The sequence continues at coordinate 100,208,182 of NC_086374.1, forward strand.
TCCCAACAGTTTAGGAATTAGGGGCCAAAAGGGACCCAAATAAGCATTTTTCTTGGTTTTCGCACCATAACGTTGGTATAAGTAAAAAGAAATCTATGAAATTTAAACACAAGGTTTATGACCATAAAAGGAAGGTTAGTATTGATTTTGGGAGTTTTGGTCCCAACAGTTTAGGAATAAGGGGCCCAAAGGGTCCAAAATTAAACTTTGTTTGATTTCATCAAAATTGAATAATAGGGGTTCTTTGATATGCCGAATCTAACTGTGTATGTAGATTCTTAACTTTTGGTCCCGATTTCAAATTGGTCTACATTAAGGTCCAAAGGGTCCAAAATTAAACTTAGTTTGATTTTGACAATAAATGAATCGGTTGGGTTCTTTGATATGCTGAATCTAAAAATGTACTTATATTCTTGATTATTGGCCCAGTTTTCAAGTTGGTCCAAATCGGGGTCCAAAATAAAACTTTGTTTGATTTCATCAAAAATTGAATAAATGGGGTTCTTTGATATGCCAAATCTAACTGTGTATGTAGATTCTTCATTTTTGGTCCTGTTTTCATATTGGTCTACATTAAAGTCCAAAGGGTCCAAAATTAAACTTAGTTTGATTTTAACAAAAATTGAAATTTTGGGGTTCTGATATGCTGAATCCAAACATGTACTTAGATTTTTGATTATGGGCCCAGTTTTCAAGTTGGTCCAAATCAGGATCTAACATTATTATATTTTAAGTATTGTGCAATAGCAAGAAATTTTCCATTGTATGGTATTGCACAATAGCAAGAAATCTTCAATTTCACAGTATTGTGCAATAGCAAGACTTTTCAATTGCACAGTATTGTGCAATGGGAAGAAATATCTAATTGCACAATATTGTGAAATAGCAAGATTTTTTTTTAATTGGAGTTATCTTTCTTTGTCCAGAATCAACTTAAATCTTTGTTATATATAATAAACAATGTATATTCACTTTTTACTACCAACTGATAAATTAAAATAATCTTTACCATTCAGTGATAACAAGCAGTTTTTTTACATCTTAATATTTTATGATGTATTTAAATGAGTAGTTATAGTTGCAAACTCCATTAGAAAATTTAATTGAGATTAGTTTTGGAATAAGGGAAAGGGGGATGTGATTAAAAAAATTGGGTTCAATTTTTCTCATTTGAAATTTCATAAATAAAAAGAAAATTTCTTCAAACTTTTTTTTGAGAGGATTAATATTCAACAGCATAGTGAATTGCTCTAAGAGAAAACAAACATTTTAAGTTCATTAGAACACATTCATTCTGTGTCAGAAACCTATTCTGTGTCAACTATTTAATCACAATCCAAATTTAGAGCTGAATCCAGCTTGAATGTTGTGTCCATACTTGCCCCAACCGTTCAGGGTTCAACCTCTGCGGTCGTATAAAGCTACGCCCTGCGGAGCATCTGGTTAGACTTCTTGTACGCTTTTTTCCCTGTTGACTGGTTCCTTTTTGTTCAGCTTCGTTTGTCTTTATGTCTCTTTTCCAGGCAGTTTTTTTTAGCTTATTTATTCTTTTAAAGTCCAATTAGCCAGCATATCCTACCAAAATGGTCGACATGGCTAAAAATAGAACATTGTGGTCAAATGTCGATTTTTTTTTCTGGCTTATATCACTAAACCCAAAGCATTGAGAGCAAATCAGTGACATGGGGTTAAATGTTCAACAGGTGAATATCTTTCTGCCGCGAAATGTTCTCAGGAATCAGACCCCAATTTCATGGTTCACTGAACATAGAAAATCAAAGTGCAAGTTTCAGGTTAAAGTTTTTGGTCAAGGTAGTTTTTGATGAACTTGGTGTTCAATCGACTTGAAACTTAGAACACATGTTCCCTAAAGTATAATCTTTCTAATGTAATGCCAAATTAGATTTTTTTACCCAATTTGATTAAACATGGAACATGATAGTGCGAGTGGGGCATCCGTGTACTTCGGACACATTCTTGTTTCGTATTATCTTATCATTAAAGAAAGGGATAAACTGCACAAAGCAACTATGTTCAGCAAATGAAGATCTACAAATAAGTCTGCATGTAGATTTTTTTCACTTGACCCTTCAAGGAGTCATTGCCCTTTAAAGTAAATAATTTAATATTTTTTCCTTAATTTTGTAATCTTTTACAAAAATCTGATCTGAAACTATTGAGAAAAATTTAACCAAACATAGCCACAATCATCATTAGGATATTTAATATAGAAAATGTCTTTGATCTCTCCGCCTTGCAACCAACATGGATGACATGACTAAAAATGAAACATTGGGGTAAAATGAAGATTTGAGTTGCTGACCCTGAATTGGTAATTTTTAAGATTTGTTTCAGTTTTTTTGGCTATTATCTTGAATATTATTAGATATAGAGATAAATTTTAAACAGCAATAGTTTCAGCATAGTGAGATTTACGTATAGGTCAACTTACCAAAATGAGTCATTGCTCCTAATAATTAGTTTTACAATGTGATGTAACTTTTTGTAATCTTTATTCAAAAATCTTCACATCTGATACAACTAAGACAAATGAAACAAACTTGGCCACAATCATCATTTATAGGGTGTCTAGTTTCAAAAATGTGTCCGATGACCCCGTATCAACCAACATGGACGACATGGCTAAAAATCGAACAGAGGATTAAACTTCAAGTTTTATCTAAAAAAAAATTAACCGTTAAAAATAGAGAAAATCAGGAAGGAGCAAAATGTTCAGAACAATGAGCTCTACCATATTTACATCTAGATCAAAACTGTTCGACAAATTCTTCTATGGGTTGTTGCTCATAAATGACAATTTTCGGTACTTGTCTATCCCGAATTCATGTATTTGGTTTTGATGTTATATTTGTTATTCTCGTGGGATTTTGTCTGATGCTTGGTCCGTTTCTGTGTGTGTTACATTTCAGTGTTGTTTCGTTGTTCTCCTCTTATATTTAATGCGTTTCCCTCGGTTTTAGTTTGTTACCCCGATTTTGTTTTTTTGTCCATGGATTTAGGAGTTTTGAACAGCGGTATACTACTGTTGCCTTTGTTTACAATTGTTTGTCATTTTTGTCTATTATCATAAAAACTATGATAGTTTAAAGAGCAACATTTCCTGAGTAAAATGCCTTATGTGACTCGAATTAAATTGGATGTATAAACACTTTAGATTACAGAATTGATCAGCAAGTCAAATTTTGCCGATATGTTCATAGGAGTGATTGTCCTTTAATGATTTTTTTACCCGCTTTCGTGTATTAAGCAAAAATTAAAGAAGAAATTATAGAAACTAAAAGATCAGTAGTACAAGATCAACAAAATTGGAGATATTTGTGATGAAGTCTTTTCTTGTCTTCAATGTTTGCGAATTTCCCTTGTTTGATGTGTATACATACCACGGTGAACAACACTGGCTCTTTAGAGTCTCTAGTTTGAAAATTACGATTGCACTGTCAATACATCGATATTAAATGCAGCTGTTCCAATTGGAGCTGTAAACAAAACAGTGGGATCCATTGAATCATTGGAAGATTGTGCTGATATTTGGTTTGCTCCATATTGTATACACACGATTAAGTGACTTTTACATGTTCCTGTTCCTTCTGCAAAGAATTAATGTGAAGGTTTTTGTGTTTTTTCAATTTGCTTTCTAAAAACACAAATCTTTTACTTTGTAGAGAATTCTGTTTTTAATTGAACTTCTGAGTCTGAATAATATCTTTCTTTGTGAGAGAAATTGACAGGAAGTTCGTTTCAACAGATGATGGTATTGCTGTTTTTGATAAATCATCCCCAATCATACTTGTTACTTTCCATTTATCGATACATTCTTCATCATTTTAATTCTGCCTCTGAACACTCACACCATGCATCTTCCTTTGGATCCTTTTCATACATTCATTAAATTCTGATTTTTCTCTCACAGAAAAAATACGATTCACAACTACAAACGTCAGTGTCATACATACAATAACCAACATGTGAAATTTTACATGATAAAAGTATTTTAAAAGCAAAAACAAAATCTGATTTATATCTTTAGACATAAAAACAAAAAACTTAAGGATGACTATCATGGAATGATGGTAAGTCACGTTCAGCCTTTAGTCAATTTTCACTTATTCACTATGGTAATATCAATAATAGTCAGTCCATTTGCATGCATTCAATTCGGAATCGTTTAGTAGCTGGTCAGTCAATTTAGTATATTGTTCAGGTGAACCTCTAAATACCACCTACTGATCAGACGGAACATAGACTGAACTATTTTTGGATAACTGCAAACGAAATGTCTGAAAATATTGAACTTTTAGATGTGAATAAGTCTACAAATTTATTAGAAACTGTAAATAACTTTATAGTTTATTTAGTCTTTTAGGATCAACGTTTGTTAACAAGTGTTTATACATGCTCATATTGAACTCACGTGGAATGGTCTACATCAGCAGATATACGCCGAATATTTGACTTTTCTAAAATGAATATCAATGGATCTAATCAAACCATTACACTAACTTTTGTCAGGACTGAATTGGAAACTCGAAAATGTCATGTAATATAAATCACTTTTACCAATAAAAACTTTGTTTATTTGTAGATAAATATCGTGCCCTAGCAGCTCAATTGGTTTGGATATGTTTATTAGCATGCCGTAAGTACTTTCAAATGCGTGAAATATTAACGAGAAACAATAATCTTACAGTTAATAACCTGATAGTCACTGGTGTTAAACTGATCACCGTTACTGCAGTTACGGTCATCCCAACATGGCGGATCCCAAAAACAGGTAAAATCGGTTTTTATTTTGGTAATTGCACCATGTACACACGTTGTTTCAAAGAATAATTCAGCCGCCAGGTTGTATGTGTGGGTTCTTAATATCATATGTGACCTTTTTACCGAAATAATAGCCATTGAAAATTTACGGAAGATCATCGTAACTGCAAAAGAAGAGAGTCGTAACTTGTGGACAAATAACTTGAACGATAATCGTAACTGTATAAAATATGTTTATGATCATAGTAACTGATTTTGTCGTGACCATCTGCTAACGGAATATTTCAATATAAAAGTATAACAAAAATATTTTTAAATCATTGAATGAATGCACTTTTATTTCATTAAAAAAATAAAGAATTCTGATAAATGAAATATATCTACAATGTTACGTTATTTATGACGTAAATTGTAAATTAATACCATATTTTTCACTGTAAAGTTTTTAAATAAATAGAGAAATGATGGATGCAATTTAAAAACAAACAGGAGGTATACATTTTTTGTTAAATCATTTACATTCTACACTCTACACCAACTGGTTGATGGCGAGATGTTTCCACTACAATTTTCTATTTTAATAGGGATGTCCAAGGTCGTTAATACAACATTCTCTGCACTATTGAATATAAAAAATGATATGGCATGATTACCAATGAGACCACTCTTTACAAGAGACCAAAATGACTTAGCAATTACCAACTATTGGTCATCGTACGGGCTTAGACAATGAGCAAAACCCATAACGCATATTCAGCTATAAAAGGCCTCGAAATAACAAGGTAAAACAATGCAAACGAGAAAACCAACGACCTCATTTATGTAAAAAAAAATGAACGAACAAAAATATTTAACACAAGAACAAAAAGTAAAATCACAAAAATACTGAACTTAGAGGAAAATCAAATCGGAAAGTCCATAATCACATGGCAAAATCAAAAAACAAAACGCATAAAAAACGAATGGACAAGAACTGTCCTTTTCCTGACTTGGTACAGGCATTTTCAAATGTAGAAAACGACAAACACTGAATTACAGGCTCCTGACTTGGGACAGGCACATACATACATAATTTGGCAGGGTAAAACATGTTAAAGGGATTCCAACCCTCCCCTAACTTAAAACAGCGGTATAACAGTACAAAATAAGAACGAACTATCAAAATCAGTTGAAAAAGGCTCAACTCATCAGGCTTCTAACACCAAACTAAACCTCAGATTCACCTAAACTCAACAACCTTCTTTATTGATAACAAAGCTGCTGTCTAGAATTTTGTCAGATCAGCCTTTTCAAGAATCACTATTAAAGGTTGTTTTTCGAATATTCCAATTGTTTTTTTGCAATCAACAGGATTCTTCATCAACTATAAAGAATCAAAGTACAGAAGTACTGAACATCGGATGACCGCAAGTTCTTGTGGATAGTCACAAGCAATTGTCACAAAAATCATATCTTTATACATGAAAGTGGGATTAATGTACAGGTGTAATTTTTTTTCTGAGACAAGTTCTTGTGTGAATGATAAATAAATGTAAGGGAATTCAACCTCACTGGTATACCTATTATAGATATATTGTAGCGATACAAATCAGTATACTCTGGTTTATATTATATTATTTGAATATAACAGTTAGATGTATATGCAATTATCATCAATTTATATATCTTTCTATTCTACTAATAAAAGTGCAGTGCAAGTGCATGATGGACACTTTTCTGCAATAATTAGATTTTTCTTATAGATTGGATTTGAGTAGGCATTCATATTTTTCCGCAAACGAGAGAGCATTGACCGATAACTCTGCATGTATCTGTATATAATCTTCACCTCGTTTATAGAAGATTTGCAATCGTTCTTGAGATATTCTTCCACATGCGTTAACACATTTTTTCTGTACGTGTGAATAGATATTATTGATTGTTTACTTACATATATATTTAACAAAACATTTGAAAAATAAGTATTCCTTAGAAAAAATTAATTTATAACAAGCGATAAGGAATGTTATTTTGACTTAGATGATGTCGGTGTATTTATCATATAGACCTTATTAAAACCAAAAACGAATATAACGTAATGGAAATCTAGGCGATAGCAATATATTGTATGCCCTCACGGTCACCTGCTGTATAAAAAAAAACCAAAGAAAAAGGAGATGGTGTACAATTGCCAATGAGACAACCCTCCCAAAGAGACCAAAATGACACAGAAATTAATAACTATATGTCTCCATACGGCCTTCAGTGATAACAAAAAAAGGCAATACCACATAGATATAAAAGCCAAAAAAATGACAAATGTAAATCAATTCAAACGATAAAATTAAGGGCATAATTTATGTACAAACTAATGAAAGTGAATGTAAAATAAACGCTAAACGACAACTACTGAAATACCCAACCCTCCAAAGCGACAGTGTTGAAACAGTACAACATAGGAATAAACTATAAAAATCCGTTTATTTCATCAGATGGGTACAAACAGAAATGCATCTAACAAAAACACAAAGTGGACGTGGAGGGGTACTTATACATCACCACAACAGAGACACTAAGTACAGATCTGAAAGTATTACAGCTATTTCAAATCCATGAAAACAAATTATAAAAAAATGTGAATCTAAGACCAAAATGTAATGACTTTCATATTATATTCTATTTTTAATGATACTTCAAATGTACCAACTATGTGAAAAATCTGTAAACAGTATTATTTGTTCCATTTTTCCCTTATCTTTTATAAGTTACATTGATTAGTAACCTATAATTTAATGCAACATACTACAATTTACAAATTAATCACTAACACAACAATTCCCAATTTTCCAACATTTATACTTCCCAATTGTCCCACAAACATATTCCTATTGTCCGACAAAATTTCATATTTTTTTTTACCCGACTATTATTTTCAAAAAATGTGACAATCAGGAATACACTTTCTTTCCACACTATCAAACATTCAAACATAATTTCCATATATTCGCCTATCAGCATATAGAGAAAGTTACGGTCATCACTAACAAGTTACTATGATCATGTCTAAGTTACGACTATCTTATAAGCAAGTTACGGTTAGCAAAACAAACAAAATTCTTGGAGTTACGATGATCAACCGTTAATTTCCAATGGCTATTATTTCGGTAACAAGGTCACATATGATATAAAGAACACAAACATACAACAATATCGTACATATCAACCTAGCGGCTGAGTAATTCTTTAAAAGAACGCGTGTACACAATGAAATTACAAAATGACGATTTTACCTGTTTTGGGCTCCGCCATATTGGGATAACCGTAACACAGAATCAATCATTGCAAACATAGGGATGTACATTATGTTTGTCATTTTTAATTTCTTAAAATGGACTTATGTTACACGCACAGTTTTAGGCGCATAAAGGACTATCATCAATAATGCATTATAGTTATAATCAGTATAAAAACTCTATTAAATTTTCGTCTGACCAAAATTGATGAAAAACTTAACTTAGATTAGTTTTTTCCGTTTTCGTTATATACTTAAAGTTTTTGAATTATATATTGAGCATTAAATCAACCAACGACAAAGAGTGCAATATTTTGTTAACGGAATATCTGGGAATATCATGAAGAAACACCAAATTTAGAAACTCGTTATTACGACATTCATATAACGTGCTAATAGAGTTGGACGTGTGTTATTCCGTTATCTCAACTTGTTAACTAGTAGCCTTTTTTCACTTACATGTAATACCCTACTATACTCACTTTAACTAGATATCAAGAAATGGAATTAAATTTAGAAATACTGTAAAGGGTATTTAACATGTTATAATATCGTCCAATACATAAATGAAGGTCATTGTTGAATTCCGATATTTTTTGGCGGGGGCTTGAAGATGACTAATACTTTATCAAAGGTACCAGGCTTATAAAAGTTGTGTCAAATACGGCTAAGGTAGTATATATGTGCCTGAGATAAGAAAACTCTTCGTATTTCGAATGATTAAAACTTTTGCAAACAGTAAATTTATAAAAATGCCAATATAAAAAGAGTTGCAGGAAGCTGTAAATAGGCAGAAATATGATTTTCAAAATAAAACCTTTCTCTCGTGGTGTGGTACAAATTTATAAGTACTTTCTTCTCAATTTCAGATTAAATATTATAATATAATTTTTTTACAACAGAGATTCGTTATAAAGATAGACTGAATAAATTCAGAACTAATCCCTGCAATTAAGTATATTTTTCTTTTTATACAATCTTCTTAACTATCAAATCCACTAGAACACACCCGCGAAATCGCGGGCATACAGAGCGTAGTTTAAAGTATGTAAAGTGTCGTTGGAAGAATTTTGTAAAATATTGAATGACTGGAGAATTTCAGCAAAAGTATCATAAGTCATAGGTTATTGGGGACAGGAAAATATTTTTTTTTGTATCCCTCCTCCTTTCCAATATTCCCATTTTTGGTTTTCTATCAATTTCAATATGAACATACATTAGTATGTTATGAACATACATTAGTATGTTATGAACATACATTAGTATGTTATGAACATTCAAGTAAGGAGCTGTAATTCAGTGGTTGTTGTTTGTTTATGTGTTACATATTTGTTTTTCGTTCATTTTTTTTGTACATAAATAAGGCCGCTAGTTTTCTGGTTTGAATTGTTTTACATTGTCAGTTCGGGGCCTTTTAAAGCTGAGTATGCGGTATGGGCTTTGCTCGTTGTTGAAGGTCGTACCGTAACCTATAGTTGTCAATATCTGTGTCATATTGGAGGGGGGATAGGAAGGGTCCTGATCCCGAAATCCCGGACTTAAAAAAAACGAAATCCCGAGGTCCCGAATTTATACAAAGTAAATCCTGACGTCCCGAAATCCGAAAAAAGAAATTCCCGGATCCCGAAACGGCTAATTCCGAAATCAAGAGCTTTTAAAAAAACACCCGATTCCGCAGTCCCGATAAAGGTATATAAAGTAGTGTGTTTACTATCAAAAGTTCTCATGAATATTTTTAGCGCTTATCTGTTTATTATGAACATTCATTACTATATAAATATAGTGTGTCAATTACTTTCAATTCTAAGTTTACTAATCGATCCATAGTGGTCATTGATATAGTATGCAGACCCTCTCTATTTAATAAATTATGTGACTGCCGTGGATAGGAAACTTGAAAATGATAGCAGATAGAATTCTGAAAATATACTTTATTCTTTGTATATGTATGTTCAAAGTATACAGAAAAACGCAAACCGGAAGTCTAATCTGACTTAAAATTTCGTCCAATGACGGGACAATATCCGGATGCCTTTTTTCTCGTTTTTCTCCAAAAATAACTCAATCTGAATAATCATATAAATGGATGACAAATGGCACTATGCACTGTACCTATAGGACACAGAGGCGTGTTGATTAATTTATTGTGGAAAGAAGAGAAGCGACACCAAAAATTAGGTCTTCTCGTTTAATAGTATAGATACTTGTTAAATGCTACAATTCACTGGTGGTAAACGGATGGTAGGACCATTCGAAAATGGAAGACTACTCTCGGGACAATTTTTCTTTCTCGATTTTCTTACAGTAAAGGTTTATTTAAGCCTAACCGCTTGTCTCGTGCATACTAATTGTTATTGCGTTGATATTGAAACAAAATTTGATACATAAAAACATTCCAATTTTCGTACAATAGTCATTCCAAAATTCGAGCATGATGGTCGTAACTAAAACAACATAAATGTTGAGGATGGTGGTAACGTATATTTTGATGGTCGTAACTCTTTATTAAATAGGACCATGTAATGCAAGTCAAGAGTTTTAAACGTGTCTTATATTATATGAATATATTTTGTGAAGTTTTTTGAATTTATAAATACAACGTATAATAAAACAATTTCAGTCCGTGTAACACATACAATGTATCTATTCAAACTCTTAAAAAGTTTTCGAATATTATTTTTTGGAATTTTGATTAAAGTTTTGAAATATCAAAATTCCGATTTTTTCAAATGTTTTGGTTCGAATAAGGCAAGTCAAGAGTTTTAAACGTATCTTTTATTAAATGAATACATTATATGGGTGTCGTCCTCGAATGCCAACATTTTATATGTTACCTATTCCTTGAATGCAAACAAAAATATTTCAATAGATGTGTTTATAAGAACAATAGGTGTTTTTATAACCATTGAAATGATTTTATGAATATTTAAATGTAAAAATTAATTAGAGAACTTGATAAAATTGCAACATTTTATCACTTTTTGATAAAAAAAAATATAGTAGATTTTAGGGTTAAATTATCACAAATTCTAAAGAAATAAAGAAAATAAAAATATTTTTATTACTTTTTATCAAAAATAAACATTTTGTGAATGGAAATGTTTATAAGACATATTTAAAAAAAAAATTAAAGAAATTCTTGTAAAATACAATTATTTCAAACTAAAAAAAGGATATTAGAGATTTATTAAAATCCATATCATATTGAATCTTGTATTAGTAAATATACTATATTAACTTTTTAATTGAACAATTAATTAAATTTTACACTTGTAAAGACTGTTAAATGAAAATTGTTTGTATAAAATACTAGTATTAAACAATGTTCCGAGACATATGAAGATTTATAGTGCTTTATGTCAATCTGCTTATATGTTGACTTAAGTTATATGCATTGTTTTCTGTGTTCCCTGTCTGCAAACAAATAATATATTATTCAATTTTTATGCTATGAAAAAAGTATGAGTATGTACAAAGTTTCGAAAAATTCCATCAAGTAAAATAGAAGGATATTACAGCACACAAAACTATAGAAACATCGAAAAAGCATCCAAGTCTAAAGACTTAGCTATGCAACAATTTCAAAGTTTTATTTTTAGATAAGAACATATTGGTTCAAGCAGTTACACCAAAAAAAAAAATGAATTTTCAACAACTTCACAAACATGAATGTAATTTAGCTACCTGAAATATACCTTTCTGTTTAATTTGAATTATTGTTTTGAAAAGCATTCACTTTTGTTGTGATAACCTATTCCTCGAATGCCAACATAATTTTACAGGTAAATTGTAAGTAGATCAAAGGATGTTGGCATTCAAGGAATAAAACATTTTATGATATATATGAGAACTTGATTTCACCAAACAATAAAAACTAGTTTTGTCAAATCGAATAGTTGTGACTAACCGGTTACTCTGATAATTTTTTTACCGATTAACTGGTTAATCGATAGATTAAGTTGATGTATTCGAATACCAGGGTTGCGTATCAAGTTTGATTTCGATATCAACGCACTCACAATAAGTGTGTATGAGACAATCAGTTTGGCTTAAATGAACATTTTACCTCCCGAAAATTGGAAAAGAGTTGTCTTCCATTTTCGGATTGTCGGTTACGACCATCCGCTTACCGCTTACCACCAGTGGCAATTATGATAATGGTTCGACACCTATCTGCTGATAAAATTTAATCAAGCAGGTAAAATTCAGTACCTATCCGAGTATATATATCTTGTGTTGAGCCGAGTACAGACTTAATTAATGTTTTGAGATATTACATGGTTGTTCTATTAATACTGCATCTCTGTTAACTATAAGGTGTTCCCACTTTTTGGTGTGAAGACCAATTATTTGTTCTGATCATAAAAAAAATTCTCTTCCGCCAAATTTCATATTTGTTCTTGCGATTGAATTTAGTTTCGCAATATGTCGCTTAGATATTTCTTAAAATTTATCGTAAATCGGAGACGCTTTAAAAGTTCACCCTGCTAAGACGGGAAAATTATAACCCCATGCACTGTTTTTCTTGTGTGTGCATCTCCTTCGTAACAAAAAAAAAAAGATAGCAACACAATTCTTTTGCTGAATTGTTCATTATATCCTCATGAATTTTTGTTAATTTAGATTGAAGCGATTCAGTGAAATGATATAGGAGTTAGCAAACTTTACAAACTTAAATTTATCGGTGTCTTTAGTATCTCATAAACCGTTAGACGTATATAAGAGGAATCTTTTTGTTTCAGGAAAATGGGTCCTCACATACAAAATTATGTTTAGGTCAAAGTTCAAGAACGTGATCTCAATTTTGACTTTAATTTTTCCTTGATTTTGCATTTTCTCTGACACTTTTATAGATATTTATAAAAGAACAAGTGCAAAGTGTTTGCTTTATTGTGTTAAAATTATGATGCATTTGGTCTGTATTAACCTTATGACATCGTATAGGAGTTATTGTCCCTTAAATGTTTTAATATATGAAAGTTAATTGTTTATTAGCTCAACTTGGTTCATTACAAATATACATAAGGTACCTATTTGGCATACATTTTTTACAAGTCTAGAAAAGTACATAGAAACCATTTATATTTAAGTTTGACATATATGAACCTTTCATTTGAGACCGGATTTGACTTTCAATATACCAAAAGTATCTAATTTTCTCCCTTTACATGGCAAAAATATAATGAAACCATGTATTTTTGGCATCAGTTTGAAAACAGCTATCGTATAATACAACATTATCTGATACGGGAGTTGCATTTATCTCTTTTTTTCATGGGAAAATATATGAAAAAAACATATTATATTTAATGAATCCTTGTGAAGAAATTAATGATTGGACACAAAAAGTAACTCTTTTGTAAACCGGAAGTAGCTTCTTATTACATTTTAGAAAATTGACGTGGAAAGATAGACCATCAGTTGTTCTCTGTACAATAGGTTTTTATTCAATATATATGAAATACTTTTGTAAAAAAAACATACAATTTAACCATTCTACAATTGAAGCATTATTTCACGATTTCATAAAAATTTCTATCATTAACTATTTATATGAAAAAGAAAATGTGGTATGATTGCCAATGAGACAACTTACCAAAGGAGACCAAATGACACAGAAATAAACAGCAATAGGTCACCATACGGCTTTCAACAATGGGCAAAGCCCAAACAATAAAATGTTTTAAAAATTGTTTAACACATCGAACGATAAAAATAACATACAGAATGTGTTTGGGTGAGACAATTTAGACCATTTGCTATTAAAAACATTTTTAAGACTTAAAGGTATGATTATTTTTCATTGTTGAAGACCGTAGAGTAACCTTTAATTGCTTGAATCTGCCTTTTTCTATTGTATGTTTACCGGTTTCGCATAGGGACTCTTACTACATATCCTTATTTGTTTTATTTCATAACATCTAATTTCAGTGGTTATGTGTGCGATTGTGCAGAAAATTATGAGACAAGGGATCCTGAATCCTAGTAAGTTTAATTTGATATATATTATTTCGTAAACTTTTACTTTTATTTTGTATTCTACAAATCAAAAAACCGTCCACTAATTGTCGGAGTTCATGCTAAATGTGACAAAGTAGAAAGTTAGCATTTTCTATAAATTGTATAACATTTCACAGTGGTATCTTACTTTAACTTTCAAATTGTTTAAATCTGTTTATTTACTTTTGACCTTAATTATTTATCCCTTATGAGTTTGATTAACTATGAATTTGCTTTCAGGTATCGAAGATCAAATTTATTTGTTCATTGTGTGTTTATTTGCGTTTTTTTATTGAGTTAAGCCTTCAATGGCCAATTGATATTCTATGGTGTGTTTTTATAAGTTGTGATGTCATACTATTGTTTTGGAAAAGGGAGAAGGTTTGGTACCATTAAAACGTTTAATCCCGCTGCAAATGTGTGTACCTGTCCTAAGTCAGGAATCAGTACAGTAGTTGTCGTTTGTTTATGTATTTCAAACACGTTTCTCCATTCATTTACATATAGATTAAACCGTTGGTTTCCTCGTTTGAATGGTTTTACTTTACTTATTTTTGGGGCCCTTTATAGCTTGCTGTTCGGTGTGAGCCAAGGCTCCGTGTTGAAGGCCGTACCTTGACCTATAATGGTTTACTTTTATTAATTGTTATCATAGGATGGAGAGTTATCTCATCGGCACTTATACAACACATCTGTTATAACTAATATACAGTAGAGGTGAATGAATTAAAGATTATTAATTTAACTTCAAAATTTCTGGTTGAAGTTTTCAATTTAGGACAATGACCAATTTCGTAAACTAATAGATAATCTTGAACTTCATCTAAACTTAAATTTTTCAATAAGACAGCAAATAGATAGTTTATAGTTTATTTTCGATTTAGGATTTCGACTGTCCCTCTGGTATCTTTCGTCCATCTTTTATAGCAAAATATTGCTATTATCTTATCATCGCATTGTAAATATTCTTTAACCTTTTGATTTTTACATACTAAGTACATGTGTATGGATAACACTTAGTAAAGGCAAACGATAGTACAAAATAAACACCAACAGAAAACTTAAGACTGAGCAACACGAACAGGACGGGTGTTTTCAAACGATCACAGGAACTTTTATACCGCTTCCGAAAACCTTAGAAATTCAAAAGTATAAAGTATCAACATTAAGGTAAACACAACCACAATATTGAATTAATGAGATTTCAACCGCTCGAAACGGTCCAGAAACAACAAGGGCAATTGCATAAACAATTTGAAGATTCCCGTAAAATTATCGAACTGTCTTGGTTTAAACGAGTTGAAACAACTTATCCCCCGGGTCTAAATGACAATATACTTGGACAAGGGAACACATCTACTACATGAATATTATTGATAAAAAACAAAGAAATTAAAGGTCTCATGGAAAACGTAGCAATCGAAATCAACAAGTTAAACACCGTATAAATTATACACTTTTTAATCTCAAGCTCCTATCTATATTTAATCAAAGCGCTGTAAGCACTGTAGGCAGTTAACCAAAAACAAAGGCAAACATAATTATGAAAACTGTGGCAATGTTGCTTCAACTTTTTTTTAAAGATTTTAAAGAACAAACATTAAACATTCATATATAGTTGTACATTTATGTTCATTTAATGAATTAATCACTAAGGCAAATAATTCATATTTTATCAAGGTTTTCAATAGCAACGCACATGACCACGAATGGTCATGAGTCTTTCATGAGTCAGCAGTGGTACAAACTTGCAATGATTGCAGTTCTTCTAGTTGATTGTAATTGTTCGTATTAGTTGAATGTTAGTAGTTCAAGTTGACTTTAGTACAAGCTTGTAAAAGTATGAATGGACTTGCTTCCCTGGAAAGAAAACTGAGTTTGTGTTGTACAGTACAAAAATTATGAGACACAAATCAGACAAATGTACATTGGTTAGAGGTATAGGGGGAGGGTTGAGATCTCACAAACATGTTTAACCCCGCCGCATTTTTGCGCCTGTCCCAAGTCAGGAGCCTCTGGCCTTTGTTAGTCTTGTATTATTTTAATTTTAGTTTCTTGTGTACAATTTGGAAATTAGTATGGCGTTCATTATCACTGAACTAGTATATATTTGTTTAGGGGCCAACTGAAGGACGCCTTCGGGTGCGGGAATTTCTCGCTACATTGAAGACCTGTTGGTGACCTTCTGCTGATGTTTTTTTTATTTGGTCGGGTCGTTGTCTCTTTGACACATTCCCCATTTCCATTCTCAATTTTAAATGTTTACTACTATTGAGATCAATGGTGAGGTCTGACTGACCTGTCCATAGAAAATGTAAATGATTCCCACCTTCACTCCATGTCCATGATGTCTAAGTTTGGAATAAAATGACAGGTGTTAAAGTGACAAAGTGATATGCATATGTGTTGCCTATGAGATTGGCATTGTATGTTATTCAATCTTTTTTGAAATGATGAACAGGAATGAATATGGTTTAGGCGTCAGTATCTCAATCTTTTACAAGTCCTCAAAGCACAAACAAGAGGGCGTGGGGTGACCCTAGGGACTACCCCTATTTTCAGTAATTTTTTTATATTGTCCCATACATGGATATATCTATACTATTAAACGAGAAGACCTCATTTTGTGTGTCGCTTCTCTTCTTTCCACTATAAATTAATCAACACGCCTGTGTGTCCTATGGGTACAGTGCATAGTCGCATTTGTCATCCATTCATATGATTATTCAGATTCAGTTATTTTGGGAGAAAAACGAGTAAAAAGGTGTCATACCACCAATTACTCTCTCAAATTTAGAACGTATGTGAAAGTAGGCCTACTCGGACAAAAAATAGTGCATTTGATGTCATTGTTCACCTAAACTAACCAATTAATTTCAGAAATGAAACTTTTGTTGAAAGAGAAATATATCAAGACCATTTTGAGCCAAATTTTATCTGTCTAGGAGTTTGCATTTAAAATTGAGGATTAATACACTCCATGGTATACTAATTTAAGATTTTCAGAAAACCAGGGGTTATTTTTAGTGGTACCTCCTTTCGGAAGCTTTCTTCTTTCTTATATGATTTAGAATGTATATTGAAAATTGGCATGCAGAAAGGTGACACCTGTACAATTCAGGATATACCTAGTTTCTATGAAGTTAAACTCAAGGTAAAATATTTAGAAAGCTGTGAAAATTGCAAAATTTGGTTGAACAGATAGGGACTTTTAATTGGTGGTATGACACCAAAAGGCATGCGGATATTGTCCCGTCATTGGACGAAATTTTAAGTCAGATTAGACTTCCGGTTTGCGTTTTTCTGTATACTTTGAACATTCATGTATACTACGAATAAAGTGTATTTTCAAGTTTATTATACACGGCGGTCACAGAGTTTATTAAAAAGAGAGGGTCTGCATACTATATCAATGACCACCATGGATCGATTAGTAAACTTGGAATTGAAAGTACTAAATACACTTTATTTATATAGTAATGAATGTACATAATATAGTACAGATATTAAAGCGCTAAAATTATTCATGTGAACTTTTGATACCTTTTCTGAAATTCTCCAGTCATCAAATCTTTTACGAAACAGTGCCGGATCCAGAACTTTTTGTAAAAAAGGGGGCTGACTGACCTAAGATGGGCCTGCTCCAGTCATCAGTCATGCTTCAGTTTCTTCCCTATATAATCAATCAAATTTTTCACACGAAAAGGGGGAGCGGGTCCCAGCCCCCCCCCCCTCCTGATTCCGCCTATGCAAAATTTATTGATTACAAAAAAAAAGGAAATGTGGTATGATTGCCATGTTGAGACAACTCTCCACAAGAGACCAAAATGACACAGAAATTAACAACTATAGGTCACCGTACGGCCTTCAACAACGAGCAAAACACATACCGCGTACTCAGCTTTAAAAGCCCCGAAATGGCAATGTAAAACAATTCAAACGAGAAAACAAGCAGCCTTATTTATGTACAAAAAATGAAGGTAAAAACAAATATGTAACACATAAACAAACGACAACCACTTAATTACAGGCTCCTTTCTTAAATGTTCATAACATCCTAAATGTATGTTCATATTGAAATTGATAGAAAACCAAAATTTTGGAATTTGGAAATAAAGGAGGAGGAGGGATAAAAAAAAAATATACATGTCCCCAATAACCTATGATACTTTTGCTGAAATTCTCCAGTCATTCAATATTTTACAAAATTCTTCCAACAACACTTTATATACTTTAAACTACGCTCTGAATGCCCGCGATTTCGCGGGTGTGTTCTAGTATGGTTTATGAGTGGGGATCTCGACCGTTATCAAGTTTTCAAACAGGAGGAGGTGGGGGACCCCAGTGACTTCCGCTATATTTCATTTGATATGTTATATTGTCCAATACATGAATATATATGGTTGAGGGTGGGAATCTCATGTGTTTCCAATTTATCAAACAGGAGAGGGTATGGTGACCCTAAGGACTCTCCCTATTTTTCATTTGATTAGTTCTCATACATGAATATATATAGTTTAATTTTAAGGTGGGAATCTCGACTGTTTCCAATTTCTCAATCAGGAGGGGTGGGGTGACTGCAGGGACTCCCCCTATATTTCATTTAATTTAGAGTTGGGGATCCCAACGGTTTCCAAGTTCTTAAACATGAGGGTTGGGTGACCACAGGGTCTTCCCCTATATTTCATGTGATTTGTTATATAGTCTTATACATGAGTACATTTGTTTGTATAAATGGTTAAGAGGTGATGATCTCAAATTTTTTCCAAGTTCTTAAACAGTAGGGTGTACAGTGACCATAGGGACCCCCTTATAATTCATTTGATTTGTAATATTGTCCCGGCCATACATAAATATAAATTGTTTAAGATTGTGGATCTCGACCGTAATAAATTCTCAAACCGGAAGGGGAAGAGTGGCCCCACGAACTCCACCTAAATTTTATATGATTTGTTATATTGTCCCATACATGAATATATATGGTTTAGGGGTGGAGATCTCGGCCATTTCCAAGTTCTCAAATATGAGGGGTGGGGTGATCCCCAGGGACTCCCCCTACATATTTTATTTGATTTGTTATATTTCCCCTACATGAAAATAAATGGTTTAGGGGTGGGGATCTCGACCGTTACCAAGTTCTCAAACAGGAGGGGTGGGGTGACCCCCAGGGACTCCCCCTATATTTCATTTGATTAAATATTCATTTCATATCGGTTGATAATAAGATTCTCTTATTGGATAAAAAGGGGTCACATGACATTCATTAATCTTCAGTAATAAATTCCATCGGTCATTAACAGAACAATACGGACCAGAAAACCGGTCGTTAATGAACTTTTACATGATATTGACCGTTTGGGTGTGGTTTACGTCTGATATTGACTTTTGGGGCGTGGTTTCCTTTTGATAATGACCGTTGGGGCGTGGTTTCTCTGTTAATGACCGATGGGGCGTGGTTTCTCTGTTGAGAAAGATGTTCCTTTTATAAAACATGTTCCTGTTTTTAATATTACATTTAAGTTGTTGAATTGTTAATTACATTTTTTCGTTAGTGGTAAAATTAAAGAGAACTTAATTAAGAATTTATATACTGAAAGTTGCACTAAAATGAATGGCAGTATTAATACGACTGGTCGTCACTCTTTGCAATAGAAATCGTACAACTTCTCGAGTTCGCTTTAGGCGTTTTTAATTTATGAGAATTTTCCCAAACATGGTTTCTCAATGAAATAAATATAATAGTTCTTGAAAAACTGGTCATTATCGTGATACATGGACTGCCCGTAGGACAGTGGAATTGACTGTGGGCAGTCCATTTATTCCGATAATGACCAGTTTTTCAAGAACTATTATATAAATATTGTCCCATACATGAATAAATATGGTTTAGGGTGGGGATCTTGACTATTTCCAAGTTCTAAAATATGAGGGGGTGGGGTGACCCTAGGGACTTCCCCTATATTTCATTTAATTAGTTATTTAGTCTCATACATGAATGTATATGGTTGAGGGGTAGGGATCTCATCCGTTTCAAAGTTATCAAACAGGAGGAGGTACAGTGGCCCAATGGACTCCACCTATAAATCAAATGATTTGCTTACATTGAGGTATCATATAATAAAGTTGCACTATTTGTGCCGTCCTAAGTCAGGAGCCAGTAATTCCGTGGTTGTCGTTTGTTTTTGTGTTACATATTTGTTTTTTGTTAAATTTTTTTATATAAATAGGGCCGTTAGTTTTCTTGTTTGAATTGTTTTACATTGTTTTATTGGGGCCTTTTATAGCTGACTTTGCGGTATGGGCTTTGTTCATTGTTCAAGGGTGTACGATGACCTATTGGTGTTAATGTCTGTGTCATTTTGGTCTCTTGTCTCATTGGCAATCATACCACATTTTATTTTCATATAAGAATCTTCAAGCTATTTTAACTGACCTATCAAAATTGAGAAGAAAAAAATACCCCTTGAAATTGCAGTAATATGTTTAACTTGAAAAGCATCTGACATGCATTACCAACATTTATCACTGATAAGGAAAATTGATACTGTTACCAGGAACATATATATTGTTAGATAACCTGTTCCCAGCTGTCACGTTGTAATGGATTTTGACATTAAAATTGGTGTACAAAATATTTTCTGCTTTTTCTTTCTTTAACATATATCTTTTGGTTTTCAATTATAGTTTTTATACGACCGCAAATTTTGAAAAAAATTTCGTCGTATATTGCTATCACGTTGGCGTCGTCGTCGTCGTCGTCCGAATACTTTTAGTTTTCGCACTCTAACTTTAGTAAAAGTGAATAGAAATCTATGAAATTTTAACACAAGGTTTATGACCATAAAAGGAAGGCTGGTATTGATTTTGGGAGTTTTGGTCCCAACATTTTAGGAATTAGGGGCCAAAAAGGGCCCAAATAAGCATTTTTTTTGGTTTTCGCACTATAACTTTAGTTTAAGTTAATAGAAATCTATGAAATTTTGACACAAGGTTTATGACCACAAAAGAAAGGTTGGGATTGATTTTGGGAGTTTAGGTCCCAACAGTTTAGGAAAAAGGGGCCAAAAAGGGACCCAAATAAGCATTTTTCTTGGTTTTTGCACCATAACGTTAGTATAAATAAATAGAAATCTATGAAATTTAAACACAAGGTTTATGACTTTAAAAGGAAGGTTTGTATTGATTTTGGGAGTTTTGGTCCCAACAGTTAAGGAAAAAGGGGCCCAAAGGGTCCAAAATTAAACTTTGTTTGATTTCATCAAAATTGAATAATTGGGGTTCTTTAATATGCCGAATCTAACTGTGTATGTAGATTCTTAATTTTTGGTCCTGTTTTCAAATTGGTCTACATTAAGGTCCAAAGGGTCCAAAATTAAACTTAGTTTGATTTTAACAAAAATTGAAACCTTGGGGTTCTTTGATATGCTGAATCTAAAAATGTACTTAGATTTTTGATTATTGGCCCAGTTTTCAAGTTGGCCCAAATCGAGGTCCAAAATTAAACATTGTTTGATTTCATCAAAAATTGAATAATTGGGGTTCTTTGATATGCCAAATCTAACTGTGTATGTAGATTCTTAAATTTTGGTCCAGTTTTAAAATTGGTCTAAATTAAAGTGCAAAGGGTCCAAAATTAAACTAAGTTTGATTTTAACAAAAATTAAATTCTTGGGCCTCTTTGATATGCTGAATCTAAACATGTACTTAGATTTTTGATTATGGGCCCAGTTTTCAAGTTGGTCCAAATCAGGATCTAAAATTATTATATTAAGTTTTGTGCAATAGCAAGTCTTTTCAATTGCACAGTATTGTGCAATGGCAAGAAATATCTAATTTCACAATATTGTGAAATAGCCAATTTTTTTTAATTAAGAGTTATCTTTCTTTGTCCAGTATAGTAAGCAAGAAATATCTGCAAGAATTTTTTTTCATTTGGGGTTATCTTTCTTTGTCCAGAATTAACTTAAATCTTTGTTATATACAATATACAATGTATATTCACTTTTTACTACCAACTGATAAATTTAAATATTGGGTTCAATTTTTCTCATTTGAAATTTCATAAATAAAAAGAAAATTTCTTCAAACATTTTTTTGAGAGGATTAATATTCAACAGCATAGTGAATTGCTCTAAGAGAAAACAAAAATTTTAAGTTCATTTGAATACATTCATTCTGTGTCAGAAACCTATGCTGTGTCAACTATTTAATCACAATCCAAATTTAGAGCGGAATCCAGCTTGAATAGTGTGTCCATACTTGCCCCAACCGTTCAGGGTTCAACCTCTGCGGTCGTATAAAGCTACGCCCTGCGGAGCATCTGGTTATATTTATTTACCATGCATAGATGCATTTTGTCACCTGTCTTGATTTTTTTAGTTGATATCCAAAACCCAGGATTACCCTTATCCGCTTCCAGAATCGGATCTGATATTGTAATTGTCTTCTCGCGGCAGTCATTGTCTTGTCTTGTCTTGTAGTAATTCGTTTTGTTTTCAATGTTGTTTTTAACAGATAGTGATAATTTTCTCAATTTACTTCTGTAATTAACTCCAAACTAAAATTTACGACAAAAGTGACATTTTTCGTTCCCTATTGCTAATTTTCAATTCTTACATGGGGATGTTCCTTTTGGCACCATCTTACGGTGTTAATATTTCACAGCTCGTTCGCTATGCCCTTGTCTGTTGTGACGTTTTTGATTTTGTTTTTAAAGAAACGCAACCAGTGTATAACTGGTGAATTATTAAACCAGGGATATTGTTACCACAAATTACTTAAAACCTTAACTAAATTTGACCATAGATATAAAGATTTTGTTTTGAAGTTTGGTTGTACATACTTGAAGATACTTATTTAAACTGGATAGCACATGCTCATTCTAACTGAAATGTTGTTAACCTCGTCCTAAAATTTAGAAATGATTCTTGTAAATTAAGTTACCAATTCAACACTGTAATAATATCATTGAATATTGATTATTGGTATACATATTGATTTTGTTATCAGTGTAAATAAAAATCAAACAAATATTACTAGTATGTTATATAAATATACACATTCATGGATCTACAATATGTCGGTACCTGTAACTTGGCATTGCACAAGGTCAAGTTTTTCATTGACTCTTTATGACGTCTTTTACTAAATCCATTGGATGTTGGATGTGTACGGATTGATAATTTAACCTTAGATGCATGATTTTTTTATTAGTTGTTAGTGGCTTTGAACTAGCTGTCAGATAACTGCGAGTACTCTCAGATCTGCTCCTAGCATATTTTTGTTGTTGGAATGTACAAGTTCCCTGCCACGTCCACTTGTATTTTTGTCCATCTTTTCAACTGACTTTTATAGTTTGTTCTTATGTTGTACTGTTATATCACCGTCCAACGGTAAGGGGAGGGATGGGATCCCGCTTACATGTTTAGGGGTTATTGTCCTTTAATGACAATTTTTCACAATTTGTTCATCATATTTGCTAACTTTAAAATATCTTCTCCTCTAAAACTACTCAACCAAATTCAACTAATTTAAAACTTTAACTGAATGATCAGTAGGGTGTATAAAATAAAGTATGTGTTTTATTTCCATTTCGACAAAAAACATGGCCGTCATGGATAAAAATAGAACACAGGGTAAAATGCAGTTTTTGACTTATATCTCAAAAACTCCAGCATTTAGAGTAAATAAGACAAGAAGTTAAAGTATTTATTAGGTCAAGGTCTACCTGTCCTGAAATTTTCTGCCGAATTGGGTAACTGGTTTTGCAGGTATAATGCCCCTGAATTGATGATTTAAAAGAAATTTTGCAGTTTTGGTTATTATCTTGAATATTATTATAGATACAGATAAACTGTTAATAGCAAAAATGTTAAGCAAAGTAAGATCTACAAATAATTCTATTTGATCAAAATTGTCAATTGACCCCTTAAAGAGTTATTGCCCTTTAAAGACTTTTTTCACAATTTGTTCATCATGTTGACTTGTTTTTTAAAAATCTTCTCCTTTGAAACTGCTGTATCAATTTAAACACAAGGTTTATGACTTTAAAAGGAAGGTTTGTATTGAATTTGGGAGTTTTGGTCCCAACAGTTAAGGAAAAAGGGGCCCAAAGGGTCCAAAATTAAACTTTGTTTGATTTCATCAAAATTGAATAATTGGGGTTCTTTAATATGCCGAATCTAACTGTGTATGTAGATTCTTAATTTTTGGTCCTGTTTTCAAATTGGTCTACATTAAGGTCCAAAGGGTCCAAAATTAAACTTAGTTTGATTTTAACAAAAATTGAAACCTTGGGGTTCTTTGATATGCTGAATCTAAAAATGTACTTAGATTTTTGATTATTGGCCCAGTTTTCAAGTTGGCCCAAATCGAGGTCCAAAATTAAACATTGTTTGATTTCATCAAAAATTGAATAATTGGGGTTCTTTGATATGCCAAATCTAACTGTGTATGTAGATTCTTAAATTTTGGTCCAGTTTTAAAATTGGTCTAAATTAAAGTGCAAAGGGTCCAAAATTAAACTAAGTTTGATTTTAACAAAAATTAAATTCTTGGGCCTCTTTGATATGCTGAATCTAAACATGTACTTAGATTTTTGATTATGGGCCCAGTTTTCAAGTTGGTCCAAATCAGGATCTAAAATTATTATATTAAGTTTTGTGCAATAGCAAGTCTTTTCAATTGCACAGTATTGTGCAATGGCAAGAAATATCTAATTTCACAATATTGTGAAATAGCCAATTTTTTTTTAATTAAGAGTTATCTTTCTTTGTCCAGTATAGTAAGCAAGAAATATCTGCAAGAATTTTTTTTCATTTGGGGTTATCTTTCTTTGTCCAGAATTAACTTAAATCTTTGTTATATACAATATACAATGTATATTCACTTTTTACTACCAACTGATAAATTTAAATATTGGGTTCAATTTTTCTCATTTGAAATTTCATAAATAAAAAGAAAATTTCTTCAAACATTTTTTTGAGAGGATTAATATTCAACAGCATAGTGAATTGCTCTAAGAGAAAACAAAAATTTTAAGTTCATTTGAATACATTCATTCTGTGTCAGAAACCTATGCTGTGTCAACTATTTAATCACAATCCAAATTTAGAGCGGAATCCAGCTTGAATAGTGTGTCCATACTTGCCCCAACCGTTCAGGGTTCAACCTCTGCGGTCGTATAAAGCTACGCCCTGCGGAGCATCTGGTTATATTTATTTACCATGCATAGATGCATTTTGTCACCTGTCTTGATTTTTTTAGTTGATATCCAAAACCCAGGATTACCCTTATCCGCTTCCAGAATCGGATCTGATATTGTAATTGTCTTCTCGCGGCAGTCATTGTCTTGTCTTGTCTTGTAGTAATTCGTTTTGTTTTCAATGTTGTTTTTAACAGATAGTGATAATTTTCTCAATTTACTTCTGTAATTAACTCCAAACTAAAATTTACGACAAAAGTGACATTTTTCGTTCCCTATTGCTAATTTTCAATTCTTACATGGGGATGTTCCTTTTGGCACCATCTTACGGTGTTAATATTTCACAGCTCGTTCGCTATGCCCTTGTCTGTCGTGACGTTTTTGATTTTGTTTTTAAAGAAACGCAACCAGTGTATAACTGGTGAATTATTAAACCAGGGATATTGTTACCACAAATTACTTAAAACCTTAACTAAATTTGACCATAGATATAAAGATTTTGTTTTGAAGTTTGGTTGTACATACTTGAAGATACTTATTTAAACTGGATAGCACATGCTCATTCTAACTGAAATGTTGTTAACCTCGTCCTAAAATTTAGAAATGATTCTTGTAAATTAAGTTACCAATTCAACACTGTAATAATATCATTGAATATTGATTATTGGTATACATATTGATTTTGTTATCAGTGTAAATAAAAATCAAACAAATATTACTAGTATGTTATATAAATATACACATTCATGGATCTACAATATGTCGGTACCTGTAACTTGGCATTGCACAAGGTCAAGTTTTTCATTGACTCTTTATGACGTCTTTTACTAAATCCATTGGATGTTGGATGTGTACGGATTGATAATTTAACCTTAGATGCATGATTTTTTTTATTAGTTGTTAGTGGCTTTGAACTAGCTGTCAGATAACTGCGAGTACTCTCAGATCTGCTCCTAGCATATTTTTGTTGTTGGAATGTACAAGTTCCCTGCCACGTCCACTTGTATTTTTGTCCATCTTTTCAACTGACTTTTATAGTTTGTTCTTATGTTGTACTGTTATATCACCGTCCAACGGTAAGGGGAGGGATGGGATCCCGCTTACATGTTTAACCCCGCCACATCATTTATGGATGTGCCTGTCCCAAATCAGGAGCCAGTAATTCAGTGGTGTCGTATGTTTATATGTAACATATTTGTATTTCGTTCATTTTTTTAGGCTCACCTGGCCCAAAGGACCATGTGAGCTTATGCCATCACTTGGCGTCTGTCGTCGTCCGTCGTCTGTCGTCGTAAACTATTTCAAGAATCTTCTTCTCTGAAACTACTAGGCCAAATACTTCCAAACTGTAACTGAATGTTCCTTAGGTTATTTAGTGAATAAATTGTATCCGAAGTTTTGATCTATCAACAAACATGGTCGCCATTGCTAAAAATATAACATAGGGGTCAAATGCAGTTTTTGGCTTATATCTCAAAAACAAAAGCATTTAGAGCAAATCTGACATGGGATAAAAATGTTCATTAGATCAAGATCTATCAGCCCTGAAATGTTCAGATGAATCAAACAACCCATTGTTGGGTTGCTGCCACTTAATTGGTAATTTTAAGGAAATTTTGCAGTTTTTGGTCATTATCTTGAATATCATTATAGATAAAGATAAACTGTAAACAGCAAAAATGATCAGCAAAATATGATCTACAAATAAGTTAATATGACCAAAATTGTCAATTGACCCCTTAAGGGGTTATTGTCCTTTAATGACAATTTTTCACAATTTGTTCATCATATTTGCTAACTTTAAAATATCTTCTCCTCTAAAACTACTCAACCAAATTCAACTAATTTAAAACTTTAACTGAATGATCAGTAGGGTGTATAAAATAAAGTATGTGTTTTATTTCCATTTCGACAAAAAACATGGCCGTCATGGATAAAAATAGAACACAGGGTAAAATGCAGTTTTTGACTTATATCTCAAAAACTCCAGCATTTAGAGTAAATAAGACAAGAAGTTAAAGTATTTATTAGGTCAAGGTCTACCTGTCCTGAAATTTTCTGCCGAATTGGGTAACTGGTTTTGCAGGTATAATGCCCCTGAATTGATGATTTAAAAGAAATTTTGCAGTTTTGGTTATTATCTTGAATATTATTATAGATACAGATAAACTGTTAATAGCAAAAATGTTAAGCAAAGTAAGATCTACAAATAATTCTATTTGATCAAAATTGTCAATTGACCCCTTAAAGAGTTATTGCCCTTTAAAGACTTTTTTCACAATTTGTTCATCATGTTGACTTGTTTTAAAAAATCTTCTCCTTTGAAACTGCTGTATCAATTTCATCCAAACTTAAGCTAAATGAGTTTCAGAGTATCTAGTATAAATTTTATATTTTATTTCCTTGTATGTCAAGAAACATAGCTCCTATGGCTAAAATAGAACATAGGAGAAAATGATTTATTTTTTTTTGCTTTTGAAGAAAATATGACGATTCAAAGAACATTTAAATAAATTGAAAAGCCAAAATAATCATTGATGAGAGATTTAACAAAAAAAAATAAGGTGAGCGATTCAGGCTCTTGAGAGCCTCTTGTTATATAAGGCCGTTAGTTTTCTCGTCTGAATTATTTCACATTGTCATATCGGGGCCTTTTATAGCGGACTATGCGGTATGGGCTTTGCTCCTTGTTGAAGACGGTACGATGACCTATAGTTGTTAATATCTGTGTCAGATAGGTCTCTTGTGGATAGTTGTCTCATTGGAAACCATAACACATCTTCTTTTTTTAACAGTAAGTTCAAGTCCAATATGGTTGTTGATAAATTAATTGAGAAGTCGTTATACAAAAACTAAATGGAAACAGATGAAATATATATATGGGAAGCCAACGAATTAACAATTTTGAAATTACACAGTTACAAGTAACGAATTGACAAGTGACGAATAAAGAATTCTGACCCGTTGGCTGTCCATACATATTCAGAGGCGCATTTAAGGGGGGCAGGGGGCCCCGCCCCCCCTTTTTTGGGGAAAAAATTGGTTGCTTATATGGGGAATCACTGAAGCGTGACTGGAGCGGGCCTCCTCTTAGGTCAGTCAGTGGGCCCCCACCTATGAAAATTTCTGGATCCGCCACTGATATTGTCTACTATGTCGGACTTTCACATGCTAATATTTATGGTTTATTTGGCATGTTTCTAATTTGGTTCATGAACGCGTAAACAAACAATAATTTCTATTATGAAACGTTATATATAAACACAGCAGTCAGTAATTTATTGTTATGATTGACACAATAAAAAAGATCGATCCACATAAAAGAGGATCAATTTATTGTTGTAGTCTGTTTGTCTTTCGTTAATATGTTACACAACGTTATAATAAAACACTGCATCCAGCCTAAAATCTAAGCTTATCAATAGACGTTAAAGATTCATCAGAGTACTTGAGAACTCGCAAGTATTTTGACAAAGTATCCGAGAATTAAAGTTCACATCTTTTGACATCCTTAAACAAAATAAATTCGATAGTCGTAGTGTTTAAGGCAGCAACCATTTGATTTTCTGGGGGGGGGGGGGGGGGCTATGGGTTTTTTTTGGAAAAAAAAGTTTGTTTCCAGTTTTTGGAGAAAAAAAAAATTTGTTTTTGATTCTGAGAAAAAAAATTTGTTTGTTTCACACTCAGTTGCCACTCAGTTGCCACTATTTGTAATGCTAAAATAGAAATAAAAAAATTGTTTTCGACTAGTCGCGAAAAAAATAGATTGTTTTTCGCCTTAGGCGGAAAAAAAAATTTGTCCAGAAAAAAAAACATATGCCGGATAAAATTCCTGACCATTCATTACTGGTCTGTGATGTCATTATCCCTGGAGGACCTAAAACGCAGAACATAGATGTTTTAAAAAGTGATCCGAAAGTCCAAAACCGCAAATTTAAATTGACAAATGTTCCGAACGATTTTTTGAAAAACATAGGAATTATCGAAAAAGTAAACGAAACTATCATCAGAATTGAAAACTCTATACAAATCACACAAAACGTACAAACGGCGTATAATGAATTTCAACTTTTAATTCATAGTGAAATGGAACATAAATTGCAAGTTTTGAATTTTACAAATGGAAGTCAAAAACGTAAGAAATCCTTATACAAACCTTATTGGAATGATAATCTTTCTCTACAGTGGAACAAAGTCTGTGAATCAGAAAAAAAGTGGTTAAAATTTCAAGGATCAAAAACAATCAAACGTAAACTTAAAGAAGAGTTCTGTAGCGTTAGAAATCAATTCGATAGGCTAAATCAGAAATATAAAAGGAAATATGTGTACCAGGAACAACAAAAACTTGAAGACCAACTGAATGCGAGTAGCCAAAGTGAATTTTGGAAATCGATAGGAAAGACCGGAAGAGCGAATGAATGAAAACCACACGTTCCGTGGGCCATTATTGACGATACAGGGAATGTAAAAACGGATAAGAACAGTGTTTTAAACAAATGGAAAGATGAGTTTCAAACCTTGTTTACGAATAATAAATGGCAAAGTGAACTATTCAATGATTGTGGACATCGAAATGGCAACAAACTTCGAACGTACAGGTTATTTAAAACTAACAATTTTGCCGAGACATACGTTCTCCAAATTATACCACGCTCGTACAGACGTACTCTTAGACTAGCCTTGTTCCGCGCCGGCTCGCTCCCGTTAGCCATCGAGACTGGCAGGTACACCAGGCCGCCTACAGCTTTAGAAAACAGACTTTGTAAATTTTGTTCCTTAAATAGTGTTGAATCTGAAAAACATTTTCTTTTGCAATGTTCCTTATATAATGACATTAGGTTTGATTTGTTGTTCGAATGTTCAAAATATATTGACAATTTCTCAATGTTAAATGATGATGTCAAACTTGTTGAAATAATGAAATGTTCTGATTTTCAAAAATGTTTAAGAAATTTTTACATAAGAGTTTTATGAGACGAAAATTATTTTCTTAATTATTATACTAGTTGTAAAAGTCTATTTTATGATTTTAAAGTCACTGCGATTAATTTTTTATAAGATAATTAAATATGTAACTTATATATATGAGACTTAAATAAAATATTGAATTGTAATCGTTAATCTTTTAATTAGATGAAATTATTTTAAAACTTAGAATATATTATATTTTATTCTTTTTAACTTATTTCCATACTTTTTTAACAACATTCATTTCGGATTTTATTTTTTGCTCAAGTATATATGCTTTTAAACGCATAAACACGTTTTAACTTTTTTGATGATAATTTTATGAATTTTACCGTTAAACTATATTAATAATGTATACAAGTATGGACACAGACGCAAATTGTCAGTGGGGTTAAAGGTCGTTACAAATGTATTGAAAGCTAGACTGGAAATGTGTATTAACAAATTGAGTTGATGTGTACATGTCTTCATTCAAATGCATTGACTGATAAAAAGGGGGCTTCAACTTCCACCCCTCTCTATGAATTAGTTGTTTGAGTGTTTGAATATGGAGTTTGTTAGTAAATAGCTGCACTCTAAGCGCATGATATGTCTTGATTCCTTTAAAGCTTGCTTAAAGGTTGAACTATTTTGTTTTGTACAATTATTAGTCTATTTGTTTTCTCATTTCATTTGTTTTATATTTGTCATTTTAAGGTCTTTTATAGCTGACTGTGCTGTATGAGCTTTTGTCATTGTTGAAGGCTATTTGGGGACCTGTAGTTGTTAATCTTGTTTTAAATTTTGGAATGTAGCTGAAGTCAACAGACATAGACAATTCACCCAAGTTTTATAAAATGATGTGGAAGTGTTTATGTGAATAATTGAGATGGGAAATGAGGAAAGTGTCAAAGTGACAACAACCCAACCATAGAGTAGACAACAGCTGAAGGCCTCCAATGGGGTTTCAATGTAGCCAGAAACTCCTGCACTTATAGGTGTCCAAAAACTATAAAATCCCTTATTTTTTTTAGCATATATAAAAATTCATAACACAGAAATGTATAATCTGAAATTTATTACAATCAAAAGGGACCTTAGGTCAATAGTGTAAACAATTCCCCAAAGTTTAATTAAAGGTGATGGATGCATTTTTGTGTTATTGTTCAAAATTGGAAAATTCTCTCTTTTTTAAGGATAAAATCTCTCTTCATAACATGGAAATGAAAATTCTAAAATTTATAAAATCGATGTGGAGCTAATGTCAATAGATATAAACATTTCAACAAAGTTTCTTGAAAGTAGGGGGAAGTGTTTTCTAGTTATTGTCTGAAGTATGGATGATGGACTGATAGACAACAGTATACTATAATATGTTGTGTGTGAGGCATTGGTATAATAAAATGGTTTTGAATGAATAATGATTAGAAACTGTTTAATGCAGTTATTGAGGGAACAACAGTGAAGAAATTGCTGAGATCAATGCGTTTGAATCCTAAGAATTCAATTTTTGTTGAAATGAAACAAAGTTCAATTTTTGGCCCTTTGGATCTTAATGTAGACCAATTTGAAAACGGGACAATCCTGTGCAATTGAATATTTCTGGCTATTGGCAATACTGTGCAATTGAAAATTTCTTGCTATTGCGCAATATTGTGCAATTAGATATTTCTTACTATTGTGCAATACTGTGCAATTAAAAATTTCTTGATATTGCACAATACTGTGCAATTGGAGATTTCTTGCTATTGTGCAATACTGTGCAATTGAACATTTCTTGCTATTGAACAATACTGTGCAATTGAAGATTTCTTGCTATTGCAGAATACTGCGCAATTGAAAATTTCTTGCTATTGCACAATACTTAGTATAATAATTTTTGACCCCGATTTGGACCAACTTGAAAACTGGGCCCATAATCAAAAATCTAAGTACATGTTAAGACTCACCATATCAAAGAACCCCAAGAATTCAATTTTTATTAAAATCAAGCTTATTTTAATTTTGGACCCTTTGGACTTTAATGTAGACCAATTAGAAAACAGGACCTAAAATTAAGAATTTGGACATGGTTAGATTTGGCATATCAAAGAAGCACAATACCTTAATTCATTTTTTTGATGAAATCAAACAAAGTTTAATTTTGGCCCCTTATTCCTTGGGACCAAAACTCCAAAATTAATCCAAACCTTCCTTTTGTGGTCATAAACCTTTATAGATTTCTATTAACTTATACTAAAGTTATTGTTCAAAAACCCTGTTTTTGGCCCCTAAATCCTACACTGTTGGAATTAAAATTACCAAAATCTATCCCAACCCTCCTTATGTGGCCATAGACCTTATGTTAAAATATCATAGATTTCTGTAATACTTAAGTTATAGAGCAAAAACCAAGAACAATGCTAATTTGGCCCCTTATTCCTAAACTGTTGAGACCAAAATACCCCAAATCAATCCCACCCTTCCTTTCATGGTCATAAATCTTGTGTCTAAATTTCATATATTTCTATTTACTTTTACTGAAGTTAGAGTGCGAAAACCGAATGTCTTTGGATGAAGACGATGATGCCAACGTGATACCAATGTACAACCAAAAAGTTTTCAACTTTTGCGGTTGTATAAAAATGATCTCAAATCAAATTTTTAATGGAGTTTGCAACCGTAATTATTCAACTACTCATTTTAATACATCATAAAGTATTAAAGTGTAAATGTCATACAGTCATGGTGATGATGCCTCCGCTAGCATATAACGTTATACAGGTACATAAATCAAGAACTGTAAAAGTGAAGCTGCTAAAAATTGAACTTAAACCGAGTTTAGAGGTACCGGTAATAAGCATTGTATACACATTTCACTAAATTTAGTTGAGACAAACTTGAGAAATTTTTCCATTTGTGAAAGGGGATAACCCTAGAATGATTATCAAAGTGCTTGTAATCACTGAATGGCTATTTAAGACTGCTTAAATTAATCAGTTGGTAGTAAAGTGAATGTTGCATTGTATATTGTATATATAGCATTATTTTAAGTCGATTCAACTTCTATTCTGGACAGAGAGAGATAACTCCAATTTTCAAAGAAGATTTCATAAAGCAATGGTTTTAAGTAATATTAATTCAACAACCATTCTGGACAAAGAAAGATAACTCCAATTTATTGTCTTGAATCTACAAAAATGTTTATTTTGGGCCCTCAATTCCTCTACTGTTTGCCCCATAACCCACAAAATAGACCCCAAACTTCTACTTATGGTATTAAATATTATGGTACAGTTTCAGAACAATTGAAATACTTATACACAACTTTTTGTACTGACACAAGATTAATGTGTGTATTGGGCACCTTTGGAACCCTTATTCATAAACCTTAGGGACTATATATATAAACGCCCCAAAATAATCCCAAGCTTCCTTTTATGATTATAAATATTATGTTATATTTAATGGCTTCCTTTTTACTTATACTGAAGTTATTATCTGGAAACCATCCGTCTTGGGAAGACGACGACAGGATACCTACATGTATTTCAACTGCAAAAATTTCTGTGGTTGTATAAAAATTTCAAATATGTACAATGAAATATAGTTTTAGAAATTGATAAGCCTAGATAGGCCTTATAATTTTTCCCCCACATAGTTGAAGGACCATTTACACTCAGGACCGAGTCATAAGTAGACAGTACAGTCTACAGATGTATTAAAACAACCTAGCATCATATTGCTAGTAGTGGGAGTAGCATTCTTGGGTAAATTTGTTCTTTTTTTTTTATATAATATGTTTGGTTCAAATCAAAATAGAATGCTTTTATCTCCCTAATACTTACATTGTAAATAGAGGTGGTACTACTTTGACAAATCCTTGTACATGAGAGTTTTCTGTCAAATCTTTATTTCACAAAGAATGAATTGCATAACAATGAACTGAGCTCAAAGCAAAGTACTTTAATAATACACTTAGACATAGAGCTAAATCCAGTGATATACTTTGTACTACATGTCCTTCATTAACATCCATTGACCAAAACCATATCTCAACAACATTCCATACTACATGGTTGGATTTGGAAGTCCTGAAAAAGACAAGATTTTTTTTTAACATATTTTAAGTATATATACACAGGTTAAAACTTTCTTGTTGTATAATCATTCCGTATCTATATATATATTTATAGCTAGAAACTATCAATTTGCTTAATGTACATATTGATATATGTTGATACAAATCAGAATTAAGAAACTGAATGGGTCCATCAATGCCCATGCTACGTCAATCTTCAAAGATCCAAATGTTGCTAAACACCTATCTGACCTCCATGATGAATATGTTGTTGTCCCCGCAGACAAAGCCCCAAATAACATCGTTTTTATCTGTAAAAGTCATTACATTAATTGCTTGATAAACGAATTAGGTATAGACAATTCACTTGGAAACCCAACATATACCCTCACGACACTTACCAAAGAGGAAATCCTGGATAATCATAGGTCTGTTCTTTGTTCCTTTGGTATTTCAACCAAAGATGAAGAACTGGATCTTCCATCACTGTATTGGATACCTAAACTACATAAGTGTCCTTACAAACAACGGTATATTGCTGGGTCTTCCAAGTGCTCCAAGAAACCCCTTTCTAAATTATTAACATCCATTTTATCAGCAATCAAAGACGGGCTTCAAAGTTATTGTGAAACTGCCTATTCTAGAGGTGGCGTGAATCAGATGTGGATACTTAAAAATTCCAAAGATCTTTTAGAGTACATACAATCTAACTCTCTTTCATCTTGTAACAGTATTAAAACATTTGACTTTTCTACTCTTTACACAAGTATTCCACATTCCAAACTAAAAGACAAATTAAAAGAGTTGGTATTACTTTGCTTCATAAAAAAGAATGGCCAACGTAGATACAAGTATCTTGTCTTAGGGAGGGATAAATCATACTTTGTAAAGAACCATTCTGATTCAAACAAAAAATTCTCTGAAACCGATATTATCAAGATGCTTGATTTCTTGATTGACAACATATTTGTTACGTTCGGAGGACGTGTTTTTCAACAGACTGTCGGCATCCCAATGGGAACAAACTGTGCCCCTCTACTTGCTGACTTGTTTCTTTATTATTATGAGGCTGACTTCATGCAGGAACTTCTTAGGAAGAAAGATAAGAAGTTAGCAATATCCTTTAACTCTACTTTCCGCTATATAGATGACGTTCTTTCACTAAACAATTCAAAATTTGGTGACTATGTGGATCGCATCTATCCCATCGAATTGGAGATAAAGGATACTACAGATACAGTTAAGTCGGCTTCATATCTTGACTTACATCTAGAAATTGACAATGAGGGTCGGTTGAAGACAAAACTTTACGACAAAAGAGATGATTTCAGCTTTCCAATTGTGAACTTTCCATTTCTAAGTAGCAACATTCCAGCAGCACCTGCATACGGGGTATATATCTCCCAATTGATACGATATTCCCGTGCTTGCATTTCCTATCATGATTTTCTTGATAGAGGGTTACTGCTCACAAGGAAGCTATTAAACCAAGAGTTCCAAATGGTGAAGTTGAAATCATCCCTTCGTAAATTTTACGGACGCCATCACGAGTTGGTTGACCGTTATGGAATAACCGTTTCACAAATGATATCGGATATGTTCCTTACGTCGTAAGTACAATCCCCTTCCCTTTCATGAATTTGACCTACCGAATTAGACTATTTACCGGATTTGTAATCACATAAGCAACACGACGGGTGCCGCATGTGGAGCAGGATCTGCTTACCCTTCCGGAGCACCTGAGATCACCCCTAGTTTTTGGTGGGGTTCGTGTTGTTTATTCTTTAGTTTTCTATGTTGTGTCATGTGTACTATTGTTTTTCTGTTTGTCTTTTTCATTTTTAGCCATGGCTTTGTCAGTTTGTTTTAGATTTACGAGTTTGACTGTCCCTTTGGTGTCTTTCGTCCCTCTTTTGAGTGTACCTCTGTTGGAAATAAGAACACACAAACCTCCACCTAGTTTTAGTCAATGGACAAAACATTCAAAACTATAAAATATTATAGATCTAAGACTTGTCAGTGTCTATTTACCATTGCCACCGTCAGAAGCCGTGATATATGTATTGTACACATAATTATATACATGCAAGACTAAAATTATAAAGTTCATACATGTTTGTATATAAAACTAAAACTGACATTCAGTCTTTACAACATCTTCATTCCCAAAGTCATTTTCAAATCTGACTTCATGGTGAAATAAGATTCCATATCTACAACCAATTAAAAGGAAAAATCCCTCTGATAGACTAGCATTTAAATCCGATTTTTAAAATGGAAGCTAGGTCACCTTGGAACTTAGAACTAAAAAATATCGAACAATATATCTGATATATTTCAAATGCATGTACATGAAATAATATAAATCTCTAAAATTCACCATATTGTTCCCTATTTCATCTTCTGTTAGATACTGTATATCCAGTGGCGGATCCAGAAATTTTCTTAAGTGGGGGCCCACTGAATGACCTAAGAGGGGGCTTGCTCAAGTCATGATTCAGTGATTCCCTATATAAGCAACAGTTTTTTTTCTCAAAAAGCAGGCCCCCCCCCCCCTAAATCCGCCTCTGATATCAACCTCTAGATGTCTTTCAATTACATTCAGTTTAGTGTGGGTTGATCTTTGATTGTTGTACATGTTACAACCAGATTCCCGGCAGGGGGCAACTTTGTAAGACCGCAGAGGTTCAAGCTTAGATTTTGAAATAAGGAGGAAAATGTAACCTTTTCAATTTATAAAACAGGCTCAACATCATTTCTATACATATATAAACATACTCTATATAAGTTGTGGACACACCTTCATTAAATATTCTACTTCAATTAGTGGAGGAGATCAAATTAAAAAGTTGCAATGGTTAAATACTCCAATCACAGTCTTTCCTGCTAAAATCTCATGTGTAGAATGTGATAGACGGTTTTTGGGTCTATATATTGTCCTTGATATTGAGGTTATTTTGACACAGCAAAATATAAAGAAAATGTAAACTATGATCTGGAAATTGACTTCGTTTTCGCAAAATAAGCTCACTTAAACTGAACTTTAAATGCAAAAGACCTCTAAATGGCTAACAGATATTGCTATATAAAAGAATAGTCCATGATTAAACATGTACATGATATTAAAGAATTCATGAAATTTACACGATTCTGTCAGTTGAATGGACTAGAATGAGGTAAGTTATATACATGATAGACATAAAGGTTTTTTCCAACAGTTGTGTTGTAAATTAAATTAGTTGTATTTTATGGTTGATATATTTATGTATATACATGTATGTAAATCATTGGCTCTTCAACCAATGATATTCTACAATATTGATTATTTGTTTATTTTTCTATTATTGGTAGTTGCAGCATACTAAAAATGTTTTAACACAACACGAGCGCAAGCTTGATAGGGTGTCCTTACACGGGGTTTCCGCTGGCGGTCGCCATTTTCCCAATTAGCGTAAAAATAATACTTGTGGCGATAAAAATTCGTCATTTGCTAAAGAATTTGGCGAAAGAAATATAGAAAGATTTATTTTCCTCCTTCTTGTTTATTTACTTTTTTTTCGAGTTTCTCAGACTTAAACTTATCAGACAATACTCTGAATTCACCTTGAATGACCTCATTAAGATTTTGACAGAAAATCAATTATCAGCTGATTGCAATTTACAGCTATCCACAACAAAGGACTAATTAATAAAGGTGTTGATTGAATTGTTTGACAAAATGATATGGTTGAATGGCTTCCACTAAATGTCACATACAGGAGTTATTTACCACTTTTGGCCTCACGTGTTTGAAGAACTCTTTTGACGTCTCCTCTCCATGTAAAGATAGTTTAGAAAAGAAAGCTGTTGTTGTGACAATAAATGTTAAAGGGCAAGAAAAATCTCCGATTAAAAACTTGAATTATCCTTTGACTTTTATGTAAGTAATTGATCAGGGAGACTACTTTAAAGTCGTTTGAGTGACACATGTGTTTCAAGCATAGTTTTACATCTCAACTTTTTCATTTAAGATGGTCAAGATGGTCATTATGAAGAAGGGGGGGGGGGGGGAAGAATCCATGTTGGCGTCACAATTTCAAATGACATAGGATAACATATGATCTGTCCATATCATATACATGTATGAGGGTAGAAAAAGGGGTATCTTATTGAAGTATTCTTGCCAAATGAAGATTAAACAGTAATTCTTAGATTAGGCAATAAAAGAGGGGGGATAGGACCTTTATCGGGACTCCGGGATCGGGTGTTTTTAAGCTCGGGATTATCCCCCCCTCATAAAATTAAAAATGTACACTTTTTTCCAGACGATTAAAAAATCAGCTGAATTTGACAAATCACACTATTTGTTTTCCAAAAATTCACGAATGTAGTTCCTTTTAATTAGAGTGTATTTTTCCTTAATTTTTTTTCTTTCCCTTCCCCACTCATTTCTTAGATTTTATTGGATGGAAAGGAAAGATGAGAGGTGAAATAATTTTTTGGATGTTGTATTTAAACTGATTTTGATATGGAATGAGTGATTCTTGTATTTCATGAGGACCTCAGGGAACATTAGCTTTATAGCTAACTGTGTAACCCTCTTTAAATAAAGAATTATTATTATTATTATTATTAGGCCAAGTGCAAAAAGGTCATATATGCAGTTTTTCGGAACATCTCTCGACTTGTCCATAGGGGTATGGATGTATATTGGCTAAATTTGTAAAAGTGATTGCTTCAATCTTTCTAAATTTTGGATATATTTTTGGACTAGTGCTATACATAAGACACACAAAAAATTTGACAAAAGTGCATGGTGCAATTTTTTTAATGATACAAAATGTTCTAAAGAAATGATAGAGAAATTAATTGTGGTCTGTGGCCAAATGGCACACTTCCAGTTTTTGAAACTAATTATGGATTCGGACTTTGAAAAAACGTGATAAATACTCAATAACTCAAATATGAAATTTTGAATCATCACCAAAAAGTACAGATCATGTGACCATCATAAGAAACAACTATATTCTATATTAAGTTTCATGAAATTTGGATAAGTCGTTCTCAAGTTACGGTGCCACATGTTTACGCTGGACAGACAGACGGACACCTGACATTTGTATACCATAATACGTAAAGACGGGACGGACGTATAAAAAGCAGTACTAAGCGTGCATGCAGCAGCATGTTACGTTAGAAACATATTCAAAGAATAAAGTTTTATAACTTCTTAATGTCATATCCAATATTTATCAAAACCTAAAGGGGAGTTACATGTATCTTACTTCCTATATTTTTTCGTGGATGTCAATACACCTAATCGCTATTTATTCCATACCGGATAAATTCAAAAATTACACAACTTTTTCATCCAGTTGAAGCTATCTGGGGGCCGTTGAAACAATTCACCATGCACAATACTTTTTAATGAGACCCGTTTTAACTTATTGTAAATACTTTAAACAAAATATTTTTTTACTTCAATTTTAATTTAGAAAAAAAGAGGATTATACTCTATTAAAGTTTCTTGATGATCGCTTTCTAAAGTTTTTCCTCCCTCAGCTCTCTACTAAAAAACCTTTATTTTCGGGCGCATGACCCAAACAGGAAGTTGTACATACAGTGTACGACTGTTTTTCCCAGATTAATGGACTAAATAGCGATAATTAAATAAGGTGTAATTTCCGAGATTGTTGAAAACTTGCATATTCCTCACTATCTTATTTTGTGGTTTTAACAATCCAGACAGACAAATAGCAATAAGATGTTTAGGAAAACATGACCTAAAACCTCCTTCATATAAGACAAAAAACATGGGAACTCATACTGAATGGTCAAATGTGTACAATATGAAAATTTCAGTTAAGATGGTAAAATCACAAATCAGCCGTTAATGTAAATGGACTATAAGTATGACTGTTGAGCAAATTTATAGGGAAATGACGGGGAAGGGGCAAATTAGCGTTCAAGGGGAGCAAATGCTGTTTAAATTGGTAAGCGGATTTTAAATATAGAGGGAAAGTGGAGTCATCTTTTTAGACTTTAGTTACATGTAAATATAACTTATGTAGACTTACCTTCTAATTCTATAGACTATTAAAAAAAAAAACACACACAACTCGGAACTATTTCTAATTCACTTGCACTACTGATATGCAAACCTAAAAACAAAAAGAAAAATATCATAAAATAGTGATTGAAAGATTCATAACACTTTGAAAGGATAATTCAGACACGTGTTACACGGGGAGCATGTTTGTTTACAAATAATAATGTCACGTGATCGCGCACTGAGCTCGCATGCTGCATCGCCCTTACAATTCACTAATAGTAATACATGTACATAACCATTTTCATGCAAACATGCAACGTGAATGTGATTGGTTATCAAAAAATACGAAAATAATGCATGAACCGTTGAAGAAGAAATTATTTCATCAAATAGATCGACACGAATAGGTCGAGTTGACATTCCTGTCATCGGAGATAGTATTGAGATAAATGGGATAAAACGGACCGCCAAAAAGGTCTAGAGAAGCACATCAGTAGAACCTTTAACATAAATAAGTAATACTTACCAAAATTTCTCTAATTGATAACCTATAGAACTGAAATTTCACAAAAATACCGGTAAATAATTTTGCTGATTGATATGATGCTGGTTAAATTGGCGCGAAATAAATATTCTTACTCCTATTGCTTCATGTAAAAAAAAATGTATAGAATTGAATTCGACTACAGTTCAGCATAAAAAAAAACGTGAATATGCAAAAGCCAGGTAATATGTTAATGATAAAGTGTGTATAAATTTTCGTAAACGAAGTTACCCGTATAATTATCAAGAATTACATTTGAGCGCAAAGTTCTGTATGTGTGATTTGGTTGGTTTATGTAACATTTATAATTTAGACTGGGATCCTGGCTAATCTTGACCTTACGACGCGCAGCTAGATTGGGCCGGATCCCAGGCTAATGTAACATTGTAAAACTCAGGGTAACGGATTTTTTTTGCGTTGCTATAAGATCATTGAGGCCATCTATTTTTATCATTAGTGGCAAGGTTTCGGTGCAAAATATAGTTGACATGCATTTTGTGTCCGGACACATGGACACAACGATAAATTACAAATACTGAATACAGTAATTCAGTTTAACATATATGCTTGATTTAATATAAATGACCACATGACAAATGACACAATTGAAAATTCAATCAGATTCAATTTTCTTAAATAAATAAATTATACTGCAAATCTCTTTTTGCATTGTTTAGGTACCGGACACATCCATATAGAACACCAATGGCTATACTAATATTTAAATTTTAAATCATTCCTGGATATAATCAAGATATTGAGTGAATTAATCGTCAATATAATACAATATTATACCCTTATATGAAGTATGAAAAGGGACAAACTTGCGTTGGCCAAATTCTTGCAACTTTTATTGTAATGAACTTAAAATACGAAATGCGCATGCGCATGCGCACGTACAATCTATTAATCCAGGGTACAGGGAAACCACTTGAAGGTGTAGAGCCGACTTTTAAATTGGTCCTCATGACTATTGATAATAAAATCAAATGGCAATGCAACTATTTCGAAGTGAGAATATGTATTATATACCTAGATAATTATCAGATATCTATGCGTATTAGACGTTTCACACTCGCCTGGCGTTAATGTTCATAATTATAGCTAAAAATAGGACATATCTAATTTTTATTGCGGGTTCCACATATTTAAATCGGAATTATAGAAAAAATGGAATGTTGTGAGCAGAATCAAAACAGAAATGATGAACACTGCAACATTTCCAGCAAAATATAAATAGGATGGAGGATCTGTGTACTCACATTATTTGTAAAACTCTCCTTATTCATGTGAAGCGTGTGCTTTACATCGAGGCTTATTATGCTAATCATCGACGCCACAGTACTTCAACCAATCAGACAATGTTTATTTGGGGCATTCGATCGATTTTAACTCAGATTTTGGAATGTTTCAATCGAAATTATAGAAAAATGGAATGTTGTTAGTACATATAAAATAGAAAATGATGAATACTTTTAGCTAAAGATAATTTGGATGGGGGTTCTGTGTATTCACATTATTTGCACAACTCTCCTTACTGATGCCATATTTTGGAATTTCCGTGACCTAAATGGTTCGCGAAAATTAATATTTTTATATATAGTAT
Organism: Mytilus trossulus; assembly: GCF_036588685.1. Taxonomy (NCBI): domain Eukaryota; kingdom Metazoa; phylum Mollusca; class Bivalvia; order Mytilida; family Mytilidae; genus Mytilus; species Mytilus trossulus. The sequence continues at coordinate 100,250,626 of NC_086374.1, forward strand.
AGTAATAACATGTGTTAAGTGTCTCATAAGTCAAATTTATGACTGGGTATTGATTGTTTTATTGTATACTGTGATTTGTAAATATTGTCAATCAATATGTGACACTATAATAAAATATATATTTATTTATATACATATGGCATATTACAAACAATAAAAACAATATGCATAATAAACAATAGATGACGTCAGAAGTTTCATCAATACAAAATATCTTTTAAGTTTTATTACAATAAACTGTTTCTTAATTTAAAAGAGAAATGTATATACTTTCCCAAGTTACAAAGCTGTTTTGTGTTTTCACCAGATAATAATTCTATTAATTTAAAAGTTGATGGCCTAGACCAGTAATATTTTTTTATATATTTTTTTCGCAAATCAGTATATCTTCTACATTGAAGAATAAAATGAAATTCATCCTCTATTACCCCTAAATCACAAAAAATACAATTTCTTTCATTTCTATTAGTACCAACATAATGTCCAGTTTCAATACAAAGTTTATGTGAAGACAAACGAGTTCTTGTTATGCATTTACGAAAAAGTACAGGAATGCATTTCTGTAAATAAAATTGCAAAACTACATTTGTTACAACATACTTATATAATCTACACTTTGAAGAAGAATCTAATAAAAATTGTAACTCTTGGTTAGCTTGATCAAACAAACGCTGTCTTATCAAAGGCAAATATGAGCTGTCTACATTTAACAACCACTGATTATCCCACAAATTATTCATACCAAGACTATATATCAATCTTTTCATGCTTTTTACATATGTTGCCCAATGCATACATTTTGAACAATTTAACACAAGTTCTTTATAACAAGACCTTAATATACAATTGTCACTATTTAAAATTTTGAACCAAAACTTAAGCATTCTATAATTACGCTCATACTGCAGTGGAAACTACCTAATTCAAAATAGACCATCACATTTGAGGTCGTTCTTTTGACACCTAATAACATTTTGCAGTAGTCCAAATGGACCTTTTCTATCATGGAGATTTGTGTACTCCCCATATTTCACACCCATACATTAATATGCTACTAACAAAAGTATCAAAAAGACTAAGCATTGTAAATACATTTAAACATAATGATGATGTAGTTCTTCTCATACTGAACATAGCTTTTCTACCTTGTTCTGCACAATGTTTCTGTGTATTAAGAAATTTACAATTATACAGTATTAATACTCCTAAATAACAAAATTGTTCCACAATATCCATTGTTTGACCGTTATAGACCCATGTCTCATTAGGCAGTACAATTCCACCCTTCCTGAAAACAACATTTTTTTATTATTAAATTAAAAATAGTAAAATACTTGATATAATTAGGAAGCAGATATCAGATTATTTTCAGAAAAAACTAATGTCATACAAATTAAAAAAAATAGATTCATTTCTTAATTTCATTCTCAGTGGGCTAATTTATCATGTCTATGTCCACCATCAAAGGAAATTGATACTTAATGTTTTATGCTGTTGAATTTCCGTGTAGTTATATAAAATTATTGCATAAACTTAAAAGGAATTGGAAATAAATTCATCATAGATATCAGGATTAAATTTTGTATTTACGCCAGAAAAAAAAAAAAAGAAAAAAAAAAGGCCAAAATAAAGTACGAAATTGATGAGCATTGAGGATCCAAATTCCGAAAGATTTTGCCGAATACAGGTATGTCAATCTAAGGACTTATTTCAGAAGTGTTCTATCAAGGAACACAAAATGCGTTCAAAACATATTCTTATATCACAAGAGCTAAATCTCACTGATTTGAAAAGTAAATTCCTTTAATAATATGTTTACAAAAAAACAAACACATTTCAATTCTACATGTCCAACTTGGTTATGCTAAGCTTGTTATAAACCGTAAAAGGGTTGTAGTTTTATTTTGGTTTATTTGGTGCCTCCAATGAATGTGCCAAAATTAAACACGAAAATACGTCAAAAACAAAAAAAATGAGACGCCGATATCGTGTACCGGTACAACAATAATGTTATGCACGGTGTGTTATGATGGCCACAGACCACAATTAATTTCTCAATCAGTTCTTTATAACCTTTTGAATCATTAAAAAAATTGCACCATGCACTTTAAAAAAAATTGTGTGTGAAATGTAAAGTCCTAGTCCAAATATATATCCAAAATTCAGAAAGATTGAAGCAATCACTTTTACAAATTTAGCTAATACACATTCATACCCCTATCGACAAGTCAAGAGATGTTCCGAAAACTGTAAATATCACCTTTTTGCACTTGGCCTAATCACTCATTCCATATCAAAATCAGTTAATACAACATCCAAAAATTTATTTGACCTCTCTTCTTTTATTTCCACCCAAAAAGAATTAAGAAATGAGTGAGGAAAGGAAAGAAAAAAAAATAAGGAAAAATACACTCTAATTAAAAGGAACTATAACGAAAAGCGGGGTCATTAATTGTGGTCTTGGGCCTGATCCTTTATGTTATTTGTTGGGGAAAATATTTGATGTTATATTATATCTTCCGTGTGTTTCCTATTTATGAATGTCATGATTATTACATTTAACAGTAATCCATCATTTATTCAAGCTTAACATCTTCCTTTTTTTATATTGTCTATCAATAACTTCAGTTTCGTATACACAAGATTCGTAATCAGTAAGACTTAGTAATCACATGTATGTAGTTTTAATGTTATCTTAAAGTAATCATGATTAACCCTGTTTATTTTACAATGTAATCGATTACATTACGATTACTTGTTATCAGAAATTGTATGATAACTGATTACATAGGTTTACACTGCATACTTAAATCGATTACAGCTGATTAGATTACGATTACGATTACAATTACGATTACTCTATGTCTGTCTTCAAGTCGCGTGTTACTCTTGAAAAGTGTGAAATATTTAGGGGAATAATCATTAATATTCTGTGGTGGTGGAGTTAAAGTGTCTTCTATTGATCTGCATATCATTTACAAAGTCCACAATGTAATTATCAACGTCACAAAAATATCTAACGATTAGTTGACCCAGACTGCCTTATATCGACAATAGCCCGAATACAAATTTAAGGAATGTACCATTAAAGTTCTATGAAAGTAGTTTCTTGTAATTCTAATATTATCCAAATTATTGAACCAATGCATGTGATTTTACTAAAAGAGGGACGAAAGATACCAAAGGGACAGGCAAACTCATAAATCTAATACAAACTGACAACGCCATGGCTAAAAATGAAAAAGACAAACAAACAACAGCACACTTGACGCAACATAGAAAACTAAAGAATAAACAACACAAACCCCACCAAAAAAACTAGGGGTTATCGCAGGTTCTCCTGAAGGGTAAGCATACCCTGCTCCACATGTGGTACCCGTCGTGTTGCTTATGTGATAACAAATCCGGTAAATAGTCAAATTCGCTAGGTCACATTCATGAAATGGAATTGTAGTTGCGACGTAAGGAACATATCCGATATCATTTGTGAAACAGTTATTCCATAATGGTCAATTAACTCGTGGTGGCGTCTGTAAAATTTACGAAGGGATGCTTTCAACTTCACCATTTGGAACTCTTACTAAGCTAAGTTATTTATGCACATTTTATGGCTTACCTACGAATCTACGATAGCAGGTTTTCTGGTCTGTGCGTCCGTTTGTTCGTCCGTACGTCTGTCATTATCAATGGTCACTGGACATAGAACATGATAGTGTGAGTAGGGCATTCGTATACTAGGGACACGTTCTTGCTTTCATCTTTTTATGATTTTACGAATTTATGACGTATCATATCCAAAGGGTGTATGATTCTGTACACCCCTGATTACACCAAGTATAACTTATATTACTACGGGAGTTATGAACTTTGACTATTTTTGTACTATCGTGGTACTTTTACCCTCGTGAACTGAACGACAAATTCCTCTTATTTTTACCATTATGTGTGGTTGAAGAGGTTATGGAATTATTCTTTTAGATTAGACCATTTTTTTACGACCACAACTGTTTGTATTATGTTGAGTCGATATCTGTGTCGTCGTCCGATTTTTGGTTGCAAACAATAACTTGAGTATAAGTGTATGTATCTCTTTGAAATGTCAGCATAAGGCTTTATACCAAAATAGGAAGGTTGGGATCAATTTCGGGTTTATTGTCGTATCTGATCACTGATAAGAGCCAAAGGGGGGAAAAACCGATCATTTTCCTTGTGAGAAGTCAATAACTTGAGTATAAGTATATGGATCTCAAATGAATGTTTTTTTTACACACAGTTCTTTACAACAATAGAAATGTTAGGTTTGATTTTTTTTTGTCCTAACCATTTAGCATTAAGTCTACAAAACATGTTCTTTTCGTCTTAGAGAATAATAAATTTTTTATGATCTTTCTGATATTTCACCATACAGCTTCACACACCAAAAGGAAGGTTATGATTGATTTTGGGGTCATGGCTCTAAATGTTTATGAAAAAGGTGACATAAAAAATACTTTTTTAATACTTCATATACATTGCTTATTTCTTGAACAATTCAAATTGGGTTTAATTAAAGCCTTTAATTCTTGTGGTTCTGCAATATGCCGTATCTAACCGTGTTTTTGAATTCGTGATTTTGTGCTCGGTTCTTTTCTGGTTCACATAGAGGGCTGAATGGTAAAAAAATAAACTTTGTTTGATTTCATAAAAAAAAAAGAAGTATGGTGGTTCTTTGATTTACGGAATCTAGTAGTCTATTAATGTTTGGTCCAGTTTCCAATTGGTCCATATTAAGGTCTAAAGTATCCAACATTTAACTTAGTTTGATTTCAACCAAAAACAAATCTAAGCAAATATTGAGATTTTAAAAGTCAAGAGCCAAATTTTCATTTTTTTTCAATCAATTCCAAAGTTAAACTTTGTTTGATTTAAAAAAAAAAATGAAAATATTTGTTTTTTATCATGTATTCAGATTTTGAATGTTAGTCAGAATTATAAAATTGATGCATATTGAAATCAAAGGGATCACAATTAACAAAATCGTCAAAAACGAATTTATTGTGGTTTTAGTTTTGTTATTGTGATTTTTGACATGTTATCTATTCGTTTGATGTGTTTTATCTTTCAGTTTTGCAATTTTTTAATGGACTTTCCGTTTTATATTTCCCTTGATACAGCAGGCCCATTGTGATGACTCCCATTCCTCTAGTGTGTATCCTTTAACTTGTAAATTATGTAATTTTATTTCAGTTTTACCAGAAGCTATTAAGCGATTACAAGAGAGTGACAGAAATAGATTTATCGAATTGATAAACAATTTAAGACTGGAAAAGAGATATTTTGTTAGAATAATGATTGTTGGGAAGGATTCGGTTGGAAAGACTTCCTTAATGCGAAGATTACTGAATGAAAGTATCAAGGATGTAAAAAGTACAGATGGTGTTGACATTGTAGTTCGTCGATGCAAAATCGACATAGAAGATGGCAAATGGAAGATTGATAAAAGTACGTTATATAGTTTATTATCGATTCCAAACATTATCGGGCATCTGTCAAATCATTTCAGACAAACATATCTTATCCAAAGAGTAAAAAGCAAAGATTTTGTTTTATATTAAATTGTAAAAAAAATAATAAGAAGTTGTGAAAAACTTTCAGGTAACAACGTTCATCCATTGTGTTTCGACAACACTGTAATTGTTTTTTTAATTTTCATATAAAAATTCAAAAACAAGGTTAAAAAACACAGATGGAAGGTTGGGATTGATAGGGACCAAATGGGCCAAAAACAAGCTTTTTTCTATTTTCCATACCACTAAGGAACAACCGGGATTGACATGGGGGCTTATTATTAAGAGGGAAGTTAACAAAAAAATGGGGGTCGTAAGTTTTGGTTTTGTTTCCTAAAAGTTTCCATTTTTCACATTGATTATTTCTGATTTCTATTTAAAAGCAAAAAAGTACTGATATTGCACAATATCAAGAAATATTCAATTGAAAATGAATACAAATTAAGAATGGAAATGGGGTATTTGCCAAAGAGACAACAACCCGTTCACAGAGCAGACAACAACAGAAGGCCAGAAATGGGTCTTCAATGCAGCGAGAAACGTCCGCACTCGGAGGAGTACTTCAGCTGACCCCTAAACAGTTATGTTACTAGGTCAGTGATAATAGAGGATTTTACGTTTCAAACGAAACTTACGTACGTTAACGCCAGAAACTTAGGCTAACAATTATACGGACTTATAAGACATAATATAAATTGTGGTTGTCTCCCTTCGCCGGTTCTGTATTTCAGATTTTGAACAGTCGGATAGGTATAATTTTGTTTTAATTCTTAAATAACATTTATGTAACCGTCACGGACACTTCGATGTTTTTGGGTGTGGCCGGTGGGTGAGGGAGTCGGGGTTGATGAGAATTTAAAATAAAGATATTTCTGCCTATTAGATAATATTCAAAACAAAATTTCCACGTCAGACAGGGTCTCCCCCTCCCCCATATTTTTTTTTATCTAAATGATCGATGACTTAATAATTATACATTAAATACAGAATGACCATACATTGTCTTGAAAAATCAATGTTATTTGGTACAGGTTTAGAAACATGAAGAAAGCGAGGCTGTTTCTAAGCATTGATATCGAGTCGAGACAATGTATGGTTGTTCTATATTTATGAGTTACACATAAGGTTCTTTTTATACAATCATATCTATTTTCTAGGGGGATAGATCAAATTTGAAATAAATATTCAGGACCCTCGAATTTATGATGAAACCAAGTTTTGAAAGTATTTACAAAAAGGGCAGAACCAAAAAATGGCCGCAAAACAAGATGATTGGAATATAGAAAAAAGCATAGGTTGGCAAGCTTGGACAAAATAGGCTCAATAAAAATTTCGTCTTTAAGTTTATCCATGCACCCCTCCCCTAACGATAAAGAAGGGGTTGCATCCTTATCAAAAACAATGGACGAAAGTAATAGGTGTACAAAAAATAAAAATATAACACATTTACAAAAAAATAATTTACCACAAACGTTTTTGGTATTTGAACGTCAATACTTCTTTGTGTCCGTCTTCCTTCTTCTCTGAGCGAATTATCGACTTAATTATACCAGAATACAAATACGTCTGCATGGTCGACATTCTATCGAACTGACGGAAAGGAGTTCAACTATTTGACTATACCTCATCATTGAAGGTCAAGACAATTAAGATAAACGATACTGTGTTATATATACATATTTCGTTATAAATAATGGTTGCTAGTTCACAGTCTGGTATCTGTATCACTCCGGAATCGGAAAGGGTTATTCCGTATCCGGACTGATATTAACTCTCTCTCTTTTTCTTGTTACTGCGGGTGGCAGACGTTATTTTATATTGAGAGTAAAATATAACAACTAAATCTATTTCATACGTACTTCTTTGTGTCCTTTATATACAAAAGTCCCCCAAAGGATACAGAAGTTAAAGAAGTAAATAGGTGTAGTCATGTTTGTACAAAAGTTGACAGGGTAAAAGGTCGACATGTTTACACTAAAAAGGTTGACAAGTTGACCATAGAAAGGTCTACAAGCTTGACAAGTGTTAAGATCGACAGGTTGACAGGTCGACCTGTTGAAAAGACGATAAATGCATGATAGGTTGATCGGTTGACAAGTGTAAAGGTTCAAAGGTTGACAGGTCGACATGTTGAAAAGTCGATGAATCCATAGGTCGACAGGTTGACAAGTATGAAGACTCAATGTTAACAGATTGACAGGTCGACATGTTGAAAATCGGTACATGCATAGGTCAACAGGTTGACTAGTGTTAAGGTTAACTCTCGTGTATTGTTGAATGATGTGTTGTACTTGCAAAGAGAAGGGATGAATTTATAAATGATCTTGGTGAAGAACAAGCTGCTCCTAATGTTGCAGAATAAGGCCATGAAAGATTTGTTTTTATTTCGTTCTTACAAAATAAAATTGTCAATATTTAAAAACCTTGTCAGTCAATATTCAAATTACAGTCCTTGCGGTAAATTTAAAAAGTACGATTCCTTTTCATTTTTTTTTATACCAACTCGTGTAGGTGAGTGAGATTTAAACAGACACAACTGATATACATTACAGCACGGGCTGTGATCTGAAAATTGGATTGTAAAAACTGAAAATTCTAAACATTTTTTTGTTTCTCAGTCAGTTAACATGTTAAAGACTTTTTACGTCGTCACTTCGAAAACATTTGTGTGCATCAAGTTTAATTTAAAATAAACATGTTATACTGAAAATAAATGATATATTAGTAATAAAAAAAATAAGATAATGACTCGGAAAAGAAAATCAACCTAAAAACCAACTAAAAAAGGCAAAGCTCGGGGTCATCGTTTCACGAATGTGGACTACCGAATTAAACTATTTACCGTATTTTTTATAACATAAGCAACACGATGGGTGCCACATGTGGAACAGATCTCTTACTCTTCCAGAGCACCTGAGATCACCCCAGTTTTGGTGTGGTTCGTGTTGTTTAGTCTTTAGTTTTCTATGTTATGTATTCTGTACTATTATTTGTCCTTTTGTCCTTTTGTTTTAAGCCATGGCGTTGTCAGTTTATTTTCAATCTATGAAGTTGACTGTCCCTCTGGTATCTTTTGTCCCTCTTTTATCATTAAGCAGATATGGTCTGATTTCTACCCAAATTGAAACGACAGAAATTTTAAACGAATCAAATATGCTGCTCCATTCAGCTTACGTTGTCGCTTAGGCAATGCAACAGGAAAAAAATATAAAGATCACTATTTCCGAAAACCCTACTTGGCATGGTTCAACTATGTGACAGTCAATTTCTTAAGTATATACGCTGATTGTCGTAAAAAAGTCCAATAATCTTAACATCAAGTCACGCTTCGTTGACATAAATGGTTGAGATATTATATCCAATTCTGCACCATTTGATACCGTATCTCGCTTTTGAATTTTTTATTCGAATCGCCGACCTTTTCTTTTCCCGCGACAGCTTACTTTTTTCTAGAGTAATTACCTTTCACCAGGGATGCTTCGAAGGGTAATATCAACACAATGCTACCTTCAATCGTGCTGTCGGTCCGTAGGTCTGTCCGTTCGTAACAAACCTGTTGACACTCTCGAATCTGCATCCTTCAAAGGATTCTAAACATGGCAAATTTATCACACCGCGATATGGTTTTTTCACTTACCAAAGTGAATTTTCCAGGTAATAATTTTCTTGATAGATTGTGGCACACACGACACTACGGAGCCCCTTAAGTACACAGATCATTCATTAAAAAAATAGATAAAAACTGAATCATAAGACAAAAAAAATATGTTTGGTATTCTTACAAATATTATCAAAAGCCTTTACTCATGTAATGACAATCAAATAAAATAAAACCCAAAACTATCTAGTAAATTAATGATAAAATAATCCGGGTATTTCAATATGCCTAAATATTAGAAAAAACACTACACCCTACATGTATATATTTTATTTACCTAAATTACTGAACTTGTAAAATGTCCTTCATCTTTGATCAACTTTATCCTTTTTAGAATAAATATGTTCAAAAACTAATTTTTCCGTATACTCTCTGAACGCGGAACGTGATATTCACAAATTAGTTGAAAAGAAACTCTTTTAGCACGAAAATAGGAAAAAATTGTTAACTGCATATCATTCAAAATATACCTGTGTCCCCTGCGAACAAAATTGGCATTTTCTTACGTTCGGATATAATACTAGTGTAAAAGTTCGGTCGTAGAGTACGCTATTTTAAATAGATTTGAACTAAATGGAAAAAGGGAGACAAACACAATTTTACAACGACCAAGTTTTAAAAGGTGTATTACGTACGTCAAAGTACACTGTGTCTAAACCACACCGGCAAAATTTGCTCGGACTCGATGCTTACTAACATCCGGTACAATGACGGAACACCAATAGACAAAAGAAAGGTAGGTTTCTCCTTATTGTTTTATTCTTTTTATGATATCGAAGAATATATATACATATACATTTTACAACTATTTTCTATTGTGAGATGCAATATTTTCTACAACCGTTCTCTAATAACGGAGAAATAAGTCAAAATGCATGTCAAAATGACGAATTGAGTTAACCTTGCCTCGAAATTGTTTAATTTCTCGTTAAATTGTTCACATTGTACGGAAAGAAAGGTACGGGACGATATATATTGACACGGAGATTGCAAATTTAGTTATTATGAGCATCTCAATAATTGTAACTCTGTGTATGGAACGAAAAAAAATGGGTCATGTCAAAATCGAACTGGCCGGTTTCGTCAATGTATACAACCCGGTTTCGTCATAGATTTCAAAATGCATAACCCGGTTTGGTCAAATAAAAAAAATCATAATCGCATTACATTAGAATTGATTATTTAACTTCAGCGTTCAAAAGGAGTTTTGTGGGTAGTTCGAAAACAAGATCGTACACCGGACAGCGGCTTATTATTTATATGAGTCTCAGATTCAAATAAATAATAAGCAAATTCATACTCTTATAGCCGACACATATATTTTAATTTTACTTTGCATTCCGAAATTTTCTAACAGCATACTGAGATTAAAGCTCTCTAAATATGTTTTTTCTATATAAGTTATGGGAAAATATGTTGAACAATTTTAAACTTGAAATTAAAGTTTACGGTCTTAAAAGTCGAAACACACAATTGATATGTGATTTTCTCGCACAAAAGAATGGACACCTTTATAAGTAATCTAATTATTCCATGTATGTAATCTTTTCTACCATCGTTAAAAATAAATCTTCTTAAGGATAAACGTTGATAATAAGACAAATGTATATGCATGCATAATCGGCATAGAAAATGAATGTAGGGTTACAACTACCATGCATTAAAATAAAAGTTATTTATCACTATACTGCTATGTACAAATTAGTATAATAGTCTTAGGTCATCGATACAATTCAATAATAATTATTTTGTTAACATTATTAAAAAAACCGAGTCTGCACTGTCGCCATTGTGTTATGATGATCGTACACTGATGTTGATCAATATATTTTGACAATATATACGGACAGACGAATTCAGTTTATTTCAAAGTGGGCGTATTTCGAACCGCCGAGCGTAGCGAGTCGAACAATATTTTGATTATTTTTTGCTTTACAAAATCTTTAAATACAGGAATCAATAAAGTTTTGGCAACCAAAGGTGGGGTCGAGGCGTGCAACATATACGTCATCTAGATTCGCCACTTATCTTATAAAGTGTATACCGAATTAAAATATTGTAAGAAATGAGAAAACAGGGACACCCGGGAAATCGGCTTATGTCAGTGGATTATGTTTCTCATAATAAATTAAACTTCAAATCGTCAATATTGTCTTTAGTCTCGCTTCACTCGGGGATTTTTTTTTTAATTTGATAGAACAACGCCCCTTTCAAAATCCTAGAACCGCCCCTAAAGGTAAAAATAGATTTGAACTGTGCAGTTTATCTGAGGTAGTTAATGCACACCTTAGCTGTGCATTATCCAGATTATACCACAGTAAGAACAAAGAGATTTTACTCTTGCCATGTGTTAATGACCTTTAATTACGATTTTTTTCTCCATTTCTTCGCGTTTTTACACGCCCGTCCCAATTTTGACAGGCCGTATTATTGTATACAACCGTCTAACCGTCTGTTCTTCCATCCGTCCGTTCCTCCATCTATCAGTCATTCTGTCCGTCCGTCCGTCCGTCTATCTATCCGTCTGTCCCCCAAAAACATGTCGCACCGTAACTTCAGGACAGCTTATCTTATTTTCTTAAAATTTAACATGATCTGTAAACCTTTTAGTGAAAATCAAATTAAATCTTTTTGAGTTACAGAACATGTAAGTGAAACAGGAATGTGGGTTTTTTTTTAACATGTCGCGCCATATCTCAAAAACGAAGTATTATAACTGCATCAAACTTTATACACTTCTTAGTTATATAAATACTATAAATGTCTGTTTAATTTTTGGTGATGTTTAAAATTTTGGTTTAGAGGGATTGAATTTTTTTTGGTAAAACAAAAACAAAAAAGGGGGGGGCATTTAAACATGAAAAAATCATACAAATTCCAAGCGACAACAACCCGACCATAGAGCAGAAAACAGCCGAAGGCCACAATGGGTCTTCAATGAAGCGAGAAACTCCCGCATCCGGTGGTGTCCTTTAGCTGGCCCCTTAATAAATATGTATACTAGTTCAGTGATAGTGGATTTCATAGTAAACTGCGAATACAGGTATATTTATCATATTTAATGGATAATTTTAACTATGATACAAGTTTTGGCACAAATCGCGAATTTACTATAAAGGCTCTGCTATAGGACGAGTTAAGGTTTATTCATCATTTTTTATTATTTGTAAATTTGTTGTCCTGTTTGTGTCAGCGACAACACTTTGACTCAGTCCATTTCCCGAGTCACAGGCTTGTAATTCCATGGTTGTCTTTGGTTGCTTTATACCATATGTGTTTTGAACATAAAATAGGCAGGTAGTTTTTTTGTTTGAATTGTTTTACATTTATAATTTAGGGCCCTGTTATAGCTTGCTTTCATACGGTTTGTGTGTTTTTCTCATTGTTTAAGGCATACGGTGACCTAAACTTGATTAATTCAACATCATTTTTCTGTCTAAAAGAAAGTTGTCTCATTGTCAATGTGTATGGGATAAGTGGTTACCGTCACTTCTTCTAAATAAGACCTAGATATAAATGACGGTCATGTTTTGCAAACCAACTTTTATTCACATTGTAAATACAATACTGTCAGATATTGTTTTCGAAAGTTATCTTAAAGTTTCAATTGAATTCGAACTGTAAAAAAGATGAATTTGAGATGTAAAAAAAAGTTAAATTTGAACTGTAAAAATAATGTGAAAAACATGCCTATAGGAAAATAAATGTGCCTACCAGAAACGGGGAGAAAGTTACAAATCTCATTGCTATGTTATGGATGCTTAAGTGTGAAAACTTGCTTTAGTGCGCAAGGAACACAGTATATATAGTACCAGAAAATCTAACAGGACTGCATGCATGATAAACTTGTGCAGAACAGTATAGACTATAGTCGGTTTGGGACTGTTCGTCAATGATTGAATGCATAGTGTATATAATTTAGTATAGTAAATTAAAATTATGGCACAATCAAAACACATACTTTTATTTTTCATCTTTACATACTATTATAAACAAAGAAAATATAATAATGTTACAAAATAATTAGATACCAGTGTTTGCTATTGAGTATTTATATTCCATTTAAAATTAATTTGAAGTTAAGTGAAATAAGGGATACGCCTTTCATTAGGAAAATGTCTATTATCATAATTAACTATGTCCAAAAGTGCCTGTTTAAAATAGATTTTAACACGCCAAGTTTACCTTACAATAAATATATATTTAAATTCTCGAAATACAATGTTCAGATCCGTGCCAAAGTTGCTTTTCATAAATTGTTTGTTAAAAAACCCAACCAAACCGGGTGATATATATAGACGAAACCGGGTGATTGTGTAGTAACAACATTGACGAAACCGGTTTATTTTAATTTGACATGACCCTTTTCTTTCGTTCCATACACAGAGATACAATTAATGAGATGCTCATAATAACTTAATTTGCAATCTCCGTGTCAATATCTATCTTCCCGTACCTTTCTTTCCGTACAATGTGAACAATTTAACGAGAAATTAAACAATTTCGAGGCAAGGTTCACTCAATTTGTCATTTTGACATGCATTTTGACTTATTTCTCCGTTAATAGAGAACGGTTGTAGAAAATATTGCATCTCACAATAGAAAATAGTTGTACATGTATATATATTCTTCGATATCATAAAAAGAATAAAACAATAAGGAGAAACCTACCTTTCTTTTGTCTATTGGTGTTCCGTCATTGTGCCGGATGTTAGATAGCATCGAGTCCGAGCAAATTTTGCCGGTGTGTTTTAGACACAGTGAAGTATATGATTTTTGTTTAATTTACAAGTTAAATGGCCAACGGGAGATAACAATGAGTATTTTTTGGAATGTTAAGGTATGTAACGTATTACGTACGTCAAAAACCTAAAATTCTCTAATACACCTTATCGCTATTTAGTCCATTCCTGGAAATACAGTCATTTATACAACTTCCTGTTTAGGTCACCGGCCGAAAAATGGAGGTCATCAGTAGTGAGCTGAGGGAGAAAAAACTGTAGAAAGAGATCATCAAGAAATTTTGATATAGTATGATCCACTTTTTTCGAAATTAAAATTGAAGTAAGAAAATATTTTGTTTGAAGTATTTACGGTAGTTTAAACAGGTCTCATTAAAAAGTATCATGCATGGTGAATTGTTTAAACAGGGTCCCAGATAGCTTCAACTGGATGAAAAAGTTGTGTTATTTGAGAACTTATCCGGAATGGAATAAATAGCGATTAGGTGTATGGACGTCAAACTAAAACTCCGAAATTTAAAACCCATTCAAAATTTCAACCCCCCATTTCCATTCTCAATTTTATCTATGGTATTTGAAGTGAAGATAAGCACAAAACCAGTCATTTTGACAATTGAGATTCTATCAAGGAACCCTTTTAAGGTGACTATATCAGAGGCAAAAACAAAATGTGTACAATAGATATAAAAAAGGTGTTGTATGATTGCAGAGAGACAACTGTCCAAAAAAGTCCAAAAATACACAGAAACTACCAACTATAGGTCACCGTACGGTCGTCAAAAATGAACAAAGCCCATACCGCATAGTCAGCTATAAAATGCCCCGAAATAACAATGCAAATCGAGAAAACAAACGGCTTATTTATGTACAAAAAATTAACGAAAAACAAATACGTAACACTTAAGCAAACAACCACTGAATACGTATACAAGACAAAAAGAAAAGGACAGTACTTAATATGTTAAGAATCTAATCTAAAATGAAAATGAAAATAATCCTCGTACAAAACTAAATATTTATATATACCGACAGGTGACTAGATGCTAAAAGAGTAATTAGCATATTTTGAATTTTACTTAATATATTATTTACCAGCAATTTAAAAAAAAAGATAATGAATACATATTTGAACAATACAACAAAGATTTTTTTATTAAAGGATCGGGATATTGTAACTTGATAAAGGAATTCGAATGTGAAATGGTGGTAGCTAACCACGGATCCAAGAAAAGACACGTATATGTAAATAAACATGATATTAGAATGAAAAGATGTGGTATAATTTCAAATGAGATGTCTGTTTATTACAAGCTATAGCTACTGGTAGAAAAAGCTCCATTAAATCAAATTTTATCTAGGATTGGAGAGGACTTGATATCTGAAAGACAGAGTAAACACAAAATCCTTCAACATATTTTTTTTTTTCATATCAATGTCATGATTCAGGAACCTTTCAATATTCTGCAACTATATAGCATCCGACAAAGGAAACGAAACAGTTTTTGTTTTTAGTGAAAAAAATATCTATCAAACCTCATTTATATTTTCAATATAAAAATAAGGAGATGTGATATAATTGTCAAATTTAAAAAAAAAATTAGATTTAAGCAATTATACTCGGCGATAAAAGGTCCCGACATGAAAAATAAGAATCAATACCTTTCGAATTTAACTGACGGTCTAATTCATAATAAAACAATTTACGAGAAACATATATGACAGACATGAACCAACGACAACCACTGAAATACGGGCTCTTGAATTGGAACAGGTACATAAAGAAATTGGCAGGACGTCCACAAAATAAAAAAAAAATGGAAAAAAAAAATGGGGTTTCAACCACCGAAACTCCCTCTCCCCGCATACCGGATACCGTCTAATGCAGGCTGCATCCATTCAAATAAAAGCTTCAAACATCAGTAATAACTTTGAGTGTGTAATTTAGTTTTAACAAAAATTCCAAATAATTAACTGTAGTGTAAGTTATTAAATCGTAACAGAAAAAGGAGAGAAAAATCATGTCCGACATAATAAAAATAACCAGGGATCCTATAGACCGGCCCGGGATCCAATATAACACCGTATAGCAGCTACACGATTATTAAACAAGAAGTGATCCTACAGGGGATCATATAGAACGTTCTCTAGTAGATACATGATTAACAAACAACGGGATTCTATAGACAGTCACGGGGATCCTATAGAATGCCCTCTAATAGATACATGAAAAACAAAGAACAGGGGCCCCTATATAATTTCATATCTCAGATGCATATTTTTTTTAACAAAAGGGGATTCTGTAGACCGCCCAGGGGATCCTGCAGAACGCCCTATAGTATAAACATAAATACAATCAACAGGGCATCCTGTAGACTGCCCAATATAGGGGATCCTATAGAACGTCATATAGTAGATTTATAATGTTATAATGTAAAGACAACAGGGAATTCTGTAGAACGCCCTATAGTATGAAAAACAACCAACAAGGGGTCTTATAGAACGTCCTTTAGTAGATATATGATGTTGAGAAAACAGGGGATCCCGTAGAACGCCCTTTAGTATATACTTAATTAACAAACAAAGGGGGATCCTATAGAACGTCTTATAGAAGATATATTATTTTGAGAAATCAAGGGATCATGTAGACCGCCCAGGGGATCCTGTACATCGCCCTATAGTATATACTTGAAAAACAAACAACAGGGGGCCCTATAGAACGTCTTATGAACGTCCTATAGTAGATATATAATGAAAAGATAACAGGGTGTCCTGTAGACCGCCCAAGGGATCCTGTAGATCGCCCTATAGTATATACATGATTAACAAACAATAGGGGATTCTATAGAACGTCTTATAGTAGATATGTCATGTTGAGCAAACAGGGGATCCTGTAGATCGTCCAGGGGATCATGTAGAACGCCTTATAGTAGATATATATTTTTAAATAAACGGGGATCCTATAGACCGACCAGGGGATCCTGTAGAACGCCCTATAGTATAAACATAAAAAACAATCAACAGGGCATCCTGTAGACCGCCCAGGGGATCCGATAGAACGCCCTTTAGTATATAAATAATAAACAAACAATATAGGGGTCCTATAGAACGTCTTATAGTAGATATATTATGTTGAGAAAACAGGGGATCCCGTAGACCGACCAGGAGATCCTGTAGAACGCCCTATAGTATATACTTGAAAAACATACAAGAGGGGGCCCTTTGAACGTCTGATAGTAGATATATTATGTTTAGATAACAGGGGATCCCGTAGACCGACCAGGGGATCCTGTAGAACGCACTGTAGTATATACTGGAAAAACATACAAAAGGGGATCATGTAGAATGTCTTGTAGTAGATACATAATGTTGGGAAAGCAGAAGATCACACAGACCGACCAAGGGATCCCGTAGAAAGTCGTCCGAGTAGATACATTAAAAACAAACAATAGGGTATCCTAAAGAACGTTCTATAGTTTATACATAATGTTCAGACAACAGGGGATCCTGTAGAACGTTCTTTGGTATATACATGATTAACAAACAATAGGGGATTATATAGAACGTCTTATAGTAGATATATGATGTTGAGAAAACAGGGGATCCCGTAGACCGACCAGGGGATCCTGTAGAACGCCCTATAGTATATACTTGAAAAACAAACAACAGGGGTCCTTTGAACGTCTGATAGTAGATATATTATGTTTAGAAAACAGGGGATCCCGTAGACCGACCAGGGGATCCTGCAGAACGCCCTGTAGTATATACTTGAAAAACATACAAAAGGGGATCCTGTAGAACGTCTCGTAGTAGATACATAATGTTGGGAAAGCAGAAGATCACACAGACCTACCAAGGGATCCCGTAGAAAGTCGTCCGAGCAGATACATTAAAAACAAACAATAGGGTATCCTAAAAAACGTTCTATAGTTTATACATAATGTTCAGACAACAGGGGATCCTGTAGAACGTCCTTTAATATACACATGATAAACAAACAATAGGGTATTATATAGAACGTCTTATAGTAGATATATTATGTTGAGAAAACAGGGGATCCTGTAGAACGCCCTATAGTATATACATGTACTTGTAAAAGTAAACAACAGGGGCCCTTTGAACGTCCGATAGTAGATATATTATATTTAGAAAACAGGGGATGCTGTAGAACGCCCTGTAGTATATACTTGAAAAACATACAAAAGGGGATCCTGTAGAACGTCTTGTAGTAGATACATAATGTTGGGAAAGCAGAGGATCACACAGACCGACCAATGGATCCCGTAGAAAGTCGTCAGTAGATACATTAAAAACAAACAATAGGGTATCCTAAAGAACGTTCTATAGTTTATACATAATGTTCAGACAACAGGGGATCATGTAGAACGTCCTTTAGTATATACATGATTAACAAACAATAGGGGATTATATAGAACGTCTTATATTAGATATATTATGTTGAGAAAACAGGGGATCCCGTAGACCGACCAGGGGATCCTGTAGAACGCCCTGTAGTTTATACTTGAAAAACATACAAAAGGGGATCACGTAGAACGTCTTGTAGTAGATACATAATGTTGGGAAAGCAGAGGATCACACAGACCTACCAAGGGATCCCGTAGAAAGTCGTCCGAGTAGATACATTAAAAACAAACAATAGGGTATCCTAAAAAACGTTCTATAGTTTATACATAATGTTCAGACAACAGGGGATCATGTAGAACGTCCTTTAGTTTATACATGATTAACAAACAATAGGGTATTATATAGAACGTCTTATAGTAGATATATGATGTTGAGAAAACAGGGGATCCCGTAGACCGACCAGGGGATCCTGTAGAACGCCCTATAGTATATACTTGAAAAACATACAAAAGGGGATCCTTTAGAACGTCTTGTAGTAGATACATAATGTTGGGAAAGCAGAATATCACACAGACCGACCAAGGGATCCTGTAGAATGTCGTCAGTAGATACATCAAAAACAAACAATAGGGTATCCTAAAGAACGTTCTATAGTTTATATATAATGTTCAGACAACAGGGGATCCTGTAGAACGTCCTTTAATATATACATGATAAACAAACAATATAGGAGATCCTATAGAACTTTCTATAGTAGAAATATAAGGTTCAGACAACAGGGGATCATGTATACCGCCCAGAAGAGCATGTAGAACGCCCTTATAGAACATTTAGCTTCATTATAAACAATTAACAGGGGAAACAAAGACCAGCATCCCCACCCCCACCACTACCACCACCCCCTCACACCTCGTAAAAGAAATGTCTCGTGTCTAAGAACGTGTAAGCTACATGGGTTTTTTTTTCAATTTGCCTACATCAAAGTACTCTATTAAGCGGTATAACAATATTATTAACTCTAATTATATTCAAAGCCATGGGACATTTGCAAGTCTTTACAACATAATTAAGGCACCACTACTCAGTGTGTCATATATATGTGAAATATCATATATATCTTAAAAAGGAATATGTATTTGCTTAATGAGGGCACAATGCTATATGCTACTGTAATGCTGAACATTTTCCTATTTAAGACACCATTTTACGTTGAACGTGAAATAGATTCTGACATGAACGTTGCACGAAAAATAAAGACTTTTTGCATGGTGAACCTTTTGTGATTGAGTCACTGTCCTCGTGTATATATGAACTCTTTATTTTACTTAATATTCCCTGTTTAGTGTGTACACATTTATGATACAAATAATTTACAGCTTTTAAAAAAGTATATAAAGATATTCTGAACTTTTAAAATGCAAATAAATGAACAACATCATTGACCTTACCGCCTCATCATTTCTTATCACGGAAACACAATTAAATCAATTTCGTTCTTGACCATGTTGACGATCCCTGTCTAGTATTTGATTAATTTTTTTTAAATACTGAGCACGCAAAATAAGCATTTGAATCACGAAGCACGTATAAAAATTACATAAGCAGAACATGTTGAACACCTAGCTGTTTTGCACGACTGAACTTGAAATAAAAAGGTATAAAAACATGTTGAACGTGAAATAAAAAAACGCGATCACGTTCCACGAAAATAACCCTCTACCACTCTCCATGAAAGTTAATGATTTTGCATCGTCTTTTTTAAGATAGTTCTTCTGACATCAGACTTGGACTTCTCTTGAATTGAATTTTAAATGTGCGTATTGTTATGCATTTACTTTTCTACATTGGCTAGAGGTATATGAGGAGGGTTGAGATCTCATAAACATGTTTAACTCCGCCGCATTTTTGCGCCTGTCCCAAGTCAGGAGCCTCTGGCCTTTGTTTGTCTTGTATTTTTTAAATTTTAGTTTCTTGTGTACAATTTGGAAAATTGTATGGCGTTCATTATCACTGAACTAGTATATATTTTTTAAGGGGCCAGCTGAAGGACGCCTCCGGGTGCGGGAATTTCTCGCTACATTGAAGACCTGTTGGTGACCTTCTGCTGTTGTTTTTTATATGGTCGGGTTGTTGTCTCTTTGACATATTCCCCATTTCCATTTTCAATTTTATTACATGTTCAGAAAATTCTATTTTTAGCATTAGTATTTTCCGAATCATTTAAAAATAGCCTATAAATAGAATATGCATAATTCATGAATCGTGACGTAGGGCGGTCTACGGGGATCCCTTCTTCCGCTTACCACAATGGAATGGTAAAATTGTGGATTTTCAAAATAGTACTGCAACTGACATCGAAAAAGACGCTTAGTTAACGAGTTTAATGGTCCGGAATAACACACGGCTGCAAATTGTTTTAAATGATAGAATAATATCTATATTTTAATTTCCGTCGGGTCGTAAAAAGTTTCTATGGTCACATTTTTGTATTTTATCTCTTTAATGGGGGTACTCCTCAGTTTACGGTTTTGGGTAGTTACCTTAAAATCCAAAAATATATTTTTTGGGTTAATTTCCCTCTACTTTCGTAAATATTTTCTATGCACATATCATCAAGGATCTTCGAAATGATAAAGACATACATATAATACCATCTCCAAGTAAAACTTTTAAACTTAAAGTTGGCTGTTTTTTAGATAGAAATTTAACGCGTTTTTCTTTGAAAACGAGAAAACGTATGATTCAAAAACAGTATTTGACATTTGAGAGGACAAAACATATTATTGAGATACTACATGCAAATTGTGTTGGGCAAATTCTAAACAATATTGTCAAAAACTCAAAAATAAAAACATCATTTGTACCTTTTTTAATTACGGAAATTTCCTATCCGTCAATCAACTCCAGCATTTATTTTTTCCTTCACAATCAATTTGATAGTTTCGATGTGTTTATGTAGATTTTGTAGGAGAAGTTAATTCATTTTTGTGTGATTTGAATATATATAGTAGTTCTCTTGTGCATTTTCTGTAAATAAGTTATATTTTTGTTAATAAAATTTTGACTTTTTATAAAAGTTAACCAAATCCTTCGGATAAGAGGTTTTTCCGGATAATGACTAGTTGATAGTGTGTGAAAATACATTTAACCTCACAGCAATTAATATGCATGCAAGTGGTCGGGGGAAAAGTACTATTAGTTTCGCAGAGATTTGGTGTGTGACAAGGTGATGCTAAAACCAATTTCTCTTGATATTCTGCTTTCCTTTGGCGAATCATCAGTGATGTTATGAGACGTGCACCAGAAGGCACAATTGGTGCGTCCTAAAATTAGATTGATTGATTGATTGATTGTTGGTTACTTATGTCCAGTGTCAAATATTTCATGCATGTTCAGGACGAGAACAAGTTAACAATAAAAACAAAAGGTAGGTTTTGTCATAATAAAGGCCATTCGGGATGATGGTCGGGAAATTTTAGACTGCCACTGGAAAATGATGGTATATATGGTAATGATTGGGACCAAAATTTTCCATTGCAACAGACCACCTTTCGACCCCTCAAAGAGTTGTTGCAAGGGTTTTTAACGTGCAAAGAACGTGGCCCTCCTTTAACACGAGGCGTCGGATTTAACGTACCCATTATGACCGGACGTGACTGCGAACTTAATACATCCCGCACAGCAAAATGGACGCCACACTCCTTTTTACTGCCAGTCGGAGAAGACCAAGTGACCATATTTCGTTTCCCCAGTCACCCATAGGGAACTTTAAATTAGAAACAACAGAAATCCATATATGTGATCAAACTGATCGACTTGTATCTTCTCAACCGGACACTTTTATACGATCTCGCGCTCAGTTTCTTCCTTGTAGTTTAAATATGAAAACAAGGTTTTTGTGTAAAAGAAAAACAGAAAACTACACAAAACTGAGTCCTCTAAACGTGTTGACAGTCTTTTAAGTTGTACTTATTAATGTGAGTAATCATTTATCCATGCATAACCAAGTACTTATTGAATTCAACACCTGTGCAATAAGTAAAATAGTTACTGAAAATTTAGAATTTGAACTTGCTGTCAGTTCATTAATAACGATTGATAGTGATGTGATTTGTTCTCTCATTAGAAAAGCCTTTCTCATGTAGCACATACTCTACATATACCGATCACTTTTACCCAAGATTGTCTCTGATACTAACCAAACTGCAAAACTCCAGAACTTACTAGATATTGTAACACCTAACAACTCAGACACAGGGGGCCAAGGAATATGAAATATAGAGTTTAACTCTGAATTCAATATAGGGGATGCCATTTTCAGAATTACACCAAGGTGTGTCTGAAAAAATCAAGGATACATGAAAAGAAGAACAATTACTCCACCCTGCCACCAGTGTTCTTATGAGCTATGTCCTCGTTTTTGGTATTTCTATGGAAAAGATGCCAGCATAGCTTCTTCATAGATATAGGAAGATGTGGAATGAGTGCCAATGATACAACACACCATTCAAGTCACAATTTATAAAAGTAAACCATTATAGATCACGGTCCGGTCTTCAACACTGAACCTAGGCTCAAAAGTTCATTTGTAAGTTAATTGATGAAAAAATAACACAAAAACGCTTCTGAACCGTATACTGTCCCTAAAGATAACAAAAAATTCGTAAATGTATGGCTATTAGAAAATCAATCGTTTCTGTAGCAACATTCGCCCTATTACATTTGGGATTGGTATTGCAGATATATCATGCATATGCATATGGGAATATGTGTCACGAACATTGATCGAAACTTTGTACTCACATTGCTTTTATGTTTCCTATGCAAAGGTAAGACTGTATATGACGAGTTTGACCGAACCATGACGGTAATTACGCTCCAGAGAGCAAATGTACTCAAAAACTGTGTTTACTTTGAACAAACTCTGTCCTGCGCCGAACTTGTTCTTATAAAAAAGGAAAGTATCTTGTAATGCTAATACGCGTACTGAATCCTCATATGATGACTAAGAGATTGATTTATGTCCCTATTTAATGAATACTTGAGCTATTGTGTGTCGCTTTTAAAAAGTTAAATAAGGATCATGACTGATTTTGAATTACAACATTAGAAAATTGGTATTGCATTGTATAATTTTTCATCCTTCCCTTAAACAAATATTCAGTTAACTTTTTTACAAGGATTATCCCACTAAAATAATGTTCATGCACTAAACTGGCTTTGTTTTACACTCATTTTTTTTAAACCTCGCATTCGCCTCGGGTGACTATAGTATATGTTGTGTTGTAACTGCTCTGTCCAGGCTTTGCAAATATACAATATATATTTATCTATAACTAGACAATAATTTTCACAATATACACAACCTTTACGATGCAAAATTAAAAACACTGTTTCAGCGCTTGATTTTTGTTTTTTTTCAAAGATAGAAAAAATATTGAAATAATTTCATAAACTGGTGTTTTATAGTTTAGAAAATAATTCTGTTATATACTTTAGCGAAACATTATACACAATACGAAAGTTTATGGATGTGAAAAGGTCAAGGCCACTTCTTCTTTTGCTATGTCTTAAATGGAAAAAAATCAGAAGGTTCCAAATCAACGCTATTTTGTAATGGCAGCTCTTCTTATAAGTAGTCAAATTTGTCGTTTTAGCATCGTTTATAGTATATGCTTATAATTGAATCGTTTTTGTAGCATTCTATTGAATAGATATCAGAATATTTCTCCTTTTTGTCCTTGTGGTTGAAATATTGATATTTTTAGGTCTGACCTTTGACCTCAATTTCACCAAATTGTGACCACTCTGGATTTTTACGACCCAACTTTTCTTATTGTACACGTTTTCCTCTTTCCATCGATATATAATTTAGGTGTGTGTTCTTCCGGACCATTAAAGTTTTAAAAAATGAGCTCTGGTTGCAGTACTAAAATGGGATAGATGTAGAAGAGATTTACGCTCTAATTGAAGATATTAATAAAGTTGAAGCAAATATGGACAAAAAATGAAATGAACCTGATTGTTAATAACATGTGTGACTTATTTTTGAATTCTGCTAGGGCAACATTTGGGGTAACCAAAACTAGCGGGTTAAAGAAAGATAAAAACAAGCCTGTAAAATTGGATAAAGAATGGTTTGATTGTGATCGTAAATTTGCTCGCCAAAATTATCGCAAACTATAAAGAAAATTTAAGTACATTAGATCTGAAGCATATAAAATCGTCAAATTATGAAATCTTCGGAGAAACTATACAAAAAAACTTTAGATAAAGCAATTATTGCTCACAGAAAGAAAATGGCGAAAAAAATAAAGACATTGAGATCCAATAACTCCAAAGAGTATTGGAAATTAATTAACAGTAGAAAAAAGAGAGCCCAACCTGACATCCCTATCAACAAATTATTCGATTTTTTCAAAAATCTGAACGCCGCCCCAGAAATTGAAGAAAATGCAAATATTCCAACTGTAAACCCGAATGATGTCGATAGGCTTAATGAAAATCTAAACAGAAGAATTTCTAAAGACGAAATTCTTACGGGGATCAAAAACCTGAAAAATGATAAATCATTAGGGGATGATCGTATAATAAATGAATATATCAAGTCTACAGCTAGTTTATTCATTGAATTTTACGAAAAATTATTTAACGTTATATTTCGCACTGGTATTATACCTGACAGTTGGCTACTTGGTTACATTAAGCCTGTTTATAAAAATAAAGGTAACAAGTTGGACCCTAAAATTTTTAGACCAATTACCATTTTAAGTTGTATGGGGGAAACTTTTCACCGCAATTTTATGCGAGAGACTAAATCTTTTCTCTGAAGAATTCATGATTTTAAACGAAAACCAATGTGGTTTTAGAAAGGTTACTCAACAACCGATAATTTATTTGTGATTCATACATTGTTTGAAATTTTAAAATTAAAAAAGGAAAAACTATTTTGTGCATTCGTCGATTTCAAAAAGGCTTTTGACACGATATGGCGAGATGCACTGTGGTACAAAATGCTTTTGAATAATATGAATGGATGTATGTATAATGTAATTGTAAATATGTATCAAGGTACAAAGTCATGTATTTCATATAACAATGCCTTATCTGATTTCTTCCCATGTATAGTAACGGGGTTAGACAAGGCGAAAATTTATCGCTTTTTCTTTTTTCTTTATTTTTAAATGATCTTGATTCTTTTTTGCAAAAATTGTAACCTAGAAGGCCTTAAATCAGTGTCAAAAGAGCTTGAGGAAAAACTTGACATTTTTTAAAACTTTTTATCATTTTGTACGCTGATGATACTGTTTTGATGGCCGAATCAGAATCTGAACTCCAAAAACTTTTAGATTGTTTCCAAGATTACACAGATGTATGGAAGCTAAAAGTTAATGTTGATAAAACAAAGGTCGTGGTTTTTTTCAAGAAGACGGCCATCATGTGATTTTCAATTTTTATTTAATGGCAAAAAACTGGATATTGTTGATGAATATAACTGCTTAGGAATAGTTCTAACAAGAACAGGCAACTTTAATAAAACAAAACAGTTTAATGTAGAAAAAGCTACCAAGGCTCTGTAAGAAGTGTTAAGACTAGGTCGACTACATAATCTTTCTATATGTCGTCAGCTGGATTTATTTGATAAAATGGTAAAGCCAATACTACTGTACGGTTGTGAAGTATGGGGTATTGGCAATAACGACATGATTGAAAGGATACATCTAAAATTTTGTAAATTGTTGTTAAGTCTGAAAACATCTACACCCTCTAATATGATTTATGGGGAGCTTGGGAGATATCCTATAGACTTGGACATAAAAACTAGATTGATTTCATTTTGGGGGAAATTAAACTCTGGTAAAGAGACAAAACTATGATATATTTTATATAAATTGTGTTATCACATGTCTATTAGTGACAATGCGAATTTTTCATGGTTAAACAGAATAAAGACTATTCTGAACGAATGTGGTATCCCAAATGTATGGGAAACGCAATCATTTATAAATTGTAAGTGGTTAGTTTCATTCATCAAACTTAGACTTAAAGATCAGTATGTACAAGTCTGGCATTCTTTACTTGAAAACTCGCCAAAAGCAATAAATTACAAACTTTTTAAAGATTTTTTTGGAAAAGAAGATTATTTTGGAATTCTTGGGAACAAATTGGCTATTGATTTGTGTAGATTTAGGACCACAAATCACAATTTCCCTATTGAACAGGGTAGATGGAACAATATAGTTAGAAACAATAGAATTTGTCTTCTATGTAATAAAAATGATATTGGTGATGAAATGCATTATATTTAGAATGTAAATACTTTGAAGAAAACAGGAAACATTGTCTGTCAAATTATTATTTAAAAAATGCAAATATTGTCAAATACAATCAGATTATGTCTTCAAAAACAAATCAGAATTGATTAAACTATGTAAATTCATAAAGATTATTAACACAGGTGTATGTTTACTATCATATCTTCTTTATGATATATGAAATAAAAGCGTATTATTAGAGAAAACTTCTGTCATGTTTACCATATAACGGCGCCACACAATTTAAAAAAGACTTGAAATTCACGAAACCATTTGACATGTTAGAACGACCATCAAAAATGCTTTTAGGGTGTGTGCAATACAATGATAATAAACCAAACTGATTGGATTTCTATTAAGAATTAATAATTTAATTTTGGATGTAGCACGTCTTCTGATAGGCTGACGTTATTTTGTTATGAGCACATTGACATACTTAAGTCATGTGATGGTGACGTTATCAACGTTTTTCATGGTTTTCTATGGAATTTAGAATTAGATTGATTTAGATTATAAGAAATGACTGTAATATTTTTTCTGTCTATTCGAAATAACATAAAAAATATGGTGCACACTGTTAAATAACCTGCTACGTGCGTTATTCAGTGTGCACCAAATTTTTTATGTTATTTCTTCATAGACAGAAAAAATATTACAGTCATTCCTTAATTAAACGAATAAGTATAAACTCAAATATAAAAATGTAAAAGGAAACATGGACATTTAACACACAACAGTAGATTGATTGATTTTTTTCCAGATATTTCTGATGATAAGGCAAGTCGATATCAGAGAGCGATACAAGAAAGTCAAAGCATGGAAACTGAGAAAGCAATTAAAAAAGAGCCACCTAAAAAGTATGTCTCAACAGAAAATTCTAGTGTTTATAACGATGTAGTATCAAATTATGAATCCAGACAACCTGACGATCACCCTGAAAGGCAGAATGAAAGCTTTAACAGAATAACACAAAATGTTCTAAGTAATTTGGGAGACAACAAAAATGTGACCATTGTTGACACAAAGAACACCTACAAAGAACATGAGCATGAATATAATTCATTATCTTCACCGTTAGATTCAAAACTAGACAAAAGTAATAAAAATGTGCCAGGTATCAATCGTCTGCACAATGTGTCAGGAAACGACACAGAAGTCGATATTGAAAAATTAGAAAAGACTGATAAGATGAAAAACGACAGGGAGGACAATGTGAAAGGCAACAGAAATATAATTGATATTAAAACCAAGAAGACTTTGAAAGAACATCAACACGAGCCTTTCTCTGCAGTTTCGGATTTGATGTCTGATGTGCAATCTAAGAGGTTTACTTCAAAACAATCCTCGAATCATTATGCATTATGTGGATTATGGGACTTTGCAGGACAGAAAGAATTTTATGCAACACATCAGGCATTTTTGACAAAGAGTGCAGTATACCTGGTAGTTGCCGATATGGCTGACGATATTTTGAAGCAAGACGTTAAGCAGAATTTTGCAAAATTTCAAACAGTTGGAGGTAAAAATCTCATTATAAATATAAATACATTGATACAGCTAAAATAAAGCAAACAATGACAAACATTTATCTAACCACGAAATATCGTGTACTGATTGAAACCATTTAAACCTGATTCGTTCGCAAAAGCAAGTACGAAATGGTAGATAATTTTCTGAATGTTTGTAAAGTACACAAAATTATAATATGATATTAGAAATCATATGTAATCATTGAAAGACTGTAAGTTGCACAAAGTCTCATGGGATCTGAAAACTGGTACTTAAAATGAATTTAAACTAACCATATTATTTGGATACCATACTGTGAAAAAAACCCAGTAACGTGTCATTATTTATGTGAATGATATGTAAGGCTAGTGGATGATCCTGATTTTGGTTGTGGTTATTAATTATTGTTAACATAAAAAAAACACATGTTTCACAAGGTACTTTCTTATTTCAGAGTATATTGAATTTTGGTTTGATACCATCCACTGCCATCAAGCAGTTGAATCAGGAAAAAATAATCTATTGGACCCTCCTATTTTTATAGTTTTTACTGGAACAGATAAATATGAAAAGGTAATGATTATGTAGGCACAATGCATGTTCTTTAAGGGGGTAGACCTAGGTTAAGGGGAAAAGCTCTACAAATCATTAGTACGTTTGTGTCAACCATTTTCATAAATATTTTCTAAGATCGTATGTTATATAGATTATTTCCCATCAGATTCAGGTAAATACTTACAATACATTGATGAAACTTACTTTTACAAACGCAAAAATGATTTTAAAAAGTTATCTTCCTGAAAAAAGGTCTGTCCCCTTAATTGGTGATTGATAAATGCTATAGATGTTCAAACAGGTCCGTGTATATGTGCGTCCATTCGTTTTCGTTTTGAAATATCAAAAACAAAAAACGAAAATGTTTTCATTTTTCGTTTTTGATTTCTTAAAAACCAAAACGAAAAACGAAAGTGTTTTCATTTTTCTCATTCAAAAAATGACAATGTTGTCGTTTGTCATTCATTTCGAACATCCATTACTTTTAAATATTTGGTTTAGGCCAGAGTATCAGAGTGGTCCGGATACAGCAAAATTTAAAAAAATAATAATGTTTGGCAATACTGAAAATATGATGGTTTAAATTTTTAATCACAAACAGTATAAGTAAGACAACTTTTAATAAAGATTGTACGGTTGCTAAGACAACGTAAATATTATTGGAACATATTTTGCATTTTGTTCAGTGTAAAATATCGACAAATATAAATAATACCATTGTTGAAACGAGCAATGGGAGGGATAATCAATCAGTGTAATTCAGGCCTGGAGCTTGTCATTTTGTTTTGTTTCCTTTGTTACTTATTCTGACATCGGACTCGGAAGTCTCTTAAACTTATTTTTACTATCCGTTTTGAGCGTTTGATTTTTTCTACATTTGCTAGAAGTATAGATGGAGGTTGATATCTCAAAAAACATGTTTAATCCAGTCGCATTTTTGTGTCCGTCCCAAGTCATGAGCTCTTGCCTTTGTTAGTTTTGTTTGACTTTTAATTTTAGTTTCTTGGGTAAAATTCGGAGTTAAGTAAGCCGTCCATTATCGCTGAACCAGTATATATTTGTTTAGGGGCCAGCTGAAGGACGCCTCCGGGTGCGGGAATTTCTCGCTACATTGAAGACCTGTTGGTGACCTTCTGCTGTTGTGTTTTTTTTATTTTGGTCGGGTTGTTGTCTCTTTGACACATTCCCCATTTCCATTCTCAATTTTATTTTATTTTAGCTAAAGGACTCCTCCGCATATGGGAGTTTCCCGCTGCATTGAAGACCCATCTACTGTTGTCTGCTCTATGGTTGGATAGTTGTCTCTTTGTGACACATTCCCCATTTCCATTTTCAATTTTATAGAACATGACATGAAGGAATTATTTCTAAATTCAAGTATAAACATGATAATTTTAAGTGCAAGTCCTTTGTTGATTTATGTTTTATTGTCATTTTGTTTTGTTTCCTTTTTGACTTATTCTGACATCGGACTCGGATTTTACTTAAACTGAGCTTTACTATGCGTTTGTTTTTTCTACATTTGTTAGAGGTACAAAATGTATAGATGGAGGGTTGAGATCTATTTGTGACACATTCCCCATTTCCATTCTCAATTTTATAGAAGATGACATGAAGGAATTTTTTTTTTTATTCAAGTATAAACATGATAATTTAAATTTAAACAGCATAACGGACCAGCAGTTCGAAACGTTTTGCAAACCCTGTTATCTTCTATTTCTGGGGTAGACTTTATTAATATTTGACTTGTTAGATAATTGGGATAGAATAGAGAACATGAGTGTCATTCGGAATATCGAGAAAAAAATATTACTAAAGAATACTAGTATCTAAAGCTCGGTTCACACTGCCGATCAGACCAACTCGATCAAGCCCGGTCAAGACATATTAAGTGATCGGGAGACTGGTCTGGCTCAATCAACATCGGGGCATAACACATTCAGACGTTTTCTTATACTGAAATTGTACATACCCGACCAATTCCCGACTATCCCTTGACCCCTTTACGAGCAAGTCGATCTGGTCTGGTCGAGATCGGGTTAAGATCGAGTATAGTGCATTTGGTCTAGCTAGTTGAATAAAGATCATCTAGGGATCGCGAGATGGTAGGAATAATCAAAATATATCAAAAACATTCAAGTAAGGATCGAGAAGCCAGTCACTTGAGAAGAGATCGGAAATTCGTCGAGAAGCATTCGAATAGGTAGGGAAAGGATTGTGTAGAGATTGAACTTGGTCGAAATACACATATTTTACCGATCAGTAGTCGATCATTTCGACCTTTGCTCGACTAAAAGCCGATCATTACCTGTTTAACGCCAACCTGTTGTCATATTAACTCGAACTTTACCAGAGCGCTTCCAGATCACTGTGACTTTTATTAATTTTTTTTATCCAATACCAACTCAAATTTACCCGATCTCTATGTGACCATATTCGACATATCTTTGATCTCTACACAGTCTTACCCGAGTAAACATGACTGCTACACGATTCTCTAAAAGGGTTTGCAGATCTGATTAACTCTCATAACTTTGCTTCAGCAAAATTATATTGCAAATGTTTATTTTAACTGTACACAAGATTGATTCCGCATACATTTACCATGTACAGTAAGTGTCTGCATTTGTCCAAAGAGGGTTAAAAAAAGAGATAAAAAATATCATATTCAAAGGGTTTTAAACAAACCGACACAGCCATGGCGAATAACAAAATCTGACGAGAAGACGAATAGAACACAACACAACACAACATAGAAAACTAAAAACGCAGCAAAACGAAACCTTTTAAAAAAACTAGGATGATCTTAGGTGCTTCGGAAGGGAAAGTAGATCCTGCATTTTGGCCATGGAGATTTTTTCAAATATGAAAGTGATTGTGCAATAAAACTCATTCAGTTCAGTAATCTTTATAGTATAAAAATAAGATGTGGGAAAATCGCCAATAAGACAACACTCCAATAGACACCAATTGAAACAGATATTAACAACTATACCTTATCGTTGAGAAAAGAAATGGGGCATATGTCAAAGAGACAACCAACCGACCGAAAAGCAGAAAAACAGCCGAAGGCAACCAATGGGTCTTCAACATACCGAGAAAACACCGCACCCGGAGCCGGGTAACAGCTGGTACCTAAATACAAATATGAACTTGTGTACAATACAATTTGGAAATTAGTATGGCGTTCATTATCACTGAACTAGTATATATTTGTTTAGGGGCCAGCTGAAGGACGCCTCCGGGTGCGGGAATTTCTCGCTACATTGAAGACCTGTTGGTGACCTTCTGCTGTTGTGTTTTTTTTATTTGGTCGGGTTGTTGTCTCTTTGACACATTCCCCATTTCCATTCTCAATTTTAGTTCTTTGAAACGTCATAATAAACTCCAAATCATATGAATAAACTATAATTAAAAAAGATGTACAAGACTAACAAAGGCCAGAGGCTCCTGACTGAGAACGGACAAAAAAATTCGGCGGGGCCTCATGTTTACAAACATCTTTTTTATCACACGATCTGTTGGACGCAATTTTACAAATAATGAAACGAATAACAAAGGATTTTTATTTATGTCTTGATATATAAATGTAAAAAGTTTCAGAAAAAGTATCACTCAGAAGGATTGAAATACTTCTTTTGACCACATTTCGAGGAAATATGTGATATTTTAACCCCCTTTTTGCAATAGGTTAAAGCATATAGATGCAGGTTTTTACCATGGATTCACCAAATTATCTTCAAATATTTGACTACTGCATATCAAATCTATGGAAAATACTGATTACAAACACAATGTTGTGCACATATATGACAAAAGCAATAAGCTTAATTTGTACGGACGCAAGAAAAAGGGGACGGTAAAACTTAGATATATTGCTATTCAACATTAGTACCAATCCAGTGACAAATCTGGTTTGGTGGTGTCATTTTTAAGAAAGAAAGTAGAAGAAACTCCCATAACATATGAGGAAGTTTTATAACCATTTGGATCTTCCTTGTTGAGCTCCTGCAACTCTCATTATGCCTATACAATTGTCGCCGTGATAGTCACTGCTTCTACTAGATATATCGGTGCCCGTTGCTGTATACACCCTTGTTCGTCTTCTTCGCTCTTTGTAAGTCAGCCACATCTATTAACCTGTCACTCTGGAGCTCTAACCACCTTACAACACATCAAGCGGTTTTATTTCAACAAATAAACAGCTGCGCCATGACATGAGCGCATGATACGCCTGACGTCTTGTGTGGAAGTGTTATGCAATAATCATAAATAGTTTCTGAAAAAGTTTTAAGCAATTACCATATATTGTTTTTGAGACACAGCGGGACATGTGAAACCCCCACCCTGTTTGTTTTTTTTACAAAAAACTAAATATTACTAAAATAAAATTTTAAATCAAAACCAAAAAGTATACGCATCTTTAGATTAATATAACAAAGAAGAGTGTAAAGTTTTAAGCAATAATCATAAATTATTTTTGAGATACGGCGCGACATGTAAACCCCCCCCCCCCCCCCTGTTTTACAAAATACTAATAACTCAACAATGAAATTTTGAATCATCACCAAAAAGTATACTGATCTTTAGATTAATATAACAAAGAAGAGTGTAAAGTTGTAAGCAATAATCAAAAATCGTTTTTGAGATACGGCACAACACATAACCCCCCTTTTTTACAAAATACATTTGTACTAATAACTCAAAAATGAAATTTTGAATCATCACCAAAAAGTGTACAGATCTTTAGATTAATATAACAAAAACCTGTGTAAAGTTTTAAGCAATAATCATAAATCGTTTTTGAGATATGGCGCGACATGTAAAAAAAATCCTCCCCCTTTTTTTACAAAATACACAATAATTCAAAAATCAAATTTTGAATCAACATCAAAAAGTATACAGATAATGAGATAATTATAACATCGAAGTGTTTAAAGTTTCAAGTCATAATCAAGAATCGTTTTTTCAGATACAGTGCGACATGTGAAAAAAAACACCATAAAATTGAGAAAGGAAATGGTGAATATGTCAAAGCGACAACCACCCGACCATAGAGCAGACAACAGCCGAAGGCAACCAATGGGTCTTCAATGTAGCGAGAATTCCCGCACCCGTAGGTGTCCTTCAGCTGGCCCCTAAAAATATGCATAATAGTACAGTGATAATGGACGTCATACTAAACTCCGAATTATACACAAGAAACTAAAATTTAAAATCATACAAGACTAACAAAGTCCAGAGGCTCCTGACTTGGGACGGGCGCAAAATTGACAGACAGACAGACAGACAGACAGACAGACAGACGCCGGACATTTGTGTACCATAATACGTCCCGTCAAAGTATAAAAAATCGTAGAGATTTTACCAGAGGACACAGATTATGCCCCGCTTGCATATTACGTTATAAAGGATCAAGATTACTCAAGAACGTTAAAGTGGTGTTATCCATATTCGCACTTGATCTATGTTTATGGAAATAAGCTTTGTGTATTAGGTTAATAACATTTGGTTGATTTCGTTAGTGAACATTCAAACAATGACAGCTGTTCTAATATGTTACTTTTTAGAAACGGTGCTGCGTTGTTCATTGTTCTATTGACACAAAAAGGCCTAGCGATACACATAATAATAGATCAAGTTATACTAAATGTAGTCATAGTTTGAGTTCTGTAACAATACGCAGGTCTTTCGTTAAGATGTCTAGCTGTGATCATATCATAATTAAGTTTTTGAAAGTTGATAACCAAAATACCACATCCCAATCAAAAATTTTCATTTGCCGTCCTTTGGTTTTCGTTGTCTAACGAATAAGACGTATAATCTGCCTTTTTTGTATACACTTTTCCACTTTTATTTCTTGATATTTGATGCATGAAATATAGAGAACAGGGATAAAATTATATGTTAGAAAAATTTGGGTGTTGAATCTTTATGTAAAGGAGTGATCTGGTTTATTTAAAAAAAAAGTAAAGATGTTATAACATGTGAAGCTGTCAAACTGGTTTTGGACCCCCATAACATAGACTTGTCAATATTTTGAGATAGAGCTGGGAGAAGTTTCTATAATTTTGATATAATTTGTCCTAATAGTAGTACACTACACTAAAAAAATTCTTTTTGAGGTGGAGCAGGTGCGATTGTTTTTAATTTGAATTATTGTCTTAAAGAAATGCACTACGAAATAACTGTGATCTCGGGCCACTTCTTCTTAAAGACTTTTTATATCACTACTCTTTAAGAAAAAAATAGAATTCAGTAAACCGAATTATTATAACCATCCTATTAACCGATTTGTTTATCAAGAATATTTTTTTCATCGTGTTGTAGGGAAAGTCGTTTGAGGACAGAAAAAGAGAACTACAAACCCAGATAGACAAAGTTTTAGGATATCAAAGCAGATATTATCATTTACGAGAAATTATTTGGTTATCAAATAAAACGGATGATAATTTGGAATTTGAAAAGTTACAACTGAAAATATCAGCAACAGCGCGAAAAATGGAAAATTGGGGCCAATTAATGCCGTTAAAATGGATTATATTAGAACATTTGATTGAAGCTTACAAGAAAGAAGGAATAAGTTTTATCAACTTTTCTGAAATGTTGAAATTGGCTAAACGCCGTGATATTAATATACTAGATAAGGAGGGCGTGCTTTTATATCTTCGTTTCCAGCATACGATAGGAAACATTATTTTTTTTGACGACATACATGATTTCATAATTTTGAATCCACAATGGTTGGTAGATGCTTTTCGCTGTTTAGTGTCAGATAAAATTGATAGTACACTGCAGTGCACTCCGGATTGGACGAAGTTTTTACGAACCGGTTGCATATCTGAATCCTTGATAAAAGCACTTTTCGAGGCAAAGTGTGGAAGGAAGTTTTCAGAACAAAGTGAACATTTGATTAAAGTAATGGAAAAATTTGACATATTAGTAAAACTTGAAACATCGGCATATATAATGCCATGCATGATGCCAAATGCAACTTTCGAAGAAGTATGCAAAAATATTGGTGTTGATCAACCAAACTGTAAAAGAACTTCCTGGCTTTGTCTGAAATTTTCGTTTCTACCACCCGCCTTTTTCAATCATTTTTGCGTTTGGTTTGTCGCAAATTATGAAAAAAACATACTGGAGAATGAATTATTCCGCGGAATTTGTACATTTAACATTGATACGTCTAGATGTGAAAAGTTATTGGTAACAATGTCTTCCGATAGAATTGCTCTTCAGCTTTTGTCATTTTCCACTGTAAACAAAGACTTAGGAAGCGTATGTAGCGAGATCCGAGAAGGTCTTATAACATTAACAGAAACCATAATAAAGAGATATGATTTGAAAATATCATATGAACTGCATTTCAAATGCAGTGAAGGCCATTATTATGTTGATACCAAGTCCTATAAAGACTTGATAATTTTAAAGGAATATCGCTGCGAAGAGCATAAGAAGGTGCATCAATCAGAAATGTTATATATGCCTTGGATGATGATTGCTAACGAGGTAAGTACCGATCAGAAATTTTTCTTAAGAGATAATGTTTTGATTCCTAATTCGTCGACTAAAAGCAGCCTTATTTCAGATAAGGTAGAGCATGGTCATAAATTACCATTTCGTGCAGCAAACTGATAGCAAAACAAAGGATATAAGTTATCCGTCAATGGAACAAATTAGTACAAGCACGACAAAAAAAAAAGATAAATAAGCAAAGGTACAGCGCTTTAGTTGATATTCTTCTTCTATAAGTCACAGTGCAACCTTAAACACGAAGCAAGAAAGAAAAAAAATGATACTGATAGCATGACTGTCAGTCGACAATTACAGCACATTTCAGTCAGTATGTAGCTAATGGTAATATCTTTGGTTAGCTTGCTTGTTAGCTGAACCGTGAAGTCATTGTTAGGTAAGGTAAACTACCCTCCTTTTAAAGTAGCTTAGTCCTACAGAGAGATAGATTTTTTATCTGTTGGGCTAGTCTACTATTAAAGGAGGGTAGTTTACCTTACCTAACAATGACTTCACGGTTCAGCTAACAAGCAAGCTAACCAAAGATATTACCATTAGCTACATACTGACTGAAATGTGCTGTAAATTTTAAACTTTTTTTGTTTTGTTTACACCACTGAATTGTGAAATAAGAAGTCTTAGATGATGAGATTAGAATATTGCTTTTTAGCACATTATGTGTACAACTTCATTTTTAACAGTAAATGATTATTTCTATGATCAAACAAAAGAAGTTGATTGAAAGTTCATCAATTCCGCGGTTAATATTAAAAATATAAATATACAGTATAGGCTAAGAAACGTACCGTACCGTATTCCGGTATAAAATTGTATTATGTAGAACTGTTCTAATATAGTTTATAAATATAACAAACTTTACAGATATACTTTATATAATAACTTTGAGTTTCCCTAAATACTCAATAACTAATTTAAGGGATACTAAGTTGAAGCTGGGGATTAAGTAAATTGTTAACAGCAAAGGTGCAATAAATTTGATTAATTTGTGTTTTGAAAGAGTTAAACTTGGACGTATCCATTCTTGAGGGAAACAAAAGAAAAAAATACTTAAAATTGTTATAAAAAAAGCACCTTAAAAACAATTCTTTAAGTTTAAACAAATATATTTGAACAATATTTTGAAAAAAAGATAAAAAAAAGTAAATTGTATTTATATTTAAGTTAAAGCAAAATTTGGAAATGGAAAATTACTTGCACTGTAAATGTTTTGAAAAAAGAAGTAATATAACAAAAATGAGAATTAGCGACTATAATATTATGATAGAAAAAGAGAACACATTTAAAAAAAACGAGAGAAAAAGACCGGTGTTTTACGTTTCGGCAAATTGGCATTACTTTTCCGGAAAAAAAAGATGACGTTTCCGCAAAAAAAAAGTTTACGTTTCCGCAAATAAATATCTTTCTTTTCCGAAAAAAAAACGAACTATTCCGGAAAAAATGAATTATAACTTTTCCGCAAATAATTAAGGAATACCTGTTGATTGCATTGCAAGCAAAGCCATACATATGTATTAAGTTAAAGGTCATCACAGCATGCAAGTAAAATTCATTATTAAAATGTATACAAACGTTTGTTCAAAAGTCAGCACTTATCAGATGTATCTTGATAAGATGTCATAGGTCAGTTCTGGCAGAATACATGTATGTGTACCCAACACGTCTTACAAAGTCCAATGTAGTACATTGACCGTTTACAAGTTTTGAATTTTGTTCAAGAAGGAAGTCCATATTTTCCTTTTCATATTTGCGAAGAGGTGCCGCTTGACAGTTAGTGCTCTCATCTTAAGATGTTGTTTGCAGTTTCAATAACACATCGATAAAAACAAAATTGTTAGGATGGCTAACGGAAAACTGCTCGTTCGAAAAGACTCGGCACCATTTGTTGTTTTCTTTTCCTCGGGGTCAGGAGCCGAAGTGATGCCCAAATGGTTGGTGGAAATCTTATCTTTTATATATTTAAATATTTTTAATTTGCAATTTACCAGGTAAATTTCCGGAAAAGTAATAAATACAAATTGCTGAAACGTATACTTTTAATTTGCGGAAACGTAGTATTGGGACTTTGAAAAATTAGCGGAAATGCAATACGCCCAAATAGACTATGCACATCTTGTAATAAAATGGAGGATGAAGCTCATCTTATTTTATACAGTAGGAAAAAAATCTAACTCAGAGATAACTTTATAGGAAAAGAATTAATACATATTTTATGTCCTGGCAAGAAAATGAAAAACATAAATATCTTCTTTGCCCATCAACCTCAAAAGAAGTAGAAAGCTTAGGGTCCTTTTTTAAACAAGCATTTGATCTGAGGACAGCGGACTCTTGATTTATCTATAAAAACATATTTATATATCATATAGATAGATTGTTTTACTTTTTTACTTTTATGTTTTATGACTAATGTTTTCTTATAGTTTTGTTTGTGAAATGTATTTTGTGTATGTTTATATTATTTGTCATACACTTATTGTTCAGAGTTTATACGAAAATAAATATATGAACTGGATTGTTAAAAAAAAGAAAAGAAAAATAAATAACCTTTTTTCTCACTTCATGTTTATACAATATACAATATGCTTTATTTTAAAAACACTCAGTCACATTGACATGTGAAACAAGAGGTAAATTACAAAATACAATCACATACAATTAAATAAATAAATAAAACAACTTAGAAATGAAATACATGTATATAGAAAATTACTTTACTTTATATTATAATATTTTAGTTAACTTTGAAATGAATAAAGATACGTTTTTAAGTACATTAATATTAGTCAATGACAGTAGTCTTTTCATTTTTGCTTCACTCGGATATTTCACATACTCTGGAATATGCTGATTTCTAATATTTTTTACTAATAAAGAATTGCATTCAAATAAATAATGGTATTCATTGCCAATTGCAGTTAAACACAAATTACATAGATATAGGAAGATGTGGTGTGAGTGCCAATGAGACAACTCTCCATCCAAATAACAATTTAAAAATTAAACCATTATAGGTTAAAGTACGGCCTTCAACACGGAGCCTTGGCTCACACCGAACAACAAGCTATAAAGGGCCCCAAAATTACTAGTGTAAAACCATTCAAACGGGAAAACCAACGGTCTAATCTATATAAACAAAACGAGAAACGAGAAACACGTATATATTACATAAACAAACGACAACTACTGTACATCAGATTCCTGACTTAGGACAGGTGCAAACATTTGCAGCGGGATTAAACGTTTTAATGGGCCCAAACCTTCTCCCTTTTTCTGAAACAATAGCATAACATCACAACATATAAAAACATACGATAAAATATCAATTAGCAGACTTAACTCAATCAAAAAACGTATGATTACACAAAGAACGAATAAATTTGATCTGCGATATCTGAATACAAATGCACAGTTAATTAAATATTAGAGACAAACAGTCATGACCAAAAGGCTATAAAACAAATTCAAACACACTGAGAAATATTTAACCAATCAATGTTCACTTTAGAAAAAAAACGGTTTTTTATAATCTTGAAGTTTATACAAATGTTGTAAGAATAAGTGAAAAATTGAAGATATTACAAATAATCAAAGCTGGTATACAGCCAAGATCCATATAAATAAAAAATGACAAAAAAGCATTATAAACAGTATCAACAGGTCGAATTAAAAAGAAAATACGATTTGAGAGTACTCGCAGTTACTGACAGCTAGTTAAAAGCCAAAACCAATTAATAGTAAAAAATCATGCATCAGAGACTAAAATGTCCTCTCATCTTTTGGAATGTTATACCATCTTCCCAATTCTACTGGAACTTTTAAATCGAAGCATCTGAATTTTGAAATATATTTATGTTCGAGACGGTTCATAGCACAGAATAAAGTAAAATTCTTCGCAAAAATAGTTCGGATAGATTTTATAAGATGATCATGCATTTACCACATGTCTTTTAGTTGAATCTTATAAACAAATTATTTGTGTAGCGAACTTAAATGTTGACAATGATTGTAAGCAAATTAGGCGAAATGTCAAGAAGCAATTAAATTAAATATAATTTATGAAATGCTAAAAGTCTAAAAAAAAATATCCAATGGGAAATCCTATTAATCCGTTTTGAATGCATAACACTATCAATAAACAGAGCGGACGAAAGCGAGAAAAGAAAAAAAAACAATTTTCCATATTTTCCATGATAAATACGCATTAACAGAATCAGAATCAGTATAATTTATTAGTGTCAGAATGAGATAACAATTAAACATTAAATAATACAATTTGAATATTGGTACCCAGCCAAATTGCTGACTTAAGAGACACTTTGAAAATATAACACATATTATATAACATTAAAGATATAAAGTTTTACCTAAAAATGGTGAAATTGCATCATTTGACAATTAAAAAAAAGCATGTGTCCTGTAAATGAAGATCTTTAAAAGTGTCACAAATATCACAAGATTTCTTCATTAAATTTTATCTTAAATCTGCATAAAATTCGCACCCTAACAGAAAATGTTTTTCATCCTCAACACATTTATCTGTACAATAATTGCAAGTACGCTCATTTAAGATAGCACAATACAAAGATTTTATACCTTCAATTCCCCAGTTTTAAAATGCTGTAACTTTTTTTATAATGCTTGAAAATTTATAAAAGTGGTATCTATGGATAGCTACAGATTTCACTTTCAAATTAATGCAATGTTAGTAAAATACATCAATTATGTAATCAATTATAAGGGTAACTGTGTCTACAAAATTTTACAAGAAATTTCCACTTTCAATTGAAAATAGTTACTTCATGGATCCCCCGAGAGGGTTGATTTTATGATATGTAGCTCCTAGAGCCATTATCTACAAAAGGGTGTCTCAGATTTTGTATAGAATGTTTAGATCAAGTTTTACTCCTAATCATACATTATCTTCTGTTATGTGGTTAGGCTGTTTACACTTATTACATATTTATGAGAGAATGGAATACGATATCAATAATTTGGGACAATATTTTGTAGATATTGCTGTGTTGATTAAGATAACGTTAAAATTTCTTGTGTAACTATAGAGATGACAGAGCTAAATTCATTCAAGTGAACTGACCAAGATTTTGCCATTAATTGCATAATGATAGCATAACAAAAATATTGCATTCATTGAAAAGATCGATCTTTTATTTATCTATGTTTACCTCTTTTATCAATTTATATGCAGTTTTAAGAAATCAACAGCATTTTAAAGGTTGGAGATTGGAAGTGAAAAAAAGCTTTGTATTGTGCTACCTTAAAGAATTTTTTAGCTTGGTGTATCTACCTACCTACCCGTTTCAACTGCCAGTGGTAAACTTTCAAACTTTCAAACTTTATTAATCAGACGCAGTAACTGAGCTACAGGAGCATCAATTATACATAGTATATTATAATTACAGATGACAGCATGAGTATAGAAATTATCTTGCATGTATATATTGAACTATATAATTTGAAGTTATTTGAACTTATACAAATGTATCATATGTATACAAAGTAAATATAGATAGTAGCTTTACCGTATATATATTATAGATATTAACACATATTTCAAAGGTTGAACATAGTGTCATTCGATACCTAGCGCAAAAGAAGCGCCTGTTTCTTCCCTACAAGACCTATATAGTCATACCCCGTGACACCCCTCATTATTTTTTCTAGAAGCCCTGGTTTACACCGACACCCCTGTTTTTCGTCATTTTTTTCAAATTTTGAGCACTGGTTTCACATTTTTTAACATAGCGCCCTTCGATCACTAGCCGCAAAAGAAGCGCCTGTTTCTCCTCTACAAGACCTATATAGTCATACCCCGTGACACTCCTCATTATTTTTCTCTAGATATCCCGGAATAGGCCGACCCCCTGTTTTTAGCATAAAAAGAGATGTGACTTGTTTTATCAATGGATGGGATAAAAAGCATTTCAAAATTGAGTTAAAATTGCTATATTCTGACGGATTTTCTGCCTTTTTGAATATTGTTGTCTTATTCTGGTTTTTTTGGTATTTCGATATTACGCCTTATTGTTCGCTAGCTATTGTTCGTTAACTTCTGCCTGGTGTCAAACAATCTCCTACAGGTAACTATAATGAATGATTATCTGAACTGTTTAGATGGTCCCCACCATAGGGTATTTACAGTGATATGCAGTGAAGTTTAGCATTTGATAGTTCATTGATAACATTCTGGCGTATCATAAACAAACAACTTGTAACGTCTCATTTCATTGGCCGAAAGATTTAAATACAACAGCAATGTAGTCAGTCTAGTCAGTGTGCACGTGAATTGACACAGGTGACCGACAATGGAGTTTACTATGTTACTACGAACGTAAAAACAATGATTTGTATAGTTTA
Source organism: Mytilus trossulus (assembly GCF_036588685.1). Lineage (NCBI taxonomy): Eukaryota > Metazoa > Mollusca > Bivalvia > Mytilida > Mytilidae > Mytilus > Mytilus trossulus. The sequence continues at coordinate 100,293,221 of NC_086374.1, forward strand.
CAAACCTTTGGCCAAAAGATTTAAATAAATGTTTTGCTAACTTCAAATAGTGTGGTCGAAATAGTCTACTGAGTTTCTAAGTTCTTTATGCATGCAGCAACTCAATTATCTTGTACCCGGCATGATGAGAAATATAAGGATAAAATAAAATACATGTGCCGCTTTTATACGGATGAATAAATGGGCCACTTTTATTTTAATTTCTTTCATACCTACGATAGGTTATAATCCTTACAATGTCGTAGTCAATTATAAAGTATTTCATAATACTGATCCTGCTTTACAATAATTAATGATGGGTTGCACTGACATTTAGTTCATGCTAAAAACATACACACAGTAGCTACCATAAAAGGAGGAAGTTGTTCCCCAAAGATAGAAACAAAATAACTAATCGTATCATTTGTGCACCTGAAGGAATTCAGTGAAGATTATTTCTTTCGCATGTTTGGAACTAAATAGATATTAATACTTGTGGGAAATGTCGTAGTTTATAAGGAACAACTCCCGTTTGAATTGTTTTTACATTGTCATTTTGGGGCCTTTTATAGCTGACTATGCGGTATGGACTTTGCTCATTATTGAAAGCCGTACTATGACCTTTAGTTGTTAATTTCTGTGCCATTGTGGTCTCTTGTGGAGAGTTGTGGCATTGGCAATCATACCACATCTTCTTTATTACATAAAAATGTACTGTTTTCGATTAGGAATGAGTGAATATTTATTTTTTAAATTTATACTGTAACAATAGAGTTGCATAACAATGTTGTTGAAATAAAATACAAAACGAAACGTGTATGATAAACTGATAAAAAAATATCAAGAAATTAAGGATGACTAAATGTATGAAAAAATATCAAGAAATTAAGGAAGACTAAATGTATGTACAAGATGAAACTCACCTTTTTATAAATACATTTAAATGATTTAATGAATACAGACATTGTTTGTTTCTATTTACATAGATATAGGAAGATGTGGTGTGAGTGCCAATGAGACAACTCTCCATCCAAATAACAATTTATAAAAGTAAACCATTATAGGTCAATGTAAGGCCTTCAATACGGAGCCTTGGCTCACACTGAACAACAAGCTATAAAGGGCCCCAAAATTACTAGTGTAAAACCATTCAAACGGGAAAAACAACGGTTTAATATTTACAATATATATTTTACGTTCGTTTTTTCAACCGAGAATAGTAAAACCTCATGAATTATATCGTTTGTATAAACTTCATTTAATTATCCGCTGTGCCGTGATTGTCCATCTCCATTTTTTCTTGACAAAGCGTGTTACATGTTATGAATTTACTTACAATTTCGGATTTTTTTTCTTTTTCTTCAAGTTAATGGAATCAGAAAAAAATCACTATTCTATGAAGAATACCTAAAACTTTGCAAACAATATGAAAAGTGTTTGTAGTAAAGTATACAGTTTCATTTTTCAAGTACAACGTTAATTCATCGAGTCCATTGAGTAAAAGAGAAGGCAGGATAAGCAACTTGGGTGTGTCAATGAAAAAAAATATGTGAATTGAGTTTTTTTTATCCTACATTAAACTTTTGATGTCGTCCCTTGATTTAGAGGAGATATTCAAATTGAATATTTTAACTGTTAAGATTTTAAAGTTTAAACTTTACTACCAATTAATTGCAGAAAATTATAACAAAAATGAATTTCACATGCACATTAAGCTATAGCATTGTTATTAGTCTAATAGAATCATGTAATTCAGATAGCTTCTAACCTTCAAAATGATATTCATGTTATTGAAAACTGGTGTTTGCAAAATTGTATGAAATTAAATGCCAAAAAGTGTAAATCAATGATTATTGGTTCAAAACAAAGGCTTTGTTTAACTGGAAACAGTTTAGATATAAATATTTCAAATGAACAAATAGAAAATGTAGATTGTGAAAAACTACTTGGTTTATATATTGACAAAAACTTAAATTGGAATCAGCAAATAGATAAAATGTCAATTACTATATCAAATAGAATCAACTTATTACAAAAGATAAGAAAATATTTACCTATGCATATACGTATTATCTATTTTAATGCTTATATTCTGCCATTATTTGATTATTGTTGCAATATATGGGGAAGTTGTTGTGAAAGTAAAATAAATAAACTTAATAAATTATTAAAGAAATCTGCTAGGGTTATAGTAGAAGCTGACATAATGACATCATCCAGTTTATTGTTTAAAAGTTTACACTGGTTAAATGTGGAAAAACGAATTCAATACCAAAAGGCAATACTTGTATTTAAATCAGTTAATGGCATGGTTCCTAACTATTTAGAAGAAAATTTTCATTTTACCAATAATCAAAACTATAACTTACGTTCAGCTGATGAAAAACTATTAAATCTTCCAAAACCAAAAACAAATTTTTTAAAGAAAACATTTACATATTCAGGTTCTCAAATATGGAACAGTTTACCAAATGAAATCAAAATGAGTGATACACTTGTATCTTTTAAAACAAAATGTTACAAATTTTTCATCAATTGTGCAAATTAATATGCATTTTCATTATTATTTCAATACAATTGTATATTGTGTATAATATAACTTTATTATACTGTTTGTATTTATAACTATGTTATTATTATTTTGAGGACTCTCAGGAAGATTAGTTTTAACTAATGGGATCATCCTCTTAAAATAAAGATTATTTATTTATTTATTTATTTATTTATGTATGCGAATACGACGATAGAAGCTTTAGACGATCTTGACCAGCAACGTGAACATTAATCAGTCCATTCAACGTTAAAGTACGTGTGTTCTATATTTGCAGGTGTGAGGTCGAAGGTTTGAATTGACGAGTGAAAACGATCGTTCCTTAGAGAGTTAATATAATAAAGTTTGTTTGTCTGATTATGTCGCACGACCTATCGCGAAGCCTGGCCGCAGTTGGGTATAAACAAACAACTTGTTACGTCTAATTTCATTGGCTGAAAGATTTAAATACAACAACAATGTAGTCAGTGTGCACGTGAATTGACACGGGTGACCGACAATGGAATTTACTATGTTACTACGAACGTAAAAACAATGATTTGTATAGTTTACAAACCTTTCGTCAAAAGAATTAAATAAATGTTTTGTTAACTTCAAATAGTGGGGTCGAAATATTATACTGACATTTTGTTTTAAGTAATATTCTAAGTTCTTTATGCATGCAGCAACTCAATTGTCTTGTACCCGGCATGATGAAAAATATAAGGATAAAATAAAATACATGTGCCGCTTTTATACGGATGAATATATGAACCACTTTTAATTTCTTTCATACTGACGATAGGTTATAATCATAACAATGTCGTAGTCACTTATATAAGACCTTTTCAATATCTCTCGATACCTACAGTTGAGAACGACTACGACAGGTAAAATGTGAGGGGTCGTTTCAAAAATTAAAAAAGGGAGATCATTATTGATTTTGTTGCTTTCATTGACAATGATACAACTTTCCTTCAGAGTCCAAATGACATGGATTTTTTAATTTATCTAAGTCACATTTCATGTTTTAAGACGTTGAGCTTCTAGCTGTCCTGTTGGAATTTGGAAAAATGAAAAGAACATATCATGTTTTATTTTAGTGAATATTTGATCAGTAATAAAGTCAGGAGCCTCTGGTCTTGTATGATTTTTATTTTTAGTTTCTTGTGTACAAATTGGAGTTAAGTATGTCGTTCATTATCACTGAACTAGTATATATATTTGTTTAGGGGCTAGCTGAAGGACACCCCCGGTGCGGGAATTTCTCGCTGATTGAAGACCAGTTGTTGACCTTTTGCTGTTGTCTGCTCTATGGTCGGGTTGTTGTCTCTTTGGCTCATTTGTCTTTTTTATTCTATAGCCAAAACTTTATACCGAAATTGAACATAGAGAAAAAAATATTGACCCGATGAAAACAAAACAAAATATATCAATGGCAGTGTATTAAAAAAAATCAACACAATGTTATCGTCTTGTAAGAAACCAACAGGTCATTTTCAGGAACGGGGGAAGGACACTACGACGAAGGGACACGGTATGTTGTTTCCTTGTCCAAAAAGAGTTTGAAATGTTTTAAACAAACCCTGTAGTATAAACCAACAACTTAAAATATAAATTTAATACCAAAAAAAATGCACTTCTTAAATGTTGTAACCTTGAAACAGGAAGTCATATTTTTTTTTTAAATTCATCAAGGAAAAACATCAACTCTCAGATATCTTGAAGCGGAGAAGTCCTTCGATGAAAAATAGATGTGACATTTTCCTTTCACTTTAACAATCATTATGTGATTTTCGCTCCAGAAATTGAATATGTACATCAACTAAGGTAAAGATCGGTGAAAAAAACATCAAGTTGGTCGTTTTCACAAGTGTGATACGGACGGACGGACAGTCTTGAAAGTAATTATTTTTTACAAATTTTGAAATATTTCATAAAACCTATTACACCAACAAATTGATCGTTATTAGCATGCGGCAAATATTTGGTGAAGACTCACATAATCATTAAATTGAAGGGATGCATAATGATTGCAGTATAATTTTTTTTATCAATTCAACATGAAATTATTTCTAAATACATACAAAATAAGAAGATTATATGATAGAGATATATATTTATTTATTTATTTGGTTAATATATATTCTGAAGCTATATAGTTAACTCAGTATATAACCGCCAATCCAATATGTTACGCAATGAGAATCGTGATGTTTTTTTGTCTTTGAGACGACCCATCCATTTTACCTGTAAACTGTAGGTGTCATTAGTCGGTGTCGAGAGATATTGAAAAGGTTTTATTAGAGGTTTCCAGATTTGCTACCGTACCAACCGTAGTACGAAGTGGGAGCCGTCATTTAACTTTTGAAAATGATTGATGTATACACTTTATATCATCAAATGTTTTAGGAATCATATGCAGAACTGTTTTGAGAATTTTTGGCTGTAATTTGGGACTAATATCATGTGGTTTCTTCTTGTATTCGTAGGAAACAATAGTGTGTGCACTCGATTATGCTTTCAAGCAACCGTTGCAAGTAACCGTCGGTACGAAAGGTTTATAGTTAAGAGTTATTTCCCCGTGAAACTACATAGATACAAATAAGCTTAATTACAAAACAAATTTAAAACTTTATAAATTTTGTTTGTAATAACTTTATGTATCATTATAAAATGTTAAAGTTTTGTATATTTTGGTAAATTTATAGAAAACATGATCAAATAAAATGTATTTGAACAAAATAAATTGACCTTAATAACAAAAGAAAAATGACAAAATTAATATAAAACCAAATTTTCTTCTATGAAGAGCGTATAAGCCTGTGTACACTTGTGACGGGATAAAGATATAAGATATAACTTTTTTAGAGTGGCTCATGTTGTTTTAAATATTACTGTAATTTTATAAATGTATAAATGTATGTCAATTTTGAGGTGAGACTCTAATAAAGTATTTGTCTTGTCTTGTCTTGTCTATAATAAAGTCCACAGAGACATACTGATTAACTCTGTATTGTTTATTGTTTAATTACTAGAAACCGAAGGTGACAAACCGTTTGATATCTAATTATTGTAGTGATTATACATGTTTTTCATTATACTTAATAACATTGCCTTGTGGTAATTTTGTGTAATATGTAATATATCTGTTGTATATATATGTTGAAGAATTGAATAAAGATAGAAAAAAATTCAGACGTCCGGAATGAAGTTATAAAAAATACAAGGTCGTTTACATCTTCAATTTGAACAATTATGCATAGAGATATGGCTGATATCGAAGTTACTTGGCGTCCTTCCTTTTTGGACAATTATCTTAACCGTCGGGCTTAAAGTTTTTCTTTATAAAATAAACCCTCATGAAATCAATATGCTCTATAAATTTTAGAAACATGCCCTTTTTTAAAACACAACTGTTCATATATATTTTTCGCAGTAAGCCGGGAGAGAAAACTCAGAAAAACTGGAGTTAAAACTATTTTAAGTTAGATTGCATTCATGATACATATAGATTCTTACATTGAAACCAGTGGATTATCGGATTTATCCAATCGAGATAGTTAAATTATCAATTTTAAAGTTCGAGCCGCCTCGGCGAGTACTTTAAAATTTATAATTTAACTATCGAGATTGGATAAATCCGATAATCCACGAGTAACTATGTAAGAATCTGTTTCTCTAATGATTAAAAAGACATTTTCTTTTTTGTTTACCGAAAAATCCCCTTCGAGTGCCTTTCACATTGCACGAAGTTGTCAATTTCATTAACACCTGTTATCATATTTTGGTTCATCCAGTCAGCCAAAAAGGTCATGACCCTTTAAATCATCCAATGATCTTCTGAGATCACCAGCAACCACACGTTGATTAAATTTTTTTATACAATGGGTTCGAAAAAGGATAAATTTCCATAGAATTAGAGAAAAGTATATACAAACCTGAACAAATTACAAAGAACCATTTACCAACCGATGAAAATGATCCTTAATTCGGAGTCCATAAATCAGTGTAAATAGCGCAAAAGACATTACAAAGCAACATAGTATTTCCAGTAGAACATTACGAAGAGTTAGAAAAACATATTCATATTGAATTAGATTAAGTGTAAATATAGCGTTAAATTATTGCCGTTATCAGTGAACAAATTCGCGGTGTTGTATGAAGTTTTTTTGGCAATGCTGTACGACAAAAGGATTAATGGATGGATATTGGTTTAACATTACCCCTCGTTGATTATATTATACTACTCGCAGACACGTGCAATACACAATTTGACTTGCGACAATATTTGCAATTATTAATGTAATAACAATGTTTAGTAACATAATAATAATAAGCTAACACGATGAAGTAACATCGTGATGATAAATATTTCGACTCAAAAAATGGTTTTCGATAGTGTCATAAAATGTATATTCATTCTTTAAGTAATTAATATAATCAACAATTTTATTAAAAAGTTCAGTAACAAAATATAAGGAAAAAGATAAATCGATAGTTTTACAATGTGGGTTGCGTTTTATGAAAAGAATGTTGATCAAATGATCGAAAAGATAGCTTAATTAATTAGTAAAAAAATATTTTAATGAGAAATCAACGTACTCATGTTTGCCATTAGCACGTGTACTAGTTCAGTGACGCATCCAGAACTTTTCATAAAATGAAGGGGGGAGGCGGCGCTCCATCCATGCTTCAGTGATTCCCAATATAATAAACCAATTTTTTGCCACGAAACAGAGGGGAGGGAAGCCCCCTTCCCCTGGATCTGTCTATGTAGTCATTAACGACACCAGTAAGGTACAAGTAAGATATTAGATATTATTAATAAGTAATTTCCAATTATTCTAATTAATATTTAAGTATTAGAAAACATTTTTTATTCTAATCCTTTTACTATTATACAGAAAACAAAAACATAGCCATACAGAAACGCAAATCTATATTTAGAATATAAAGGTCGAGGCAACTCTGTTCCAGTAAGGACTGTTTGATTCATTCTCTTTTGCACAAAATAAATTTTATCGTATAAAATCACGTGCAAGGTTTTCTAGAAGCAGTGAAATCGTAATAAAATAAAAGATTAAGGTTTTTATCACTGATATGCAATTGGGTTTCTCTATTTTCATCATGATACATACATTAATCTCATGCATTAAGTGAAACCTCCCAAACAGCACCAACGGTTGTGTTACGTACCAACCGTACCTGATACGTAGCAAATCTGGAAACATCTAATAGAGATGACCAGGATATTGACGAACGAACCTATCTCGAAGAACAAACGTATTAGGAGCGGTAATTGTATGTTTACAAACGTACCTAAAACCAAAAGGTGTTGTTATGTAATGATTTATAAGATAAGATAAGATAAGAATTTTATTAATCTAATCAAGAACCCATAAAGGGCATCATTTTACAACACAATATGATTGGAAGAAGCAAAAAAGAAAACTAATACATACTATAACGTTATGAACAGGATCAGAGCCTAACACAACATGTGTTTTGTATAACTGTTATATTAAATATTATAACAATAAAATATCATATTACTTCATATATTTTGTCTACATCTGGATCTTATTTCTAAACTTTTAATAATGTAATTTCCTAGGCATACAAGAGTATATGTTTGAATTCTATTCGGATGCAATCAAGATAATATAGAAAAATGCATTATATATACCAAGTTTAAATGGTTTTCATGATTTAGCGATAAAAGACGTTTAAAAGTGTTACGTATGTAACGATATCATATACGAGTAGTTTTTATTAAAATTATCGATACACTAGTAATAAACTTCAATATCTATTTTTGTAGCACCCCTTTTACGACATGCAAAATACTTAAAAAAATAAAATTTAGGAATTTATTTCTGATTTGATCAATCGGCCTTATCTGGCTTGTCTAGGGGCAAGATAGATAAATTTCGGAAAAGAAAAGAAGATTTAAAATTAAAAATAAATTATATCAATATGGTAAACTTTGATATCTATGCTTTCACCATTAACCCCCAAAAACACTTTTGGGCCTTAAATTTTTAAAACAGAGTCTTGCATATCGAGTGCACCTTTTACTATTGTAGTAAACATTAAGCCATTTATGATTTGAGTAAGCTTATAAACAGGTAATATTTCTTTAAACTACATGCAGAACCATGCAATTTCTTTCACTTTGACGATTTTATGTTGGATTAATTCATTAATTTGTATAAACTACCGCTCCCGCTTCGTATGATTCGTCAAGTTACGCTTTCGTACGTTCGTTCGTCATTATCCTGGTCATCTCATCCATGGAGTTGTAATAATATGACCCGTATAAAATATTAGGACATTTAACAAATATCGTGAAGGTTAAATGCCCTCCCTGTCAGTTACTCAATCCAATATTCAAAATTTTTTGATTATACCCATAGTAATCTTTTCTGTTATTTTGCTAACAATTAAAGTATTTTTTGGTCTTTTCAGGACAAAACGAAAAAGAACAGCGAACCAGAAGAAATGCATGCAATGGATCCTGATGGTAACAAATATTCACACACACACATTTTTTTTCTTCATTTATTGTGATAAAATTGATTTGTCTATTGCAGTATGAGGCAAGTGTAACATGTGAAAGAGAACGCAGTCTATAAGCAATCTATTAGCTCGTCATTTGATCAGACTTACTAATTTAAAATTAATCTTAAAACTAAACTATTAAAATTATTTTGATTCGTATACACCCTTTACTTCACACGATGACATTACTAGACTCATTTATTATCAATAAAGTGGAAATACCAGATTTTTTTTAATTCGTATTGAGGTGTAAACAATAGAAAACATATGTTTACCAAATTTAATTCTTGATTTTGATAAAAAGTAATTAGAAGTAAGGAATCGCCACAGATGCAATGTGCCATTCTATAAAAAGTGCTTCTGTGGTGCTCAGTATATACGTAGTCAGGCTTCAACTCAAAGATAGCAAACCATCGTAAGCTTTTATTTGTTAAATACTCAGTATTGACAGTTAAGACGGTTGATTGTAAACACGGGAAATAAGAAAAATTCACGAAAATACGTATATTTGTCAATATAGTGTCCCAAAGTGAAGAAGCAAAAACTGAAAAAGTTGACCAGATCACAATTTCGAGAATTTAACACAGATACCAGCAGACTAACTACTAAGAAGGACATGACCTTACATCTCATTGACAAGATTGCTTCACCCGATTATGTCATCTACAGAATCAAACCGTTGCGGCTGCAGTTAGGATACCAAGGTTGAGAAGAGTCAGCTCACAAACTGTCCACAATCGACTGCCGCAACAAGCCATTAGACCAGGAGGCCGTATTTTTGACCTATTTTTAAACTGTGAAACAGACGGATAAAAATACGATAGTGCAACAGATTGAGGAGCTGGACATTCCGCAACTTGCGGGGAATTTGGTTCAGTGATGAGTTCTGTTTTATGCTTCCGAAATATGATCGAAGAACTCGTGTCTACCGGACTGAACATTTTGCTTCCGCTTGGGACCAACTGTATCATAAACGTGTGCGTCAATCTCCGCGTCAAACCCTTGATCAGCTCCGACAGATGTTGCAACATAAGAATAGTGATATCATACATGACGAGGAGATGCGTAGAATTATTAGCAACGAGAGGTGGTCATAAACTTTCATTGCACCAGAAGTATTTTTTTTAGTTGATAAATTGACTTTTATTCATCAACCTTGAAGGAATTGGCTGTCCTCTTCTCAGCCAAATACGCTTTTAGGTACTATCTTTATTGGGAATTATAAATTAACTTGTATACATTTTAGGTTCCTCGGTGACCAAGTTGTTTCAATGGTTCTACTACTGTAATCACCGGCAAGTCAACACTGAGGTTGTGAGTTCGAACTCCGATGCACTCGACTTCAATCTTAATTGACTAGGATTGTAAAATATCCTATCGAAGGTCAAGAACATTCTCCGGCGAATCTGGTTTCCTTAATCCAAAACAACTGACCGCCACGAAATATGTCAAAAGCGATTAAATTTAATTTAATTTTAGTCAACATTGTGACTATCAGATGTAATTTCTGATTTCTCATCCAAGTACTTAATTTTTTGCTATTAAAATTCATTTCATCTAGCAAATATAAAGTACCTGGGAAGAATAAATCAGACAGTTTAACTATTTTTAAAGTCTGCATTCTGAGTATTGAACAACGGAAATGAAACAGTAATAATCGAAAGTCGTACTCGAAAAAGGCTGTGAAATATTTCCTTTTCAAGTCGTTACAAAACAATGAACATCAAAATTATGATATAAAGTTTAAAAAAAAATAAACAAATGTCACACTTATTTAAAGAAATAAACGACATTTTGATTTAATCGATGTCCCGTTTCATCTGTTCATAATGCATGACTGGGATTTCGTAATGCACGGTTGTTATTTCGGATTTCGTAATGACTGGCGGTAGCAATTTCTCCGTTCATAATGACCAGATGTTGAAATTTTCCTTTTATAAAGCATGGGAATTTCTAAACATCTATAATACTAAAATTACGAGGTCCAATTTGTCAGCCGTCATCATCAAAAACGACGAATCAAAGAATTCAACTTTATATATAACTAATATAGTACAAAGGTGTAGATTAAAATTTACACCACTCCAGGCCCTTTTGTTTTCCACGTAATTAATATTGCCAATAATTAAGAAGTTCCGGGTCGAGTCCTATACCGATTCCAATAGTATATTCATATGTTACTTCTTACCTTATCTGTACGTTCCGCATTTGATCAGGCGCACCACCAAACGGTGTATTCAGGATATAATATGCTATACACACGGGTCATAATCACAGGGTTGACACTACTAAATTGTCAAATTGTAACTTATTGTTGTATTTTAATCAGTAAGACTTTATAAGATAACAATACGAATACTAAAAATAAGGCGTATAGGTACAGTTTTCAATTTGTTAGCTGGCATGACGTAAAACAGCGAATCAAAGAATTCAACTTTATTTATAACTAATATAGGACAATGCTGTTGATTAAAAAAATACTCCATCCCAGGACCTTTTGTTTTCCAAATAATTAATATAACCAATAATTGATAAGTTCCAGTTGGGCGGGTTCAAACAGAAAGATTTGAAAGCAGAGAAAACTGTGATAACTATCTTATAATCGGCATGACTTTATCAGATGACAATACTAATACAAAAATAAGTTTTGCGCATAGTTATATACTTTATTTCAGTCACGGACCCGCGATATCACGGGTGTGTTCTAGTATTGTAGTAAGTTGGTTAATAATAATTAGTAAAGTTATAGATTTCGTCAAAAAAAATATTTTAAGAATGCATAACATTGAAGGTAAACCATCCAAGTATACTGAATTGAGTATATAATAATATGCAAATGTTCAATAATGTATGAAGCCAGTCCCACATCAAAAACAAATCTAGTTGTGTTGATGCAATTCATTGAAAACAAATAATCTTAGCAAAGCTGAATCCATGTAGAACCATTTTATGTAAATGTCTCATTTTCCTTGAATAAGGTACAATCACTCAAGAATGACAAAACTTTAAATCGGTGTTTCGTCAATTCTAAATCTGTTTTGATTTTCTTGATTATAAGTCAAGTATATGTTTAGTTAATGTATAAAGTTTCGTCCGACTTTAATATTAAAAAAGGTAGATGTGGTATGATTGCTAGCAAGTAAGATAACAACAATACTGATCTCTAGTCTATGGGAAATAAAAACGGCAAGTTCGTTATCAAATGTCAAAATCAAAAACTCAAACAAATTTAGTGAATTAAAATCAACTCTCATATTCCTGACTTGGAACAGGTATTTCCTTATATGGAAAATGTAACAGAATGCATACTACAAGAGCAAACTGTTCAAAAAGATGAACTTATCAGATGGATACAAAACAGGAAAACATCATACAAAAACAGGACGGACGTGGTAGTGAACATATTCCTTTTTAGCTCACCTGGCCCAAAGGGACAAGTGAGCTTTTCTCATCACTTTGCGTCCGTCGTCCGTCGTCGTCGTCCGGCGTTAGTTTTTACAAAAATCTTCTCCTCTGAAACTACTGGGCCAAATTAAACTAAACTTGGCCACAATCATCATTGGGGTATCTAGTTTAAAAAATGTGTGGCGTGACCCCGCCAACCAACCAAGATGGCCGCTACAGCTAAAAAAAGGACATAGGGGTGAAATGCAGTTTTTGGCTTATAACTCAAAAACCAAAGCATTTAGAACAAATCTGACACGTGGGTAAAATTGTTTATCAGGTCAAGATCCATCTGCCCTGAAAATTTCAGATGAATCGGACAACCTGTTGTTGGGTTATTATAGATAGAGATAAATTGTAAACAGCAGTAATGTTCAGCAAAGTAAGATCTACAAATAAGTCAACATGATCAAAATGGTCTGTTGACCCCTTAAGGAGTTATTGCCCTTAATAGTCATTTTTTACCAATTTTTCGTAAATTTTGTAATCTTTTACAAAAATCTTCTCCTCTGAAACTACTGAGCCTAATTAAACCAAATTTGGCCACAATCATAATTGGGGTATCTTTTTTTAAAAATGTGTGGCGTGACCCCGCCAATCAACCAAGATGGCCGCCACAGCTAAAAATAGAACATAGGGGTAAAATGCAGTTTTTGGCTTATACCTCAAAAACCAAAGCATTTAAAGCAAATCTTACATGTGGGTAAATTTTTTTATCAGGTCAAGATCCATCTGCCCTGAAATTTTCAGATGATTCGGACAACCCGTTGTTGGGTTACTGCCCCTGAATTGGTTATTTTAAGGAAATTTTGTCCGTTTTCGCTTATTATCTTGGAAATTATTATAGATAGAGATAAACTGTAAACAGCAGTAATGTTCAGCAAAGTAAGATCTACAAATAAGTCAACATGATCAAAATATTCAGTTGACCCCTGAAGGAGTTATTGCCCTTAATAGTAATTTTTTACCAATTTTTCGTAAATTTTGTAATCTTTTACAAAAATCCACTGAAACCACTGGGCCAAATTTAACCAAACTTGGCCACAATTATCATTGGGGTATCTACTTTAAAAATTGTGTTTGGTGACCAACCAACCAACCAAGATAGCCCCTATGGCTAAAAATAGAACATAGGGTAAAATGAAGTTTTTGGCTTATAACTCAACCAACCAAGATAGCCCCCATGGCTAAAAATAGAACATAGGGTAAAATGAAGTTTTTGGCTTATAACTCAAAAACCAAATCATTTAGAGCAAATCTGGCGGAGTTAAATTGTTTATCAGGTCAAGATCTATCTGCCTTGAAAATTTCAGATGAATCAAACAATCCGTTGTTGGGTTGCTGCCTCTGAATTGGTAATTTTAAGGAAATTTTGCTGTTTTTGGTTATTATCTTGAATAATATTATAAATAAAGATAAACAGTAACCAGCAAGAATGTTCAGCAAAGTTTATATTCATTTTTATACATTTTTCATAAATTTTTGTAGATTTTCAGATAATATTTTCCACTGTAATTACTGGGCCAATTTCATTATAGATAGAGATAATTGTAGCAACAAGAATGTTCAGAGAAGTCAAAACTACAAACACATCACCATCTTCAAAACACAATTTTGTTATGAATTTATCTGTGTCCATTGATTAATATGCACATAAACCAAGGTGAGCGACACAGGCTCTTGAGAGCCGCTAGTTTATCCCAAACAACAATAAAAATAAAAGACTAATTACAAATCTTAGAGATTTCCTTGGTACTGGCAGCTAGTTCAGCTATGTATCGTGTCTGGTGTAAAAAGAAATATAACAGGAAGTCAATTGTTAAATTGGAAAATAAAAATATAAAAAAAACACCAAAAGAATGGAAAACAACTGTCATATTCCTTACTTGGCATAGGAAAAATATCTGAATTTAGAAAAGGACAATGATTATGTTTATATTTGATTTTATCGAAATTAAGTTCAAATGGTAAATTTTAGCAGTATATTTACAGAATCTTGGATACTTGACGTAACAAATATCATCAAGATATATCTTTAAGAGTTGCTGGAATTGTCAATAACAGGAAACTATTCACCGAGTTTGTCTTTACACGGTGCTTCAAAACAGCAGAGAACAAATCTGCTATTAAAGAGTGGTACTGTGAGTCCACAAAATCTCCAAAACATGATGATAAACTTTATTGCCGAGACGTATTTACATGTTGTCATGTGAACATTCACGACCTTAATCATCTCACCACAACACCAGTCAGTATATCTACACAGGAAAAATTACAACATATGTTTTCATATGATTGAAAATATATGTAAACATAGGTTTAGGCAAGAGTGTGATTGTTGTCCGCTCCTGCATGTCCTTGAATCACTCATACTCAAAATTGGGAAACGGTTACTATGTACATTATGACCTACAAAAAGGTATATATGTCGTGTACAAGTTGCGATTTTGTACAGGTTATAACATGTACAAAAATATTGTACATGTTATAACTTGTATGATGCAAAAATACAAGTTATAACATGTACAAAAGTACCTCATACATGTTATAACCAGTACAAAATATTGCTTAAAAATGGTTTTAACTTGTACAATATCAAAATAAGGATATGTTTCTATTATCGCAACAGATGTTATTGACATCAATAATATTTCATAACTCTTTTATTATTCCTTCATGTTAGAGTGTTTTGTCCTTTTTTGATACAGTAAATGTCCAGGGTTCGGTATTACGAAGCATTCCTAAGACTTTTCATAAGATACATGTATATCTTAGGACGTGTCTTATGATTCTCTTATGACTATCTATGGACATATCTTTATTTGATGAATTGTAAATGTGAGTGTTGAAGGCAATAGTAAAATACTTTCATTCTAGTTGACACTAAAAGACATAAGAGGATAGCCAGGACAGATGTGTCTACAAATAAAATTGGGAATGAAAATGGGGTATGTGTCTAAAAGATAACACCCGCTCAAGGAGCAGACAACACCCAAAGGACACAAATACATGCTTTCAAAGTAGAGGATATAGATTTAAAACATAAAAATGACATTCGTCTCATGAAATAATCTTATAGTTTATAAAAAAAATTGAGTTATAAATTTACATAAGTCATGCTGAAGGCCAAAAATGTTGAAGAGTAGATCCAAAGATATTTATAATGAAATGTGGTGCAATGAAAACTATTTCAGCTCCCTCTTGATTTTACAGGGTAAGCATATAAGACATTGTTTTAGTCTTTGCATGCTATAAAACGAGAGGGAAGAGTATTACCCAATATTATAAGGCATCGTTCTTAAAATTTTGGGAAGAATTTAGTTACATTTACTAGTATCTAATGTAATTGTCATTGAGGAAATGCAAGCTTTTAGTAAATAGTGTCACACTTATTTAAGCCATGATAGACTTCATAAAACATGCAATCACATGAAAGTACATTTTGCCAACATACGTCATGAAACATATATTTCTGTAACTATGTGATCATTGTCCTCTACAGAAAGAGACACGTTATTGCCTATTTATTGTTGTTGTTCTTTATGCATTGGTGAGTATTAAGTGTGTATTTTACTTCATTAAGATTTATCCTAAATTTTGTACAAGTTAGAACCATTTTTAAGCAATATGTTGTACAGGTTATAACATGTATGAGGTACTTTTGTACATGTTATGACTTGTATTTTTGCATTATACATGTTATAACATGTACAATATTTTTGTACATGTTATAACCTGTACAAAAACGCAACTTGTACACGACATATATACATTTTTAAAATCTAGATTATCTGAAAAGGGGGGTCAATTGATGCCCGGGGGCACCCCTATCTATTATTTGTAAAAGAGCTACTTTTTGCCTGAGAGATCATAAAGTCGTCTGAACAGTTTCATAGTTTTAAAACAACTGATAAACAAATACAAATACCACACATCATAAGACACTATTAAACAGATCTGCATCAGTTAAAGTATCGTGCTAATATTTATAAAGCTCCGTTATGACATTTTAAAGATAAACAATTTCAATACATTACATCAAGTATATGACTTTTCCGAGTTTGTCTTTTTGTCTAAAGGGTATACAAATTATATGGTTATTTGGGATGTAATTGTGTCTTAATCTTGTAACATCCTCATTATGACATATAAATAGATAATTAAACGGATTACCAATATGCAATTATATTTTTATTAATATATATAATTATTAAAATATTTTCAATAAATATTGTTCTCAGGTTAATAAATATCTACAGTCAAATATTTTTTTCGTGAAAAATAAAGCACGCACATCTTCCTGCTTTTATCCAACAATTTAACAAAATGTGCATAATAATATTTACCTAGGGGCAGCTGGTCAGTAAGAAAAGTTCTACAAATAACTTTAGGCCGAAATCATTAGTGTCGTTTTTGCCTTATATCATAAAACTATAATTATGGACATTCGTTAAAATCTGTACATACGGATAATTTTTAAACAATTTCTTCAAATTTTAAAAACAGCAGTTAAAACATACAAGAATGGAGTCAATATACTTGAAAAATGCGACCTTATAAATTAACTCTTCTTTAATAAATGAAAACTGTAAAATGGTTTCATAAGAAAACCTTGAAAATTAAAATCAACATTTTAGGAGAACTTCAAAACCAAATGTTTTAATAAAACAAAGTTTGTATAAATCTGGATCTATTTTCCCCATACAAAACAGCATAGCAAAATAAATGACGATTAAATGGAAGAATGACATTTGAAGTATGATTTGTTTTTTAAATAAATGTTGTACATTTTTTTCGCTATTCAAAGTGCATATATATTGATATCTTTTTCAGTCTGACGTCTTATTTGAGAATTTATTCTTGATTATATAGCTCTTGTTTGTCATAAAACTGTCTGATGATAAAAGTAGTTGAAATATAACATTTCGAATGTAAATGTGATGTAATAATTATATGTGAAAAATATGTAATTGAGATGTAATAAGAAGCAATGTATTTAAAATGTTATTGATTTCTTTGCATGTACTTGACTCTAGGTCTGATCTTGATGTATTGGATTTAGTTTAAACAAATTTATTTGATAGAGGATTGGGATACAAGTTTTAGCAACTTATATTTATCCCTCTCCACTTTTTAGGGTTTCCCAGTGCATTAATTAAACACCGATAATAGTCTGTAATGTGAGGAGAGCGTGGTACTGGCTCTATACAAGGCATATGGTTTTATATTACGGATTACAAATGTGTCGAGGTTTGTGATTTGATAACAACACAGAGATGTCAGTGTATATTCTGGAAACTGCCGGGGTATATACGACGTTTTTATCCCCAATTGGAACCTCAAAAACGTCATCACAACACCGGTTACTATGTGACGTAGTCAAAAGCTATCAGATTGTCAGAGGCTCACAGAGGGAAAATAATGACGTGCTTCAGTTAATAATACATTTGTAATACAAAAACACGCAATTTACACGTTTAATACTTTAATTTAATGTTAAAAGTGTTATTATAAATTATTACATACACCATAAAATTATGATCACAGCAAATTAGAAAATCCTTCACGTATGCCGAACATATTAGGGTTATCAACTTATATGTGTTGTGAACAAAAACCTGCACTGGAAAATAACATTAATTCAGGGGTAATCAGTAATATATGTGTAATTCAGGTCTCAGAAAGGGTATAAACTCTAAGCCAGGAATGTCACAGTATATACCCTGTCTGAGACCTGAATAACATATAATATCCCCGTCCTCACTAGTTATGTGACTGTGCACATGTTCATCTCGTACAAACAAACAGACGCCCTACTTCGGCAAAGGCTTTACTGCTGGTCAGAACAAGACAAAGAGGGAAGAAATATACTAGAGAGACATTCTGACTCATGGATCGAAAATAAAATGAAAATAAGAAGACAAACAGACAAATAATAGTACAGAAAACAAAACATAGAAAACTAAAGATTCAGCAACACGAACCCCACCAAAAACTGGGGTGATCGCAGGTTCTCCAGAATGGTAATTAATTCTTGACCCACATGTGGCAACCATCGTGTTGCTCGTGTCATTACAAAACCTGGTAAATAGACTAATTCCGTAGGTCGCAGTCATGAAAAGGAAACAGGATTGTAGTTACGACAAAATGAACATATCCGATATCATCTGTGAAACGTATATTCCATAACGGTCAACAAACTTGGATGGCGTTCGTAAAATTTACGAAGGAATGATTCCAACTGCATTATTTGTAACTCTTGGTTTAATGGTTTCCTTACAAGTGAGCAGAAACCCTCTATAAGTGAAATCATGATATAAAACACAAGCCCTCGAATATCGTTTCAATTGGGAGATACTAGTATGCACGCCGTATGCAGGCACTGCTGAAATGTTGCTACATATAAATTGAACTAATCTCTTTTGTCGTAAAATCATGTTTTCAGCCGACCCTCATCGTCAATTTCTAGATGAAAGTCAAGATATGAGGTAGACCTAACTGTATCTGTTGTATCAATTTTTGATTCATTTATCTCTATTTAGATGGGATAGATGCATTCAGCAAATTTTGAATCATTTTGTGAAGTGAGAGAACATCATTTATATAGCGGAGAGTAAAATATAAGGATATTGCTAACTTCTTATTTTTTGGTTCCTAATAAGTGACTGTATGAAGTCAGCCTTATAGGAATAAAATAAAAAGAATCGCACAATTTATAGTCACCATTGGAATGCCGAGAGTTTGTTGCAAAACACGTCCTCCAACAAATATGTTGTCAATCATGAAACAAGCTAAGCATCTAGATATTGTCAAATTTTTTGTTTGAATCAAAGGGATTGTGTACAAAGTAGGATAAGGGCTTCTCTTAGACAAGTTCTATCTACCATGGTCATTCTTTTTTATGGAACAAATCAATACCAAATCTTTCTATTCGTCTTTTAGTTTGAAATGAATCAAGAGTGAACATACTTCTATTTCCCAGTCACCCTTTTATTTTAATGATTGTAAGAAGTATCTGATAAAATTATACTGTTGGTAAATCTATGCACTATATAGATTAGACCGTTGGTTTTCCCGTTTGAATGGTTTTACACTAGTAATTTTGGGGCCCTTTATAGCTTGTTGTTCGGTGTGAGCCAAGGCTCCGTGTTGAAGGCCGTACTTTAACCTATAAAGGTTTAATTTTTAAATTGTTATTTGGATGGAGAGTTGTCTCATTGGCACTCACACCACATCTTCCTATATCTATTGACTAAAAAGCTGTATTGTAAAAAAAATTAAATATTAGAAGTTTACTCAAAGGCATGTAAATAAACTCATCATATATACCAGGATTAAAATTTTATATTTACGTCAGACGCGCGTCTCGTCTACAAACGATTCATCAGTGACGCTCGAATCAAAAAATGTTTAAAAAGCCAAATAAAGTTCGAATTTGAAGAGCATTGAGGACCAAAAATTCCCCAAAGTTTCGCCAAATACAGCTAAGGTAATCTATTTCATTGGTAGAAAAACCTTATTATTTTAAAAATTCAAAGTTTTGTTAACAGTTCATTTATTATTATGACATATATGCTTGTGATACCCTCGGGGAAAGAAAAATCCATCAGCAGTGGCATCACCAGTGGTTGTAAATAAACTCATATAGATACAAGAATTAAAATTTCATATTTTGCGCCTATAAGATATTATAGAAGCACGTAATATCATTAGGAAAACAAATATGTTCTTTGTCAGTATTTTAGTACAACATGAATTTGTTTGTTTTCTTTCAGTTACATTCATAAATACGTTTAAAGACAAAAAATGCATTGAAGGTGAGACAGTAACATTTACATGTGAGGTTAGTCAGGAAAATGTTACTGGGAAATGGAAAAAAGATGGAATGGAGCTGGAGTCTTCTGAAATCAGAATAATAACAGTTCATGGAAGAATTCATAACTTAGAAATTCCCAGTGTAACAATACATGACAAAGGATACTACTCATTTAAAGTAACAGATAAAGCAAGTGGAGCACATTTAATTATAGGTAATATACTTTGTGTTCATTTAGAAATGTAGAAGTATTACAATTACTGTTTATAAATAGATGTTCCTTTGTGTGAGGTAGTCCTTATTCTTCAAGTGGCATTAACTGCCATATTTATTCATCCCAAATATGGCTCAAACTTTCATATTTGATTTATTTCCTACTAAGTCATGTATCCAAATTACAAAAGTCTAAAAGACATTTGCATTTGCTTATTGTAATGTATCAGATTTAAATTTGAATTGATTATGGAAGTGTCTTAGCTTGGATGAGTTATTTTTTACCCCTTTTCTTTGCAAATCTTGCCCCTTTAACAAATCATTTTAATGAACAAAAAATATTAGGGGTGGCGTTTAATTAGCATGCAAGATGTAAACTGAAAAGACCATGACAAAAAATTAAAATCGATGAAATGAAGAGAACGTCTACAAAACATTACATAGACGACTAAAGACTAAGAAACACTAATCTAAAATAAAACTGACTTAAAGTGATCTGGAAAAACAATTAAGCTGTTAGCAGTTCCTATTCTACATGTGATCACATTTTGTGTGCTTTGAGTTGCTCATTAATTTCCAAATTGGATAAAAAAAAAAGTCTATTTTAATAATATGTCTCAACCGATATATAGAGGATGAAACAGTTTTTTACAACAGGAATATGTCCTTTGTCTTCTGCTGTTTACCTTTTCTGAGGAAAAAGAGATACATTTGCAGTTAATCATACTAGCTACATGTATTTATATATAAAATAGATATATTTATATTTATAAAACGTCTGAATAGTAGTCAACGAGTTTCCCCACTAAGGCTCTGGATCGTTACGAGTTATTATATAAATTATATAAACGCCTAAAATAGTGTCACAACAACTCCAAATACAAAAAGGTAACTATAAATGGAATTATTTATAAATATTTCGGAAAACAGATATCCTTCCTCAGTCAGATGATGATGTTGAATGAATCATCTTTAAGTCTTCTTAGATTAAACTATTTTAATCTTGAAATTTATACAATAAAAAAATCAAACCGAACATCGGTTAAGACGCTTGCACCATTCTAAAAATTTGTTAAACATGACATAGGTTATATGGCTTATTACAACAGCGAGTTCAAATATATGCTTTAAATACCAAAAATTATGATATATATATATATATACAACTCGTCTAAACATCAACCCAACAATGTTAGATCTGTAAATTTGCTTTCGCAAATTTTTGGTTCTTCCCTCGCCGGGATTCGAACCCATGCTACTGTGATATCGTGACACCAAATCGCCTGCACTGCAGCCGTCCCGCTAGACCACACGACCACCTAGGCTCTCATAAAAAGAGCTTTCGGTGGGCATGTGTTACCTTTCCACGTCAGTTTTAATCTAGCGGCGTACTACAGTACATGATATATAAGGCATGAAGATGTTATTGTTACAGATCAGCTTACTTATCTATAGTAAAGGATCCTACAAATTAATGTAAGATACAGTCACAGAAAATAATTATATTCATAAGTACGTCTGAGTCAGTGACAACCCTACAACAGATGTATCCATATATATATATATATATTGTTAATAAAAGGGAAGAGTAGCCCAATGAAAAGAAGAGAGTTTCAAGCTTTTATGAAAAAAAAGGTTGGAACTTCACTGCGAAATAGTCCAATTTTAACACTTTTTCATACCTCTTTAATTGCCATGTATGCAATTCCAAATTTTCAACAGCATCAATGATAGCAAAGGTATGCTTCTATAGTCATTTAAATATTTTTTAAAAGTTTGACCAGAAACGTCATTGTTTATCTATAGGTATGACCTTGACCATCAATTATGGTCACAGAAAAGTGAAAATAGTGACTGACAAATTTTAAACCTTTCACTGATATCGGCCTTAAAAGATGCAACTCTGAGACGATAGGCTCCCTGACTTTCCTATTTGCTCATTGTTGGCATTGAAATAGATACAATTAATGAAATCGGTCTTTTTACCCAAAATTGGAAAAAAAAATAAACTCATAACAGCAAACGTTTGAAATTGTTATACAAAAGGTTATACAAATCCCTTGCACT
Organism: Mytilus trossulus; assembly: GCF_036588685.1. Lineage (NCBI taxonomy): Eukaryota > Metazoa > Mollusca > Bivalvia > Mytilida > Mytilidae > Mytilus > Mytilus trossulus. The sequence continues at coordinate 100,315,834 of NC_086374.1, forward strand.
GAAGAACTCATTATTGCCGTCGATCAAAAACAATCACTAAAAATTGTTGGTGACAGATCACTTGGCCAGATTTCAAATACCAGGCTACAAATCTCAAGGAAAAAACATTTGAATGATGCATGTCCCTGGAGCAAAATACTGTTCTGCTGATGCTGTTTCGTGGAACCAAACAGGAAACTATTCAAAGGAATTGAAGTTAATTGATGAGAAAGCATTGATAAAAGAAGACTGCAACCAATTTGATACCTTGTCTTTACAGACTATTCAACATAATCTCTTGTCCTCAATTATGAAAGACGTTCGTTGTGATGTATGTTCAGATGAGAAAATTCAGCTTGCTGCACCTCGTCAATAAACACTTAACAATCTTTCATATAATTGAGAGTTGAATGCCTGAATTCCGTCATGAAATGCTTCTGAACTTTGTGAATTTTTCCATTTCGAGGCGACAACTACACAGTAGGTGGTATAGTTATGTATATAAGAATCGCATCGTAATTCCACCTGCACTCCGCAAACATGTATTGGCAATACTCCACTCAGCACACCAAGGTGTAACATCAAGGATGTCAAGAGCAGAGAGTTGTCAGTCTGTAATAACCCCATGTATCACTACTTTACGAAATGAGATTATGAGTGTAATCAATGTAATCGAATGGCACCATCACAACCATGTGCTCAAGCAACATCACCTGTTTACCCGTTTTCCCCTTTCCAATGTGTGTGTGCAGATTTTTTTCATTATGGCGTCAATACCCTGTTGGTCGTAGACAGACATTCAAACTGGACAAATATTGAGAGGACCCACAATGATGTACAGTGTCTAATTGGCTGCCTACGTAGAACAATAATATCTTACGGGATACCAGATAAGTTATTAATTCATTGATTTATTGTTTCAGATCTCCGTCATCTCTGATGTAAATTAAATATATGCATGAGAAAACAGTTTTATTCACATTTAAACGATGTCCATTCCATGTGTTTTCATTTTAAAGATGACATTTATTAAAAATAAAAAAAAGTATACTAGTCTTGCTTTTATTCTTCAAAATTTAAACAAAAATGTCATTTTTGAAAAAAAACCAGCATGATTTATTTGAGGCCAAATACTGTGCTAGTCTAATTTCTTATTTATTTTTCTAACAAGCCATTAAAACCTGATTTCTTTTCAGAGGACACAAAGTATATTAAACTATGCCACTTACTGAAAATTGTAGCAGAACCTGTCATAAGAAAGATATTTGACCGTGAAATACATCCAGATCAGCTGAAACAAACATTGATGGAAGGAAAAAATAAGATTGTTAAGCTTAAAAAGCACAGATATATAAACTGGAGGGAGTATGATTTGATGTATCCCAAAGTGGGTAAGTAACCTGAGATTACTATTGTAGGGTTAATGTTTACGACCCCTTCTCTAACCAGTTATGTACAAACTTTTCAAACGACAATAGTATCAAAACAACAAATATAATGGACAACAGAGATTTTTTTTTTAAATATATCAAGGGGAAACTTCGTGCAAATCATTATTGTTTACTTTTTCATTGCATTTATAATAGAAAAAGGGGACTTTGTGGCAAATAAATCAAGATTTTTAGAAATTGATTTAAGTTATAAAATTTAAAACATAGACGACTCACTGGCTTGTATATGGTGTGCTACATTTATTGTGTAAAAAAGTTCTCAATTACCTTTAAATTAAAAAAGAAACGTGCTGAATCACCAAAGCCAGAAATGAATAGTACTTCTGCTAATAAGTAATATGTAAATGAGAATTGTAACACGTGATAATAGTATGAACTAGACTGGCTTGATATCATTTAAATCTTTAAAACACGGTTGCCCGTCACAGAGTACTTGTTTATAATCACTCTGATATTTCCGTAAAGTTGTCATGCGGTCGAAATCAAAACAATGAACGCGAATTAAGTGATTTTGTCTTGTTTTCGTGAGTTTATTCTTCTTGAAATAGAAGCATTTTAACTTTACGTGGGAACCTATAGTTCAGCAGCTACATATACAAGGTTTGAACTTGTATTCTCTGGACATTTAGGTTTCAAGTTTTATCCCGGCAACCTGTTGCATCAAGGGAGAGGGATTTATAAAAGTTTTTCAAAACTTGTTTCCGAATCCCATATTTAAAATTTAAGTCACATTGTAATATATATCTTGTAATTTTTCATCAATAAATACTGTTTAAACCAACCCGTTTTTGTAATGACCTTGTTAACCAACTTACAACACGAAGTTTGCAAATTTGACGTTTCAGCCATTTTAGCCTGTATTTTATACTGCAATGTTAAAAGCCTCTCGCTTCGATTATCAAAGTAACTCAGGAACCTTGATTTTTGCAACCACAGTCATTATGTTTCGTTTGAATGGTGTATATATTTATTTTCCATCCGGCAACCCTAATCCCGGCAATCACTTAAATTTAGGTTATAACAGACATTTTTTTTTCAAATTCCCTATCATTTCAATATATAATAAGCAAAGTGGCGTTGATTTTTGGATATTCCTAAGTCGAGCGCATCATAAAATGTGTACTTGATTTGGGCTATATTTATATTTGTTTTAACCAACTAAAAGATTAATACACTTGTTTTAATAAAATCAATGCTAGCACTGCAGGCAATAGTCCTTTATCTATCAGTCACTGAATTGCCAAATATGAGAGTACAAGGGGAAATGCTGTAAATTCTATAAAATTTCCATATGTTCAGCTTTGAATCAACACAAGAGTACATAATCCTTAAGCACCTTTTTAAAGGAATCTATTAGTGTATAAACTAGACTAATTTCCTCACACTCATGGAAGATTTGAAACTGGGAATTTGTCAAGGAGATCGCATTGTTACCCCACCAAAGAGCAAAGAGAAAAAAGCAGACACGGCCACCAGCCAGTCTTAATCTCAGCGAGATAAGCATGCACTCGGAGACAGGCTTCACTTAAAATGTGTACTAGTTCATAGAAAATGGACTAGGGTCTACCATTCAGGTACTTTTAAAGTTAAGTTGATGTTTATGTGTATAATATTTCTGTTAAAATTGTATTATTAATAAAACTATTATTATTTTTTTGTTTTTGTTGGCTTCAACTTTATGGTAAGTTTTTAGCTCACCTGGCCCATCAGAGCCAAGTAAGCTTTTCTCATCACTTGACGTCAATCGACCGTTGTCTTTTGTTAACTTTTACAAAAATCTTTTCTTTACTAGGCAAAATAACCAAACTTGGCCACAATCACCATTGGGTATTTAGTTTTAAAAATGTTTTCCCAATCCTGCCTGCCTACCAACAAGACTGCCGTGGCTAGAAATATCAGATTAAGATCAACCTGCCCTGAAATTTTCAGACGAATCAAACAACCTGTTGTTGACTTGTTGCCCTTGAATTGGCAATTTTAAGGAAATTTTGCAGTGATAAAGATCAGTTTTGAACTGAAGGTACACCATGCTGGTGCTATTAAATTAAAACAGCCTTAATGGAAAAAGAAGATAAATTGAAATTGAAATAATTGGAAAAAGAAGATAAATATAAATTAAAATAATTGGATAACATAGGGCGGTGACGGAATAGGAAAAAGTCGATTATTTCAGGACTTTAATTTCACATCAGGGTATACTACTAAAAATTGGCACAGTCTTAGAAAAATTATTAAACCTGAATTTAAAGATTGGTCGTCAAAAAGTCGTATGGTGCAGTTTTTTTTTATTTTAGCTTTTAACCAGAAAATTTGACATCAAATGCAGATCATGAGTGGCATGCAGTTTACCTTTTATTCAAACGCTGCCCTCAAATATCTTTCTTTATTGTTTTATTCAAACGTCATACATAATGTTCTATGCATTAGGCAAAAAATATAATCATAAAAGCCTTTTGATGACAAATTATGAAGGTAAACATTTCTGTAAACGGGAACAATTTGTGTTTCACCTGATTCCAACATCATAATATAATAAAGCGCTGATGAATGGATTATATCGTAAAGACAATAAAGTGATAAAACTGCAATCTTTCTATTCATGTACACACATTTTTATGAGGTAAGATTGTAAAAAACGATATTTCGTTTAACTTTCAAAAATCTCTTCTATTCAAAAATTAACTTAAAACAATTCCGGATAGTTATGTCCTGTCCATGATTGGGCTGAATACATAGTTTTCATCAAATATTTTGGACTTGATATTTTTGTTTTTGTTGATGTTGACTTGTTTTTTTTAATCATATTATTCTTTTTAGCTCACCTGTCCCGAAGGGACAACGGGACAAGTGAGCTCATGCCATCACTTGGCGTCCGTCGTCTGTCGTCGTCTGTCGTCTGTCGTCCGTCGTCTGTCGTCGTAAACTATTTCAAGAATCTTCTCCTCTGAAACTACTGGGCCAAATACTTTCAAACTTTAACTGAATGTTACTTAGGGTATCTAATTTATAAATTGTATCCGAAGTTTTGATCTATCAACAAACATGGTCGCCATTGCTAAAAATAGAACATAGGGGTCAAATGCAGTTTTGGGCTTATAACTCAAAAACCAAAGCATTTAAAGCAAATCTGACATGGGGGCATATTGTTTATCAGGTCAAGATTTATCTGCCCTGAAATTTTCAGATGAATCAGACAACCCGTTGTTGGGTTGCTGCACCTGAATTGGTAATTTTAAGGAAATTTTGCTGTTTTTGGTTATTATCTTGAATATTATTATAGATAGAGATAAACTGTAAACAGCATTAATGTTCAGCAAAGTAAGATTTACAAATAAGTCAACATGACGGAAATGGTCAGTTGACCGCTTTAGGAGTTATTGCCCTTTATAGTCAATTTTTAACCATTTTTCGTAAATCTTAGTAATCTTTTACAAAAATCTTCTCCTCTGAAACTACTGGGCCAAATACTTCCAAACTTTAACTGAATGTTCCTTAGGGTATCTAGTTTGTAAATTGTATCCGAAGTTATGATCTATCAACAAACATGGTCGCCATTGCTAAAAATAGAACATAGGGGTCAAATGCAGTTTTTGGCTTATAACTTAAAAACCAAAGCATTTAGAGCAAATCTGACATTGGGTAATATTGTTTATCAGGTCAAGATCTATCTGTCCTGACATTTTCAGATGAATCAGACAACCTGTTGTTGGGTTGCTGCCCCTGAATTGATAATGTTAAGGAAATTTTGCTGTTTTTGTTTATTATCTTGAATATAATTATAGATAGAAATAAACTGTAAACAGCAATAATGTTCAGCAAAGTAAGATCTTCAATTAAGTCATTTTGACCAAAATTGTCAATTGACCCCTTAAGGAGTTATTGCCCTTTAAAGACTTTTTTCACAATTTGTTCATCATGTTGACTTACTTTAAAAAAATCTTCTCCTTTGAAACTGCTGTATCAATTTCAGCCAAACTTAGGCTAAATGAGTTTCAGAGTATCTAGTATAAATTTTATATTTTATTTCCTTTTATGTCAAGAAACATAGCTACTATGGCTAAAATAGAACATAGGACAAAATGATTATTTTTTTTGGCTTTTGAAGAAAATAGGACGATCCAAAAAACATTTAAATAAATTGAAAAGCCAAAATAATCAATGATGAGAGATTTAACCAAAAGAATTAAGGTGAGCGATTCAGGCTCTTGAGAGCCTCTTGTTTGAGGTTGTGTTCATACAGTTTTATTTATATTAGAGGCGAAATCAGTTTTTCAGTTGTTTATTTTAAAAATAGGAATACGACAATGACAGAACTAGAAAGTCCGTTGAAACTTGTCTCAACATTTCAAAGAAGCAAACAACAAGTGTAATTTCTTTAAATACTGTTATTTTCTTAAATGCGGAAGTGGATATATTGTTTACCACGTACAGTAGACTTTTGTATTTTGACACAGTTGATAGGTGTAATGATGAAATTTACCCGAATGTGCGCAAATGATTGTTACTTTATTTCGATCGATCATTCTATTTGCATGGAAATTGTAAATTTAAAAAATGGATACGAATGATGCATAACCCTGAATAACATAACAGTGATTACAGTTTGCACTGCAATTGAAAATGAACCTTTACACAGACCTAAAGAAAACCATTTTGCTTAGTTCTTGATTTCAATTCAGATATATACTGAAGATTTCCTGTCTTTCACCAACAATGTTAGTTGATCTGTATTTACATTGCTTATACCCAGTGACCTTTTAGAAGGGGATCCGAGGGTGCCCTTCCCCTTTTCTTGGAAAAATTGGTTGATTATATAAAGAATCCGTGACTGAAGCATGACCGGTGCGGCCCCCTCTAAGGCAGCCAGTGGATCCGCCACTGTCTTGACATTTACTTTGTTATCTAAATAGTATTATATCCATCGTATAATGTGCACATATTTCAATTGATACTTTACGCTTGTGCATGATAAGTTCAGACTTTATGAGCAGGGGTGTACACCATACTACTCAAAACAGACTGCAGGTTTTAAATGAATAATCAAAACAATTTTCGGCAACAATATCAAAACTTCATGGTAAAAGTCGAAAAACGACGTTATGACGAACATAATTCTACAAAACACTTCATAGAAAACTAACAATCAATACTAACTAAAAACCGGCAGGGATTATTTCGTGTGCCCTCGGAAGGAAGGTTTAGCAGATTCTGTTCCAGTTGCGACACCTGAGTGTCGAACGTGGAAATTTAGATTTGGTGACATGAACTAAATTATGAGGAAGAACTGGCGATTGACACAAAATAAGTTTTTATAATCACCATATCACGAATAATGTATATCGAAAGCTCTATAGTTATCGAACTCACTAGCAACATATTTCGCGGTTTAAGATGTTTGAATACCAAGTCCCAGATCAGATCTGAAAATTTTCCATTAGTTTGTGTTTGATTCCGGTTTGTAACATATTGATAAATTTGATTCGAATGGCACATGTTACATATTGATTACACAACCAAACTGATCTTTTTGAAATATTTAGAATTTAAATTTTGGATAAAAACGCGAACATCGCTAAACTACTATTGTCGCTGATGTTTCTTAGAAACAAACAGATAAAAAAGCAGCCGCCTCAAATCAAGAAATCGAAGTCACGGCTATCAAAGGTTGTGTTTTGTGTAGAATTGTTTGTCTGTGAGTCTTTTCTTTTTTTTTAGCCATGGGGTTGTCAGTTTATATTTTGACTTACGAGTTTGAATGCCCCTCATGGATCTTTCGACTCTCTTTCATATGATTAAGATTGAAAATGAAAATGGGAATGTGTCAAAAAGACAAAAACCCGACCATAGAAAAAAACAACAGCAGAAGGTCACCAACAGGTCTTCAATGTAACGAGAAATTCCCTCACCCGGAGGCGTCCTTTAGCTGGCCCATAAACAAATATATACTATTTCAGTGATAATGAACGCCATACCAATTTCCAAATAGTACACAAGAAACTAAAATTAAAATAATACAATTGCATCTATGGTAATAAGATGTAACTGCAGCCAAGACAAGGAAGAACACTCTCTAGCACAGCATATCTAATTAAAGGCTTTACTTTAATTCAAAGTTTATTCATGAATTACAAGAACATTTACAGAAGCAAGTTTTTTTAACACCATCCGTGTGTTATAAATGATAACCTTAGTTCAGATATTAAATCAATTATACAGACCTGACTGTAGGGAAGAATGATCACGACTATGGAAAAATTCAACATACAGTCATGTGATTATGGCAAGTGAATAATGTCAATCAGAGATGGATTTTTTACCTTTGTCTAGAGATATACAGGGTTCATTTGACATTTGTCCTATAGATGCACTGATGAAACAGTTGTTTTAGATTCCCCAATTTATAGATTGATACGGCCAAAACGTATTTTGCAATGACATTTTTTTTTAATTTAATGTCCAATGATGCTGGATAAAAATAGTGTGGTACACAAACATTTGGCCACATCTGTACTACAAGGCACAGCAGATTTAATGTCCGAATGTCGGAAGATTAGCATTCATATTCGCAATATCATTATATGATATTTGGGTTAAGAACTTTGTCGTGTCATTAAACACTTGGGACCAATACTGACTTGAGATTTGCTTAACCTTCCATGTAGAAACATATGTATTCCAGCATAAGGTCATAACATCGTTAAAACGTCATTTGAGGTCTGAACTATTGATCAAATGTAGTTATACATATATTCAGTGGTATGTTAAACTGTCCTTGATAGAAAAAAATATAATCTTACGTAACTAAGTTTGAGATTGAATAACCAAAACTTTATCCATCTTTTAAACGAAGAAAATGCGGTTCTGTCATTAAACATATCTTTTTAAAGTTTTTAGTCTATTTAACAATGATTTATATTCCGATAGATACAATTCATTTAATAAAAATCGTCACGACATTGTAGAAACTAAACTATAAGTTTGTTTTGAGATATTTTTTTGCTGCCAGTTTTGCAGGTACCGAATTCAACGTTTATGGCCAAAACTTAAGTTTCCCCTTTTATTGAGGCATACTAGATGGACATATTAACAAAAACATATTTGTTCATAATTTTTGATAAATTTGGTAAAGTTTTGACGGTAGTTTTTCTTATGAATTGAATAAAATACATCGTTTTAAACTGAAAACTACCCCCTTTTGGTAAAGTCGCATACGCGTACTCGAAAATCTCATTTAATGGTAGGTTTCCATTTTTTTAATAAAAAAATGAATAATGAAGAAAATGAGTTCAAGTTTTCAATCTTTGTACTGTAAAAAGTGTATTTAAAGTAGAATTGAATACTCAATTTTGTTCTTCCTAGAAAACGACATGTGACCTTTGATCTAGATTTTTGAAAAACTGCACCATATTTTCTTTTGACGACCAAAATAATCTCAAAGTACAAAGTACATATATTTTCGAATCGAATGATATATGATACAGCCGTATACCATTTTTGACGATTAAAATTTCATAATACCGACTTCGGTCACCGGCCTAAAAGACGAAAGACAGGTAGAACTTGAATTGAGGGAAATGTTAGATATGGGGAGAAAATAAATTAAAATGGTTGAAGTAAAAAGCAACAATAAACTAGACCAAAATCAGAACATTTTAAGGCACAAAAAAATGCTGTTGGCTCCCATATTTTCCTCAATTTGATAAAATTACTAAAATGTGGTATTACCAAAGCCTACTATTGGACAACAATGCTGCAAAGTATTTTTGAGGGCAAGGCTACAGAAATATATTCAGCATTTACTGATAATGACCTGTAAAACAGAGAGTTTTGAAATCTTATGAGCTAGTACCAGAAGCATATAGACAGACATTTAAATTATATATAAAAAAAAAAATCAATCGCAAATCTTTCTTTGATTTGCTAGTGATAAAGAAGATATATAATTCATAAATGGCTTACGTCAAAGAAAACAGTTTTGATCATTTGTTTTTTTTCTAGCAGGTTGTTTATACCAGTAAGAGAAATCGTAAATTGCTCAGTATAGGTCAAGTGCTTATCATTCAAAATCTTAAGCAACCTTATTGCTTTTTGATGAAACATTAAAGAAAATAATAAGAACTTTTTGTCTTCAAATTGACAAGGATTTGGATGATGCTGCTCACTTAATTTTTTATGCGGTCTCAGAGGCTGTTTAAAAGGAGTCATGTACTTGTTTTTAGACTAATGATTAAAACCTACTGAAGTGCTAGCCGTATTTGGCTCAACTTTTTGGAATTTTGAATCCTCTATGCTCTTCAACTTTGTGCTTGTTTGGTTTTATAAATTTTTTGATTTGAGCGTCACTGATGAGTCTTATGTAGATGAAACGCGCGTCTAGCGTATTTAATTATAATCCTGGTACCTTTGATAATTTTCAACACCACTGGGTCGATGCCACTGGTGGTGGACGTTTCGTTCCCAAGGGTATCACCAGCCCAGTAGTCTACACTTCGGTATTAACATGAATATCATTAATATGGTCATTTTTATAACTTTCCTGTTAAAAAAAACATTGAATTTTTCGAAAAACTAAGGATTTTCTTATCCCAGACATAGATTACCTTAGTCGTAATTGGCACAACGTTTTAAAATTTTGGATTCTCTATGCTCTTAAACTTTGTACTTGTTTGGTTTTATAAATATTTTGATTTGAGCGTCACTGATAAGTCTTATGTAGACGAAACGTGCGTCTGGCGTACTAAATTATAATCCTGGTACCTTTGTTAACTTTTAACACCAATGGGTTGATGCCACTGATGGTGGACGTTTCGTCCCCGATGGTATCACCAGCCCAGTAGTCTACACTTCGGTATTGACACGAATATCAACAATGAGGTCATTTGTTATAAATTTCCTGTTCACAAAACTTTGAATTTTTCGAAAAACTAAGGACTTTCTTATCCCAGGCATAGATTACCCTATCCGTATTTGGCACAACTTTTTGGAATTTTAGATCCTTTATGCTCTTCAACTTTGTACTTGTTTGGTTTCATAAATATTTTGATTTGAGCGTCACTGATGAGTCTTATGTATACGAAACGCGCGTCTTGCGTACTTAATTATAATCCTGGTACCTTTGATGATTTTTAACACCACTGGGTCGATGCCACTGCTGGTGGACGTTTTGTTCCCGAGGGTATCACCAGCACAGTAGTCAACACTTCGGTATTGACATGAATATCAACAATGTGGTCATTTTTATAAATTTCCTGTTAAAAAAACTTTGAATTTTTCGAAAAACAAGGGTTTCCTTATCCCAGGCATAGATTACCTTAGCCGTATTTGACACAACCTTTTTGAATTTCGGATCCTCTATGCTCTTCAACTTTGTACTTGTTTGGTTTTATAAATATTTTGATTTGAGCGTCACTGATGAGTCTTATGTAGACGAAACGCGCGTCTGGCGTACTTGATTATAATCCTGGTACCTTTGATAACTTTCAACACCACTGGGTCGATGCCACTGGTGGTGGACGTTTCGTTCCCAAGGGTATCACCAGCCCAGTAGTCTACACTTCGGTATTGACATGAATATCATTAATGTGGTCATTTTTATAACTTTCCTGTTAAAAAAAAACATTGAATTTTTCGAAAAACTAAGGATTGTCTTATCCCAGAAATATAGATTACCTTAGCCGTAATTGGCACAACTTTTTAAAATTTTGGATTCTCTATGCTCTTAAACTTTGTACTTGTTTGGTTTTATAAATATTTTGATTTGAGCGTCACTGATAAGTCTTATGTAGACGAAACGTGCGTCTGGCGTACTAAATTATAATCCTGGTAGCTTTGTTAACTTTTAACACCAATGGGTTGATGCCACTGATGGTGGACGTTTCGTCCCCGAGGGTATCACCAGCCCAGTAGTCTACACTTCGGTATTGACACGAATATCAACAATGAGGTCATTTTTTATAAATTTCCTGTTCACAAAACTTTGAATTTTTCGAAAAACTAAGGACTTTCTTATCCCAGGCATAGATTACCCTATCTGTATTTGGCACACCTTTTTGGAATTTTAGATCCTGTATGCTCTTCAACTTTGTACTTGTTTGGTTTCATAAATATTTTGATTTGAGCGTCACTGATGAGTCTTATGTATACGAAACGCGCGTCTGGCGTACTTAATTATAATCCTGGTACCTTTGATAATTTTTAACACCACTGGGTCGATGCCACTGCTGGTGGACGTTTTGTTCCCGAGGGTATCACCAGCACAGTAGTCAACACTTCGGTATTGACATGAATATCAACAATGTGGTCATTTTTATAAATTTTCTGTTAAAAAAACTTTGAATTTTTCGAAAAACTAAGGATTTCCTTATCCCAGGCATAGATTACCTGAGCCGTTTTTGGTACAACTTTTTGAAATTTTGGATCCTCAATGCTCTTCAACTTTGTACTTGTTTGGTGTTATAAATATTTTTATTTTAGCGTCACTGATGAGTATTTTGTAGACGAAACGCGAGTCTGGCGTACTAAATTATAATCCTGGTACCTTTGATAACTTTTAACACCACTGGGTCGATGCCATTGCTGGTGGACGTTTTGTTCCCGAGTGTATCACCAGCCCAGTAGTCAACACTTCGGTATTGACATGAATATCATTAATGTGGTTATTTTTATAAATTTCCTGTTAAAAAAACTTTGAATTTTTCGAAAAACTAAGGATTTTCTTATCCCAGGCATAGATTACCTTAGCCGTATTTGGCACAACTTTTTGAAATTTCGGATCCTCTATGCTCTTCAACTTTGTACTTGTTTGGTTTTATAAATATTTTGATTTGAGCGTCACTGATGAGTCTTATGTAGACGAAACGCGCGTCTGGCGTACTTGATTATAATCCTGGTACCTTTGATAACTTTTATAGTTATATATTTATGACCAGTAAACATACTCTTAATATTTCAGCTGAATACAGTGTAACATTTAAGATTAAGAACCATGATTACAACCAAATACTAGAAAATGAGGAGGCGGAAAAAAGAATAAGAGCTGACTTACTATATCATGTATCTGCTTTATTCAAAAGTTTTCAGGTAGTTCACAAAGTTGAAATACTACATTTAGGGTAAGTTCATTTACAATTTAATGGACTCAAATTTATTTCATAATCCTATTACTGTACCTCCCTTTTATGAAAACAGAAATATTGTGATGGGATGTCTATTCGTCTGCACATGCCCATCTGTTTTTCCTTTCATTCTTTATCTTCTGCCTTACAATTTTTAGTTGCAACTGCTGCTAAACTGATTGACCAATTTTGAAAAATTAAATGATATTGACTTCCTCATATCTGCATGCTATAGAAAAGTATTCACACTATGCAACTTCTCATAATTAAATTAACTTTTTCATCGTTACCATATAATTTTGAAATGTTAACTATATATATACACTGGTATTGCATTTGTTTATCTTGGGATAAATAAAATTGAGAATGGAAATGGGGAATGTGTCAAAGAGACAACAACCCGACCAAAATAAAAAAACACAACAGCAGAAGGTCACCAACAGGTCTTCAATGTAGCGAGAAATTCCCGCACCCGGAGGCGTCCTTCAGCTTGCCCCTAAACAAATATATACTAGTTCAGTGATAATGAACGCCATACTAATTTCCAAATTGTACACAAGAAACTAAAATTTAAATAATACAAGACTAACAAAGGCCAGAGGCTCCTGACTTGGGACAGGCGCAAAAATGCGGCGGGGTTAAACATGTTTGTGAGATCTCAACCCTCCCCCTATACCTCTAACCAGTGTAGAAAAGTAAAAGCATAACAATACGCACATTAAAATTCAGTTCAAGAGAAGTCCGAGTCTGATGTCAGAAGATGTAACCAAAGAAAATAAACAAAATGACAATAATACATAAATAACAACAGACTACTAGCAGTTAACTGACATGCCAGCTCCAGACTTCAATTAAGGCTATTAACTATTCACCTTGTTGGTTTATACTGTTAATTTTTTCATTCAATAAATCATTTTATCACATTCCCCCTCCCCCCCCCCCCCCCCCGAACTTCAGAACTTAATGACTCATACTTTGTGATTAACTTTACAATGATGACACATGTTACTTAACATTAACCTTATCTGTTTAAAATCTGCTTCATGTTTGTAGATTCTCTTAATTTTTCATTATGCTGAATGAATTTTAAACGTTTCTTCACTCGTTTCTCTAATTCTATTTAAAGCAGAATGACTCCTTACTACAGCAACAGTCATCAGTGGTGATTTGTAACGTGATACTTTTTTATATAATGACAAAGAGTTTGCTTTCCACAACAATGCCTGCAATTTCTTTTGATGCCCCGGGCTAGAGGCAATGTTACACATGACTTTCCTTCTTTCTGTTCATTCTATTTTCGTTTTAGCTCTCTAACTTAAGTTTGCCTTACACAAATTTTTAAACTATGAAAAGTGCAAAGCTTGAGAAAGCTATTTGTGGGGGAGGTATCTGCACGGAAGAAAGCGAAATAAAATTACCATTTCACGTTGAATGAACAATTAAAAAATTCTTGTACATCATTCTTTTACCGATTTCATGAAACACAGTGAATAACGAATCTTTTCCACGGCTATACATGGAATATAAATGGCAAAACACATTGCACGAAAATGACCCTTTACAACCTCTTTCAATTAAGAGTATGGCTTGAGGTACAAGTAAATGTCAGAATAATATTGGAATGGAAAAAGAAAATCCATCTATCATCTTTATCCTGATGGCATTAATTTTATTTTAGATCTGGTTCCTTGATTGCAGTCATAAGGTTAACAGCTAATCAGCTTTTTGAAAAAATATTGGAATTCACTATAGAATCAGCCGTGAAAGAGGGGAAAATAGGATCATTTATAACAGATTCAGATGGATTTAAATTCAATAAACTGGGAAGTAAGTACAAAAACTGGGAAGTAAGTACAATAATAGTGCATGTACTACAATTGTGCTCTAGATTGATTAATAATGTATCAGAATTTTTTTATTTCAAATTGTAGTACATCAGAAGGGTGATTTTTTTCCCTCCTATACTATAATTGGTATTTCAAAGGCACTGGTTGGTTCGGGGGAATACTTTTTTTCTTAAAAGTTTTTCAAACTTTCAAACAGATATGCCATATACACCCTTTCATTCAAAGATTGGTGATGACCTAAATGAGTGTGGTCAACAATATAAATTCAAAAGTAAGCTAAAGGAATACGACTTTGGAAATATCAATATACAAGACATACAAATTATTTTAAGACTATCACAGTCAAAACTAATCAACACGTTATATATTTCATGGGATAAGAGACTTGGATGCTTCATATCTTGTTTACAGATGTATCATGTTACAACGCTTCCTTCTGTAATATATTCATTGTCCTTAACCCTATTTAAATGTTTCAACTACTGCTTAAAATGTTTGTCATGTGAACCAGGGGCGGATTTAGGCGGGGGCGTGGCGGGCGTGCGCCCCCCTAAAATTTTCAAAGCATGGGTTGACTTCATCATATTTAAGTATCAGCAGTGACCAGTCCAACTTTTTTAACATTCAAAGTAGATAAAACAGTCAGTTTGATAGAATCAACATGATTATACTAATCAACTGACCTACGCTTTATTAAAGTTCTATAAATTATTTCGAGGGAAGGTGTCAAACGCGGAGCTGCGTTTGATGACATAGATAATAGCTAGGTTTTAGCAGTTAAAATAAATACAAATGTTACATTGTATTTTCGGTTTTTATAATCAATTTCTTTGATAATCGAAGTTCAAAAACAACCCTTACTCACTTTCACAATTGTCTTCATGACATGGTCAAGAAAACAGTCGACAGGTTAGATTCTTTCATAATATCCGTTAGGAAAGATAGTCAGAAATACTGTTTCAAGCGAGAGGTTATAGTTTATTAATTTATATCTCTGTAACTATATTTTTTCTCACTTACAAACCTAAATATTCAGCCGAATTCTGTACCGTATTAGATGTTTGGGTCCCAAGAAAATAAAGATAACTGCGTAAATGCATCTCATTTTGATTTTAGTTGTTTTGTGGTTAACACATTAAAGTCTGGTACAACCTCCGAAAATAAAAAAATAAAAAAATAGATATTATGAAAAGACAATTAAAAAATCGCTGGTAAAAGTAGAAATTTTCGTTTGCAAAATATATTGGTTAGATGAGCAATTGTGATCTGTCTCGTCTCACTTTGCGTCCGTCTGTCCGTCCGTTTATCTGTAGATTGTTGTCAGGTGTGGATTAAGGCGGTTTCAGCTTGAAACTTTAATTTCTCGCTCATTTTACCGCACAATAGTTCGAGATATCTACATTTCACCCCTTTGGATGAATATTTCTATAATTTTACCCCAAAAAAAAACTCCAAAAATTTTTCGCCTCGCTCCGCTCGGCGGACATAAAACTTTGCGCCCCCCCTACCTGAAAATCCTGGATCCGCCTCTGTTAACTTCTCACTTTTTATGGCATATGGGTTCTTAGCAAGGTAACATGTCTGTCAGACATGGCTCACATGACCTTGACCTCATTCATGGTTGGACCTTTGCGGTCGGTCGTATTCACCTGCGTTCGGCGATCTATTTATTAACAATGATATTTTGTTTGGTTTCAAAGTACAGATAACAAAATTAATATTTATACTGAGAATATAATATTCAAAAATCTAATTACAGTGTTGAATTGCATAATTTGGCACAAGATATGGCTAGAGATTGTTCCTATAGATAGAATAAATCATAAATTAATGATTTTAGATTTACAAGTACCTTTAACATCACAAAACTTTGATATTCGGCTAATGATGATTCTGATGAAAAATTTGATAGAGGCATATGACAATATACCAGATGTACTGCCATTCGAGACTGATATAACTGAGGTAGCTGATTTATCAAGAGTAAAACACATCCGTAATAAAATAGTCCAGAACAGTGATAGAAGTATATCTGATGAAGATTTTGAAGAAGATTGGAGTAATTTATCACAGGTAAACTTGACAGATATTTTGTATGTGTAAGTAAATTAAAAAAATACAACATTTTATTGCTTTGAGAAAGAAAAAGGCAATTAAGTTCAACAACAGAGTTATGTTAAAAAAAAGGACAACTTGACTCATGCAGTTATCTCCTTTCAAATTCAAACTGAATAATTAATCTTCACAATTCATCATACGATTTTATTATGAAAATACACACAATCAGTTAACATGGTTAAGCCTACCCACCCACCCTGCAGCAGAGGGGCATGCAGTGTTCCCCTTCACCATCTGTAAGTTCATCTGCATACCGGCTATCATAAAGTGGATGATTATAATTAGAAATAAAAGACTTCTTGACTATTTGATAGATGTATGAAAAAAAGCCTAATAACACGTCAAGGTTACATAATGTTAGATAAAGCGTGGTACATAGTAAATGTTAAGTGTGTGGTTATTACGATATACTGGGGCTGCACAAAAGTGAATTGCATTGATCTTAACCATTAAGAAAATGAAATAACTGGAAACTTTAAGTATTTCTCAAATGAATCAATGTCCATGAGAACTAAATTGAATCTCACTTTTTACACATTTAAAGTCTTTGTATAATTCACTTAGTTCATTTCTTTATTTGCTACATGTTTGAATTGCACAGTCTGTATTGTCATCATCACTATCCAAATTTACTCTTAGTGGGTACAGTTTTGTGATAGGACGCAATGTTAGTCTATTTTTAGTCTGTATGAAGGCAAATCTTGCTAGTCCGTCTCCTCCTACATTGAGGTTTTCAACAACGGCTAATGCCCATTTGATCTTCGGGGAATCTTCATAGATTTGTACCACGTCTCCAATGCTAATCTCAAGGGTGACAGGGGTGTAGAAATATGGTCACTTGGTCTTCTCCCGACCGGCATTAAAACACTTGCCGAAGTGGGGTGTCCATTTGGCTGTGTGGGATGTATCAACTTCCCAGTCAGGTCTGGTCAGAAGGGGAACGTAAAATCTGATGCCTCGTGTAAAGAGAGTGCCATGCTCTTTGTACGTTAATAACCCTTGCAATAAATCTTTGAGGGGTCCGTAGGTGGCCTGTTACAAGGCAAAATTTCTGTCCCTATCCAATATACCCTCATTTTCCAGTGGCAGTCCAAATTTCCCTCACCATCATCACGGATGACCTCTATTGTATCAACCTACCTATTGTATTTATTGTGAACTTGTTCTCGTCCTGAATATGCATGAAATATTTGCCACTGGACGTTAAGCAACCAACAATCAATCAATCAATCAACCAATGCTGATCAGCTGTTTATTGTTCCCTGTATTGCGATGATATTCTCATAGAGCTGTTAAATACTCATGTTTCGATTTATACCAAAAACCATGAATAATCTGTGATTTCATCTTAAACAGTTTATTTGTAGATTTGTGTGTCATATCATTTAGTGAATGTTCAAATTCCTGATACGTAGGGTAAAGTAGTGATGTTATTCTACGTCTGTAAATTAAGTGGAACAGGGTTAGCAGTTCATCTAAAGGGTCGGATGATATGAATGTTAAAGGTCTGTCGTTGAGTATAGCGTCAACTTCCGTAACAATGGTTCTAAATTGTTCAATCTTAATTAAAGTTACAGACAGTCCTTCTTAGTCCTATGAAGCCTCATCCAAAAGCCACCATACCACGGTGCTCTTTTTGGTATAAACTTCAATGTAGTGTGACATCAGCTTGTCATCCCGCTTACCACAAGGAAGGAGTACTGGTCAATGAGTCTCGTACATAGAAATAACTATGACAGGAAGCATTATCAGGACCAAAGTCATGAGACAGTGAAATGACAGTCCGTTGTCTAACACCTAGGATACTGCCCTCATGCCTCAGTTGGCATGACAGTTCCCATTCCATAAAGGGTATTTACACAATTACACCTAATGTAGTCTGTACAGCATTGGATTGGTTCCTGTTATCGAAAGCAGTAAGTCATTGATCCATCTATCAGTAAACATCGTAGATAGTAGGTAAAGGAGAGCTCACCCAGCACGTCAGTCCAGCTGAGACCTGACGTGACACCAAGCTTGTGGAAAAGGTTGTTTATGATTGTTAAAGTCATATGAAACCTCAAATAAAAAAAAATGATGCACATATTTTTTATAACTAAATGGAAAGTTTGTTGACATTTAGAAGAAGTTTATATTTTTTTAATTACTTGCTTCCAGGAAGCAATTCCCTGACATATTTTCCGTATGCAAAGTGACCTTAGCGTGACCCTTCTGGTAAAATTCTAGTGATCGCAATACACATGGATCTGTCATTAAATAAACTATTATCTGATAGTACATGTTAAACATGTGCTCAATATCCATGCTTCTTTGTTTATTGTTTACTATAAGTTGATAACGGGTAAACTACAGATTCAAAATATGACAAATAATTACGGTAGCTGCCATATTTTCACACAGTAACAGACAGAGAGAAAAAAAATTGACGATTATATGATATGTTTGCTTAAAAAATGATAAATTTCTGCACAGAAGTCTTAAGTTTATAATGTATACATGCATTGGTTCAACAATTGGATTTACATTATTTTTCACTAGTTACTCATTTCATATGACTGTAATTCGTATTATATTTGACACCCAAGCTGTCAAGTGAAGCCATTTAATTTCACATGGTCTGCGATTTACAGGTAACAGCAACCCTCATCAGTGACAAAAAAAACATTATTAATGTTGTCAGACTGGTCAATCAGGGTTAAAATATCTGAATGTTGGAGAATTTATGCTAATGTGCTGAAGGAGATTTCAGAAAATTTGCTATTTGAGTAGGAGTCTCCTGTTCAAAACGGTAGGGTTGGCAGGTTCAATAACATACATGTCCAAAAATTAGTTGCCATAATATAACTTTAGTTTGCCTCAAACAGATGTCATGAAACTTATAAAAATAAAATTTACCACAAAACATAGATCAAGTCTGAATTTAGTTTGCATTACTTTTACTGTTTTTTACTGCCCTTCATTACCTTATCTAGTAACCTTAGTTCTGTTGAAATACCTATTGTCTGACTAGTTTAAAAAATTGTCTATTTAAATTGTACTATAGATATTGTGCGAGATTACCAACAGGTGGTCATTTAACTACCTGATTGTTTTTTACCCAAAAAATGTTCTTTGCTTATTTGATAATCATTTATATAGAGAACTTTGAATCTGTTTTAGGTTGACATGTATTCATTAGAAAAAAAAACAGCTAGTTCCCCTAAACTAGTATTATGATTTACCAGCAGGACCAGGTCATTAATAGGCATAGTACTGGCCTTGGTTATATCTTATATAAGCAATGTCTTTGGCAGGATTAAAAAAAATAGTGTCAATCATATTTTTTAAAGAGTAATATGTTCCTAGGAAATAGCACTTATATTTTTCATTTCTCAAAAATATTAATTAAGAATTTTAAAGAACAAATTTATTTTTTGGCTTTTATCTGAAAAACTAAAGCAGTAAGAGCAAAAGGGATATAAGATAATGTGATGAATAAGTCTAAATCTATCTGTTATGAAATGTTCAGACCAATTGGACCACCGATTGTGGGGTTACTATCAAAAAAAGTTTATTTTTATGAAACTTTACTGTTTTTGGTTATTATCTTTAATATTATAATAGATACAAATGTATAAAAAAAAGTGTGAATGACAAAAAAGTTCTGCAAAGTAGCAAAGTAAGATCTGCAATTATAAGTGAGTGATATGAGGCTCTCATGAGCCTCTTGTTAAGATACATTTCATTTGTTTATAGTTACATCATTTCTTTATATGCTTACAGGCACTGATACGTTTAGGAGGAGAATCTGTAGCAGAAGAATGTAGAACACTTAAAGAATATCAGCCGACACCTCAGCAATGTATAGGTTCGTGAATATATAGTTGACAAACAAAAGTTTATTTAAGAGTAAGTTTAGTAAGTGCCATATTTGGCCCAAATTATAAAGTTCAAGGTTACAAGGCAATAATTGTTTTAAGTTGCCTTAAAGACATGTGAGAAAGTTAAACAGAGCTGTTTTTGTCAAAGTTTAATTCTAACACGTTGATTTTTACATCCCAATAAGGTCAGATAAGGGATTTTGGTGAAATTTGACAAAATCAGCTGGATTTCAACCAAATAAAGGACCAGGAAATGTAGAGCACAGGCGTCACCGAGCTTAATATTCAAATAAGACATGTAAAATGTCTTCACAAACAATATTTTAAAAGATCTTTGTTGTCGACTTATGCGCTCTATGTTTCCTGTCAAATAATCTTTGGAAAGTTACCCATTTTCATTGATTTTTTTGTGAAAAATCAATATGAGAATAACTTGTAACATCATAATGAAACGCAGAAACGTAAATTTTCAACAGAATGGCTTATATCCTATCTAGTCAATGTATTAACTATAATTTATCGTGATATTGGTCAATAAATCAAAATTTGAAATTTACGCTAAAAAAAGGGGGCCATTTTAGAACTTTATCGAACATACTCCTTTGTTTAAAAGTTTTTTGACCATTTGATAACCTTCTTGAAACCTTTGATTTATTTTTTAGTTGTGTTCATGTATTGCCTCTGTGCAACCCTGTGCAGGGGACACAGGAATACCAGATGTATGTCTGTTAGTCTGTTTGTACTTGTTTATATAGGGCTCTCAAGTGTATCAAAATTACATCAATCATATCAACAATTTCTGGGACAAGTTCAAAATCTTCTAAAAAAGAAGTTATGTCCCTCGAAAATATTGATTTACATGTGAACAATTTTTGCGGTATTTTTGAAAAAATTATATTATGGGTTTATCATGCTTATAGCAGCAACGTCTTTAAAGATTTAAAAAAAAATCTTGATTGATGTTAAAAAATTAATCCTTGTTTATGATTATTTTCATTTCAGATTATTTAAATACAGAAAATCTCCAATGTGATCAAGGAAGTATAAGGTATGTGTAGATGTGTCGTTAGAATAGAAGTTTCTTCATAATGTAAGTTCAAAATTGAAGAAATATTCTAAAACATTACATGTATTATTTCCGATGGTACAACGTACAAATAATACAGTTTTATTTTTGTAACAGTAAAGGGTAATTTTAGATCATTTCTTCAAACAGCATCACATTTTATGGCATTGATTATAGAAAAGTGTCAGACTTAACAAAAAAACATTGACAGATACAGGCGTTGGATCACCTCATGGAGTTTAATTGACAGATATTGTGCAATCATAAATCTGTCGGTGACATGTATGTGAACACTATTTCACTACCTTCTTTTGGTCAATGTAGTTTTTATATGCCCATCTATGACGGGATGTAATATGGTATACCTTTGTCCATCCATAATATCCCTCTGTCCATCTGTTGTCCACATTTCAAACAATTACTAAAAACCGCTTCCACCAAATTTTGTGAAATTTTGTTGAATAATTAGTATTTCGTCGTATATTGCTATCACGTTGGCGTTGTCGTCGTCCGAAAACTTTTAGTTTTTGCACTCTTACTTTTGAAAAAAGTGAATAGAAATCTATGAAATTTTAACACAAGGTTTATGACCGCAAAAGGAAGGTTGGGATTGATTTTGGAAGTTTTGGTTCTGACTGTTAAGGAATTAGGGGTCAAAAAGGGGTCCAAATAAGCATTTTTCTTGGTTTTCGCAACATAACTTAAGTATAAGTAAATAGAAATCTATGAAATTTAAACACAAGATTTATGATCATAAGAGGAAGGTTGATATTGATTTTGGGAGTTTTGGTCCTAGCAGTTTAGGAATAAGGGGCCCAAAGGGTCCAAAATTACACTTTGTTTGATTTCATCAAAAATTGAATAATTGGGGTACTTTGATATGCCGAATCTAACTGTGTATGTAGATTCTTAATTTGTTGGTCCCGTTTTCAAATTGGTCTACATTAAGGTCCAAAGGGTCTAAAATTAAACTTACTTTGATTTTAACAAAAATTGAATTCTTGGGGTTCTTTGATATGCTGAATCTAAAAATGTACTTAGATTTTTATACCCCTGCTTTGAAAAAAGGGGGGTATACTATTTTACCTCTGTCTGTCCGTCAGTCAGTCTGTCCCATGAAACTTTCGTCACTTTGTTCTCAGGAACTACACATCCACCCTTTCTGTAATTTGGTATCAACATTTATATATGTCAGCCATACCGTGTGATGTGATTAATATTCAACAGCAAAGTGAATTGCTCAAAGGCAAAAAAAATTTTAAGTTCATTAGTCCACATTCAGTCTGTGGCAGGAACCTATGCTGTGTCTACTATTACGTCACAATCCAAATTTAGAGCTGAATCCAGCTTGAATGTTATGTCCATACTTTCCCCAACCGTTCAGGGTTCAACCTCTGCGGTCGTATAAAGCTGCGCCCTGTGGAGCATCTGGTTCATTTATATTTCTTGACCCTATGCATTTTTAGCTCACCTGGCCCGAAGGGCCAAGTGAGCTTTTCCCATCACTTGGCGTCCGGCGTCCTTAGCTTTTACAAAAATCTTCTCCTCTGAAACTACTGGGCCAAATTAAACTAAACTTGGCCACAATCATTCTTGGGGTATCTAGTTTAAAAAATGTGTGGCGTGACCCGGCCAACCAACCAAGATGGCCGCCACGGCTAAAAATAGAACATAGGGGTAAAATGCAGTTTTTGGCTTATAACTCAAAAACCAAAGCATTTAGAGCAAATCTGACATGGGGTATTATTGTTTATCAGGTCAAGATCTATCTGCCTTATAATTTTCAGACGAATCGGACAACCCTTTGTTGGGTTGCTGCCCCTGAATTGGTAATATAAAGGAAATTTTGCTGTTTTTGGTTATTATCTTGAATATTATTATAGATAGAGATAAACTGTAAACAGCAGTAATGTTCAGCAAAGTAAGATTTACAAATAAGTCAACATGACTGAAATGGTCAGTTGACCCCTTTAGGAGTTATTGCCCTTTATAGTCAATTTTTAACCATTTTTCGTAAATCTTAGTTATCTTTTACAAAAATCTTCTCCTCTGAAACTACTGGGCCAAATTAATCCAAACTTGGCAACAATCATCTTTCGGGTATCTAGTTTAATAAATGTGTGGCGTGACCCGGTCAACCAACCAAGATGGCAGCCACAGCTAAAGATAGAACATATGGGGTAAAATGCAGTTTTTGCCTTATAACTAAAAAACCAAAGAATTAAGAGCTAATCTGACAACAGGTATATTCTTTAATCATGTCAAGATCTATCTGCCCTGAAATTTTCAGACGAATCTGACAACCTTTCAATGGGTTGCTGCCTCTGAATTGGAAATTTTAAGGAAATTTTGCTGTTTTTGGTTATTATCTTGAATATTATTATAGATAGATTTAAACTGTAAACAGCAATAATGTTCAGCAAAGTAGGATTTACAAATAAGTCAACATGACCGAAATTGTCAGTTGACCCCTTTAGGAGTTATTGCCCTTTATAGTAAACTTTTAACCATTTTCGTAAATCTTAGTTATCTTTTACAAAAATCTTCTTCTCTGAAACTACTGGGCCAAATTAATCCAAACTTGACAACAATCATCTTTGGGGTATCTAGTTTATAAAAATTGTGTCCGGTGACCCAGCCATCAAATCAAGATGGCCGCCACAGCTAAAAATAGAACATAGGGGTAAAATGCAGTTTTTGGCTTATAACTCAAAAACCAAAGGCAAAGCATTTAGAGCAAATCTGATGTGGGTAAAATTGTTTATCAGATCTAGATCTATCTGCCCTGTAATTTTCAGACGAATCTGACAACCCGTTGTTGGGTTGCTGCCCCTGAATCGGTAATTTTAAGGACATTTTGCTGTTTTTGGTTATTATCTCGAATATTATTATAGATAAAGATAAACTGTAAACAGCAATAATGTTCAGCAAAGTAAGATTTACAATAAGTCAACATGACCGAAATGGTAAATAGACCATTTAAGGAGTTATTGTCCTATATTGACAATTTTTAACAATTTTCATAAAATTTGTAAATTTTTATTAACATTTTACACTGAAACTACTGGGCCAAGTTCATTATAGATAGAGATAATTGTAAGCAGCAAGACTGTTTATTAAAGAAAGATTTACAAACACATCACCAATACACAATTTTGTCATGAATCCATCTGCTTCCTTTGTTTAATATTCACATAGACCAAGGTGAGCGACACAGGCTCTTTAGAGCCTTTAGTTAAACATTATGCGCCAATTTGAAACATTTATCAAACATTCTAATGACTTCAATGTCTGTATGTCTGTAACTTCCCTCAATGTTTGTATGTCTGTAACTTCCCTCAATGTCTGTATGTCTGTAACTTCCCTCAATGTCTGTAATTTCCCTCAATGTTTTTACTGCCCTTTTTACTTGTAGTAATGAATCCTTGACTAACGATTTTGTTCAAGAAACACTCACGAATAACTCTGCTAGATATGCAGTGAGGCAGATATTTGACAAACAAATTCCACCACAAGCTCTTCAGAAAGAAATAGAAAAGCAAAAACAACCCCTCAGAAACTTAAAAAAACAGCGTGGGATAACACAGTCTCAGTGGGATGATTTATTTCCCAGAGAAAAAGGTAACTTAGTTCTAGATCTTATCTTATTTCATCTTATTAATAACATTTTTGTTGAGCCTGTGAATTTAATTGCAGAAAGCTCGCCATATAGAAATAGTGATCTGGTGGTGTTGGCTGCAGCATTAAGTAACTCTTAAAAGCCTTATATTTTAGAAGGTGGATGACCTCGATGCTTCTTACTTTGTGTATATAGATGCTTTATGTAACCAAGTTTCCGTCAGTCACATATCAATTGTCCTTGATCCCATTTTCATGCTTCATTGACTACTTGAAAAAAAGAAAAGATTTTTTTAAATATTAATTTCTCTAGATCTCTTATTATGAGTAATAAGATAACTATATTTGGTACCTTGCAAGGTCCTCATGCATGTCAGACAGTTTTTTACTTGACCATGACTTCATTTCATGGATCAGTGAACATGGTTAAGTTTTGGTGGTCAAGTCCATATCTCAAATACTATAAGCAATAGGTCTAGTATATTTGATGTATGGAAAGATTGTAGGTGTACATGTCCAGCTGCTTGGTGTCATTTGACCTTGACATCATTTTCATGGTTCAGTTGTTATACGACCACAAAAATTGAAAAATTTTTGGTCGTATATTGGTATCACGTTGGAGTCGTTGTCTGCGTCGTTGTCGTTGTTTTCCGAATACTTTTGGTTTTCGCACTGTAACTTTAGTATAAGTCAATAGAAATCTATGAAATTTAAACACAAGGTTTATGACCTCAAAAGGAAGGTCAGGATTGATTTTGGCAGTTTTGTACCCAACCGTTTAGGAATTAGGGGCCAAAAAGGGCCCAAATAAGCATTTTCTTGGTTTTCGCACTATAACTTTAGTTTAAATTAATAGAAATCTATGAAATTTTGACACAAGGTTTATTGCTACAAAAGGAAGGTTGGGATTGATTTTGGGAGATTTGTTCCAAAACGTTTAGGAATTAGGGGCCAAAAAAGGGCCCAAATAAGCATTTTTCTTGGTTTTCGCACATTAACTTTAGTATAAGTAAATAGAAATCAATGAAATTTTAACATTAGGTTACACAAAAGGAAGGTTGGGATTGATTTTGGGAGTTAAGGTCCCAACAGTTAAGGAATTAGGGGCCAAAAAGGGTCCAAATAAGCATACTTCTGGGTTTTTGCACCATTACATTAGTATAAGTAAAAAGAAATCTATGAAATTTAAACACAAGGTTTATGACCATAAAAGGAAGGTTGGGATTGATTTCGGGAGTTTTGGTCCCAACGAATAAGTGGCCAAAAGGGGCCAAAATTAAACTTTGTTTGATTTCATCTAAAATTGAATAATTGGGGTTCTTTGATATGCCCAATCTAACCATGTATTTAGATTCTTAATTTTTGGTCCCATTTTCAAATTGGTCTACATTAAGGTCCAAAGGGTCCAAATTTAAACTTACTTTGATTTTAACAAAAATTGAATTCTTGGGGTTCTTTGATATGCTGAATCTAAACATGTTCTTAGTTTTTTGATTTTGGGCCCAATTTTCAAGTTGGTCCAAATCGGGGTCCAAAATTAAACTTTGTTTGATTTCAACAAAAATTCAATATTTGGGGTTCTTCAATAAGCTGAATTCAACCATACATTTAGATTTTTGACGAGCTTTCGACTTTAGTCGAAAAAGCGAGACTAAGCGATCCTACATTCCGTCGTCGTCGGCGGCGTCAACAAATATTCACTCTGTGGTTAAAGTTTTTGAAATTTTAATAACTTTCTTAAACTGTACTGGATTTCTACCAAACTCAGACAGAAGCTTGTTTATGATCATATGATAGTATCCAGAAGTGAATTTTGTAAAAATAAAATTCCATTTTTTCCATATTTTACTTATAAATGGACTTAGTTTTTCTGCAGGGAAACATTACATTCACTCTGTGGTTAAAGTTTTTAAAATTTTAATAACTTTCTTAAACTATCCTGGGTTTGTACCAAACTTGGACAGAAGCTTATTTATGATCATAAGATAGTATCCAAAAGTAAATTTTGTAAAAAAATAAATCCATTTTTTCCATATTTTACTTTTAAAAGGACTTAGTTTTTCTGCAGGGAAACATTACATTCACTCTGGTTAAATTTTTTAAAATTTTAATAACTTTCTTAAACTATCATGGGTTTGTACCAAACTTGGACAGAAACTTATTTATGATCATAAGATATTATCCAGAAGTAAATTTTGAAAAAAGATAACTCCATTTTTTCTTTTCTTTTCTTTTAAATGGACTTAGTTAGTCTTCCGGTAAACATTACATACAGTCAGCAGTTAAGTTTTCAAAACATTTATTAGATTCATTAACTATCCTAGACTTTTACCAAACTTGGACAGAAGCTTCTTACAATCATAAGATAGTATCAAGAGGAATATTTTTATTGATTTTTACCTCATTTTTGTTGCGCCTGCAATTTACAGCAAAAGTAGGCGAGACACTGGGTTTGGCGGAACCCTTACAAATTTTTAATATTTTGGACCGGTGTCATATGGTATTTTGAACCCCCTAAAAATTGAACCCGGGGTCAAAATACCATGCGGTAAAATGACCCCGGGGTCATTATACCGCATGGTATTTTGACCCCGGGGTCATTTTTCACATATGGTATTTTGAACCCCCCTGCGGTATATTGAACCCCCCTGTTTTTGAGAAATAGTATTGCAGATAATCTTATTTACAATTTATTGGCTATTATTTTTCTTTTTAATTAGAGGTTATGAGTAGGGGGTTCAATATACCGCAGGGGGGTCAAAATACCATGGCAAAGTAAAATTTTCAATATATCTTTTCCAGTATGTTAAATACATACAAACTACTTATTGGAGTATAATAACTATGTTAAGGAGTTAGAATAGCTTGGATTTTTGAAATTCAAGGTCTATAGTAGGGGGTTCAATATACCGCAGGGGGGTCAAATTACCATGGCTAAGTAAAATTTTCAAAATATCTTTTCCAGCATGTTGAATACATACAAATTACAATTTGGAGTATTATTACTATGTTAAGGAGTTAAAATAGCTTGAATTTTTGAAATTGAAGGTCTATGGTAGGGGGTTCAATATACCGCAGGGGGTCAAAATACCATGGCTAAGTAAAATTTTCAAAATATCTTTGCCAGTTTGTTAAATACATACAAACTACTTGTAGGAGTATTATAACTATGTTAAGGAGTTTGAATAGCTAGAATTTTTGAAATTCAAGGTCTATGGTAGGGGGTTCAATATACCGCAGGGGGTCAATATACCGCAGGGGGTCAAAATACCATGGCAAAGTAAAATTTTCAAAATATTTTTTCCAGTATGTTAAATACATAAAAACTACTTGTAGGAGTATTATAACTATGTTAAGGAGTTTGAATAGCTAGAGTTTTTGAAATCTAAGGTCTATGGTAGGGGTTCAATATACAGCAGGGGGTCAAAATACCATGGAAATTATTTTTTTCCTAATATCTTTTCCAGAATTTTAAATACATACAAACAACTTATTGAAGTGTTATTACAATGTTAAGGAGTTAGAATAGCTAGAATTTTTGAAATTTAAGGTCTATAGTAGGGGGTTCAATATACCGCAGGGGGGTCAATATACCATGGAAATTATTTTTTTTCAAAACATTTTTTCCAGGATGTTAAATGCATACAAACTACTTATTGAAGTATTATTACTATGCTAAGGAGTTAGAATAGCTTGATTTTTTTTAATTTAAGGTCTATAGTAGGGGGTTCAAATACCGCAGGGGGTCAATATACCATGGCAAAGTAAAATTTTCAATATATCTTTTCCAGTATGTTAAATACATACAAACTACTTGTAGGAGTATTATAACTATGTTAAGGGGTTTGAATAGCTAGAATTTTTGAAATTCCAGGTGTATGGTAGGGGGTTCAATATACCGCAGGGGGGTCAAAATACCATGGCAAAGTAAAATTTTCAATATATCTTTTCCAGTATGTTAAATACATACAAACTACTTATTGGAGTATAATAACTATGTTAAGGAGTTAGAATAGCTTGGATTTTTGAAATTCAAGGTCTATAGTAGGGGGTTCAATATACCGCAGGGGGGGTCAAATTACCATGGCTAAGTAAAATTTTCAAAATATCTTTTCCAGCATGTTGAATACATACAAATTACAATTTGGAGTATTATTACTATGTTAAGGAGTTAAAATAGCTTGAATTTTTGAAATTGAAGGTCTATGGTAGGGGGTTCAATATACCTCAGGGGGTCAAAATACCATGGCAAAGTAAAATTTTCAATATATCTTTTCCAGTATGTTAAATACATACAAACTACTTGTATGAGTATTATAACTATGTTAAGGAGTTAAAATAGCTTGAATTTTTGAAATTGAAGGTCTATGGTAGGGGGTTCAATATACCGCAGGGGGGTCAAAATACCATGGCAAAGTAAAATTTTCAAAAGATCTTTTCCAGTATGTTAAATACATACAAACTACTTGTAGGAGTATTATAACTATGTTTAGGAGTTTGAATAGCTAGAATTTTTGAAATTCAAGGTCTATGGTAGGGGGTTCAATATACCGCAGGGGGTCAAAATACCATGGAAATTATTTTTTTTCTTACATCTTTTCCAGCATTTTAAATACATACAAACTACTTATTGGAGTATAATAAATATGTTAAGGAGAAAGAATTGCAAGATTTTTGAAATTGAAGGTCTATGGTAGGGGGTTCAATATACCGCAGGGGGGTCAAAATACCATGGAAATTATTTTTTTTCCTAATATCTTTACCAGAATTTTAAATACATACAAACTACTTATTGGAGTATTATAACTATGTTAAGGAGTTAGAATAACAAGAATTTTTGAACTTTGGGGTCTATGGTAGGGGGTTCAACAACCTCAGGGGGTCAATATACCATGGCTAAGTAAAATTTTCAAAATATCTTTTCCAGCATGTTAAATACATTCAAACTACTTGTTGGAATATTATAACTATGTTAAGGAAATAGAATATTCTAACTCCTTAACAGTTAGAATATTCTAACTCCTTAACATAGTAATAATACTCCAATTTGTAGTTTGTATGTATTTAACATGCTGGAAAAGATATTTTGAAAATTTTACTTAGCCATGGTATTTTGCCCCCCTGTAGTATATAGACGTATTTACACTTGTATGCAAATTTGTCCGCCATTACATAAAGTCACACAGGTTCCCGTAAACTTTGACATCATAATTTAAAATATTTGACGTCACAATTTAAAATTGTTTGTTGCTTGACGTCAAAAGGTGATTTGGAGTCGATCTAAGGTCATTTGGAGGCAGGATACAGCTAAATACCGAAAGTGTAAATACGTTTATTGAACCCCCTACTATAGACCTTGAATTTCAAAAATTCAAGCTATTCTAACTCCTTAACATAGTTATAATACTCCAATTTGTAGTTTGTATGTATTCAACATGCTGGAAAAGATATTTTGAAAATTTTACGTAGCCATGGTATTTTGACCCCCTGTGGTACATTGAACCCCCTTCTATAGACCTTGATTTTCAAAAATTCAAGCTATTCTAACTCCTTAAAATAGTAATAATACTTCATTAAGTTGTTTGTATATATATAACATGCTGGAAAAGATATTTTGAAAATTTTACTTAGCCATGGTATTTTGACCCCCTGCGGTATATTGAACCCCCTACCATAGACATTCAATTTAAGAAATTCCAGCTATTCTTAATCCTTAACATAGTAATAATACTCCAATAAGTAGTTTGTATGCATTTAACATGCTGGAAAAGATATTTTGAAGAAAAAATATTTTCATGGTATTTTGACCCCCCTACCATGGTATATTGAACCCCCTAGTGACTAGCCTACTATAGACCTTGAATTTCAAAAACCCAAGCTATTCTAAATCCTTAACATAATTATAATACTCCAATCAGTAGTTTGTATGTATTTAACAAACTGGCAAAGATATTTTGAAAATTTTACGTAGCCATGGTTTTTTGACCCCTGCGGTATATTGAACCCCCTTCTACAGACCTTGATTTTCAAATATTCAAGCTATTCTAACTCCTTAAAATAGTAATAATACTTCAATAAGTTGTTTGTATGTATATAACATGCTGGAAAAGATATTTTGAAAATTTTACTTAGCCATGGTATTTTGACCCCCCTGCGGTATATTGAACCCCCTACCATAGACATTCAATTTCAAAAATTCAAGCTATTCTTAATCCTTAACATAGTTATAATACTCCAATAAGTAGTTCATATGCATTTAACATGCTGGAAAAGATAATTTAAGAAAAAATATTTTCATGGTATTTCATGACCCCCCTACCATGGTATATTGATCCCCCTACTACAGACCTTGAATTTCAAAAACCCAAGCTATTTTAAATCCTTAACATAATTATAATACTCCAATCAGTAGTTTGTATGTATTAAACAAACTGGCAAAGATATTTTGAAAAATTTACGTAGCCATGGTATTTTGACCCCCTGCGGTATATTGAACCCCCTTCTATAGACCTTAATTTTCAAAAATTCAAGCTATTCTAACTACTTAACATAGTAACAATACTCCAATTTGTAGGATGCATGTATTCAACATGCTGGAAAAGATATTTTAAAAAAATTACTTAGCCATGGTATTTTGACCCCCTGTTGTATATTGAACCCCCTACCATAGACCTTAAATTTCAAAAACTCTAGCTATTCAAACTCCTTAACATAGTTATAATACTCCTACAAGTAGTTTGTATGTATTTAACATACTGGAAAAAATATTTTGAAAATTTTACTTTGCCATGGTATTTTGACCCCCTGCGGTATATTGAACCCCCTACCATAGACATTCAATTTTAAAAATTCCAGCTATTCTTAATCCCTAACATAGTAATAATACTCCAATTTGTAGTTTGAATGCATTTTTAAAACATGCTTGAAAAGATATTTTGAGAAGAAAAAAAAATCCATTGTATTTTGACCCCCCTTCCATGGTATATTGAACCCCATCCTATAGACCTTGAATTTTAAAAATCCAAGTTTTTCTAACTCCTTGACATAGTTTTAATACTCCAATAAGTAGTTTGTTTGTATTTAACATGCTGGAAAAGATATGTTGAAAATTTTACTTAGCCATGTTATTGTACCATGGTATATTGAACCCCCTACTATACATCTAAAGACCTTTCATGTTAAAATATCTTGCTACTGTAACTCCTTAACATATTCATTATACTCCAATCAGTAGTTTGTATTTATTTTATTAGTTTGAAAAGATGTTTTGAAAATTTTACTTTTTAAAATCAAGTGAGCCATGGTAATTTGACCCCCTCCCCCTTTTTTACCATGGAGAATTAAAACTTAAAAGTCTACCATTCTATACAAATATTTTAAATTTCAAAGAATTATAGTGTCCAAGCTACATGGTCTAGTTTTAATGCTATAAGAAGTTTTTTGAATGAAATTTTGTTGGTTAAGACTTCAAAGCACTTATACCAAGCAAATATTTTTCTTTTAACCAATCATTGAAAATTGACCTCCCCTTCTTGTTTAAATGATTTTTAATATTTGATTAGCTTTTATATAATGTTAAATGTTTTATAAATCATCTAAAATGAAAAAAACAGGGGGGTTCAATTTACCATGGGGGTTCAATTTTCCATACAGGGGGGGTTCAATTTACCATGGGGGGGTTCAATTTACCATAGCGGTATTTTGACCCCGGGGTCATTTTACCATGGGGTTCAAGATACCATATGACACCGGTTATCAAATTGGTTCACATTGAGGTCTAAAGGGTCCAAAATTGAACTTTATTTGATTTCATCAAAAATTGAATTCTTGGGGTTCTTTGATATGATGAATCTAACCATGCATTTAGATTTTGGATATTGGAATACCATAAAGGGATGGTAAGAATTGTCTTTGAGAGTTATGGCTCAAACTGTTAAGGAATAAGGTGCAAAAAAGGGTGGAAAAGGGTTTCCAGGTTAATGGACAATTACCTTTAAGTACAAAACATAATTTAAAAGCAGTGTAAGGTTGGTAATTGAAACTCATTTTAATATCTCACCTAAACTGCTCTTAAGTTGTGTATATTATTAATAAATTCCATTAGAAATTTGCCAAAAACTTTAGGTTAATGAACCTCATTGGAAATTTGCCAATATAAAATGTTGCATTGGAGTTATCTTTCTTTGTTTAGAATAGTAGTTAAATTAATATAAATCATGATTGTATGACATTTTATATGTATTTAAATGAGTAGTTATTGGTGAAAACTCCATAAGAAATTTGAATTGAGATCATTTTTGGAATAAGGGAAAGTGGGAGGTGAAAAAAATTGGTGGGGTTCAATTTTTCTAATTTCAGAAATAAAAAAGAAAATTTCTTCAAATATCAAAGGATTAATATTCAACAGCATACTGAATTGTTCAAAGGCACAAAAACAACATTTTTAAGTTCATTAGACCACATTCATTCTGTGTCAACTATTTAATTACAATCCAAATTCAGAGCTGTATCCAGTTTTAATGTTGTGTCCATACTAGCCCCAACCGTTCAGGGTTCGACCTTTCCGGTTATATAAAGCTGCGCCCTGCGGAGCATCTGGTTATAGTTAAATTTTTGAGTTTTGGTATGTTTTTCTTATACTGTATGCAATTGGTCTACCTGTACTATGTTTGGTTTACAGAATAATTGTAAGGTGTACATGTCTTACAGGCAGGTGTAATCTGTCATTGACCTCGTTTTCATGGTTCAGTGGTCAAAGTTTAGTTTTCTTGGTTGAGTCTGTTTTTTGGAAACTATATAAGCAATAGGTCAACTATATTTATTTTATTGAATGTTTGTAAGGTTTACATGTATTTCTTGTTTGGTTAATGTGACCTTGTCTTAATGACCTCATTTTCTCTGATCATAATCAGTTAATGTGATAGTTGTACTTGGTAGTAAAGCTTTATATGTAGGACTATCATCATAATATCAATGGTTAGTAAAGAAGGTGAGACATTTCAGGGAATGTACTCTTGTCTTTATATTTCTACAAATTTTGATAAATCAGATTAACCTCCCTTTAAAGACAATTAACCAGACTGAGAATGTAAAAAAGTTTTGAAAGATAAGGGTCTATGTTATTAATAGTCAAGTTATATATTTATTTTGTTTAGATACAAGTGTGTGTCTTAAGATGTTTCATTTGAACAAAGCTTGATTTCATAAGTAAGAGAGATCATTATAAAAGTGTCCATTCTTGGGTTTTTTTACAGATTAAAATTATTTTTTCTTCAAAATTTCGTTTGTCCATTGTTTTCACAGTTTTTGTCCTGCAACTGAAATCACAGAATATGAGACAAAGGTATTACAATGCTATGGTTTAAACTACATATATTTCAGAAGCTAGAAGACCTGGATGCTTCATACCTTGGATGCAGATACCTTATTTTACAAAGTTTATGTTTGTTATATTTTCATTGTCCTTGACCCTATTTTGATAATTCAGTGACTGCTTTTAAAAAAAAAATACTTGAATTTTGGAGTTTTGAAATTTCTTGTTTAATTGGAAAATGTTTAGTTTTTAGGATACGATTGCTTTCAAGCAATCTGTAGACTTATACCGGTGGCTCAGAGCATTGCCCTCACGTCAATCGTTTTATTCTAAACATTAAGGAACATCTCAGATTCTTATGATTGTCTTGCTTTAAAAGATAAAAACAAACAAAAGGATTGAACTTTAACAACTTTCCTATAATATTCTTTTCATAATCTTCATGTTTAATAATTCCATTGACTTATATAGTTGTTTTTAACAACACGGAAAATCAGAATTTAGCAGTATTTATATTTAGTGTTTATATAAAATTAGAAACTTGTCAGAGGGAATTTTCAGTTTTGAAAAAATGCGAGAGTTCTCTGAATTCCGATAAATCTATTTCTGTCATATAAGAACTGAAGTGGAGTTTTCTTATATGTTACCGTTTTGAAACTTATATTTGAGATTGTACTTCCATAAAGAAATAGAGAACCATCTAGGTTGTTTAATAAACATTTAATATACGTTCTTGCTCCAGGGTTTGTTTTGAAAATTATGCGCATGTGTATAGTTTTTGTTGAGCCTGCAACTTTTGTTGCAGAAAGCTCGACATAGGGATAGTGATCCGGCAGGTGGCTACGGCGGCGGCTGCATTAGCTTACTTCTTAAAAGCTTTATATTTTAGAAGCTGGAAGACCTGGATGCTTCATACTTTGTATATAGATGCCTCATGTTATGAAGTTTACGTCAGTCACATGTCCAATGTCCTTGACCTCATTTTCATGGTTCAGTGACCACTTGAAAAAAAAGTTAAGATTTTTTTGTAATGTTGAATTCTCTCTTATTATAAGTAATAGGATTACTATATTTGGTATGTGCGTACCTTCCAAGGTCCTCATGCCCGTCAGACAGTTTTCACTTGACCTCGACCTCATTTCATGGATCAGTGAACGAGGTTAAGTTTTGGTGGTCAAGTCCATATCTCAGATACTATAAGCAATAGGGCTAGTATATTCGGTGTATGGAAGGACTGTAAGGTGTACATGTCCAACTGGCAGGTGTCATCTGACCTTGACCTCATTTTCATGGTTCAGTGGTTATAGTTAAGTTTTTGTGTTTTGGTCTGTTTTTCCTATACTTTATGCAATAGGTCTACTATATTTGGTGTATGGAATGCTTGTAAGGTGTACATGTCTAGCAGGCAGATGTCATTTGACCTTGACCTCATTTTCATGGCTCAGTGGTTTTAGTTAAGTATTTGAGTTTTGCTCTTTTTATCTAATATTATATGCAAAAGGTCAACTATATTTGATGTATGGAAATATTTTATGATCTATATGTCAGTCCCGCACGTTTTATTTGACCATGACCTTAATTTCATGGTTTATTGCACAGTGTTAAGTTTTTGTGTTTTGGTCTATTTTTCTAAAACTATAAGTATTAATAGGTCAACTATATTTAATGTATGGAAGCATTGTTAGCTGTACATGTCTGCCTGGCATGGTTCATCTGACCTTGACCTCATTTTCATGGTTCATTAGTCTTTGTTTAGCTATCTTGGTTAATGTTAAATTTATGTGACAGTTGTAATACAGCTTTATACTTAGGACTATCAACATAATATCAATGATTAATAAAGAAGGCGAGACATTTCAGTGTGTGCACTCTTGTCTTGACTTCAAGGGGTTTTAGATTAAATGGTTGCTCTGGATTCCCCCTCAATTAATTAATTTATAACTCATGGGATCTTTTCTATGTGTGTCTGCTATTGAAGGTTATTGTTGTTGCATAATTTTAAATCATATGCATCATTTAAATTAGAATAAATGTCTCCACATCGTAGAACACCACTTCGGGCTAAATGGAGTCTTCCATCGTTTCGAGTTGTCTCCTTTCCATAAGTAATTTCCGTGAATTCTGAATCAATCAAGTCGTCAAGTATTTGCTCGTTCTGTCAATAAACGTCGTATTATATTAAAAACGATTGCAATTTAAAATGATAAATGTGTACGGAAAGGAGTCATGATCACTGAGCCAAAGGAAATTAAATATTTAAAGGGTAAGGAATTCAACATAAATTCAATCATAATTATTAAAAAAAAGGTTAGACACTCTTGTTTTTAATAGACCATAATTCTTAATTCAGAAATATGTATGCTGGCCAGGTGAATTTTTGTTCTTCATTTTATACCACAGGAAAAGTTTGCCTTTTGTATAATGCTATGATGTTGTCAGTGTCATTGTTGGAAAATATTTGGTTTCAGGTTCCAGTACTATAGAAACCATTTCACATAAAATTTCTTTGCATATAAGAAAATAACCATCAATGGAAGTTCACCTATTTGTTTTACCTGTGTGCAAGCTTTTTGTAACCATGTAAACTTTAAGTTTCCAAAATATTCTATAGAAACACCAATAAAAAAACAATGATTACACATGTCAGCAGGTGCTCAACCCTCTCCAAACCTTGGACAGTTGTATAACAGTACAGCATAAGAACAAACTATAAACAGTTGAAAAAGACTATCTCACCAAATTGATTCAAATAGAAATATATCTAACAAAAATGCAAAGTAGACATGGCTAGATACTTGTACATCCCAACGACCTAAAGACACAAATCTAAGAGTACTTGCAGTTCCTGATAGCTATTTCAAAGCCAATAACAACTAAAAAAAGAAAATCATGCATACCATTATCAATCAGTTCAATTAGTTCACATCCAACATCCAAACAATTTAGTGTAAAGATGGCATAAGCCCATTACAGCAAGTCCATTTTCCTTTTTTGTCATAATTTCTTAAGATATCATTTTGAACAATTTTTAGATAGTGCTTTTCATCCTCACAGATTAAAATTTACCTATTCAAACAAGAAAGATAGGGAAATAGATTACCAAACAGTTTTGAGTTTTCCTGTCTCATGCTGTTTCTATTTAAAATGGTTGTCCATATAGATTAAATACAAAGGATTTGCTATCCTTAATTGTCTATTTTTCCAACAGCATCATTTGTATTTAATGTTACTATTCATATTTCAGACAGCCTGTCATCTGCACGGTTTGATATAAAGGTGATGATAATACTCCTGAGCAATACTTCATTAAAAGATAAAGAGATATTTAAAACAATAGAAAATTTACAAAACTTTCTATCCAGACCAAAGGAATACCGTAAAGCAATAATGCAGGTAAAATATATTAAATAACTACATTGAATTGATATTAAAACTTAGGTTAGAAATTTTCTTAGATTTCCTAACAGAGAGTAAAATTTCTACTTACACTTCACAATTTAATTTTGAAAATTTATGTTAACTCACTAATTAGTCCCCTACCAAAGAAGTCAAGAAGTCAAAGAGGACTTTAGGTTTGCACTCCATCTATTGTCTGTTTGTCCGTCAGACCTGCAAAACAGTTTTTTACACTTTTTTCTTAGTACTTTAAGATATTGATTTGATATTTGGTATGTTGGTTTTATCATGAGTTAATTCAAATTTTTTTCAGGTCTGATAATTTTGTGCAGAGTTATGATTCTCGGACTTTGAAAATTCTCTCAAACATTCAGTTGTCCACACTTTTTTTCTAATGATTTAATAATTAGTCTGTTGTTTTCATGACAAGTTTCAGATCAATTTTAAATTTTGTTTTAGTCTGATGATTTTGTGCAAAGTTATGATCCTTTAATAGGACTAAGAAAATTCATTCAAATAATCATTTCCACACTTTTTATCATCCTTGAAGATATTGGTTTGTTAATTATCAGTCAAAGTGTGATTTTTAATTTTGACAGGACATATTATGGTATACAAATGTACGGTGTCCGTCTGTCTGTCCATCCATCTGTCTGTGCGTCTGCCCATACATTTGTCCGTCTGTCAGTCTGTCTGTCCTGTGTAAACATTTCGCACCGTAACTTGAGAACAACTTATCTAAATTTTATAAAACTAACTATACTTCTTTCTTATGATGGTCAAATGACCTGTATACTTTTTGCTGAAAATAAGATTTAACCTTTTTGAGTTACGGCACTTTGTAACTAAAACAGGGGTGTGTTTTTTCACATGTCGCACCCTATTTCAAAAACGATTCTTGATTATTGCTTAAAACTTTACACACTTCTTAGTTATATTAATCTTAATATCTGTATACTTTTTGGTGATGATTCAAAATTTCATTTTTGAGTTATTGAGTATTTTGTAAAAAAGGGGGAGGGGTTTTTACATGTCGCACTGTATCTCAAAAACGATTTATGATTATTGATTTAAACTTTACACACTTCTTTGTTATAATAATATAAAGATCTGTATACTTCTTGGTTTGATTCAAAATTTTATTTTAATGATATTAAGGTTTTTGTAAAAAAAAAACCAGGGGGGTTGGTGGGGGGTCACATGTCCTGCCATGTCTCAAAAACAATAAATGGTTATTGCTTAAAACTTTCTCAGAAACTATTTATGATTATTGCATAAAACTTCCACACAAGACCTCACATGTATCATGTTCCCATGGCGCAGCTGTTTATTTCTTTTTGGTTTGATGATTTTGTGTAGAATTATGGTCCTTGGACTTCAAAATTCAATTAAATTATCAGTTTTCCACACTTGTTTTCGTCATGCTGGAAGATATCAGACCTGCCAACTTTTGAAAATCTCCATGGGGGATTTAGCTCGCGACAAGATTTTTAAGGGTTACAATTTTAGCAACTTTTCTGTGAGCATTGTTTTTTACTCCTAAAATAGTCTTAGTTCTCTTCTTTTTTCTTTTAGAATACTAATGATGAGCTTATAGGCCTTGATTTCTTTTATTTGCATGATTCTTGTACTATTAAATTATAAAATTGACAAAATAACTGAGGAATAGAGAAAATGGCATTAAAAATAAAGGTTTCAAAGTAGAGACCCCCCTTTCCCCCCTCCAAAGACCTTCTCATCTATGAACCTTGACCCAAAACACCTAAAACTACATGTCCTAAAGTAAGAAGGATGAAGACAGATTTTGATTTAGTCTTACTCATGGTCTTGTCAATATCAATGAAAAAATGGATAAAATTTGAGTTATCTTTCTTTGTATTCAGAGGTGCTCTTACCGGCGGGGGCTTATACAGTAACACAGTAGAAGTGTATACCTCCAAAATGGCGTCGATTTTAAATCAACAGACACACGATGTCTGATTTCAAAAATTAAACAAATTTCAAGATAAACGATGTTTTCTGTTTGACAAATTAATTTTGAGGACTGTTACGACCCATTAGGTAAT
Organism: Mytilus trossulus; assembly: GCF_036588685.1. Classification (NCBI taxonomy): domain Eukaryota; kingdom Metazoa; phylum Mollusca; class Bivalvia; order Mytilida; family Mytilidae; genus Mytilus; species Mytilus trossulus. Next base: position 100,355,662 of record NC_086374.1, read on the forward strand.
CTGATTACATACAACCACTAATTATGACACCTGTTGTGACTGTTGATTAGGTAGGGTCATTAACTTGTCATAATATGACGTTCCCAGGTTAAATGAATTTTTTTTTAAATTGATCAGAAAAACTTCAAAATCGTCTAATTTGGTTTTAAAATTAGGAAGATCATATCATAAGCAACAAGTGTACTAAGTTTCAAGTTGATTGAACTTCAGCTTCATCAAAAACTACCTTGAACAAAAACTTTAACCTGAAGCGGGACGAACGAACAAATGGTCGAATGAAAGAACAAACGAACGGAGCCACAGACCAGAAAACATAATGCCCCTCTACTATCGTAGGTGGGGCATAAAACAAGCATTCTGAGACTATTGCATGGCAATACATAGTCCCCTACTTTCGTGACGTCGCCACGAGATTCAATATGGCCGAACAAAATAGGCGGAGAATGTATACAAATGGAAATAATTAGATAATAGTGTTTAGGAAATGAATATTCAAACATAAATAGGTACGTCATATCCTAGAAAAATATCTAACGAAACGAACTATGTATATTGACAAGCTTTGCATTGATTATAAACAATATTTTTTTGGGAAATAAGTGCGACCTGAACCTGGGTCGCAATTCCGAACGTTTTGAAATAGGAAAAATCCGTAGCTCTATGGTCCGCAAATAGTCAAAAAATAACAAAAGGACCTAAAGAGCTACGATACCGCAGCTAGACATGTGATAGATCAAGTTAGCATTTTGTTCTAGTACAATTAATTTTTAACCAGTAGGGGACTATGTATTGCCATGCAATAGTCTCAGAATGCTTGTTTTATGCCCCACCTACAATAGTAGAGGGGCATTATGTTTTCTGGTCTGTGGCTCCGTTCGTTTGTTCTTTCATTCGACCATTTGTTCGTTCGTCCCGCTTCAGGTTAAAGTTTTTGTTCAAGGTAGTTTTTGATGAAGCTGAAGTTCAATCAACTTGAAACTTAGTACACTTGTTGCTTATGATATGATCTTCCTAATTTTAAAACCAAATTAGACTTTAGACCCCAATTTCACGGTCCATTGAACATAGAAAATGAAAGTGGGAGTTTCAGGTTAAAGTTTTAGGTCAAGGTAGTTTTTGATGAAGCTGAAGTCCTATCAACTAGAAACTTAGTTCACTTGTTGCTTATGGTATGATCTTTCTAATTTTAGTGCCAAATTTAAGTTTTGACCCCAATTTCACGGTCCACTAAACTTAGAAAATGAAAGTTGGAGTTTCAGGTGAAAGTTTTTGGTCAAGGTAGTTTTTGATGAAATTGAAGTAAAATCAACTTGAAATTTAGTACACATTTTCCCTATAGTATAATCTTTCTAATTTTAATGCCAAATTAGATTTTTACCCTATTTCACGGTCCAAATTAGAGATTTAATCCCAAATTCACGGTCAACTGATATTCAGTGAATTAATAAGATCCTTTTCACTGATATCTAGGTGACCAGTTAGAGGTGTAGTATTTGGCATATATCTCTTAAACCTTGGCATATTATACAACTTTGAAAGTACTTTTATCTGTGGGAAACCAATTTTCATGGTTTTCGTAGATGACTTTATCCACGAATTTAAGTGCCCAAAGAAATAAAACAACCCTTGTCCAAATCAAGACATAGCAAGATCCCCATTTAGTTTTGACTACTGATGGAATATATTGAATATCGCCAAATCTGAGAATACCATAAAAGAGGTCAATGGTCAAACGCACCATGAACTACAACAGCAGGCAGGATTATAGCCATATAATCTTTAAAAACTTAAACTGTACAATTTTTTATCTTATAATTCTCATAAAAAATAACTTTGATCAATGGAAGTCAGATTTCTGGTATTGATTTGCTTAAGTGTTCATTTTATATCCTCATATTTTTAATACGTATGAGAAATAATAAGTGCATGCTGGGCTTGCTTTTGATAAAAATTATTTTAGCATTCAAGATATGTTTATAGCATTTGTTAATGTAACTGTTTTCTTTAGGTGACATGTTTATGGCCTAATTTTGATGGTCTTTAATTTGTTGATCACTTTATCTCAGGTTGATTAGTGTGATCACTGTGATTTACAAGGGTCAATGTTTACTTTGCAATTTCCATAATCCAGAAAATTTGAACTCTTTGTTTTCTTGTGGCTTCAAACATGTAAATACATGTATTGCTCAAACCACGAGAAATTGATACCCAAGAATAAAAAGTACTTTCTCTGTAATACTGATAAAATTTATCATGTTAACTTCTAGCTAATTTAGCTTAAGTTGTAGTAGCAAACTGATAATACAGACATTTAGCAGTTTTCGGTTATTGTCATGAATATTATTTTAACAGCAAAAATATTCAATGAAGTAAGATTTACAAATATTTTTTCTCTAATTAAAATTGTGAATGGCACCATAATGAGTTATTGCTCTTTGTTCATCTAGTTTGCTTACTTTTAAAAATCTTCTCTTTTGATATTGTTCAATCTATTTCAGCCAAACTTAGGCTAAATGAGTTTCAGAGTATCTAGTATACATTTTGTATTTTATTTCCTTGTACATCAAGAAACATAGCCACTATGACTACAGAACATAGGGGTTGGGGTTTATTTTTTTTTATTTTTTTTATTTTTTTTTGGGGGGGGCAGCTTTGATTTACTATGTATCATTGTGAAGGTTGTATGTCTCTAGTTAATAAAAAGATTCAGCAAAGTATATAAGAGCAAGGATTAAAAAAAAACAAGTGGTAGATAGTTAGTTTCAGATTCAAATACTGTAAATCTTTTTCTTATTGTCCACTCTGTTGGAGAGAGTACATTGTTGAATATGCACATATGCCTAGGTAAGCAATTCATCTTCTAGGTACATATTGTATTTTCGTACCATCAGTCTGGTCTTGGAAACACATTTTTAAGAGGTGTATATCAACAATGTCTCAAAGTTGATATATCAGGGCTAAACAGTAATCAATAAACAAGAGTTAACTGTACATTTCATTTTGTCAGATTTTATGAAATTTACATAAAAAGCTTATTTTAATAATGTCTTTGATAAGGTTCTCAATCAGTGCCAATTATTCTTATTTACAGGACTTTGAAGATGAATGTTTTCATAGTAAATGCCCAAAATTATCTCATTACTTAGTTCAGTCATTTCTTGTATTAATAAAATTGAAAAAGTGAAATAATAGTTCACTTTTAGTAGCGAGTTTGGTTCAAATTTGTCAAATACGCTAAGAAACATCACTGATAAATTATTCACTTGCAATTGAATAATTAGACCTCTGAATCAGTATACATGTTACTATTAATGAAGCCCCTTAGCTAGAGATGGGTTAGGCATGAATGAGGCTTTTTCAGTTATTAAAAGGAAAAGAATGTCAACATTGAAAGTGAAACAAAGGTAAACCATTGGATTGATTAATTAGATCCACAAAAACTCATTCTTATATGGGTAAATGGATGATTAACATATATTTATAACCTAAAATATGAACTCAAACAAACCTAAGAAATCCAATTGTATAAGTTCTATTTATTTCTATATTTATCTTTAAATAGGGTTAAATGGCCTTGGGCAGTCTTCATATGTCACCTTGCAAGATGGTTGATTAGACGACATATAGGCTAGAATACACACAAATACTGATACTTATTATGAAGCCCGTCCATTGTGAACTGTTTATTGTATACTGTTTATAATTTGAATATACGTTTTAGTATGTTATAAATCAAATATGAAAATTTCAATGGAAGTTAAACTTTTTTTTTAGGCAATAAAAGAAATAAATGAAGAGGAATTATCTTGGAGATAGAACGATATATGTATTTAATTAAAGATTTCATAACAGTAACTGAAAGCAAGGACAGGATGACAGCAACAGATCTGTTTAGAAAATACTATATTTCAAAAGGAACAGCATCATAAACTATGACAGCACAATGACTTATGACTAGTCAGATCGTAAATTGAATGGAAAGTTGGTATGTTTTGTGTTGGTAATTTTTTTTTTAAAATGATATGCAAGGTTTATATGATATCTTTCAGAACGTATTGTATGTATTTATAGTATGTAGATAGATTGTAAAAGTTTATATTTTGTTTAGCCCTGTGATAAAAACCTATCCAGTACAAGTATTACATCTGCATTGTTAATTGCAGATTCCTTTTGGTTGAATAATTTCCTTCATCCAGATCAGTCAATTTTTTTTAGTGACTTATGAAGGGGTTAATTGTCAGATACCAGTATTCAGTTCTCTTGCTTGTTGACATGTTTTCAACATGCTGTGTGCCTTGTCTGTTGATTCCCAATTCATTTTCATTTGACCTTCTCTCTCTTTTTTTTTAATCATTTAATTTTTAAAGATTATTTTTTAGCATGCTTTTTTATCTGTCTGGTGATTCAGATGCCAGTCACCAGATCTTCACCTTGTTTTAATATAAACAAAAACAAAAATTAGCATGCTGGTTTTTTTATAAATCATTCATTGTTTTTATATTCCAATTTTAATATAAAAAAAAAATCTAAAGAAAGGATCACTGTAAGTTACCCAAATTATATTCCAAGTTGACAAGTGAAGAGATTTTTAGGAGTAGGAACATGTGCATTAATAATATTGTACTTTTTGGTTCTTATATTTATCTTGATTCAGTATTCATATTGTCCAGAGTGTTGCTGGGAATAAGTGGTCGAATTTCATCTAAAATGATCACTATTCTGTCAAAACTTGGGTTGTGAGTTGAAGGTAGGTTGATCTCTCTTGCTTCCTCCAACAAAGGGTTGCATAATAAAACCAAGAATGCTTCAAGTGGCATAAAAATATTAACATTGGTCAGGTTAGATATTTCAATGTGTAAGTTTGTGTAAACATCTAAAGTTTATGAAAAAAATATTGTGGTAATATTGCTGTATGGTTATATGTTCTTATTTGTCATAATATTTCACATGTCATTTAACCACCTATAGATATACATTGCACAATGTTCAAATTAACCTTGAAAAATGTATTATTAATTTGAATCAGATGTCATATATTGTATAAGTGTAAATGTGTATATTTATACTTGTCACTAGGAACAATTGTTTTTATTTTTTTATGAGTATATATATAAATTAATTGCTTTTTAAATAAAGAGAAAAGGTGCTGGTCATTTTTTTTAGTTTTAAAGAAAGAAGGGAAGTAAAATATTTTCGTAGATAATAAAGAGTAGGTTGATTTGCTCTTATGTACTTGTTTTTATCAATTTCATTCATCTTGTCAATTAAAAAATTGTTCTTTTTAATATTAAAAAAAATCTATTTTAATTTTTATCAAATACCTTATTTTATATATTCATTACAAGCAGAATTCATTTTCAACCAAAAAAATTATAATTAAGATAAAAGCATGCAATCATATATTGGCAGCTATTGACAGAAAAGCTTTTGTTTTTTTCTCAAATAACAGGTCAAAAGGCCTAAAACTATAACTTGTTTGTCTTTGTACAGTTCTAAATATTAACCAAATAATTTTAATTATACATGCGTTTTTAATGTTTTTTCCTTTTTTAATTGTAATTTGTATTTTGATAAATGTTGTATCTTTTTATCAACAATAGACAACCTTGTTTTGTTGCATCTCAATTGACACTGGACCAGAAGAATGAGAAAATCATCATAAGCTGAATGTCATTGACATTGCCTAGGAAAAAAGAAATCAATAGATTATCTATAGACTTTAAAGCCAAGGCAATTTCTTGGCTACATCTTATCTAATTTTTTAACCCCTCTTGTTTTTGTCTTGCCTTGCTTGATTAGGTCAGTTTTATAGGAATAACCATGGTATTTGGTATGCAGTTATACATGAATTATCATTTGCACGTTTAAATCATCAAGGACATAGTGGCCCTGTCCCTCCTCTTGGTTCATTGATGTTGACAATGTTGCATTATCACATGTTTTAAAAATTTGAAAACAAGGTGACATGGTATGAATATCAATAAGGCAATTATCCACCAGAGTTCACCAAAGAATGTTATGGATGTAAGCAATTATATCCATATCCTTTACGCTATAAAAGGCTGTTACATAAAAATTTGAACAATTCAAACAAACAAAAACAAGTGTAATTGATAGCAAAATTTATGAAAAAAACATATTTGACAGACTTCAACATTTGCTTTAAACAAGCAAAATAACATAAATGTTAGACATATCTGTGTGCCAACAGTTTGTTAGAACAATAGTAACTATAGGTGAACTAGCTCAATGGCCAAGTTTCTATAAAATTTGTTTGAGCTCCATAGAAGATTTGTCAATCAATAACAGGTGTAACATGTTCAAACTAACCATGGAAACTGTTTTGGGTAAATAAATGTATGGTAATAAAATAATGGACTGTCATTTTTTTTTTTTTAATATTATGTATTTATATACATGTACAACTTTTGAGTGCTTTTATAAACTTCGAAATCTTTTAATATGTTTCTATGTTGCAAAATGCAAAAACTCAAATATGTTTTTATTGCTTAAATTATTTTGATTTTAATAATCTAGAAAAGAGTTGTTATATCTGTATATTTGAAGATTATAATTGACATGAAGTAGTTGATGACTAATTGGTTTATTTGTATATTTGTAAATATCAAGGTCTGCAATGTGTATACTAGTAAAACTATATGATTTGTATTTGTTAAATATGTTCTCTATTGACAGGATTATTTCAGTTGAATTGACTTGAACCCATGATAATTCAATTTGATGCTCTAAAAGTTATTAGATGCATGTACTAGGTAGGTTATGATATTGTACTGTTTTGTGCACTTTCCCCTTCAGCTTTCTTACAATTGCAAAGAATTGTTTATAAACTTTAAAATTGAAAATTTATTGCAGAATTTTTAGGATTTATGTTCAAAGAAAACATTTTCAAGATAAAATGTGTGAAGATACACCATGAAAATACTATATTTTCTAGCCTAAAATAAAAAAAAAATACATGTACTAGTTTTTGTCGAGCCTGCAACTTTTGTTGCAGAAAGCTCGACATAGGGATAGTGATCTTGCGGCGGTGACGGTGTTAGCTAACTTCTAAAAAGCTTTCTATTTTAGAAAATGGAAGACCTGGATGCTTCATACTTTGTATATAGATGCCTCATGTTACGAAGTTTCTGTCAGTCACATTTCCAATGTCCTTGACCTCATTTTCATGGCTCAGTATAACCACTTGAAAAAAAAGTTCAGATTTTTTGTAATGTTGAATTCTCTCTTATTATAAGTAATAGAATAATTATATTTGGTATGTGCGTACCTTGCAAGGTCCTCATGCCCGTCAGACGGTTTTCACTTGACCTTGACCTCATTTCATGGATCAGTGAACAAGGTTAAGTTTTGGTGGTCAAGTCCATATCTCAGATACTTTAAGCAGTAGGGCTAGTATATTCGATGTATGGAAAGACTGTAAGGTGTGCATGTCCAACTGGCAGGTGTCATCTGACCTTGACCTCATTTTCATGGTTCAGTGGTTATAGTTTAGTTTTTGGTCTGTTTTTCCCGTACTTTATGCAATAGGTCTACTATATTTGTTGTATGGAATGATTGTAAGGTGTACATGTCTAGTTGCAGATGTCATCTGACCTTGACCTCATTTTCATGGTTCAGTGGTCAAAGTTAAGTTTTTGAGTTTTGGTCTCTTTTTCTAATACTATAAGCCATACTATATTTGGTGTATAGAAATATTTTATGATCTATGTCAGTGGCGCAGGTTTTATTTGACCTTGATCTCATTTTCACGGTTCATTGATCATGCAGGGTTTTTTATGATTTGGTCTATTTTTCTTAAACTCTAAGTAATAGGTCAACTTTTATTGTTGTATGGAAGCATTGTTAGCTGGATATGTCTGCCTGGCATGGTTCATCTGACATTGACCTCATTCTCATGGTTCATTGGTCTTTATTTAGTTATCTTGGTTAATGTTAAGTTTATGTGACAGTTGTAATAAAGCTTTATACTTAGGAACTTTATACTTAGGACTATCAACATAATATCAATGATTATTAATGAAGGCGAGACATTTTAGCGTGTGCACTCTTGTTGTTATATGCCAAGATAGAAACATTCATTTAAGCAAATTTTCCTAGTAGATTTTCAAGTCAGTTGATTATAGCGATACAATCAAATTACTACATTTTAACTATATTTTGCTGATTAAAACTCAGTCTTTACTTATACTTAAAGGAAATATCCCTTCTCTCAAATCATTTTAATGCAGGTATATACATTTACTTTTAATCAGATTATAAAATATATGAATTTTTCACATTGCAGAAGGTAAATAGTAACTTTAAATTCAGTTTGCAAAATCTGCATTTTACATTTTGTAAGTTTTGTATGTAAATGTTTTAATGATGAACATGCATAATATAATAAACAATTAAATCAATGATTTTCTGTATTATTATTTTTTCATACAAATAAATGCATTTAATGCATAAGACTTTTTACAAGTTTCATACACTTCGAATCTCCAAAATATGAGGAGTCTGGGGAATAATTGTTGGTGGCATTTGCATCAAATGTTGGAAAGATAAAATAAAAACTGAACTGCAAAAAGTTATGGTTCAGTGCTTGGAGGTAAACTAATTCATATGATACTTTAAATTAAATTGAACTAGAGGCTCTCAAGAGCCTGTATCGCTCACCTGATTCTACTTGGGTTTTTGAAATCATATAAAAAAATATAAAATTTGGCTAAAAGTAACAACACAACCTCATAAGGAAAGGAAAATTCAGGCTATGTTTGATTTCATTCAATTCAGTGGTTCTCTAGAAGAAAACTTTTGTATGCATTTCCCATAGGGTCCTATGTTAAACTAAGTCCCACCCCACTAGCGGCCATCTTGGATGATGGATCAGCTACAAAATAACAACACTTGGTCAGCACCTCAAAAGGAACATTGAAATGCCATGTTTGGTGTCATTCCATTTAGTGGTTCACTAAAAGAAGACATTTGTATGTAATTCCCATAGGGTCCTATGTTAAACTAAGTCCCCCATGGCCATCTTGAATGATGGATCGGCTACAAAGTAACAACACTTGGTCAGCACCTCATAAGGAACATTCATGCTATGTTTGGTTTCATTCCATTCAGTGGTTCTCTAAAAGAAGTCATTTGTATGCATTTCCCATAGGGTCCTATGTTAAACTAAGTCCCCCGCTAGCGGCCATCTTGGATGATGGATCGGCTACAAAGTAACAACACTTGGTCAACACTTCATAAGGAACATTCATGCCATGTTTTGTTTCATTCCATTCAGTGGTTCTCTAGAAGAAGTTCAAAATGTAAAAAGTTCACGACGACGACGGACGCCAAGTGGTGAGAAAAGCTCACTTGGTCCTTAGGGCCAGGTGAGCAAAAAAGGGAAATCCCTTAGGGTCAGGTGAGCAAAAAAGGGAAATGTGTTTTATATACTTAAATGGACAATTTTTACCATTTAACAAGTGCATGCTTAATGGATTCCAGCTCATTGAATTCTCACCTTTTCCTTCGTAACTTAGTTGACTCTCCAAATTGTCGTTGTGGTGAGATGATGTAGAAACAAATTCTCACTTCCTGTTATCTTGTTCTATATATATACTAATTTAAGACAAGAACTATTAGATTCTGTTTCAGTTCTTCCTGTCCAAGTTAACACAAAAACTTTGCTTTTTGGATCAACGGTAGTAATACTCTCAGATGAGCAAAATAGTCTTTTATTTAGTTGGTGCAGAAATATATTATTAAAAGTAAACGTTTTATCCCTGATGTTAATGCTTCATCACTCAATAGGAACCAAAGCATTTCAGACTATTTTTTCTTCTTTCACCTTTTTCATATTCATATATTTATTACAGAGCATGCCTGTATTTATATTTATGATAGATAAGATAAGATAAGATAAATTTTATTTTCCAAATTAGGTCCCCAGGGGGGCATATACACATAACATATATGATTGATACAACATACAGTATTTTACATAACATTGTAAAATAAACTATTGAAATAGTCATACAGGTATTATTTGTTAAATAAAAAAGTATTTGAGAGTTGCTACTCCAGAGATGTGGCAAACCCCATTTATTTATTATTTTTTTTTCTCACTTGATTTTATAATATTTTGCTGAAAATGTATAAATATAAAATATAAAATAAATGATTGTTTAGCTGCAACAGACACCAAGGGACGATGCTCTAGGATTGTGATCTTAAAAGCTCTAACAATCCTCCTCGTATCTGATGCAGAAAAACAAACACAAATGAAAAAAGTTTATGTATATTCACAGCAAATAACATATACTGCAGTAAACAGGTATTGAGAATAGTGTAGGTTTCCCTACTGCAACAGACACCAAGGGGCGGTACTCAAGGAGCTGTGGTATTTACACAGTCCTCCTCGTGTCTGAAGCAGACAAGAAGGCCACATAATTAACAATTTTTCGAAATAAATTTACATGCAGCAGTGAGAATAGACTTATCTTCTGTGTTCATAAGCCATATCAGTTTATCTCTTGCGTTAAGAGTTAAAAAGTTGGGGCAACTTTTAGTTATCTCTTGAAATAGATGATTGCGGTCATCATTAAATTTAACACATTGGAATAAAAAATGATATTCATCCTCCACATCTCCAGAGTTACAACGTATTGTTCAATACGTTTTTATACGACCGCAAATTTTAAAAAAAAATTCGTCGTATATTGTTTATTTTTGTAAAGGAGACGGAGTTATAAAAGCAAATTTCTGAATCCTGAATATTATTTCCTTTGTATAATGATATGGTATCATGATGAATTATCTGATTAAATATTGTTTAAACTAACAAGTGCATGTGAACGTGTATTTAAAAAAAAATCCTCTATCGTATCTTGTCAAAATCTTGAGAAAATTTCAAGTCAGGGTTTACAAGATGTGTTTGTGCTTTCTATGAGCTGAACAGAACAATAAATGAATAGAAACAATGTTCTGCTAAGTCTTCCTGTATATATTCGTGACATTTATTCATAATGGAATCTGACCCCAATTAGACAATGCCATTTTCATATACAAATATGGTATGAAATATTTGAAAAACACTTATATACAATCCGACATGCATGATAGTATGTGCAATAGACACCCAGACTTGATCACGAAAATTTGAAGATAAAGGTATTGTTTTTGTAGCTTTACTATCAATGTTGTTATTGTTATTCAACGATATTTATATTTTTACGTATGCAGTGACTTAACTTCTAGACATCTCGTTAAAACTTCAGCTGTCACACACTGATGTGAGCCCAAGTGTGTGATGAGAGAATATAAACAAACATACACTGGATATTTTTGTTTTCATGGAGAACAAATAAGATAACAACTGATGCGAAAAAGTTTTAAAAATGTATTTGGAACTCATTGAAAATACAAGAAAAAATATATTGCTCCTTCAAATCACTTGCTTTTCATGTGCTTTATGCTTTAGTCTCGCCTTAACGGAGTCTAAAATAGAGACAATGTATTAGTGTGATTAGGTCTAGTTTATGGTGATTCGTTAGTGGTAGGTCAATGATATTTCTTATGCAGTTTTATAAACATTGACACATCTCGTTTCAATCCAGATTATTCCGCTCCTTCTCCTTAGTCATGGTCTATTGACCAAAAATTTTGCTTAGTTTGCATGTATAAGCGATAAGGTCTGTTCAAATGGTACCATTAGTGGCAGGTCAATGTTATATGATATTCAGTTGCAATTGGATGTTTTTTTAGATCTGTTTAATTTCATTTAATAGGTTTAAAATATATTTTAATCATTTTTTTTTACGTCTAAAACAATGAGTTTTTGTGAATCAAAATCAGTCAAACAAATATTTTACCTTTGTTTCACTGTCAATGTTGACATCATTTTCCTTTTAATTAGTGTTGTCAAATCGTACACTTTTGCCTAACCGGTTACTTGGATAATTGTTCGACCGATTATATGTTGATGGAAAGGGATGAATATAAGTTGTAAAACTTATTTCCCAATCCACTTTAAATAAATATGTTTAAACTAAGTTGATTTTTGAAGGCCTTATCTATAGTACCCTACACATAGATATAAGAAGATGTGGTATGAGTGTCAATATGATAACCTTCCTGTTCCATCCAAGTCATACATTAACGTTTTTATAATGCAATGAATTGATGTTTGTTCTTTGGTATTATAAGGCTTGTTTGTAAAGATTCCTGGCGAAGTTTGACTTTTAATAATCAAATACACACTATCAACTATGGCGTTTGTGCTAACTTTAAAAATAAAAAAAAACCTGTTTGATCTCGTAGAATTTAATATCTCTGAAACCGATGGTTCTTTCGTTTTCTTTTGTTGTCTCCGAACTCATTTTTAGTTTGCATTTCACAAATTTTTAGTAAGCATTTCGTTTACAGTATGACAAAGCCTTGCACGACAGAGATTGCACATTCAGATATAGGTCTACACTATATAAGAACAAAAATTAAATAATAAAGTAAAACGTAAAATTTGATCGTATTACTGATTTAAAGTTACTGTTAAAAAAACATGTATACTAATTATGTTTCTCTAAGATCTTGCCCTGAGCAGAGAGACAGGTTCTAATTAATTTTATATTTAAGAATTAATAATAGCAATCAATAAACTGGACAATTGATCTATCAAATTATTTACCAACAGGACACTATCTAAAGAAAACTTTTTAATGATTTCAATTCAAATTTATATCAAATCTATCAAAATTGAAAAAAAGTCTGCTTAACCGGTTAGCATTTTTGGTATTCAGTCGTTCAAACTGTTAACCAGTTAACCGTTGACAACACTACTTTTAATATCTGAATACTCACAATTCATGCATTATCAATCTCTTAATTAGGGGTTAAATATTCAATTCAATTCAATTCAATATTTTATTTACGTCTCACCTTATGTATAAAATTACACAATACATTTATAAAAGATACATTTTGTATACATAAGCCAATCTGTACAGATTTATGAGAGACGATAATCACTTAAAAGAATATGTTTATGTACATAATAAATATTAAACCTGAGTGGTAAAATTATACAACAAAAGTATTTCATTATTATTTACAATATAAAACTTCTCGGCGTCGTTTAAGAATAAAATTACAGGTTTTGGCACATAATCTTATAATATCTTGATTCGAAAATAAAAATACCATTTTCTGACAATCTGTAAAACTATTAAAATGTTCATCAATTTTAAGAGACTCAGTAAAAAGAACTTGTCTAAGATCATTATAAACAGGACAATGTAAAATAACATGATATTCATCTTCGACAATATTAAAACAATTAAAACAACATCTCTCTTCCAGCGGCAAATTTTCATACCTCCCAGTTTCCAGTCTAATAGGAGCCACCCCACATCTAAATTTTGCAAAGGCGCTTCTTTCACAAAAAGGCATAACCAGTTTGCAATAGTTTTCAACAACATACTCCTTCTTAAAAATATTATAGGTTCTTAGTTTATTACGCCCATTTCCCCGTCTGGAAGAGGATAAACTAACAATACATTTCCACTCTTCAATATAATTATCAATCATTCTTGACATCACTGTATCAATAAACATATTTTTATTAAAATTAGTGTTTATATCACAAAAGTCAACCAATTCAAGTTCCGTGAATTGTTTTTTAACAATGAAATTCCAATTTTTCACAATTTTATGTTTCAGACCGACCTCATCTGCCCATATAAATATTTTCCTATTAATACGATCTGGCTCCATATTTACTAATCTGTGCCAGTGTCTGGAAATTACTTTCCATTGAGTATGGTAAATTGGAATCCACCCCATGTCTCCCATAACAGCTGGATTAGGTGTATATTTACCAACACCAAGGAAGAACCTACACGCTCTCATTTGAATCGCATTAATAAATGAGAAATTCTTGCAGCCCCAAATCGCGGCACCATATTCAACAATAGGACTTACAAGGGCATCAAATAGTTTTTTATAGACGTCATATGACATGCCACCAATAGCTTTACACTTAGCTATAACCAGACCTAGAGCTCTGTTTGCTGACCTAGCAACTGCTTTTGCAGTAATACTAAAGTCTAGAGACTCATTTAAAACAAGGCCTAGATAAGCATATTCGCTGCTAGTAGCAATATTCATATCCCCACACTTAAAGACGTGACTTGATCGTTCAAATGAGGTCGGTCTAAAATGGACAACATTACTCTTACATGAATTAATAGTCATTTTGTTGTCAGTACACCAATGATATAACTCATCTAAGAGGTTTTGTAACTCATTCTCAGTATTTGCTAACAGTACGATATCATCAGCATACAATAAAATACATACTTTTTCTCCCCCAATGTCAACACCAAAATCAAATGATTTTAAGTATACAGCTAATTCATTTATGAAAATGTTAAATAATAAAGGAGAAAGTGGACAACCTTGTTTTAAACCACAGTTCACAGTAAACCAATCTGTATTGAAGCTATTGACTCTGATCGAGCACCTGACCCCATTATAAAGGGACTTAATAGCCATACACATTTTTACATCAACCCCCAGAGATGTGAGTTTTTCCCATAACAATGTCCTATTTATCGTATCATACGCCTTCTTAAAATCGATAAATGCACAAAAGGTGGATTTTCGTAGCTTTTTACGAACATCGACTAAACTAGTAAGTGAAGATATTTGATCTATGGTACTCCTTCCCTTCCGGAACCCATTTTGATCATCAACTAAGGACTTATTATCTTCAACCCATTGAGACAGCCTCAAGTTTAATATGTTACAATATAATTTATATGAAGCTGGGGCTAAAGCAATACCCCTATAATTTAAGGGGTCTCTTTTATCTGACATGTTATTTTTGGGTATCGGATTAATAATTATATTATTCCACATCTCTGGGACTTTACCAGTTTTAAAACACCAATTAAACAATCTATGTAAAAATATAATACAATTCTGGTTACATAAAACATCAGCTGGAATATTATCTACACCAGAGGCTTTGCCTCTTTTGCTTTTACATACGACATTAAAAACCTCTTCAAATGAAATTTCTTCTGTTAAAAGAAAGTCGCTTTCTGTCAAAACGGCTGGGCTATGACCGACTGGAATGTTCCTATCCGTTGTAACCTGGTTACCTGTTTGATTAAGTAGATCGGCATAGTCCGATTTCCACTTTAACAAAACATCATCAATATTTGAAGATACATTACCATTTGCGTCTACAACTTCCATTGGTATTAAAGTTTTGCGTTCTGAAGCAATTCCTATCTTACCTATCTTCTTCCAAAACGTTTGTTGATCAGTTTTTGATTCCAACAATAATTCTTGCTGCAATGTGTACCAGTACTTACGTTTTGCTTTTTGAACCTCACGATCGAAAACCCTTCGTTTTGACACAAAACTGGACTTTAACTCAACACAAGATACACGAGACAATTTGCCCTTTTTCCATAACTTTTCTGCACAACACATATCATTAAACAATACACTTAAATTATCACTCCACCAAGGTTTTTTAATTCTTTTTCTCTTATTACAATACATACTATCAGACATGACAATTACTTTTGAATGCAACTTCTGATTCATCTCTTCGCTGACAATAGCACAAAAATCAGTATAAACTTGATCAATATTACCTTGGGATACTTCATTTGTTTCAAGACCATTGATAGTATCTAAAAGTCGCAAATGTATATCATCGCCGTGACAAAAATTTGAAGGTATGTTTTTTACATCAAACTTAATAATTTCAGGACTACGATTTCCTGAGGTATGACACGACGGTAATGAGGCACTGATACGTGTATTTAACTCACAATACAACAAAGAATGATCGGGTATCGATCTCGCATCCAACCCAGTCGTATTAAGCTTAGATTTTATAATTAGGTCCGAAGCTCTAATAACTTTGAAGTCTTGAAAAAAATGAAGATTTTCATAGCTAGTAATACAATAATCAACAACCGATTGACCCTTTGATGACACACATGTGAAATCATTGTTTGTACCAAGTCTACCGTTCAACATACAACAATTGCTACTTGTTAAAAAATCAATAAATGTAGAACAGTAACTATTACGTGTAAAATCTATAATACTTCTCATATTTATACAATCGACTCCAGGAATGTAATCATACTCATCCCCACATCTACTATTAAAGTCTCCACAAATATAAAATAAACCATCATTTTGGAATTCATAAACTTGTGAAATCAATGTGTCAAAAAATAGTTCCTTGTCTACTTGCCTAGTAGAGTGATCAGGTGGAAGATAGCAAACACATATATTAAATCTAAAATTTGACAGCCTGTGATGCAGGTACAACCATAAAATACCTTCAAAAGATTGGTCTAAAATACCAATATCAAAAATTTCAGTTAAATAATTTTTAATTAAAAAACCAACTCCACCTGACCCACACTTGGCGTTTTTATGGATGCCATTTCTGTTATGACCAAACCATTTAAAATCATTTACAATCAGTACTTCATCTTTCTTTAGATGAGTTTCAGCTATACCTAAAACATCAAGATTTAAACATGAAATTGAATTTAAACGAACATTAAAATTGTCAGAAAAGGTATTTTTACTCCATCCGTTGACATTCCAAAAACCTATTTTCACCTATCTCCCTCCATGGTATTGACTTGAATTGTCTTGCATGTAATGTTCACTGTTATGTCTTGATGATCGGCGGTCGAAGCTTTCATTGTAACTACTACGTTGTGTGTGGTAATCAGAACTGTCCCTGTGTCGGCTGGTTGAAGAATGACGATCGTAACTTCCAGCGTGACTATTATGTTCACGATGCCTATTTGAACGAACATTACTGTGGGAATCTGAACGGGCGGATTCGTCAACAAGTCTAGATCCTCTCACACGTAGATCTGGGTTCACAGATTTCAGAGTTTTAGCTAGAACTCTCATATTTTCGGATTCAATGCGTTGTTGCAGGGTCATGTCAGGGTGTATATAAATGTTACTATATTGAAGTTCAGATTAATACTGATTCAATGAGGTCGAATTTTTCACAATGTTAATAATTCATCGTCAATGTTTCTTAGCTTATTTTGACAAAATTGAACCATACTGGCTGCTGAAAGCAAATTATTGTTTGACTATTTCACTTTCATTAATGACTGAACAAAAACAAATAATACTTTATTTTTTTTAATATATCTCGTTAACTATTGCCCCTTTAAAAAACAGCTTATACACAGTAAAAAGTTACAAACTGAAACACTGAATTCCAACCCTAATCTGGGACTGTGGTATAACAGCACATGAAGTTTAACTACAAGAACGGGCTATACTCATCAAATCTATACAAAACAAAATGCAAACAAAGATGGTAAAAACTCAAAGTATTCATCAAAGTACTAACAGCTACTGGAAACTAGTTCAATGCAAACTAGCAGCTCTAAAAAGAAGATCATTCAGTAAAGTTTTCAAGATAAAAGGTGAAAGTAAGAGAACTAGAGGCTGGCCTGTGTCGCTCCCCTAGGTCTATGTTCATCTTCAACAAGGTATGCTCTACAAAATTGTGGATGAGAATAGAATTTGTGACAAAAATCTTTTTTATTGATCTGATTTTGCTGATAATTTTTTCCAGTTTACCGTTTCATTTGCTTTACAAAAAACACAATCAAAGTGCTTATAAGTACTGAATGATAAAGATTGCTGTAATATATCAGTTGGAAGTCAAATTAACTATTGCATTGTATAAAGCATTGGTTTTAGTTGAACAATTCTGGACAAAGGAACATAACTTTAATTTTTAAAGGTGATTTTAACAATGACATCATTGATATTTGAGAACTTATTAGATTCCTGCACCTTGCAAAATTTGTGTAATTTTTCCTGACAAGTATAACACCATTTTGTTACTGGAATTTCATTGATAAATTTCTGGAAATGTTTATGGATAGGATTATAAAATGTCATTAGCAATTCACTATATTTAGTATATCTCAAATTAAAGGTAGTGATAAACCTTAGAAAATTTTGATTTCAAGTCAGTACCATAGGGTTTTGGTTACATTACAAATTTATTTTTACCCCGCCCCCTTTTATCAAAAAAAAAAAAAAATCCCTCAAGAAATGGTCCTAATTTCCATTGGAGTTTGCAACCATAATTACCCATTGAAATACATCATAAAAGTCTTGACATTAATATATTTTAATCAGCATTTTTAAAATAGTAACTTCTAATAATAAATTGACAGCTGATCACCTCAAGACAATACAACATCTCTTTATACATAATTTAAAGTCAGTGTTAGGATGGTTATTCAAACTTTATGCTGAGGATCTGATACCAATATACCACTGCATTTTTTTTTGTGGTAGTAAACAGGGTGTTGTCCTTTCCTACATGTAGTCAGTAAAGTATAGGCACCGAATCTTTATTTTAATCAGATTGGAGATTTATTTTCTGGAAAGTTAAATTTATTTAAAACTGATTTGCCAGTGTGTTCAGTTTGGATCTAGATAGACATCAATAGCAATTGTTAGTTACGAAGCAATATAATACTGTACAACATTTATATTTTGGCAGTATTTGCTTCTTAAACTGTAACAAAGGCCATGCAAAACCATGGTTATTGTCGAGCCTGCGACTTTAGTTGCAGAAAGCTCAACATAAGGATAGTGATCCGGCGGCTACGGCAGTGGCGGCGGTGGTGTTAGCTCACTTCTTGAAAGCTTTATATTTTAGTAGGTGGAAGACCTGGGTGCTTCATACGTTGTATATAGATGCCTCATGTTACCAAGTTTCCGTCAGTCACATGGCCAATGTCCTTGACCACATTTTCATGGTTCAGTGACTTCTTGAAAAAAAAGTTAATATTTTTTTTATTCTTTCTTATTAGTAGTAATAGGATAACTATATTTGGTATGTGCGTACCTTGCAAGGTCCTCATACCTGTCAGACAGTTTTCACTTGACCTCGACCTCATTTCATGGATCAGTGAACAAGGTTAAGTTTTGGTGGTCAAGTCCATATCTAAGATACTATAAGCAATAGGTCTAGTATATTTGGTGTATGGAAGGACTGCAAGGTGTACATGTCAACTGGCAGGTGTCATCTGACCTTGACCTCATTTTCATGGTTCAGTGGTTATAGTTAGGTTTTGTGTTTTGGTCTGTTTTGCTTATACTGTTTGCAATTGGTCTACTATATTTGGTGTATGGAATGATTGTAAGGTGTACATGTCTAGCTGGTAGGTGTCATCTGACCTTGACCTCATTTTCATGGTTCAGTGGTCAAAGTTAAGTGTTTGAGTTTTGGTCTATTTTTCTAATACAATAAGTATAGGACTTCTATATTTGGTGTATGTAAATATTTTATGATCTACATGTCAGTAGCACAGATTTTGTTTGACCATGACCTCATTCTCTCAGTTCATTGCTCATTGTTAAATTTTTGTCTTTTGGTCTGTTTTTCTTAAAATATAAGCTATAGGTCAACTATATTTGTTGTATGGAAGAATTTGTTAGCTGTTCATGTCTGGCATGGTTTATCATGTTTATCTGACCTTGACATCATTTTCATGGTTCATTGAATTGATCAATGTTTAGTTTTCTTGGTTAATGTTAAGTTTTTGTGACAGTTGTAATAAAGCTTTACATTAAGGACTATCAACATAAAATCAATGATTAGTTAAAGAAGGCGAGACATTTCAGTGTGTGCACTCTTGTATCAAAATATATGTTGATCAACTATATGTCTGAGACAGTGAGAGTTTTTTTTATTTTCCTGAATGAATGAAAAGGTTATTTCCCCCTCCCAATTCCCCAAAAAAGTAAAAGGTGGTAATTAATGTCTTTTTTCTTGATGATTCTTATTACAAAATTCAAACAATAACTTTTTGATAATTTTTATTGACCACCTGGTTCTATTATAACCACTGGTTCTGTCTTAATGTCTATATCCATTACAGAGTTATCTCCCATTGTTTGAGAAACTAAAGTTTGCAACTGTTCACTTATGGCATTTGATAGTTCATCATCTGGAAGTTCTAAATTTAGATTCTGAGCCTCTTCTTGAAATTCCTGGATCTCTGGTGTTTCTTCTGAATGTCTTGACAGAGTATAAGTGTGTTTCTGAGAAATTTTCTGCCGTTTTTTCCAAGGACTTACATAGTTTATAGGTTTTCTATAAAACTGTCCATGATTCAAGAGTCGTCTTTCATTTCTGTATTTGTCACTGAGGACTGTACCCCAGGAATCCTGAAATATAATATTATAATTTTGTATAAAATTAAATACTTTCCCTGAAAAATCTACATAATTCATTCAAACAATGTTCTATTATAAGAATTACTAAAATGAGACTGGTCAAGTCAATGGATATTATAAAAGTAAGATAAAAAAAAGAAATACTGTACAAAGATGTATTTAGTCTAAATGTATGTAACCAGGTAATAAATCTTCTCAGTTACAAACAGAAAATTTTGACTTTGAATAATTATCATGAATTTTGTACTTAAAAATTGAATGCTTCTTTTTGTAAATTTATTGGGGTGTAAAAGCATTGACCGAAGTACATTTTGTATGAAGCGCGGAAGCACTTCATTCTAAAAATGTACGCACGGTCAACGCTTTTACAACCCTATAAAGTTACAAAAAGAAGCATTCAATACTTATAATTACATTTTTTAGCTAGGATTATAAAAACACGATTTTCATGAAGTTTAATTTTTAAATTCACCCGTGCACTTTATTGTGGGACCTCGTGTCATCATGAATGAAATGTTATTGTCTCATGCAACTGCTTACGGAATAACATGTGATGTGCAATTAGCCAATCAGAATAACGTATTATAATGAAACATACATCTAATGTAATTATTAACAAATAAAAAACTTGCAAACCTAACTTACAAACAAATTAAACTAGAAGAAGAAAAAAAATCAAAATTTGACAGCTGTTTGAATAGCTAAAATTTTCCAACAGCTTGAAATATTACTCTTACTTAGTGAATTTGTACCAGTATATAAAATATAGGCTTTTATAAAAACTACCTTTGCCTACTCAGATATGGACCATGGTGCAACATTCTCCGTTCATTTCTGAATTTATCATTTAATACATTTAACCACTGGTCCTAAAAATAGAAAATAATCCAAATATTAACCACCACCTTCTTGGCATTATACTATTTTTGAAATATGTTAAAACTATTGTGGAATATAACCTGATATCCTTGTTTTATCCTCATTTACAAAAAGGGAATATACCACATTGAATTTCTCTGCATGCCTTTAAACCCTTGGCCAAACTCCTTAGGGTTCCATATGTTGCCCAAAAATTAAATGTTCTATCCTCATGCAATGAATCACCCTGGTCAATTGAATTCCTAACCATAAAGGTAATATTCAACTAGATCATATCAATTGATACAAATTATTTATTAATTTTGTTCTTGTCTTATTATCAAATATACATAAAATATTTGCCATTGATCTTAAAAGAACCATAATCAAATAATTATACAAACAAAATAAGGATTTTAATTGTGTTTAATATCTTTTTTTGGCTTGATGTTAGGTTGAAAAGTCAATAATGTTTTCCAAGAAAATTCCAGGAAATGGAGAATGAGCACCATGTGTTATCCACTCACAATAAAATATAACTGACGATTTCATAAAAATAAATTTTCTAAAAAAATGTATTTACTACAATATAACATTGTATAACAACATGTAGTTGTACAGTTTGATGTATGTCTAATTTTGACATAAAAAGCACCTTATTTTTTAAAAAGGCCCAGCGTTGCACATATTCCTCTTTCCACATGTTCCAAGGCCAATATTTAAAAAAAAACACTTTTTGCTGTTGTTCAAGTTTTACTAATATCTCAGAGAAATGAAGGCTTAAGAGGAAATGCAATGCAAATTCCAATAAATTTAATATTTCCAAGTTCATAACAGTTTTAAAAATATTTCTGTGACACCAATTTTTCCAAATCATCCCTGAAATTGCTGATGCAAAAGTTTGACATAAATTTTATAAAATCTTGCAAAAATTGTAAACATAAACATTCTAACAATTCAATTTTCCATATAACATTTATTTCAAAAGGGCATAACTCCTTTTGCACAGGAGAGAAAAATAAACCACAACTTACAAGAGATGATGCTTGACCTCGATTGGTTTTCTGGTCAAGCTTCGGAAAAGTGGTCACTATGGCTTTAGCAACTTCTACTTTTTGTTGTGGTGTTGGATATCTGTAAACAGAAAATAAAAGTAGTCAACAAATATGTTGTAAATCAAATGTGTGCAATGTTTCTTGATATATAAATAGTATAAATCAAACTATGTTTTGAATTGTTTCTTAATTTGTGGTGCCTGGGGCTTCTATTGCTAAATATACAATATGCTCATTGTTGAAAGGTAAAGAATGTCCTTTAATTGTCTGTATATCTTTGTACTTTGGTCTTTAATGGATTGCTATCTTATTGGCAATCATACCGCATCTTTTCATTTTTACATTACATTAATACCAAAAGAAACAATATGCTAAACCACAAATGTACAATACTTATAATAATGTACAGGGTTTAGTAAATATACAATATTTATTTATCAGTCTAAATACAATAAAATTATAATTTATGCAAAGAAACATGAAGATATTACAATGTTCACAATAATAATTAAGGAATGGCTGTTATATTTTTTCTGTCTATAAAGAAATAACATCAAAAATGTGGTGCAAACTTATTTTAAAGTGGGCACCACATTTTTTGTGTTATTTCAAATTGACAGACAAAATATTACAGTCATTCCTTATAATTTAATTCAAAATTCAATTATAAACCGGAGTAAATCATGAAATACATTGACGATGTCACGGTCACATGACAAAATTGTGTCTTTGCCTGAAATACAAAACACAGTCAGCCAATCAGAAGACGTGTTACATCCAAATTAAATTATAAGACTTATAATGTACAAATTGTAACACTATCTCTGTTGAAGATAGATACCTTTTTATACTTGAATGTAAAAAAAAATAGTCAAATCCAAGAAAAGTATATTAAATTTGCCTTGGCCAAACATTGCAAAACATATATATTTAGTTTGTTATGGTTGAAAGCAAAACAATCAAGGTGAAATTGACAAAGTCTCATAACTCTGTTATAGTGTACTAATAGTCACAGCATAAGAAAGGCAGTTTTTTCATGCAACTTAACATTGTGAAATATTTGTTAGATTTAAAGTTATGCAGAGTAGATTAACAAATAGACAAACTTTACTATAAATGCCAAATTTTTCAAAGAGCATTATAGACATTTAAAAAGATTAACTTACAATCCTGTGTATTTAACAACTTCATTAAAGATTGTGTCTAGAAATTGCATTTTCCCTGGCCTGCTGACTATTCCCGTATTAATCATTTCCTTTGCCCTGGCTCCATATGGAAGGTTTTCCAATGGGAATGGATCAGGAAAAGGTAATACAGTTTGTAATGACTGAGAGTGAACTCTCGCACCCATATAACTTGAACCTCGTGATTTACGTAATTTTTCAAAATATTCCCATTTTTTACTTTTCCAAGATGCCTCTTCTTCCATCCCTCCAACAGCTGAAATACACAATACGATAACAATGAACCTTTTTTAAAGTTTCAATTGTTCAACATTTTTTATACCTTTTTTTAGGGAACTATAAATTATGGGTTTATCTCATTGTTGAAAGCTGAACAGTGGCATATAACTTTAGTTACAAACATCCACTTCATTTGAACTCTGCTTAATAGTCGTATCATTGGCAAAAATTCAGATATGTATGCAAACCTTTAACATTTTCAATTGTCTTTTGTTTAAATTATTTTATTGTGTCTCATTGAATTGTTTAAAATTCTTAGGAAAAAATTACCATAGCTGTATTTGGCAAAACCTTTATGAATTTTTGTTGCACAATGCCCTTCAACTTAACTTTTTAAATTTTTATTCAAGCATCACTGATGAGAATTTTGCATATAAAATTATAACTCTGTATCTTTGGTGAGTTTTATTGACTGACTTCTTACATTTTCTATAACTAAAATTCATTACAAACTCTAGCTGTTTCCTAACAAATATTTCCACTGACAATTTAATTTACCAGGATAATTCAGGAAAACTTGTTAGTATAAAATTGAGAATAGGAATGGGCAATATGTAGAGGAAACAATAACTGTAATGCGGGGCTAGGATGAAAAATATTGTCCTGCATTTGTTGTTGTTGTAATATCTGTCATGCCTTTTTATTTTTCATTATATTCAGTCCTGCATTTTTTTTTAAAGTTTAACCTGCCCTTTTTTTATTGTTGCCAAGTTGCTCATTGTGCCAATTTATTATATTATTTCAAGCTCCTGTCCTACTTTTTTTTTTTAAATTTAATTTCACCCCCCCTCCAAAAAAAAAATTCAAATGGTATTTCCCTTATATTGACCATGTGTTGTTCATTATTGTATTTGCTATCTTCTTGGTGAAGTCAGTTGTTGGTGGCAAGAGGTGATAAGTTGACATTTTATGTTATTTTCAAACGAGAAAACTAATAACCTTACCATTTATTTGATTTGTTGGTCTGATATCATTTGAGTATAATGTTACAGGTACTGGAATATTAACATCTGCTAATTCCTTTAAATCTAAAAAAATAAAGAAAGCTAAGTCTTTGGTATTGAGTATCTGGTAAAGATTATGATAGAAACATGATACCAGATAATGAGTATCAACTGTTTTTATTTTAATCCTGTAGAGTTACACTAAGACATGTAAGACATATTATATAAAACCTACTTGAAGTCAAGTTCACAGAAGATTTTATCAGTCAAATAGAAATGTCATTATGAAGTTCATTTAAAATTTATTTATTTTGAGGACAAAACAAGACACAAATAAAACAATACTGACACAAAACTATGACATGGTATTAATCGCAGTTTAGACAAAAGTTATAATCTTATCCATGTGAATTCGTTTATTATCATAGGTACAGATGAACATGTACCATTTTAGAAGATTGCGAAAAAAATGAATTTTCGTGTATATTTGATTTCATGGTTTGCTTAGCCTTAGGTCTGAATATAATCCTATGAAAACATAAAGACCTTAGATGAATTTGGCTATTACTTTTAGGTCCCTTTGGTTATATAGCCCTACAGGAACCTACATGTATCAATATTGTCTCTGTTCATGCTGATGGAGAGTTGTCTCATTGTTCATAATACCACATCTAATTTTTATAATACTTTTTATCAAATAATATTTTTCATTGTAATCATAAATGTTTTCTATTTGAGTTTCTCTAGATCTCACATCTAGTAAACAAAAACCATTAAAATACATTCTTACTAGTTTCCTGTAATAAATGGTCATTTGGATCAAATCCCATGCAGCCATCTAAATTAGTATCAGTCTGTCCAGTATCTAAGCTAGTTATCTGCCCTTGTTGACCTTCAGGATTGCCTGTTTGAGATTCTTCATCAGAAGATAATTCTATTTTTATTATATCTTGAATAGTAGGTTCTGATGAAATATTTCCAGGATTCTTCCCAGGTACCTGAATAATAAAATAATTGAGTTTAAAACAAGAATGTGTCCATAGTACACAGATGCCCCACAGGCACTATCATTTTCTATGTTCAGTGGACCATGAAATTGGGATAAAAACTATAGTTTGGCAATAAAATTAGAAAATTCATATCATACATTTTCATAGGGAACATGTGTTCTAAGTTTCAAGTTGGTTGGACTTCAACTGCATCATTAACTACCTTGACCAATAACTTTAACCTGAAGCATTACAGACAGATAAACAAATGGACGGACGAACAGATGCACAGACCAGAAAACATAATATTTGCTGATTGTCAGATTGTTGAAAGCTGTACAGTGACCAAATGTTGTTAACTTCTATATCATTTGGTCTTTGGTAAAGAGTTGTTTCATTGCAATCATACCACATTCTCTTTTTTTAGATTCTCATATTGTTTCTTATGGACACCAATAAACGCAGTGTACATGTATACATGTATATTTTTTCTGTCCAGAATGTTAAATATAAAACAGAATATTCTTAAACATGTTAAACTGTATGATCAAAACTTATACAAAATTAAAGATATTTTTCAATATATCTTAATTTATAGAAAAGGCTCATGAGTCACAAGGTCATGTATATTGGAAATCCTGATCTCTATTTTTAAAAGGAGTATTCCATTTAGTTTATTCTATTAAAGAGATAAAAGAAAAAGTTATTTAGTGTATTCAAAATATGGTGTGTCTACATATAGGCCTGGATATCATATTTGTTTATTTGTGTTTATCATGCAAATTTATTTATAATAAATTACATTACATTGACAACAATAACATGAATAACAAGTTGATGTATGTATAATTTTAAGAAATATCTTTAGAAATTGAAAGTGATATGAACTTTTTATTGACGGAGAAGCTATTCAGTTTTGTTTTCATCATTAATTATGGTACCAAATTTTCTAATATTAGTAAAGTTTCTGATTAAAGTAAAGTAAAAATTTACCTCTTGAGAACCTGCATAAGAGAGTCTTTTCTGGAGCTCCTTGATGTGTTCTGTTGGTTCATTTAGAACTATAGTACTTCTAGATAAGGTCTCTGACGGGAGGTCCTGTTTAGAAGCTTGAACCGGATCAAAACTTGACTGACTTGATAAACTTCTGTCCTTTATGACTCCAGATTTGTTGACACTTTTTTCAATTTCATGTGACCATCTTTCCTGAAGTTGTATCTGGGAAACCTTTGTATTTCTAAGTCCCTGTGTGAAGTCTCTCTCTATAATCATGTCCATGAATTGTTTCGTTCCATAATGTGCAAGTCTACTTTCATTGTCACATGGTATCGCTTGTTTTTCACTATGAGGCTCGGCTGATGTTGGTTTTTCCTTTCTATACATTGGAGAATGTTTTACTAATGTAGGCAAACTTTGGTGTGTGTGTGAATATGGTGATATTTGTCTTTGTGGTGTTTGGTGAGACTGAGGAAAACTACCCTGATCACATGACTGATTAAGTGATGATGATGATGTACTCAATCTAGTCTGCTTGACAGGTGAAGGTGAATCTTCCACAAATGGTTGAATTGGTCTACTTGAAGATCCTGCAAAAGATGGCTAAATGTATACTGTTAATGAAATCAAAAACAGCCTCAAAATGATTTTGGCACAAAGACGTCATGGCTAAACGTGACGTCATACAAATGAAAACTTACAAACTGGAGGTTATTACATTACCTGTACGCTTCAAATTCAGATAAAATTACATTAAAACGGTGAATTTGAGGTAGGTGTTGTTTTATTTTCGATTATATATTAGTAATCGAACATTTGTTGATTCATCAATTCAAAATGGCGGGTCTCTCCTTAGTTACGCCTGGTCAACTGTGGATTTGACAGCAACTTTTAGCCAATGAAAATCATTGTAACATCCAAATTGCATTAGAATACGTAACATACCTGGGGTGCCTTCCTCCATCTTGAATTTTGAAATAACAGTTAACAATCTGTCTAGATCTTTAAAGTCATACGAAACAAGTGAATGGTGAGAAATAATATTTATCCATTTCTTGAACCAATGCATGTGTATATATATATAATCTTCCAAAAAAATCTCTCAGTCTGTTATGATGTAAAAATATAGCAGTTAATTAATTGAAGTGTTTTGAAACCATAGTTTACTGATTGTCACCTTAAAGTAAACAATCAACAAAGATGTATGGATATTGAGCACATGTTTAAAATGTACAATTAGATAAAAGTTTATTTCAATAGCAGATCCATGCATATACAGTACCAGATTTTTATGAGAAAGTGATGATGAGTTAACTACATATACAAAAATAGTGGCAAAATGATTACTGGAAGCAAGTAAATCTCTTATCAATGATTATTTTGGCTTTTCAATTTATTTAAATGTTCTTTGAATCGTCCTATTTTCTTTAAAAGCAAAAAAAAATCATTTTCTCCTATGTTCTATTTTAGCCATAGGAGCTATGTTTCTTGACATACAAGGAAATAAAATATAAAATTTATACTAGATACTCTGAAACTCATTTAGCCTAAGTTTGGCTGAAATTGATACAGCAGTTTCAAAGGAGAAGATTTTTTAAAGTAAGTCAACATGATGAACAAATTGTGAAAAAGTCTTTAAAGGGCAATAACTCCTTAAGGGGTCAATTGACAATTTTGGTCAAATTGACTTATTTGTAGATCTTACTTTGCTCAACAATTTTGCTATTAACAATGTATCTGTATCTATAATAATATTCAAGATAATAACCAAAAACTGCAAAATTTCTTTCAAATCCATCAATTCAGAGGCAATATACCTGAAAAACCAGTTACCCAATTCGGCTGAAAATTTCAGAACAGGTAGATCTTGACCTAATAAATACTTTAACTTCTTGTCTTATTTGCTCTAAATGCTGGAGTTATTGAAATATAAGCCAAAAACTGCATTTTACCCTGTGTTCTATTTTTAGCCATGACGGCCATGTTTTTTGACGAAATAGAAAATAAAACACAAAATTTATTTTATACACTCTACTGATGATTCAGTTGAAGTTTGGTTGAATTTGGTTGAGTAGTTTTAGAAAAGAAGATTTTTTAAAGTTAGCAAATATGATGAACAAATTGTGAAAAATTGTCATTAAAGGACCCCTTAAGGGGTCAATTGACAATTTTGGTCATATTAACTTATTTGTAGATCTTACTTTGCTGATCATTTTTGCTGTTTACAGTTTATCTTTATCTATAATAATATACAAGATAATGACCAATAACTGCAAAATTTCCTTAAAATTACCAATTAAGTGGCAGCAACCCAACAATGGGTTGTTTGATTCATCTGAAACTTTTAGGGCTGATAGATGTTGACCTAGTGAAAATTTTTACCGCATGTCAAATTTGCTCTAAATGCTTTCGTTTTTGAGATATAAGCCAAAAACTGCATTTTACCCACATGTTCTATTTTTAGCCATGGCGGCCATGTTTTTATTCACAAAATGGAAAATAAAACACAATCTTAACTCTAGATACCCTAAGGATCATTCAGCTAAAGTTTGGTTGTAAATGGTTCAGAGGAAAAGATCTTTGAAATAGTTTACGACGACAACAGACGCCAAGTGATGGCAAAAGCCTGATCTCTAAAGGAGTATTCTAAAAAACGTAAATTCTTCTAAATTTGGACAAATTATATAATTTTCTTGAGAAAAAAGTATATCATGTAAATCTTTATAAACAGGTGCATAAGTTTAATTATTAAGTCTAGTCAATTAGTTATAAATATCAAATGCATCATTTTTTTTTAACTTGAAGTTTCATATGATTTTAATATACATGCATATGTGCAAATTTCAAGAGTAGGATTAAATTCATGTGTAACTTATGTGTAAGATTCTTTTCATGTGTAAGATTCTTCATATTATCAATTTATATAAAAAATTATGTGTTTTATCATGGTATCATATATATTAATGGCTTTTCACACAAAAAAGAATATTTTTGTTTTGATTTATTTTGTTCAACTCTGCCACATAAGGGTAGATAATTCAAACATAATGAGAGATAACTGAAGATAAATTACTTTTATAATAGAATGTTTTTAGAATGAAATGTCTCAAATTCTTCATTTTCTTAGTGTTTGTGCAAAAAAATCTTTGAATTCAGAGATGCAGTTTTTATTTATCATTTCACTACTGTACTTTTCACATATAAACCCACAAAAATACAATCAGCAAAATTAAAATCAATTTGTTTTAATTGAATCTTCTTCAACTTCATTTCTGAGTTTTGTGGCAATAAGAATTAAGTAAATATTTCATAATGTTTGGTTCCGGCAAATTTACATGTAAGTTACAGAATGGCAACTAAAAATTTTGCAAATTTTCAATTTATAAAGGGGACAAGGGTAAAATTTGTAAGGCTACGGCCGGTGCATAAAAAGTTGGTAGTTGATGATATTTTGTGTTTTGTCAAACTGTCCACCTATCCCCATTATCCTTTTAATGTATGTACAATGTGTTATCTAAGGTATGTCTATGAACATATAATCGATCAAATTTGCATAAGTTACCTTCCGAATGTGACCTTGACTCCTCATTTTCATGTGACTTCTCAATACTTGTTACATCAGATGACTTGTTACCTCTCAACCATTGTGGGGTGTCATTGGCAGTATCATCTACAAACAACAAAACACGCACATTGAAAATACACAATTATTTCCTTCTATAATCATCAGAATTATATCATTATTGTAGATGACAAGTGAATAAATGGGGAATGTGTCTCTCTTGCATATCATATAAAGTTATTAAGGAACATAACTGAAAAACAGTAGCAGTGATACTACCCAAGTTTTGTAATCAGAGTTTTGTGGTAGTAAGTTTTGTGTATAAGTTCAACTTGTATTAGAGAACAGAAATGAAAAGTTTTGCAATTTTTTTTCATTTTTGATATCGTTTTGTTTCCTTTTATTGTTTAATACACACATCAAGTTTTCTCTTTCATTTGTCTTTTGAATTGCTTTACATTTGTCTTTTTTGGGCCTTTGTAGTATGGGTTTTAATCATTATTAAAGGCCATCCGTTGTGTCTACATTGTATGTATATGTATGTTAACTTTATGTAATTTGGTTCTTTTTGGAGAGTTGTCTCATTGGCATCATACTACATCTTCTTAAATTATTTTCATACGAAAATGTAGATAAATTTTGTAAGTACATGTATCTTGATGAGTCAACAATAAAGATGCTCACTAAATATGTTGTTCATCTAAACATGTATCAGTGTATGTATATTAAGTATATATATTAAAAGTTAATTCATTTAAATTGATATTTTATAGTGTGTCTTTCTATGTTCTGATGTTATACTATTGTTTCAGAAAATGGAGAAGGTTTGGTACCATTAAAACGTTGAATCCCGCTGCATTTGTTTGCACATGCCCTAAGTGAGTTCAGTGGTTGAAACCTGCTGTCTGTTTATGTGGTTCATAGGTGTTTCTCATTTTTCTTTTTTA
Source organism: Mytilus trossulus (assembly GCF_036588685.1). Classification (NCBI taxonomy): domain Eukaryota; kingdom Metazoa; phylum Mollusca; class Bivalvia; order Mytilida; family Mytilidae; genus Mytilus; species Mytilus trossulus. The sequence continues at coordinate 100,386,741 of NC_086374.1, forward strand.
TATATATATGAAGAATAGATTGTTGGTTTTCCCATTTAAATGGTTTTACACTTGTAATCTTTAGGGCCCTTTAAAGTTTGCTGTTTGGTGTGAGCCAAAGCGCCATGTTGGAGGCCGTACCTTGACCTATAACGATTTACTTTTATAAATTGATACTTGGATGGAGAGTTGTCTAATTGGCACTCATACGTATGATACCACATCTTCCTATATCTATTATATACAAACCTAGAACCATATGGCCGTACACTTTGTACTCTGCAACTTTAATATCCAACCACATTATAAAATGACTCAGCATCCATGGATGAATGTTTCCAATCAAAGATGTAAAATCTTTCTTTACAAATCCCAAATCTAACATCTTCTACTGTTTGCATGAAAAATAATCTGAAGATAGAAAAAAAATATGTAAATATAGTGTCAATTATGTCTATTGAAAGTAGAGATGTCAACTCACTGAATTCAGTAAAGATTTACTAATAGGGTAGAAAAACATCTACTAAATCATGTAAACATGGTAAATGGAAACAAAAAAGTTATACCCATTTTATGTATTGTGGGATGTTTGAATTTTCACGTAACAAACAGTCCTGCTGATGAAAGTATATACTCTGACGTTACAGAGTTGGGGGTGGGGATGACTAAAGAATACTGTAAACCAACTTATTTTCACGGATACTTAATTTCAAGTTTTACCCTTTCTTGCCTTCTTCCCGGCTATTTAATTTCGTGATTATCTGATTTACTTGATGAAGTTTATTAAGGAAAGATCAAAGATTGACATATTTGTGACAATTTTTATTTACGTTATTTTTCTACTTGCAAAAGTTGCGAAAATAAATCTGTCACGAAAATAAATCGCTCGAGAAGTTGGTTCACAGAAGCTGAAAACATAGGCGGATTTAGTTTTTTGGTTACTTATATAGGGAATCACTGAAGCGTGACTTGTGGGGGCCCTCTCTTAGGTCAGTCAGTGGGGCCCCCACTTATGAAAATTTCTGGATCCGCCACTGGAAAGTGTATTACATTTTCATCAAATTTGATTAATATTTAGTTTCCCCAGGGCCAGGAGGCTCTTTTAATACAAATAGTTTTTGTTTAGGCTTCAGAAAGCTTACTATGATCTACAAATGTACTATACTATTACTATTATTACAAAAAAAAATTTAAATAATTTTTTCAGATATTTTCTAATCTTGAATTTTTAGTTTGACTTTTTGCTGTAGATTTTTTAAGCATGCTTAAAGTGCTTGGAGTGTTTTATATTTTTTCTAAAGACATATATGTATAGAGTCCTCTTACATGTCTTATGAAAGTAATATAAACTGTAAATTTTCATGATTTTAATATAACTTATTTTATATATATGCATTCTAAAAATGCAAATGCCAAGCATGTCAATTGAAGGTAATTTGTAAATAAATGATTCAAAACAGTTTATTTTAAAACTGTTACATGTGTAATGTTTCTTTTTTTTTTCTATTCAAAATCATTATAGTGAAAATCTGAATTCAAATTTGTATCGAATATCAATACTCACAGGCAGTCGTCTCAGACCCCCCCCCCCCCCCCCCTTTTTATGAACCTTATGAAAGCTCAGAAGAAAAGTAGGGGGGACAATCTGAGACGAGTGCCCGTGGCTGTACTCTATATAAATCGCTATTTTGACGGAGCCGGGAACATATCTTTTTTTCTCTTTTAAAGTTATTTCCTACTGCCCCCCTTCGAGTATGATGCACTCTACCAATTTATCAATGGCATGTACCCCGAATGCCACAATAAACTATAAAATACATCCTTTCACACAAATGCCATATGATCCCGTATGGCGTATCAAAATAGGACACGAAGTGTTCTTGAATCAGAATGTTGTTTAAGGTTTATACTGCTCATAAAATATTACCATTTAAAACGAATGATACTGACCTGTTAGTATGTTATATATTAAATAGCCTTCGTTTACCCTTTACACAAAACAGTCGTAAGTGTGAACAGTTGACACAAAGTATATCATTGTATTATACACATGTTGTGTGTACCTTGACCTTGACTGATATGACACACCAAGTCGGCAGTCAAGTTACACCTGCGTGTAAACCACGTGGTGTAAACATTTAACAAGTTTACAAACGAAATAAAACCCGCAACTCCAAGTGTGCCAGGTTCAAATGACCTCTTAACAAAGCTTATCACACGAATGATGCGATGTGTGTACACAACGTATTTATTATATATGGTCAACGACTTTCGTGCAGACAAAAGACATTTATATTTAGAATGTCACTATATTTACTAATCATTTTTTCTATCATATCATTGGCTAAGGATTGGTTATTTTCTTTCATTGAAAAAGAGAATTTCTCAATATTTTTTTCAAGTATCTACCTTGAGGAAAATATATATTCAAGACCCCCACTCAGTGGCGGATCCAGTCATTTAAAAACGGGGGTCCTACCCCAGCACAAAAGGGGGGGGGGGGTTCAACTACTCTGTACATGTCCCCTTTCAAATGCATTGATCGTCCAAAAAAGAAGGGGTCCCGGACCACACTGGATCCGCCACTTCCACTTCTATCAACGACAGATATAAAAAAAAATTTACACCCTACCAGCATACTTCAACTGTCTTTATTGATAAACTTAGGGAGCTACCATTTGATTTTTATGGGGGGGCTAGGATGAAAAATTTTGTCCTGCATTTTTTTTTAGTTGTAATCTCTGTTCTGCCTTTTTCTTTTTCACTCTATCCGGTCCTGCTTTTTCTTTTTTAGTTTATCCTGACTTTTTTTTACATAAATTGTCATCCTGACTTTTTTTTTACTCAAAACTCCTGTCCTGCCTATTTTTTTCAAATTTCATCCTAGCCCCCCCCCCCCCCCCATAAAAAATCAAATGGTAGCTCCCTTATCATGTTCAGAGTTTATATGAATTTCTTATTTACAACAAAAAGTACATGTATAAACATTCCACGAGTAAAGTAATAGGCCCTACATCAGTCATTGGAAATAATATAGAGCTTCGAGTGGTGTGTGACTACATAGAATATTTTATTCAGATAAGTCTACTGTACGTGGCTATACAGTGGTATGATATGGTCTCAAGTCATAGAAATTAAAGTTCAGCACATGAATCCTATCCTTTATCAAAAAAATTTACTGCAGTATCCAGATAAAAATATTCGTGCTGGAAGCTCATTAGGATTTTCTTTTGAACAATTGAGTCGAGTGGAGCGAATTTTTATGACTTTCCCGCCAAAAAATGAATTTTCTTTATTGTAAGGGAAAGCAAAGTTAATGGGTTACACGACTTTAAAAAAGGAATTGTTACAAAAAAGAAAAAATGCCACCCTTGACTCCTAGATATAGATGAAGTTCTTTTAAACTTGAACCCGATTGAATTAATATATCATCGGCTTTTTGCTCATATCAATCATAAGTTTTGCCCACAGGCACTTGTCTCAGAAAGAAAGAAAATTGCCTATATACCTTAATTATTAAGGTATATAGGCAATTTTTTTTTCTGAGACAAGTGCCTGTGTGTATAATATGGAAAATGATATAATATTATAAAGACTGCGCGCAAAAACTGCTAAAACTGAAAGACATCGACCCTTTATTCCGTAATATTGCCATTCTTCATGTCCAACAAACAAACAGAAGATGTCCATGACTCACATAGTAAAATATTTAACATATGAAGGAAGTTTGAAGTTATAAATCAAGTACACCATTTATCTGGAATACCAGAATCAAGCGTTGGACAATTCTAAGGAATAAGAAGATTCTGATTTTGAAACCGTCACAAGACTAGCTATTTAATACCGATTTGCTCAAATCTTGTTTTTTTTTCTAGATGTCCCCCATCTGATTTTATAAATTTTACACTCCCCGTTTCCAAAACAGCAATCGAGGCATCCTTTACCCCCTTTCAAGTTCAAATGACCAGTCCCTTATAAACATGCCACTAGCTCGAACAGATGTTTTTAGTTCGGATTTCACACTATATTAAATATTTATCAATTATAGACTTTGACGAGGCCAATACGTTATATATGGACCTGCTGTTCAGATTATATTGACAGAGGTCGTAGAACCTGAATATTAGCCCAATATCACGGTGGGTAAGGTTGTCCTGCGAGGGAATCGTGAATATCCATGATTAAAGAGAAGGTATACATGTCCCTAGTAAGTAGGATTTTAATCGGTGTGAGACGTCCGTTTTGTAACTACAAACTACAGATTGAAACACAACACCTTGAAAGCCGAAGCCCAAGTTCTCTTACAGAAGAAAGATTCGCTATTGGTAATGCTGTATAAAATATAGTACGAAAAGGTTGCAAAATCAATCCATAAAAAAGATGACAAGACATTCAAAGACTAAACGTTTACAAATTTCGTCCTGCAAAACACAGTACAGCAAGAAAAAAATTGCTACCACGAGATCTAATAGCGCATAAGTAGACAATCTGAAGTTTTCGATTTCCAAACATCAATATCAAACTGAACTATTGAAGGCCGTACGGTGACCTCTAATTTTTCAATTCTGTGTCATTTGGACTCTTGTGGAGAGTTGTCATATTGGCAATCATACCACATCTTCGTTTTTATATTCACATCGAATTCATTTTTCCTCTATTTTTAATTTGCATATATTTATCAATTATATATATTCTGTCTTGATGTAAATTAACCTCACATTATGTTACTAGTAAGATAAACCCTCAAATGTATCTATATTGTCAGAAACAAAATGATCAGCTACAAGTAAAACTAGAGGCTCTTAAGAGCCTGTGTTGCTCACCTTTGTCTATGTGCATATTAAACAAAGGAAACAGATTGATTCATGACAACACTGTGTTTTGGTGATGTGTTTGTAGATCATACTTTACTGATCATTCTTGCTACTTAAAATTTTATCTATCTGAAATGAACTTGGCCCTTTAGTTACAGAGGAAAATATTTTGTAAAAACTGTTTACCAAAATTTACCAAATTAATGAAAATTGTTAAAAATTGACTATAAAGGGCAATTACTTTAAGGGGTCAACTGACCATTTGGTCATGTTGACTTATTTGTATATCTTAGTTTGCTGAACATTATTGCTGTTTACTGTTTATCTCTATCTATAATAAGATAAGATAAGATAGATAAGATAATTTTTATTAACCAATCATGGTGCCCAAAATTTGAGCTATACAATCAAATGAATGAATTACAAAATAAAGCACAGAAAATGATTAGAATGATTAAAGTACATTTAGACAACAAAAAATAAAAAAACAACACATGAATACACATTTACACTAATTAACCTGATATAAACCAAGTTATTAACAAAACATAGTTGTTATGGGTGCCACTGTGACCTGGAGAAATGACATAATTCTTTATAGTACTAGGTCTATGGGAGACAACTCCTGATCAATTTTATTTCCTATAATTATATATCTATCTATATTTTTCTTCTATTTATTTCTTTTTTGTTTTTGTTTTTTTTAAACAACAATATTTTCTATAATTTTCTTTCGTTCTTCAAAAAGGGAGTGCAATAAATTAGATAAGTTTGAAGTTACAAACAAATCTTCAGATGAAAGAATCCAAACAAATTTCATTTCATCAGATAATCTTGAAAAATTTTTGAATTTTGAATTTAAATTAGATAGATGTTGAGATCGAGTATCTTTTAGAACAGGACATTTTAAAAGAAAATGTAGTTCGTCTTCAACTGCGTTCTTACATAGCTTACACTTTCTGTCTTCAGCTTTAATCCCAAAATACCTCCCTCTTTCGATTTCAAGATCATGACAGCTAGTTCTAAATCTTGTGATTATTTGCCTGTCTTTTTTTGAATTCATTTTTAAATATGGTTCAAACATAAAAATATTTTTAAATTTTCTGTAAGTTCTTAATTTATTGCCAGATTGTAAATTAGTACACTTCCCATAATTGCTTTCTAAACTAGCTAACCAGCTTTCTTTAAATTTAATAGTTAAAGATGTTTTTACCTTTTTTAGAATATGGTTTTGTTTAAAGTTTGACTGGTTAACAAATAGATATTCTAAGTCTAGAAATTTAAATATATGTTTAATACTTCCTATCCAAGATTCCTGGTTATGTTTGACCATAGAATGAGACAGATTTATGGCTTCCCTTAGAATAATATTTGAAGGTTCAATATCTTTCATAAGATGGATCCAATATTTTATCATATTCATTATTACATAATACAGTGTAGGGAGTGAACCTAGTTCTCCTCTACATGCCATATTTGATGTTTTTATGTTAACTCCAAGTGAAAATTTACAAAGCTTAGTATGAATTTTCTCTAGTACAAGATAATCAGTTTCTTTTGATATAAAGTTATCCAAATGTATTTGTTTCTTATGTGGTATATAACCCCAAATTTCAGATCCATACAACAAGATTGGTCGGATTGTATGGTTATAGATGTGTAGTAAAGTACTAGGTTTTGGGCTTTCTACTGAAAAGGTCTTCCTTAATTTGAAATATGCTTTCATTCCTTTGTTATAAAGTTCTTTCTTTGCTTTTTGGAAACTCCCAGATGATGAAAAATTTATACCTAAGTATGTGTAGTTTTGTACACATTCTAAAGTCTGGTTTCCTAATGATATTTTAATATTTTTAAGTCTTCCTGATTTGTTAAATACAAGAACCTTGGTTTTTTTTGTGTTAACTGTCATTTTATAATCAACTGTAAATTTATTTAATTTGTTAACACAATTTTGAAGTCCTTGCTCTGATGATGATAAAAGAACTACATCATCAGCATACATTAAAATATTTAAGGGATGTGTATTTAATGGGATTGGATCACATGTTTGGTCATTCAAGATAATAACCAAAAACGACCACAATTTCCATAAAAATTACCAATTCAGGGGCAGCAACCTAACAACTAGTTGTCTAATTCATCTGAAAATTTCAGGGGATATAGATTTTTACTTGATAAACAAGTTGTCCCCTTATAAGATTTGCTTTGAATGCTTTGGTTTCAAAGTTATAAGCCACTTGAAAATCTACATTTTACCCCTATGTTCTATTTTTAGCTATGGCAGCCATTTTGGTTGGTTGGCTGGGCCACCGTTCACATTTTAAAAACTAGATACCAAAATAATGATTGTGGCTACGTTTTGTTAAATTTGGCCCATCAGTTTCATAGAAGATTTTTGTATAAGATTGCAAAAATTTACGAAAAATTGGTAAAAAATAACTATAAAGGGCACTGAATAACTCATTAAAGGGTCAACTGATCATTTTGTTCATATGACTTATTTGTAGATCTTACTTTGCTGAACACTATTGCTGTTTAAAGTTTATCTTTATCTATAATAATATTCAAGATAATATCAGAAAACGGAAAATTTTCTTTAAAATTACCAATTCAGGGGCAGCAACTCAACAATCAATTGTCCGATTCATCTGAAAACTTCAAAGCAGATAGATCTTCACTTGATAAACAATTTCATTCCATGTCAGATTTGCTCTAAATGCTTTGGTTTCAGATTTATAAGCCAAAATATACATTTTACCCCTATGTTCTATTTTTAGCCATGTCGGACATCTTGGTTGGTTTGCCGGGTCACCGGACACAATTTTTAAACTAGATTCCCCAATGATCATTGTGGCCAAGTTAGGTTAAATTTGGGCCAGTAGTTTCAGAGAAGATTTTGGTAAAAGTTAACGACGACGGACAACGACGACGACGAATGACGCCGGACGCCAGGTGATGAGAAAAGCTCACTATGCCCTTTGGGCCTAGTAAGCTAAAAAGGTTATCAGAGTTTGTGGTTTTGGGAAAAGTATACTGACATAAAAAGTAAAAATTTAGTTATAAAGAAAAGTTTCCACTTGAAGCTAGAAATCGAGATAGCAATCAAGATCCAAACTTTCACACAAGTCAGTATGTCTATTGTTACATAAAATTAAATGGAGCATATGTTTTTTTATAAGGTAGTTTATCTTAATATGATTTTTACAAATCAAAAAGTTTTCCTGAAGACAAGATTGTCGGCAATCTTTGACAAGAAAAAAGAGAACAAACTGTACTCTTTTTAATTTTCTAATTACAATGAGCAATACAAAATTGATTTACACATAACAATGGATAACTCAACAAAGCTAGTACCAGTACACCATTCTAGGATAACTCAACAAAGCTAGTACCAGTACACCATTCTAGGATAACTCAACAAAGCTAGTACCAGTACACCATTCTAGGATAACTCAACAAAGCTAGTACCAGTACACCATTCTAGGATAACTCAACAAAGCTAGTACCAGTACACCATTCTAGGATAACTCAACAAAGCTAGTACCAGTACACCATTCTAGGATAACTCAACAAAGCTAGTACCAGTACACCATTCTATGATAACTCAACAAAGCTAGTACTAGTACACCATTCTAGGATAACTGAACAAAGCTAGTACCAGTACACCATTCTAGGCTGTGAAAGCTGTAATTTTAGTTACATTAATCTACCCTCTTCGTTATAGTGTTTCATGCCAATACAAATGATCTATTTCATATTCACAAAAGGCATTTTTGGATAATTTGGACCTGTGACCTAGTGTTGCTTTCATCTACGTCATTAGTCTCTGGAAGATAGTTGTCTCATTGCCAACATACCACATTATAAAGTGTCTGCTTAATTGATTATAACTAAATCATATTTTGACATCAGGGAGTTAAAACTATTTGCATGATTAAAACTTAAAAGTTGAACCATGAAATAAGGTCAAGGTCAGACAAGCATCTGCACCTCACATTGATTCTATTGTTCATATTTACTTCTCATTTTACTCATAACACCACCATAAAATGGAAAAAAATAAACAATACCTTTGAACCATCAACATGATGTCAAGGTCAAAGTTAGCCAGCCTTGGTCTTGTTGATGTTTACTGAGAAGTGATCATATGCATAACAATGAATAATATTATCCTGAACATACATGACATATTTGCCACTGGATGTTAAGCAAATCAATCATCAAATACCAGGCTTTTTTTCTTTTTATTCCTTTGTGATGTCATTGTCAGTTTATTTACTTATTATTAGTTTCAGTATCCCTTTGGTAATTTTTTGATATTTCTTTTTACCTAATCAATGAAAAGGTAAAAGTAAAGAGACAGACAGACAGACAGACAGACAGACAGACAGACAGACAGACAGACAGACAGACAACAGACAGACAGACAGACAGACAGACAGACAGACAGACAGACAGACAGACAGACAGACAGACAGACAGACAGACAGACAGACAGACAGACAGACAGACAGACAGACAGACAGACAGACAGACAGACAGACAGACAGACAGACAGACAGACAAACAGACAGACAGATCAAAATATTTCAAATAGACCAAATATAGAGCCAACATTTTACCTTATGTAAACCATTGATTTTCCCCTATTAGTCTATGTTAAATCTGCACTTTTTTTCAAAAAATCTGTAGAATTTATCTTTGTTTCAAATAAAGAAATAGAAATACTTGGCATGAGTCAAGTTCTATCCTGTCCAGTACTATTTTCACATAACATTGCATTGCATATAAGAAAATAACCATCACTTGAAGTTAACCAATCAAATTTCTCTCCTTATGTGTACAAGGTTTAGTCACCATGTAAATATTCTATAGAAATCCCCCCCCCCCCCCCAAAAAAAAAAAAATAATATAAAAATATTGTGCTTTGAAATACCCAAGACATGTTTATGATGCAGAAAACTTTTACTGCAATAAAAGGTAGGATTAATTACCTACAACTGTCAAATTCAAGGGAATATTTCTTTTCAACCAATATTCGAATGTGACGTACCACAATTTGGTGGTATTACACCTAAAGTAACCAAGAAGTTATCTAAAGTGCAATAATTAAACTTTGACATTAGTATATCAACAAGGATGACAATAATGCCAAAATCAACTGCTAAATGCCAGACAGAAACTGTTTAAATTCAAATATGTTTTCATACAATGGTTGAAGATGTTCATAAAAAGTAAAAGAATTTATTTAAAAGAAACCGTAGATTTTTTTCCTACTCAGAGATACCATCAATTAAAAATGTTCTATTTAAATTCATTAAGCAATTTTATTCACTAGCTCAGCACTTTAATGATGGCATGAACATGCAGATATGTATTTATTGTATTTTGTTGTAATACAACAAGGGAAATAATTTGATATTAACTTATTATCTCCCTTATGCATATCTCTGCTTTCTTTTCTGAATTTGGCAATAAATCATTAAATGTACTTTGTGTCCATTTCAATTTAATCAGCTCTTTAACAAAGTTTTTGTTTTCAAATGTTTATGGACTGAGCATAACTGAAGAGACTTTTACTGTGGAAATGAGTGTCAAGTGCAGACATTTTTTACCATTTAATTCAATGATTATGTATATACCACTTTTCAGATACCAATTTACCTTCTGTTATTGAAAAAATCAAAACAAAAACAATCTATCAGTAATGTTTTAATTAATTATCAACAACAAAAAGTTTTAACATTATATAACAATTTTATCACATGAAACTTTGTTAATAACAATATAAAAGCACACTAGTAAAAATAAGTAAATATTTGGCACAACCAAACAGATGCTCTCTGAATTCCTTTGTAGTTCACATCATTGTAACATGTATAAAATTTATATACAGGAGTAGAAATTTAGAGGCATTATTGATAAAGGGGAATAACTCAAGAAAAGGCTGTGTTAAAATACCCTAAATAAGAGGAGGCATTGATATTAGGTTTGACTAACAAGTAAAAGGAAATTATAATTAAGAACTAATCCTTTTAAGGGTATTTGAATGACCAAAAAAAAATAATCATGAACAGTAAATAATTCAATTCATGAAGACGAAGTTTTTTTATAGGCATAACCCATGTACTATTTAATTTGTAGTACCAAATTCAAATCCAAGTATCAAACTATTAATTAATTTATCAAAGGATTGATAGACTATTGTTTGTTTTATGACTATGTCCAGTGACAAATAGTTCATTTATCAAATGTAATCATAGAAAATAGAATCTAAACTATATTTTTTATTTATTATAGTCACTTCTGTCTTAAGATTTTATCCAAAAAGTATTAAACCATTAAAAAAATGGCAGTTTCCTCAATTCCAGGGGACATAACTCAGTTGGTTTTAAAAGGAGAAACATATCTGTATATAGGAATAATTAAAAAGAAAATGTTTACTGAATGGTTCAATACAGTTTTGTGGTAATTTATTGTGTTCAAGCAATTGCAAATTATTTTTTTTATCAAAGTAAGATAAAGTTTTGAAAACAACTGAGCATAGCAGTAGTAATATTCTGGAACAAAGAATATTAAATGTCTTGTATTCTTTAGGATTGTTGTTCATTCTTCATCAGTTAACATGTGAAAACAGATGGTATATTTTTGGCCCTCAAATTTATACTGGTAAGGTTCAAGCAAGGCCATTTCATGATAGTCTAACTCACTATTGTTGGTCATCACATATGTGAATAGCTTAGTGCCTCATTTATGAATTAGTTTTTAATACATGTATTCTGAAAATATCAGTTTTTACTGATTTCTATTAAATTGAGGTTTGAAAAAAAAATGTCCAGCTTTTTTCCCCAGAGTTTCATGGAAATAACAACCATTTCTCCAATAAGATTTAGAATTATGTTCACTGTTCTGGTAAATGTCTAGTAATCTGTTTTAATAATTCATTTGTAGATTTCGCCAGCTGTTGTCCATGATTTTTCTCCTCCATAGAAGCAGCTCTAACAGATACACACTTAAAACATCCATTTTTGATATCATATGTACCAACACATCTGTAAAATAATAAATTCACATTAGAAACTTGACAAAGTTCCACTGCAACTACAGATAATTACTACAGCCAACAATTTCAAAATTTCAGACTATGCAACTTCAGTCTATACCTTGCACTTTGAAGACTTACAGAATGGATGTGCAGTCCTGCTAAAATTTGTAAAAAAAAAATACAAGTTTGTAAAAGAGCTAAACATAATTGCAATGCCTATCAAATAGTTGGTCTACTTTAAGAAAGTAATACTCTTATTGGAGTATTATTTTAATGTTGCATTCATTTGCATAATTTGACAACCCTGTATACCAAGATATCCACTTACGGGACTCTATTGAAATGAATCATACTGGTGTTGGTTCACCAAACAGAGTTTATTTTAAGAAAAGTGTAATAACTATGATGGGTTACTGTCATCTAGAGAGCATATAATGATGGTTTTCAACAATGAACAGGTGTAATTTAAATATATGCCAAATGTAAAGCTATAAGGGTCCTCATTTAGAGAATTAAGTCAGTATACACACAATATGATTCAAGTGAAAGTCTCTCTAGATGATTCAGGTGAAAGTTTTTTATGATGATGATTTAGGTGAAAGTTTAATAAGATAGTGATTCAAGTGAAATTTTTTCAAGGTTGTGATTCAATTGATATTTTTTCTGGTTGGTGATTAAGGTGGAAAAGTTTTGATGGGGATGATTTGGTGTAAGTCATTCTGGGTGATGACTCAAATGAAAGTATTTCCAGGGGGCTATTAAGGTGAGTTTTTCTTGGTTGTAATTCCAGTGAAAGCCTTTCTTATTTATATAATTTAGGGGTTGGGAACACTAAAGTTATACTAAAAACATGCTTAGCCTTATCACATTGACAGGTTGGGCAGGTTATCGGACACATTTTTAAAACTAGACACCCCAATGATGATTGTGGCCAAGTTTGGTTAAATTTGGCTTATTAGATTCAGAGGAGAAGATTTTTGAAAAGGTTAACGAACGATGACAGATAGCTGACAGACAGAAGCAAATTGATGAGAAAAGCTCACTTGACCCTTCAGGCAAGGAGTGCTAAAAAAAAAGGATCACAACAATTTTTAAGACAAACTTTTAACAGAGATGTTGCAATAACACAGCAAAAGATATGCATAACAGGTATATCATCAACCTCTTGATACACTTACTGCCTAATTTGGGGATTGACCTCATATGTTATACTGCAGCACCTAAACAGTTAATACATACCTTTGCCAGTGTCCTCTTATTAACTTTTGTAATTCTCTATCCTGTTAATCACAAAGAAAACTTGTCTTAAATAATACAATCTTATATTAAACATCATATGTTATAAAAAAAACTAATTCTTAAATCACATATAATTCAATTTTGGATGTAACATGTCTTCTGATTGGCTGACGTTGTTTTGTTTATCAGCTCATAGACATAATTAAGTCATGTAACTGTGACATCATCAATGTTTTTTCATGGTTTACTCCAGTTTAAAAAGGAGTTTAGAGTTAAATTATAAGAAATAACTGTAATATTTTATCTGTCTATTCAAAATAACATAAAAATGTGGTGCACACTTTAAAATAACCTGCTAAATTCAGTATGCACCACATTTTTTATGTTATTTGGAATGGACAGAAAAAATATTACAGTCATTCTGTACATAGACACATTCAACTATACCATACTTTGTATTTTTTGCTGTCAGTTTCAAAAATTAAAATTGGAAATAATTGTCATGTCTATTACTCTCTAAATATTAAAAAAAAACAACATCATTCTACATAATTTTTAATGGAAATAAAAAACAAAAATTTGTTTAAAAATATAATCAAGTAACTCTTAATGTTCAAGTATCATCTTTCAGCACACTATTATGTACTTGGTTTTAAATTATTCTTGCAACTTCAGATAACCATAATACAATTCTTAAGCAGTGTTATTGGCACCTCAGGTTATTTTAATAGCAGAGTAAAGAGTGCCTTTGCTGGGCATATCAACAGAAAAGTCTATTGAGCATAACAATACTTACTATCTCATAGAAGACACACTTCAAGTGATGTTGTTCATCTCTCAGTATAAACTCTTTGTAGGTGTCTGTAGCATCTCTGATAACAGTTGAATCAATGATACCTAATGGACGAAAAAATCTAGTGAGTACAACATCATAACAGCTAAATCTATAATACCTAATGGACGAAAATTTCTAGTGAGTACAACATCATAACAGCTGAATCTATAATACTTAATGGACAAAAAATTCTCGTGAGTTCAACATCATAAAGGCTGAATCTATAATAACTTATGGAGGAAAAATGTTCGTGAGTACAACATCATAATGGCTAAATCTATAATACCTAATGGACAAAAAATTCTAGTGAGTACAACATCATAACGGCTGAATCTATAATACTTAATGGACGAAAAATTCTCGTGAGTTCAACATCGTAAAGGCTGAATCTATAATAACTTATGGAGGAAAAATTTTCGTGAGTACAACGTCATAACGGCTAAATCTATAATACTTAATGGACAAAAAAATCTATTGAGTACATCATCATAACAGCTGAATCTATAATACCTAATGGACAAAAAATTCTTGTGAGTACAACATCATAAAGGCTGAATCTGTAATACCTAATGGAGGAAAATTCTAATGAGTACACCATCATAATGGCTGAATCTATAATAACTAATGGAGGAAAATTCTAATGAGTACAACATCATAATGGCTGAATCTATAATACCTAATGGAGGAAAATTCTAGTGAGTACAACATCATAATGGCTGAATCTATAATACTAATGGAGGAAAATTCTAATGAGTACAACATCATAATGGCTGAATCTATAATACCTAATGACGAAAAATTCTCGTGAGTAGAACATCATAACAGTTTAATCTATAATACCTAATGGAGGAAAAATTCTCGTGAGTTCAACATCATAATGGCTGAATCTATAATACCTAATGGACGAAAAATTCTAGTGAGTAGAACATCATAACGCCTGAATCTATATTACCTAATGGAGGAAAAATTCTCGTGAGTAGAACATCATAACAGCTGAATCAAGGATACCTAATGGACCAAAAATTCTGGTGAGTACAACATCATAATGGCTGAATCTATAATACATAATGGATGAAAAATTCTCGTGAGTACAACATCATAACAGCTGAATTTATAATACCTAATGGACGAAAAATTCTCGTGAGTAGAACATCATAACGGCTGAATCTATAATACCTAGTGGAGGAAAAATTCTCGTGAGTAGAACATCATAACAGCTGAATCAATGATACCTAATGGACCAAAAATTCTAGTGAGTACAACATCATGACAGCTGAATTTATAATACCTAATGGACGAAAAATTCTCGTGAGTAGAACATCATAACGGCTGAATCTATAATACCTAATGAACGAAAAACTCTCTTGAGTACAACATCATAACGGCTGAATCTATAATACATTATGGACGAAAAATTCTAGTGAGTACAAAATCATAACAGCTGAATCAATGATACCTAATGGACGAAAAATTCTAGTGAGTACAAAATCATAACAGCTGAATCAATGATACCTAATGGACGAAAAATTCTAGTGAGTACAACATCATAACGGCTGAATCTATAATACATTATGGACGAAAAATTCTAGTGAGTACAAAATCATAACAGCTGAATCAATGATACCTAATGGACGAAAAATTATAGTGAGTACAACATCATAACAGCTGACTTTATAATACCTAATGGACAGAAAATTCTAGTGAGTACAACATCATAACAGCTGAATTTATAATACCTAATGGACGAAAAATTCTCGTGAGTACAACATCATAACGGCTGAATCTAATACCCAATGGAGGAAAAATTCAAGTGAGTATAACATCATAATGGCTGAATCTATAATTCCTAATTGAGGAAAAATTCTAGTGAGTACAACATCATAATGGTTGAATCTATAATACTTAATGGACAAAAAATTCTTGTGAGTACAACATCATATAATGGCTGAATCTATAATACCTACTGGACGAAAAAGTCTAGTGAGTACAACATCATAACAGCTGAATCTATTATACCTAATGAACGAAAAATTCTAGTGATTAAAACATTTGAAAGCTTTAAATGTACTTTGAATAGCTAAACATGCTTCTGATAAAGATTAAAATTTAAATCAGACTATATTCTGAGATTGATTGATTGATTGATTGATGTTTAATGCCACACTATTGTGCTATTTTGTGGCATTCAGTTTTTATTGGTGGAGGAAGCCAGAAAGCAACGTTTGTTCTGAAATGCATCCTGCTGAATTTGTAAATACCAAACAACATCTGCTTTTGTGATCAACAAAACAACATTGAAATTTCCTGCTTTTGTTTTATCAGTTCTCTCTTTATAATCAATCAGGAAAAAATTAACTTTGTCTTCAAAATATAAACTGTAAAGTTTCTTACGTTTTATTATAAGTAAAAAAAAAAATTATTTAAATATATTCTACTAAACTTTGACTCAATGTGGGTCTGACAGTAGTTTCCTTTAATTAGTTGAACTTTTGGACAAATAGTCCTGAGAATTGATCTCTTATCCTTCTAGGTAAGGGAATACACAAGTCATAAAGAGATCTAAGTTTACTATATGGCATTCTCATTACTGTAACAGGTATCATATCCTTTGACCTGTATGAGCGTGAAAGGGACTGGAGACTAAGGCTGATTCTATTAATTGCCATTATAGAACCTGTCAGATTTATATTCTATGATAAAAATGAGAATGGAAATGGGGAATATGTCTAAGAGACTACAACCCAACCATAGAGCTGACAACAGCTGAAGGCCATCAATGGGTCTTCAATGCAGCGAGAAACTCTTTCAGCTGGACCCTAAACAAATATGTATACTAGTTCAGAATATTTACCAAAGACTTCAAATATCATATTGATGTTATCTCTATACTTGGCCCAGTGAGGAACACTTGAGGCATGAAGAGTCATCACATGTAAACTTGGGTCTATCTTCTTCTCACTGGGCTTTTTGTTCTGCTGTTTCTGAAATAAAATAAGCATTTTGGTTTTAAAAAAAAATGGCTTTTTTTCAACTCAGCAAAAAATCTTATTAAGCAAAATTAGGACCTAAATGAATTTGACTGTTTCTTTTATATTCTTTTTTTAGTTTGAGTGTTACCAATGAAAGTACATCAAGAAGATGAATTGTTTTCAATCTGTGAAAATTTTGCATTCAGCTTGAAAAACAGATCATGTTCAAAGCTTCTCTCACAAGAACACTACATCCTGTTTTGAAACTTTTTTTAGGCATCTGTACTGTTGTAATGAAAAAAAATAGAGAAAGGAGTTTCTTTAATTGATGTGTTTCACTACAAGACATTAAAAATTGGTTGAAAATTTGAATGTAGAAAAGTGATATATGTTCAACTCACTGGTTTCTATGAAGTTAAACTTATTATCAGAAAGCTCAGCCAGAGATATAGTGGAAGTAGAAAATTTAGTTGAATATAAATATAGATATAATACATGATTTTGAATTGGTGGTCTGACACCTATAAAAAAAACACCAACTAAAACATTGAAATTCTATAAAATTGTACCTTATCAAACATATCAGTGTTGAAGTACAAATGTATTATTACTTTCTTATCAAGCAAAAGC
Organism: Mytilus trossulus; assembly: GCF_036588685.1. NCBI lineage: Eukaryota > Metazoa > Mollusca > Bivalvia > Mytilida > Mytilidae > Mytilus > Mytilus trossulus. Next base: position 100,404,252 of record NC_086374.1, read on the forward strand.
TATTTAATTTGGATCTTTTTTTTATGGAATAAATCCAAAATACTATACCTCTTTCTGAAAGCTACCTCTGGTTTGGGATCCATTACTAAAAACCTTTGACTCTCCAGGATAAACAACACCCCTAGCTGGACTCTTGTCAATAGGAATACCTCCAGTAGACGGACTTGTACCACTTGAATAAAATACAAACAATAACAAATAACAAAAAAACATCTATTTTGAATTTAACAATAAATTTGCAATAAAAAAGAGGTTTTATAATTCAACTCTTTTAGTTATACTGCAAAATGAACTAAATAATTCATATTTTATGACCATTAATTCTCCAATTGAAAATACTAAAGTTAATGATTATGAATTTAAAACAAGAACATATAAGTCCTTAATAGGCTATGCTAATAGAATAAAGAGAACTACAGGAAACAGAAGAAGTTAAGTTAAATAACAAATATTGCAGTGCATACCTTTCTTGTTGAAACATACTTGGCATTGCAACTTTGTTAAAAGGTTTATTTTGTTGATTAATTTTTGAATTCTGTTGATAACCTTGTTGCTGTGCTGATCCATAGCTCTGCTGAGAGTTTTGGGCTGATCCATAGCTCTGTTGAGTGTTTTGGGCTGATCCATAGCTCTGTTGAGTGATTTTTGATGATCCATAGCTCTGCTGAGTGTTTTTTGATGATCCATAGCTCTGCTGAGTGTTTTTTGTTGATCCATAGCTCTGCTGAGTGTTTTGGGCTGATCCATAGCTCTGCTGAGTGTTTTTTGCATATCCATAGCTCTGCTGAGTATTTTGCTTATAATTTCTATAATTCTGTTGATTATTTTGAAGACCATGATATGTTTTAACTGTTGGAGTGTGTGCTGGTTGGAAGTTTTGCTGCTGATTTCTATTGTTTCCTTGTTCCTGGCCATACTGGAGTCCAGAACTAGTACTACATATTCTTTGATTTGCAGATGTGATCGTAGCACTTGGCAATCTTCTTGGTTGGTTGACTTTACTCTGATCAACATAACTTGTCTTATTTTGACTTGCATATCCTCCTTTTAGGTAAGGAACACCCTGATGCTGATGTGATACAGAGTTATTTCCCTTAGTTTGCTGTTTCATTGATCTGGAAGAATCTCCCATTTGATTTACACCAGAAAAAGAATTTCTATTTGTGGAGAATGATGCTCCAGTATTTGACTGAGTGATTGGATTTTGGCCATTTCCCTGCTGGTTACCATGGTTTCTTTGATGAAAGGGATGTGTTGGTTGATCTCCCCTTTCACTGATTTGACCATTCTGTAAAGCTGAGAACCTCTGGAAACCTTGACCTGCAATAATTCCAACATGATAATCAAATCAAGTATAAACAAAAAATAATCAGTGGCAATATTCTCTCATAAGCTTGCGTTTCTTAATTTCGGATTTTTACAGTCCAATTACTCCAGAACACAGGCCTTCTGTGGATTCATTATTATTTGTAGGATAAGTATTTGTAGATGCCATGGGTACTGTTACGTTAACCACAAATTCAAATATTAAACAAATTACAAATTTGGCAAAACCAAGACATTGAATATAGATATCCAACTGCAGATACAATTTATTTTAGAATTACACTTACATTTTCTATTTAAAAAAGGTATTTGACAATCCTTATAGTTGAGATATCACATGGCTTCCATGGATTCCAATTTGTATATGTTTTATGGAGAGGTGTAACTAGTATTATGTCAATTTATTTTATCAATTGACATCTGTATTTGTATAAATTTTTTCTTTCATGTGTCTGTGTTGTAAGGTTCTTATATCAACATCTACCCCCTACACACACATGTATATATAAGTAACATTAAAATTAGATACAAACTGTTATTTCTTGACTTGTTTTCAAATCCACCAACTGGCATCAAACCTGCAAAAATATGGACAGATATAAAAGTTTCTTTATAACACATTACCATCAATTTTATTAATATTTGTCTCACTTGCAGTGTTGGAAACAGTAAAATTGCTCAACATCATCAGTCATCACACTATTTCAGTGTTAATATGATGAAATATCTTAAAATTGTAAAATGATGAAATACATGTATCTCAAAATTGTGAAATGATGAAATATCTCAAAATTGACAGTATGCTGAACTATGTTCCCTTTTATGGTAAATTTAGCCTGACAAGACTGATAAATATTTATGATTGTCATACCTCAAATACCCTACACCAGTTTGATTATGGTAAGAGAGTAAAACATTTGTATTAGGTTAAATTTATAAGCTAAAAATGATCAACTAATTTTACTGTTTACAGATCTTGAATTTGTATTGAAGGATTTAGGAATATATAATCTTCAAACATGTCATTTTTGCACTATGACAAGGAACTTTAGATATTTTAAAAATAACCATAGAAAAGTAGAATACTGATCAAAGGTCACCAGAATGTTGCTTTAGACTTGTAGTACACCATGGGAGATAACTCAAAGGTCATCAGAATGTTGCTATATATTTGTAGTACACCATGGGAGATAACTCAAAGGTCACCAGAATGTTGCTATAGATTTGTAGTACACCATGGGAGATAACTCAAAGGTCACCAGAATGTTGCTATAGATTTGTAGTACACCATGGGAGATAACTCAAAGGTCATCCAGAATGTTGCTATAGATTTGTAGTACACCATGGGAGATAACTCAAAGGTCACCAGAATGTTGCTTTAGACTTGTAGTACACCATGGGAGATAACTCAAAGGTCACCAGAATGTTGCTATAGATTTGTAGTACACCATGGGAGATAACTCAAAGATCACCAGAATGTTGCTAAAGATTTGTAGTACACCATGGGAGATAACTCAAAGGTCACCATAATGTTGCTATAGACTTGTAGTACACCATGGGAGATAACTCAAAGGTCACCAGAATGTTGCTTTAGACTTGTAGTACACCATGGGAGATAACTCAAAGGTCACCAGAATGTTGCTTTGGACTTGTAGTCACCATGGGAGATAACTCAAAGGTCACCAGAATGTTGCTTGACTTGTAGTCGCCATGGGAGATAACTCAAAGGTTACGGAAGATAACTCAAAGGTCACCAGAATGTTGCTATAGATTTGTAGTACACCATGGGAGATAACTCAAAGGTCACCAGAATGTTGCTATAGATTTGTAGTACACCATGGGAGATAACTCAAAGGTCATCCAGAATGTTGCTATAGATTTGTAGTACACCATGGGAGATAACTCAAAGGTCACCAGAATGTTGCTTTAGACTTGTAGTACATCATGGGAGATAACTCAAAGGTCACCAGAATGTTGCTATAGATTTGTAGTACACCATGGGAGATAACTCAAAGATCACCAGCATGTTGCTAAAGATTTGTAGTACACCATGGGAGATAACTCAAAGGTCACCATAATGTTGCTTTAGACTTGTAGTACATTATGGGAGATAACTCAAAGGTCACCAGAATGTTGCTTTAAACTTGTAGTACACCATGGGAGATAACTCAAAGGTCACCAGAATGTTGCTTTGGACTTGTAGTCGCCATGGGAGATAACTCAAAGGTCACCAGAATGTTGCTTGACTTGTAGTCGCCATGGGAGATAACTCAAAGGTTACCAGAATGTTGCTATAGACTTGTAGTACACCATGGGAGATAACTCAAACTAATTTTTATTTCATATTTCCCATAAAACTCCTGACTAAATGCATATTCATCTTTCAAAATCCTCAGTAACTTATTGCACTATGTATAATTTCTAAATAGCTGATGGCTTTTGACCAGATTAGATGAGTTCAGACACCTTTGAATATCAAATATAAAAAAAATAGCTATTTTAGTTATTTATATGCATTTTGAGCTATTTGTTTATTTTGTTACTGAGGGATTAAGTAATCTGAATTGAATGTGTACATTACTCAATGTAACATCTTACCTCATTAGTGGATCCAGGGAGAGGGTTCTGTGGGTTGGACCCCCCATTTTTTTTGTTGATGATCCATGCATATGGGACAACATCCCTAATGCGCCTTGAAATGAGGAACTCAAAAGTCACGTGTAAAGAAAAAATCTCTGTGTAGTGATATTGGACATGTTTCTATTTTTAGCAAATGACTGAACTTTATTATTTGTGGTGATTAGGAAAGTAGAGGAACATAGAATAAATGTGTAAAAACTATGAAGCTATTGAATGTGTTCAAAGTATTAAATTTTCAAAGAACTTATTGTGTTAAAAAGGGGATATTTTACCACAAGGAGCCGCATCACAAAAGGATGTTCAGGGTTTGCTAATTTACGGAAAAAGTAATCTCACTTCGTACCCCGAAAATTTAACCACATATGTGAAAATGTCACAGCTTCGAAACGAGCTATCATATATATCCAAGTAAACGATATGGACTGAGCTACAGGAAAAAACGTTACCATTGCCGCCTATGTGAAAACAATTAAAGATTTTGACCCATATGAATTGGGACATATAGTTGGAACCCCCACCCCACCCTGGTATCTGTTGACTTGATAAGAATTAGAGTACTTTCATCAAATTGTAAACTCTTGTTAACCAAATTTGAAAACTAGGCAACAACTATAATGTAATTTAATTATGAACAATGCTTTGGATAAGGGATAAGAATAAATATTATTTATAAGGAAGTGATTATAAGCCTATCTACAAATGACTGTACCTTGATATTTGTTTGAAATAGAATGTCCATCCTGAGGATCAGCAATTACTGCTTGCCTTGGTCTCTTCCTGTAGTTAAAAATTGGAACAGGTGTACTTTTCTCTCTATCCTGTAATAAAAATAATAAAATTTAAGGCTCCTTATATAATGTTTGATCTTACAGGTAATATGGAATATAGCTTATAAAGGCACATTGTCTAATAATATTAATAGTGTATTAAGTGGATTTTGCAAACTTACAACCACAGAATGACAATATTTTAAAACAATTTATAGTCTTTGTAGCCTAAAAATTAGCACATAGTTTTAACAATTTTTAAAGAAACAGAGACCAAACTAAAATTTCAGTCTGAATAAAGATAAGGTTAGTGCTATGAGAGAAACAATCATATTTTACCCTGTGAGTCTGTCACATATTTATGAATAAATACAGAGGTTGGTTATACACAAAAAAGATCACAACCCAATTTCACAAATTATCAAAAGAAACCTAGAGGTCGGTTTGTTATCTGTGAATTAAATCAGTGTAAGGGAGGTAATCCAAGCACAATGTTGTGTATATTTGGATAACCTCCCTTACACTGCTTGTAAATTACGTATAAAGAAATGTTGTATTGTCTTGAGGTGAAAAGCTGTTAATTATTTTTAGAAGTTACAATTTGTAACACCAACAGCAAAGTGGTATTGCACAACAGCAAACAATTGAATACAGTTATCCTGTGTTAGAAACCTATTATATGTCTAATATTTAATTACAATCTAAATTTAGATTTGTATCTGACAAGCGCAAATATTGTGTCCATTTTTGAACCAACTGTTCAGGGTTGGACCTCTACAGTGGTATCCGACTGCGCTCAGTGAAGCAATTTATTTGAAGGTTCACCGTGTTTAATTTAAAGTATTACAAATAATGAATAATTTGAGTAAAAGGCCATTTCCTAGATGACACAACATAGCTTGTATTATAAGTAGCATTGTAGCATCAGATAACAACAGTACATGTATTATCTAATCTAATATTTAACACTTTGGATTCAGACAAGTGAGATTAGTATTTTAGCAGCCTTAGGAGTTGGACAATTTGATTTTCTTCTATCAAGATGTCAAATGGGCTGGTCTCACTAATAAGCGACAAGAAAAGAAAAGAAGTGTCATTAGATGCAACCAGATTATTCTTAGAAGAAACAAAATACTGACATGAAGAACACTTAATTAGCAACAAGAAAGTTTATATATTGTTAAAACAATAAATTTTATAGAAAAAGTCAATCTATTTTTTATATAACCCCAACATTTTTTACGAATACACATTTGGTTTCCTGACAATTACTTTAGTTTATGTGAATTGATCACTAAGCAGTTTTACCAAAAAGTCCAATACAATAAAAGAAAAGTTGGGTATGATTTTGGGGGTTATGTTACCAAGCATTTTTGTAGATTCGGGACAAAACCTGGTTTGTAAACAGGGGCGGATCCAGAAATTTATTAGGGGGTGGTCACCTCTTGAAATCTTAAATTAAAATTAAATTTTTTTTAATTGGTATCATGAAAATAGTTACAACTTTAAAAGACAAAAGTTACACATTATTTAGAAAAAGTTGAGCGTTTGCTCAAGCTTCAGTATGATTTTTTTTATATCTCATCACGGCCGAAATGAATTTAAGTCTTGTACTTGCATGTTCCATATCTGGTAGTGGTTTGCATGGTAATGTTCCCAAACTATCAACCACAAACAGAGCACAGTATATGCAGTAAGCTCCTTCTTGTGAAGGTGAGTACACTAGCCCATCATAGCAATTTAGCCAATTCAGCTGAAACAGTCTGTTTTTTCCTGCATATTTTTTTATAGGAAAGTTATAGTTTATTCCAGGTTGGAAATGATTTCTCTTCGTTTGTTAATTTACGTGTTGATTGTTTTACAAAACCAATGTCGTTTGTACTTAATATATGTAAGTTGGGGTTGTTTCTTTAATCTGATCACTTTTATTCGTATCAATGCTAGGTCCATTGCAAGTCGTTGGTACTTCAGAGGGGGCTGATTTGTGGCGTTTCCTGAAGGAAAGAGGGTGTAAGTTACTAAAAAATTGGAATGAACGAAACTTTTAGACAAACAGATGATGGAACGGGGGTATTCATTCAATAGTACAGAATATTTATGTGACTTTAAAACTTTGAAATTATTTTTGAATTTTGGCATCACAGTAAAAAAATATTATTGGTCGAGAAAAGTTATTATACAAACTTTAAAAATTTAGATAAAAGTAATATAAAAAAAGTATAAATTACCTGCTAAAAACATCTAACATTGAGGACTGTCTATTCATTTTTACACCTTAACATCAAAGAAATCTATCAAGTAATTAGCGATTGTTCATTACATGTTCATTGTATAAACATGCCTTAATGACAACTTTATGACTGTTTATTACCATGGACAAATTAATTTGATCCAGGAATTTATTTTTCAAAATGTTCAAGGTGCACCATTTTTGAAAACCCAGGGGGTGGTCACTGGCACTGGGTGACCACCCCCTGGATCTGCACCTGCCAGTATTTTTTTTTAATTTTCTTTTTCGTACACATATCACTTAAATTCAAGTGCTAATGAACTCACAAACTGAATAGCTATGTGGATAGAATATGCAATATTTTTGGTGTTTTCCAAGTTTAGTAAAGTTTTATTAGCAGATTCCGTGAACTGGAAGTTGCAGACGACAAATGAGCAGTGGATAAAAGTCGGAGTCAGCATAATTTCTTTCTTTAACACATGTGTAATAACCTATTATTCAATATATAATGTACTTTAACTGAGTCATTTGTAATTTCATATGAATATGTACCATCAAAAATATTGAAAATTCGAGTTGAAATTCCCTCTGCTTCAGAATACACAATTTATCTTTTCATAAAAGAGTATTTCAACACAACATTTTCTAACGACAGTTTGTTTCTTTTAAGAACCATTAAAAGTTTATCTAAATCCAATTTTAATGTTTTAGAAAAAACGCACCACCACGATCATTTTTATCGACAGGACTTTCTTCAGATTGTTTCTTTTAAGAACCATTACAAATCAAACTAAAACCAACTATAATGTTTTAGAAGAAACTCACCACCACGACCAATTTTATCGACAAGACTTTTTTCAGATTGTTTCTTTTGAGAACCAATAAAAAATTATCTGAAACCAATTATAATATTTTAGAAATAACGCACCACCACGACCATTTTTTATCGACAAAACTTTCTTCAGATTGTTTCTTTTGAAAACCAATAAAAATCCAACTAAAACCAATTATAATGTTTTAAAAATAACGCACCATCACGACCATTTTTATCGACAAAACTTTCGACAGATTGTTTCTTTTAAGAACCATTAACAATCTATCTAAACCCATTTATAATGTTTTGAAACAACCGCATCACAACGACCATTTTTTAATTGACAAAGCAATCATAAAAATCAAACTAAAGCCATTTATGAGAAAATATCTGAAAAAGTCTAATTTTTGGCAATAAATAATAAATAAATAAATCTTTAGACCCAGTATTTTATAAAAACAAATCGAAGAACACACATTGAGGATCTAGAAACTGTTGTCTGTAGTTCAAACAATTGTTAAATGTGGTAACAATGGCAATTTTAAAAATGGTATAAAAAAAATCCAAATTTTTCCTGTATCTAAAGTGAATCAATTTTAAAAAGTTTCTAATGTGAATAAGGAATAAAATTAAGACACTATTTGTGGTTTACTAGTTTATCCTGCATTAGTTTATTAAATGCCAATTATTGATTTTAGCATTTGCAATACAAAAGGTTTAGAAATATCCTAAAATATAGTCAGATATGTCAGTAGCGTGAAAGTATCTTGAGTAACAGGACAACGGTAACAGGACAGAGTTGGTAACAGAAAGGATTTAAAAAAAAAAGCTTTATTTTATAGTTTAAGAAAAATACATCATTTCAAATTGGTCACAATTGGAAGATAACAGCAAACAATGGTCCATTCCAGTTAATTTCTGACAGGTGGGGATGGATGGGGAGAATTTTTTTTCATACGCATCGGAAAAAAAACATCAATTATAGACCTATCTCATAAACTTGTATTTGCTGCAAGTTAATGGAACACATAGTAACATTACATATAATGAAACATCTCGAATCAAATAATATCTTGTACGACCTTCAACATGGCTTTCGGCGCTCTCGATCTTGTGAGACACAACTTCTCTCCTTCATCCAAGAACTTCAATCCACAAACAATTCAAATACACAAACAGACCTTGTAATAATGGACTTTGCGAAAGCCTTTGATAAAGTTCCGCATCGTCACTTACTATACAAATTACACTATTTTGGCATTAATGGAAACACTCTGCATTTCTCTCTGATCGAACCCAGACAGTTGTTCTGGATGGAAGATCATCAAGCACAGTCCCAGTCACCTCTGGGGTTCCTCAATGAACTGTCTTAGGTCCAGTCTTATTCTTGGCGTATATCAACGACCTTCCAGACTACCTTACACATAGTAAACTAACTAAGACTATTTGCTGATGACAGTATCATATACATGCCAGTTTTTTACTGCAATGATTGTACCCATCAAAAATTTAAATACAATACCAGATCTAGATAATGCATGATACGAAACTGTTTTCATTCCCTAAGATCTAACATAGACATTTTTGTAACCCCTAATATGTAATTATTTTTACTTATTTACTGCTGCAAGACCCTCAGAGTTTTTTTGCGTATAAGTGTACGTTTCAGATGGAAAACCCAAAATTTCACCCCTAAAATGTATAAATATTACACCCCTCAGAAAGAACCATGCATCCATCCCCCTTTAGCAGATATTAACTGGAATGGCCCAATGTCATTTATCCTTTGAAACTGTATTTGCAAGATGAAAACTCTGCCTAGGTAATGATTTTTTTTAAAATACATTCCTTTCTGTTACTATCTACTATACTAAAATTGCACAATGTCCTCTGTTGTTATCAAAAGTAAAAACCCTATTTTTCATTCAGTAAACTGTATATCATTTTTAATTTATTTAATATGGTGATGATAACTTATATTAAATGAAATATTTGGCATATAGTGGATTAACTTTTTGATTCATCAGTGAAATTGTCTTGAACATCCTTCCTGTTACTGATTATGGATGGAGAGTTGTCTCATTGGCACTCACACCACATCTTCCTATATCTATATGCTGTTACTTTCAATCAGGTAACATGACAGAACGTAACAGAACGTAATAGAAAGGAATTACGCAGTACTTTTTGTTCATTTACTCGAATTATATATAAGTAGTTTACTTCCATCTACATGTCAATTTGATAAGATACTATAAAAACACATGCACTGGTATAGTGCTGACAATGAAATATTCTCACTGAAGGTACACAAAAAGGCTGTAACAGAAGAGAACAACAAAATTATTTTTCTCCAAATTCTGATCTATGGGGAGTTCAGATTTGTAAAACTGTTTTCTATTCATCTAAACATATGGAGTTATACATTCAAGAAATGATGCTCTTAACATTGCATTACAAGAAATATATTTTTGGTCTTTCAAACATGTCCACAGGTGGAAAAAACCAAGCGGTAACAGGAGGGAAATTATCCCTGGGGACAACATTTAAAAGACCTTAAAAATGCTTTTTCTTACATGCTTTAGTTATGACAAAACCAGGCCAGTAATGGAGAAGTTTGTTAAATTATAATCTATCAGATTTGTGAAAATCGGAAGGCTGTCTACTTAATTTAGATATTCTTTGAATGATTTGACGTTACGCGCGATGCTGGTGCCTATTTACGTAACAGACGTTATCGCTAAAATCGGACGTTTTTCATGGTTTAGACGCAAAACAAATACTTCTAGAATAAGTAAAGTAAATGTACCTGTCTGGTTAGGGGGAGGGTTGGAATCCCACTAACATGTTTAACCCCGCCACATTATGTATGTATTTGCCTGTCCCAAGTCAGGAGCCAGTAATTTAGTGGTTTTCGTTTGTTTATGTGTTACATATTTGTTTTTCGTTCATTTTTACGGCTCTTAGTTTTCCCGTTTGAATTGTTTTACATTGTCATTGCGGGGCCTTTTAAAGTTGACTATGCAGTATGGGCTTTACTCGTGGCTGAAGGCCGAACGATGGCCTTTAGTTGTTAATTTCTGTGTTATTTTGGTCTCTTGTGGAGAGTTAATTGTGTCATTGGCAATCATACCACATCTTCTTCGGAACCCCAATTGCGGCTTCAGTTGTTCTCGACAACTGTCGGTATTGTCGCCTTATACTTTAAATGGAATTATTTATTCAGTCATTGTAAGTACCAATCAAATAGTTTTCTCAAGAATAACATGACAGGTACCTAAACGTCAAATAGGCATCGTCCAAAGAAGAAGAAAAAAACCTTGATAGAGGCTTTTGATATTAGGAACGATTTAAATGACATTGTGTCACGATCTATAAAATCTCGACATATCTAAATATTCGGCGCTTACAATACGTTCAAAATTTCCCCCGCAATACTGTCGCAGATTGTTTTATTTCGTTCCCGCGAAAAAAAATCAATGGTTACTGGATTCTTTTAAAAAAGCCCCCGGTTGCGTCCTAAGGGACCTTTCACGCAGTTTCGAAATAATTTTGAATGAAAATTTCATATCCGTGTTTGAAACAAATCTCGGTTTAGTAACATTCAAAAACAATTTCGTGACTTATACTGAGCCGATAATATATGGTGATAATACATGAAATATCCGGCAAACTTTCTTTTCCATCTACCGCTAATGTCGATAGATTAAAGACACATAGATAAATACCTCGTTGCGCAGAAAATAAGTTTTTTGAATTTCAAACTTTTCTTTGCAACCGTACTTTTCGGAATAGTCATGAATTATAATACCGTGCTTATAAAATAAGTTTTCTTTCAAACATTTAAGTTGTGCATTTTGCCACTATGCAAGGAACTGGTGTCCAGCGTTGATTTTTTTGCATTTTCTGACAAAATGTAAGTTTATTTTTAATTTTCACTGTAATATATTCGTATCGTTCCAAAGATACATTGGGAGCATCATTCGAAACATATTTTGTCCGTAAACTTAAAAGAAACCTCTTGAGTGCTATAAGATAGAAACGCATAAAAGAAATGACCGTACAATTACACACCCAAGATTTACTCGTTTTAAAAACTTTGCAAGTTCTGCACTTATAAGTTCCGGGTTGAGGACAACACTTGTCAATATCACGGAATAACAAAAAGAATCCGAAAAATCAGTAAGAAATAGATGAATCAAATCGTATTTTAAAAGTCTCTCTATATATACATGTATGTCGTTGAATCCTGCATGCACCCAAAAACGATTAAGTTGTACGCTTGTTCTGTGTGTTTTTATGGCACTGCGTTTATTGTTATTTTGGTTATTCGAAACGACGTCAGAAATTTAATGCGTGCGACAACTTTTTCACCAATTTTCCAACATTTTTTTCGCGGAAAGTACAAATGCTATGCAGACCAATATAGATATTTTGAAAAGCTTAGAAAAATAACATGTCCATATAAGAATTTCATTGTCGACAATCAAGTGCAAAACTAAACATATTTTACTTTAATTACGACTGTACGCAACGTTTTTGCAAAAAAATGAACGTGTGACATTTTATTCACCAAATTTAAAAATTTTGGATCTATTTTGTTTTTGTGTTTGACCGATTGTACTTTTGAAATTAATGAATTACAGAAAAACAACATTATACTAGCTATATCCTTTTCTCACCTGATGACATCATTTATCCGTATTTTTTAACTGTTTTCGTTAAAATAGTTTCGAAAATGGAGATGGGACACAATGAAACTGTGCAGATTTGCCTGACCTAATAGAATAGGACGCAATTAGCCGTCAAACAAATATATCATAATGGGTTGTCATTTCATGGCAATTCGCGGCCAAAAAAAACATTAATGAAAATCTGCCAAAAAAACCATTAATGAAAATCTGCCAAAAAAAAGTCGAAAAGAAGTCTTATACTTCAGTTTTCGTCGTCAAATGTTACCCGGGCAGCCCATTATTATTCCAAAATCCATAATCAAATGCATATCAACTCGAACAAATGCGTTTTATATTGTTGTAATGGAGATAAATGAACAAATACATTTATATCCAGCACAATAGTATCTTAGGTTTAATTAAAAATATTTTTTCTGCACCTGTAGCTCAGTTTTACCCACAAAACATACAAAAAACGTAAACGGTACGAACATCGCGCGTAACGTCTTTATTTTTTTTAGAAAATAACAGGAGACAACATGAGTTTTTTTTTGGGGGGGGGGGGGGGGGGGGGCTGACCATTTAAATTATAATATCTTATTAGAAGAAATATTAAAAAGAATGTTTAAATGGTTGCAGTTGGTGCATTATATACTCTAGTTAATACTGTAGCTTAACATTTTTTAAAAAGATGCCTGAATAAAAAAAATGATTGCTGGTAAAGTGTGGGACATGGAAATTAGACTTTTTTAGATATTGTCTCTTATACTGTTTTATAAAAAACGCACCTTTTTAAATCGACAAAACTATCGCCAGATTATTTCTTTTAACACCCAGTCTAACATAAAACCATGCGAAATGGTCCACAAAGGATCAGATTTGATTGAAATCTTGTTACACTGATAATGATAAAATTATCAGAGAAGTTCATAAAAAAATATTTCATCTGGTTCCCATGTGCTTCAGCTGTGAGATGCTGTAATGACAGGGAACCATATTTTTCCACTTTTCTATGAAAATTTACCAACTTCAACACCCTTAAACTTATAAAATGCGAAAAATTATGATTTATTGAATAATCAAGTGTTAAAGCTTGAGAAACTCATCAAGACATACATTTTTCAAGAAATAGTTTGTGGATTATTTCAATAAAAAAAATATTTTCAAAAAATTATTAATCATTAAGAACAAGATAAGCTAGCCATTCTGAAATTGCATTAATTTCGTGACAATTTGGATTTTTTTTTAATTTTCTGTTTCGTACTTGTCATTGGGGTCGGAAATAGATTTCTTTCTATCTTTAAAGCATGTTTTATTATTTATATATATTAAAGAAAATATGCGAAATTGTCTGTTATTTTTTTCTTTTTTTTTCACAGATAAACAAAGATTATTATATAATTTATATATACTATATAACAAGTTACTAATACGTATCTCAATTCAATTTCCTTTAATTTCAAATTATGAATAATTTACATTGAGAATACTTCGATTATAATATCTTTTTTTTTAAATGTATGTGAAAAAGGAAATATCAGGCATCAGTATTGAAAAGGAATTCCAGTTTGAGATAATTTTAACCCTGTCTAGATCCAGTATTCATGCATATTTTGGCTACCCCTTGTCTTTTATATGTAGAAGAAATTTATTTCTGTTTTGATATAATTTGGTTACAGCAGTAAAAATATTTACTTAAATATAACTATTAAAGTTGCTCTTGGAACAATATATTATGGTTCTGAAATTGTTTCAAAAATGATAAAATGTGTTTACCTAATTGTTTTACATTTGTCTTTAGTATCAAAATATAATAGTAAAAAGATAATTAATTATCTTAATTATAATATCCACTTGTTAATAACAGCATATGGTGCTTAATATAATAAAAATATATATGATAGTACCCTAAAAGTTTGTTCATGAAAAGTGCGAACAAAGGGACGTAACTCGTAAATTACTATCGGTACTGCTTCGTCAGAAATATCGACATATCGAAGTGACACATTTGCGTATTACAGCGTACTAGAGGTTTCCAGATTTGCTACCGTACCAACCGTAGTACGAACTGGGAGCCGTCATTGATCTTTTAAAATTAATTCACATGTCCTTAATGGCAATGTACTTTTTTATGAATAATTATAAAAAGTATTTGGATGATTTTTAGCTACAACTTGGTATAATTTTTATATAAATATGTTACCTATTCATAGCAAACGATATTGTGTGCACTCGATTATGCTTTCAACAAACCGTTGCTAGTAACCGTTGCAACGAACGGTTTGTAATTAAGATTTATTTCACCTGAAATTCCACAGGCAAAAACAAGCTAAATTTATAGCACATTCGTAATTTATCTTATGTTTGACTGTAATATTAATGTAACAGTATAAAATTGAAAAGTTTGCAAATTTTAGAGGTAGGTTGTACAAAAAGATAATAGAATAAGAGTTATTTTAACATTAAAAATTGACCCTATTTAGAATGTAAAATGTTAAAGGTAAATACAAAACCTGTTTAGCTAAGAAGGTTGATTAAAAAATTTAGAAAGTGTATGCAAGGTACAGCATAGTGAATAAATATAAACACGAGGCAAATTGTAGGTTATTTTTAGTGTGCAAATTCATTATCTTTAATACCATTATTATAATTTTCAAGTTGCAAAAATCATTCAGACGTATAAGAAATATTACCAAAAGTTAAAAGTACGAATACAGTATCAAAAAAAAAGATACACGCATAAAATATTCAAAGAACACAAGTGTCAGTGCAATTAGTCATGATAACAGTGGCGGATCCATACATTTTCATAAGTTGGGGACCACTGACTGCCTAAAAGGGGGCCCGTTCCAGTCATGCTTCCCTATATTTAAAAATAATCTTTTTCAGAAAAGGGGTGGACCCCCTCGCCCTGCCCCATCCCCCCATAAATCCGCCTCTGTATAATTATATGACAGTTATTCTAGTCATTGAAATTAGATGATTCAAGAAATGTGTTTTTTGTTATTGGCAACCGAATAGTAAATACTGATTTTTCAATATTTTCCATTTGACTTTTTAGAATCGTTTCGAGAAAAATAATATCGAAGAATTCCCTTTTTTCAGTCAAAATGAAATCTCAACTCCCTCATCCTTTCAAACAAAAAATATTGTGTAATGATCGAAATAAATAGTTTTAGTAATAAAAAAGGCAACAGTAGTATACCGCTGTTCAAAACTCATAAATCCATGGACAAAAAACAAAATCGGGGTAACAAACCAAAACCGAGCGAAACGCATTAAATATAAGAGGAGAACAACGACACAACACAGAAATACAACACACACAGAAACGGACCAAGCATCAGACAAAACACCACGAGAATAACAAATATAACATGAAAACCAAATACATGAATTTGGGATAGACAAGTACCGTGCCACGTCTTATCTCAATATCTCAAAAATAAGAGAAAACACAAACGACTCAACGTTAAAATGCAACACACAGAGAAACGAACAATAATATAACAATGACCATCTTCCTGACTTGGTACAGGACACTTTTAAAGGGGAATAAAAGTGGTGGGTTGAACCTGGTTTTATGGCATGCCAAACCTTGCACTTTAATGGCAAAGTTAAATATAACATTGAAATGACAACATAACAGTACAGATAACAAAAAGCATCAGGTTTAAAATTCAATACGCCAAAAACGCGCCTTGTCCACACAAGACTCACCAGTGACGCCCAGATATAAAAGATCGAAAGTGAAAAAAGTACAAAGTTGTACAGCACTGAAGATCAAAAGTTGAAAAGGTTTCGCCAAATACGGCATTGTTTTTATGTTTTTAAAAAATAAATTCAAAATCATTCAACAACTAATTAACATACGAAAACTACGCAATTTTGACACGTAAAAAAATATATATCCAACACCAGTATCATGCGTTTTAATAAGAAGATAACGTTATTATTTGAATTATAGTTCATTTGTATGTACGAAAACATTTTTTTTTCTATAAAAAAACCCTAACCAAACAAAGTTCCAATAACAAACAGAAACACAAATCTATATTTAGAATCTAAAGGTCGCGTCAATTTCAACTCAGTTCGTTTAAGGTCTGTTTGATTCATTCACTTTTGCATAACAAAGTTATTTCATGAAGAATCATAAACAAAGTGTTCTAGAAACATTAAAATCGCTATCAAATAAATTCTTAAACTAGTTTTTTGGTGATACGCAAATCAATTCTTTAAATTTCATCGTGATTAATAAACGAAATTTCATGCGTTAAATGATATCTCCAAAACAGCACCAACGGTTGTGTTACGTACCAACCGTACCTGATACGTAGCAAATCTGGAAACCTCTACTAAGTGGCACACGTTTGACACGGGCCAGTTTATAAAAAAGCCTCATCACATATTTCAAAGTCAGCATAGTTTCCCCAGAAGTTAAGAAAGAAATTATACTGATGTGTTGTAAAAACTTGACGCGACGAGGGTCGACCCTTGATGCGTAGGCTTCGTATTCTTTATTCAGTTCGTTTAATCAAAACATTTTTTTATATAAGAACTTCTACAAAGTATACACAATTGGCATTTTTAATGTACAGCATGCTTTGATTTTATTTGATATGACTTTTTGGAGGAAACAAGAGTCGTTTCAGATAAAGAAAAAATGTCCCTTAAGACTAGATAAATATTTCGCGGAATTTGGAATTTTACACATTGAGATTGTTGACCATACCATATACGAGAAATAGAACAACTTGTGAACATTGGATATCGCTTGATATCAACTCTCATTATTTAATTTAAATAGTAAATAATCACTGACTCGCCAAAGGCTCGTTTATTATCATATTGAAATTAAGATAACTCGAATTGATATCAAGCGATATCCGACTCTCGGCCGTTACGAAACCTATAAATCTCAAAGGGTAAACAATTATCTGACGGTTCATTCCAAATAGGCATTTATGTTCACGATTGCGCTTCTTTTTTTAAAGAAAGCAACTAGTCTACTTTTATTGTAAGATCATATAAATAGGAGCAAGTACACGTCAATTAAGTGAAAATAAGTATACCTAAGAAGAATTAAAAAATGAAATAATCTAAACACCGGGGAAAGAAGAAAAGCCATTCACCAAACGCTGACGGTTTCACATACGGACGAAATAGTTGACTGATAAAGGCGCTATAAATTGACTCCAGGGAAAGCAAAGATAACAGTTTATACATAGATAGACACTGTATGCACTTTATTATTCCACACTGCCGTTTTGATTCAACACATTTTCTTTTGACTAAAAAAATCAAATGTACGTCCTATACAAATCTAACAGTCCCATTTTACAAATTAAGAAAGTTACGATTTAGATGAAGAAATTTAACTGATCAAATAAAGAAATATAATTTCACAAATTAAGAAAGAAATGTAGAAATTCATATAACAGATATAAAAATGCTACAAAATGAAGATATAATAATTTATAAAAAAAAGAAATTTTATCAAATATATATTTCAAATGTAACATATGTAAAGGATTGTTTGACATAGTTTAAAAATAGCAACACAGATGTTTAAAAAATTAGATAATTAATGAAGTGAATACGTTCTATAAACGAAATTATTAATCAAAGCGGAATTTAACGAACAACAAAACAGAAACAAGTATCGTAATATTTTAGATTGTGACCAAAGGTAAGAAGTATTATATTTATATTTTGTTTAAAAACTAGATTATATGAATTTTATCAAGTCAAAGGAACAATACGGAATTAAAGGCATTGGCTGCCGGATTTTCGTGGATGTTGGTCGATATGTGCAAATCACTATAATAAACCTTAACATCGCTTCTCGGCATTTTGAGCTCCAATACAGTTTTGTGAATAAAAAAAAAATCTTTGAGCGCATGAGAGTCGTGTCTTGGACGTTCTATTATGAGGTGTTTGTTACAAACAAACCCGCATACGTTTTAGTTACAGTCGAACGATCTTGAAGCGTATCGTGACAAACTTCCTTAAATGTATCCCTAACTTATATGTAGCGCGTTTGCTTGTAGCGTATGTATAACATGCGTGTAGCGTACAGGTATACGCTAGACACATGCTTGAGCTGGATAATTTCTGGATAAAAAAAGTTGTAGCGTTCACCAAGCGTATACCTTTTTATTTCGACGCACTTCAAACTTATGCAACGCGCGTTTAACGATTGCTTCAGTGCTCATCTGTCGTGCAACTATCGTATACAGACTTTGTCAATTTTCTCTGTACGTTTTGTGCACTACGGTAAAAACGCCAATGTGTGACGCCGGCATTATAATAAATCTTGCGTGGACGAATCGAGCGTCTGGAGTATTAAATTTTAATCCTGGTACTTTGTATTAACTTTTATTCGTATGTTTCTCTGTCCTATATGTCCTCCCATTTATTTGTATTATAGTCCTGTCATGTAATGTTTTCATTATAATGTTATATTTAACATTGCCATATAAGTGGAAGGTTTGGCATGCCACAAAACCGGCGGAAAACAGTTTAACGCATTGTTAGGACATTTTAGCGAAAAACATCGGACGTTTAAGCGCCAAAGTAAAACCCATTTTAGCGCCTAATCTTTGACCCATTTGAGCGAAAATTAAAATTGTCAATGCCCATTTTAGCGAAAAATGTTTAACCCATTATAATAGATACTATTCAACACTAAAGTCCAAACGTTAAAAGTCCGTTCAAGTCTCGAATTTATATTCTTGATAAATTACAGCACTAAAAGTATATAAGTTTAAAGTCCGTTTACAGGTGAACGGATTAATCCGGTGCAAAAATGGGCTCCCAAGTTGGCGCTAAAATGTCCCCATGTAGTTTAAATTTTTTCGCTTAAATGTCCTGCGCCCCTAAAAACCAGATTCAAGCCACCATTTTGTTTAAATGTCCTGTATCAAGTCAGAAAAATGGCAATAGTTATATTATAGTTCGTTTCTGTGTGTACTACATTTTTAATGTTGTGTATTTCTGTTGTGTCGTAGT
The DNA here is from genome assembly GCF_036588685.1 of Mytilus trossulus. NCBI lineage: Eukaryota > Metazoa > Mollusca > Bivalvia > Mytilida > Mytilidae > Mytilus > Mytilus trossulus. The sequence goes on from NC_086374.1 coordinate 100,423,713, forward strand.
TCTCCTCTTATATTTGATGCATTTCTCTCAGTTTTAGTTTGTAATCCGGATTTGTTTTGTTTTTTCTCAATCGATTTATGAATTTCGAACATCGGTATCAATGTGTCTTTTGTAAACGAAACTCGCGTTTGACGTTAATAAAACAATTCAATCCTGGTATTCAATAACACTCATACCCCAAAACTTGGAAGTTACATATATATAAGTAACCTTGTCGCTTACCTTTAATGTTGCTGTCCATTGTTCTCTGATGTAAAGCTCATCCATTTCCATATGTAACATCTATTTTGTAATTGAAATTGCATACAAGATATATAAAAATAAAACTTTTTTTTTCAGAACAAATGCCGATAACAAAATCGTTGGCCATAGTCCTGCTTACATGTAACGTTCTTTTGTTCATGTGTATATACAACATATTGTATCGTCCTTATGGGTAACATATATATAAATTATGGATTTTTAATTTCAATTTAGAGAAAATAACAAGCACACTATAAAAACCCGAAGAAAGTCAAAGAAAAATAAGGAACATAATGTCTAGACTATATACGACAAACCGACATAAAACAGTCTATCCAACAAAAAAGAACACAAAAAAAAAATGAATTTTCCAGTCAAATCCGAGAGGAAATCAGATTGTCTGGAAACCAACAGTACGTGCCCAACGTGTGAAAACCACTGAGATCAGTTCTAAAAAAAATCTCTTTGTTAACAACTTTTGTACCAAGCTCCTCACATCAAACTTAATTTAAACAGAGCATTTGACGAGGGTCATTTATACATATTTTTGCACATATTGTCTGCGATAATCTTCTTTCCTGTAGATTCAGAGTTCACAAATGAGTAATACAACTGGATTAAAGCATAGAAACACAAATATTGACACATGCAGACAAATTATATCAAAATTATAGAAAACTTCATCGGCTCTAACTTAAAATATGGACAATTCTATGTAAAGGGGTCTTGGAATCTTTTGACAGCTTCTGAAGTGCTAATTTTTAACCTTTTTCAGCTGGACCAAATCATCACTTTACTCTAAAATTCATGGCCGTTTTTTTACAGTGTCATTCCCCTTCCTCATATTTACTATTTGAGGCATAAAACATGGAGAAATAGATTTGGAAGGGGTATACAAAAAATTGGCAAGTAACACACTGTCCACACTAAGAACGAAAATCAAAGGACGATAACTGTGTACTCAGACCAAGTAAAAGGGCTACCGAAAATACGAGTGAACAGATTAGTCCTGGGCTGGAATGGGCGCTTATGTCTGCGCTAAAATGTCCCCATGTAGATTAAAATTGCGCCCATAACTTCGGGTCCTGTAAAACTAGTATTTACTGGTATTTACATGAGTTAAACTGTAAAATGAATGCGCGCAAATGTAATAATTTTACTAGTAAATGTAATGGTAGTAATGTAGACTAAGTGATAAGCCCCCTAACACGCTCCCTGCCATTTACATGAGTGCCTATTAACTGCGAAACGATATAGAAACGAAACGAAAAGAAACGAAATTAACATAAAACGGAACGAAACGAAATAGGAACCAGGAAATAGGTTTCGTTTTATGTTGATTTCGTTTCGTTTCGTTTTGCACTTTATAGGCACACATTGTAAATCACATACAATTATAATAAAGTGAACTGTAAATATAGCATATATCTACTGAAAAATTTAGTTAGCTGACTGCAATGGATACCAATGCCAATTATTTTTTTTAATTTATTATATAATTAGACATTTGCCACTACCAGAATAGGGAAAACATAAAACAAGTGTGAACTATAATATAGAAAAGTGTACAATTTAGGATTTTTTTTAATTGTCTTGATTACGTGGCTAATAAGGAGGTAACTTGTAAATCTTAAACTTGTGATTTGCATATAAATGATAATACACGTGTTCCAATTCAACCTAAAACAAAGCCTGATACTCAACAGATATTTCATTATGCATTGAATTATCCAAAACTTACAGTTTTCTACCAACAAAATTCACAAGTCCATAAAGCTGATTCGGTTGTATATTTGAAATTTTAAAATACATATGAAAATAATATTTAGAATGACATTTCATCAAAGTTTACGCGAGCCAAGAACCACAACATTGACGAGGCAGCCAATAGAGACGAAATGTCAACAAAGGAAAATAGAGATGTCTAAGGAAAAAAGGCCTGTGACAGCATTGTTCAGTTTTCCAGGTTCAGGAAACACATGGACGAGGCATCTTATAGAATATACTAGCGGTAAAATCTCTCTGTATCTTAACTGTCACTCTTTGTCTGTATGTATTACAAAACTCTGTCAGTTAAAATCAAGATATTACACTTGTGATATCATAATACCCCCTGTTGGTAGGCAATATCTTTAAAATATGAATATAATTGAACTGCTGTTGCGTTGACAATTGGTCAAAGTTGTATACAAATCATTCAAAATTCATATACAAAATATAAGGTACTATTAGTTACATATTGTGTTAGTGACCTGATGCGATATGTACGGGGTCACTTAATTCCATATGGGGTCCGTATATATCGTATTAGGTCACTTGCACACTATGTAATTAATTTATCTTACCGACTATCTTTATTTCTTGAATTTAGACTAGACCTGTCTCATTTGCAATCATACCACATCTTCTCGTTTTTATATTAAAATGTTCAAGTGTTCAATTTTAAGAACCTACTTCCATTGAAAAGTAAATCAACTTATGTCAACAATAACAATTTAATATCAACAAACTTGATATACCAATATTAATCAGAACGTTCAATTCAAATAATCAAATAGTGTCAGTCGTAACTCTTTAACTAACTGTGACGTATTGCGGGAATATACATACATGTCTAAGATTCATCATATAGCACACATTTGATAAATTCGTGATTTCGAACGTCAAACACTCAGAATGAGTATTTCGGTTCATTGGAACTGGTTATTAACATTTGTTAATTACATCAGATGAAGGAAAACTTGGTCTTACGAACAAATTTGATGGAAAAGAATGAAGCAAAACATTATTGTGTAATTCTTCATTAAAATAAATAAGGTTGGCGAAAGTCTTAGTACCGATAGAAAGATCTTTCAAATGCTATGAAAATGTTCAAAATAGTGAATATAGACAAGTCACTGGTAATGTTGTATTCGAGGACATTCAGATCACCTTTTGACATGTTTAAGGGGTTTATTGTCAAATCTAAAAGTTTGTGTGTGAAGAAAACTATTTTATATTTGATACGTGTCCCTCAGGTTTAGTTCGTAACCCAGATTTGTTTTTTTCTCTATCGGTTTATGAATTTCGAACAGCGGTATACTACTGTTTCCTTTATTTTACAAATTAATGTTCAAGATGAAATAATGTAGTATAACTCGTTTGTTTATGACATATTGAATCGATTGAACTTACACAGTTTCGATTTTACCAGTCATACTTTCAGTTATGAATATGAGTTATACAGTAACTACTTTACCGGTCATACTATTAGCTATGAATATGAGTTATACAGTTTCTACTTTACCAGTCATACTATTGGTTATGAATATGAGTTATACAGTTTCTACTTTACCAGTCATACTATCAGTTATGAATATGAGTTATACAGTTTCTACTTTACCGGTCATACTATTGGTTATGAATATGAGTTATACAGTTTCTACTTTACCGGTCATACTATCAGTTATGAATATGAGTTATACAGTTTCTACTTTACCGGTCATACTATTGGTTATGAATATGAGTTATACAGTTTCTACTTTACCGGTCATACTATTAGTTATGAATATGAGTTATACAGTTTCTACTTTACCGGTCATACTATTGGTTATGAATATGAGTTATACAGTTTCTACTTTACCAGTCATACTATTGGTTATGAATATGAGTTATACAGTTTCTACTTTACCAGTCATACTATTGGTTATGAATATGAGTTATACAGTTTCTACTTTACCGGTCATACTATTAGTTATGAATATGAGTTATACAGTTTCGATTTTACCGGTCATACTATCAGTTATGAATATGAGTTATACAGTTTCTACTTTACTGGTCATACTATCAGTTATGAATATGAGTTATACAGTTTCTACTTTACCGGTCATACTATTTGTTATGAATATGAGTTATACAGTTTCTACTTTACCGGTCATACTATTAGTTATGAATATGAGTTATACAGTTTCTACTTTACCGGTCATACTTTTAGTTATGAATATGAGTCATACAGTTTCTACTTTACCAGTCATACTATTAGTTATGAATATGAGTCATACAGTTTCTACTTTACCGGTCATACTATTAGCTATGAATATGAGTTATACAGTTTCTACTTTACCAGTCATACTATTAGTTATGAATATGAGTTATACAGTTTCGATTTTACCGGTCATACTATTAGCTATGAATATGAGTTATACAGTTTCTACTTTACCGGTCATACTTTTGGTTATGAATATGAGTTAAACAGTTTCTACTTTACCAGTCATACTATCAGTTATGAATATGAGTTATACAGTTTCGGTTTTACCGGTCATACTATCAGTTATGAATATGAGTCATACAGTTTCTACTTTACCAGTCATACTATTAGTTATGAATATGAGTTATACAGTTTCTACTTTACCGGTCATACTATTAGTTATGAATATGAGTTATACAGTTTCTACTTTACCGGTCATACTATCAGTTATGAATATGAGTCATACAGTTTCTACTTTACCAGTCATACTATTAGTTATGAATATGAGTTATACAGTTTCTACTTTACCAGTCATACTATTAGTTATGAATATGAGTTATACAGTTTCTACTTTACCAGTCATACTATTGGTTATGAATATGAGTTATACAGTTTCTACTTTACCGGTCATACTATCAGTTATGAATATGAGTTATACAGTTTCTACTTTACCAGTCATACTATTGGTTATGAATATGAGTTATACAGTTTCTACTTTACCAGTCATACTATTAGTTATGAATATGAGTTATACAGTTTCTACTTTACCGGTCATACTATTAGTTATGAATATGAGTTATACAGTTTCTACTTTACCGGTCATACTATTGGTTATGAATATGAGTTATACAGTTTCTACTTTACCAGTCATACTATTGGTTATGAATATGAGTTATACAGTTTCTACTTTACCAGTCATACTATTGGTTATGAATATGAGTTATACAGTTTCTACTTTACCGGTCATACTATTGGTTATGAATATGAGTTATACAGTTTCTATACTTTACCGGTCATACTATTATTATACAGTTTCTACTTTACCAGTCATACTATTGGTTATGAATATGAGTTATACAGTTTCTACTTTACCGGTCATACTATCAGTTATGAATATGAGTTATACAGTTTCTACTTTACCGGTCATACTATCAGTTATGAATATGAGTTATACAGTTTCTACTTTACCGGTCATACTATTAGTTATGAATATGAGTTATACAGTTTCTACTTTACCGGTCATACTATTGGTTATGAATATGAGTTATACAGTTTCTACTTTACCGGTCATACTATTAGTTATGAATATGAGTTATACAGTTTCTACTTTACCGGTCATACTATCAGTTATGAATATGAGTTATACAGTTTCTACTTTACCGGTCATACTATTTGTTATGAATATGAGTTATACAGTTTCTACTTTACCGGTCATACTATTAGCTATGAATATGAGTTATACAGTTTCTACTTTACCGGTCATACTATTAGTTATGAATATGAGTTATGCAGGTTTTACTTTACCGGCCATTCTATTAGTTATGAATATGAGTTATACAGTTTCTACTTTACAGGTCATTTTATTAGTTATGCATATGAGTTATACAGTTTCTACTTCGCAGGTGTAGCAACCGGAGGTGATTGCGATCCTAAACTTAAACCAGGGTTCATCGGCGAATGTCATGTTGATAATGTAATTGTTATGAAATCACATTCCATAAGCAACATCATGCAATTTAAAAAAGCCATAGTTTTAATACGTAGTCCATACAAAGCTATCAGTGCTTTTTTCCATTATGATTATTCGAAGGGAAACAGACATATAGCGTTGGCTTCAAAGGATTTGTTTGATAGTAAGTGTTTTTACAAGTGTTAAGAATAGTTAAACATTTGATTTTTTTCTTGCCTTAAAACTTTAAGAATTAAGCAATATAATTAAAATATTGATCTCTGATTTTGTTATACAACATCTCTGATTTGGTTTCAGATTTGAAATCAGAGATCAATATTTTAATAAGATTGAGAACAAAGATTAAGAATGAATAATAAGTTATCAAAGGTACCAGGATTATAATTTAGTACGCCAGACGCGCGTTTCGTCTTCATAAGACTCATCACTGACGCTCATATCAAAATATTTATAAAGCCAAACTAGTACAAAGTTGAAGAGCATTGAGGATAAAAAAAATCCAAAAAGTTGTGCCCAATACGGCTAAGGTAATCTATGCCTGGGATAAGAAAATAAACTCATTATAGATATCAGGATTGAATTGTGTACACCAGCGCTTCGTCTGCAAACTTAAGGATTCACCAGTGACGATGGAATCAAAGAAGTTACACAAATATATAGAGGACAAATAAAAAAATATCTATAATTCGAAGAAAAACAGACAACACCAGAAAAAAACACAAAAAGAACTGAAAACTAATAATGAGCAAAGAAAGCTCCATCGAAAACAAGGGTGCTGCATGAAGGTCTAAAAGTACAATATTCAGATGAATATTTATATCCAAAATTTTACAGACGCCATCAAGAGTTGGTTGAATGTTATTAAATATCTGTTTCCCAGATGACGACCGATATGTTCCGATTGTCTACAATCCAGTCCTACAGAATTAGACTTATCCCTGACTTTTTCTTACATAGGCAACACGACAGCTGCTACATGTGGGGCAGGATCTGCTTACCCTTCTGCATCACCAAAGATCACACCGGTTTTTGGTTGGGTTCGTGTTGCTCAGTCTTTAGTTTTCTATCCTGTTGTGTATTCTGTTGTTGGTCTTTTTATTTTTTGCCATGGCGTTGTCAGATTATTTTCGACTTATACTGTAATGACTCTGATTATTTGGTAAAAACACTCCATCCCGACGTCCCGAAATAGGTCCTGTCCCCTCTATTATCTCACTTAACACAAGTTATCTCTATTGCAGGGTTATTTGAAGATTTTGCTGTAACTAAAATTCGAGTATGGCTTACAAATAATCTAAAATGGCTGCAGTATAAAGGACCGAAATGTATAGTTTTTTATGCAGATCTTCTGAAGAACACAGTAATTGAAATGAAAAAACTGAGCAATTTCCTAAATGTAACAGTATCAGATAACACGTATTCTTGTTTACTTAAAAACATAGAAGGCGACTATCATCGCAGTTACAAATCATTAAATGGCACATTTAATCCAATGCAATATTATACAAGAAAGCTTAATGATACCATCGAGTATGCAATTAAACAGATAGAGGAAAAGGTGGCACAAGTTACCGGTCATAATCGTTCATTGGAACGTTTTATTTAAATCTTCTTATTTGTTAATTATTGAAGTTCAACAAGACTAAGTCTGACATAGCCCATTTATAGAACCCTGACTTTAAGTCTCAACAGGTGATTTCAACATCGTGAAAAAAGGGAGTGGATAGGAGTATAACGTGTGAATACGTGAAGGTGAGCAAGTTGTCGATTTTGTTTTAAAAAGTCATTCGAACTGAGGACAGAAGCAGCTTGATTTTTTATGTTTTTCTTTTACAAATATATTTATTTCTTGACCTCATTAATTATCCATGTTCAATTTATATTGCATTTATATATATTTGTTTTCGCCACAAACATGTTAAATATGTTTATATGACAACAAAGATTGTTATTATTTATAAGAGAAATGAATAAAGACTAAATACTAAATGTCATAAAAAGTAAAAATGAAATAAAACAAAGAGAATATATAACCACTTATTACATTCCAGACTGATACATTACAGTGGGTCGTATGGTAAAAGAAGTCCTTTCCCCCCACACCTTCCCCTTGTTTTTTGTTAGTGATCTATAGTATAACTAACACATAATACACTTACAAATGTGTCCCAATAGAAGTACATTTATTTAAGAACGTATCTAAGAAAGGAAAAAAGGCAAATTTAAAAAAATAATTCTCATATTTTATCTCAGATGTATAAACATGATAACACATATTTTTTTTTATTGAACAATAAATATTATTTTAAACTATGAATTAGATACATGATAACACAAATATTTCTACTGAAAAGATTTGCAGACATAAGTGACAGCTATGAAGAACCAAAGAAAAAAAATCATGGAAAGAAACGCTGTTCGTTTGTGGAAAATACGAAACCGTTCTCTTACCACAATTAAGGGGCCCCGATGGCCGAGTGGTCTAAGTATTCGGACTTTTGCATCACAAGCCAGTCAACGTTGAGCTTGTGATTTCGAATCCCGCGTAGGGCATGTGAAATTGACCCTTATCTTAATTCACTAGAATTGTTAGTTTTCTTACTGAAGGTCGGTGGTTCCATCCGTGCACTCTGTCTGTATGTTAAATTTGATGTATGCATTTGTTTTCTTCTTCGTTACATTTGTTGTTTTTGTAGTGATTAAGATGATAACACAATATTGACTGCTGTACCCCTATTTTTGACATATTTACTCTTTGAGTATGTTTGTTTTGTTCATACATCGTTGAGAATGTAATGGAATTTGATGCGACTGTAATACAAGCGAGAGGTTTAGCTAGCGATAAAACCAGGTTCAATCCACCATTTTCTACATTAGAAAATGCCTGTACCAAGTCAGGAATATGACAGCTGTTATCCATTCGTTTGATGTGTTTGGACTTTTGATTTTGCCTTTTGATTTTGGACTTTCCTTTTTGAATTTTCTTCGGAGTTCAGTATTTTAGTGTTTTTACTTTTTTCCTTCACAAATTAAAAATGACCGCCACAAAAAATTGCATTTGTATTTTAAGTGGCGTTATCACTAATCAATCAATCAATCAATCAATCAATTTCCCATAATGCAGATTATTGTGTAAGTGAAATGGCTTGAGGGGTCAAAAGTTCAGCATTTGAATTACATTTTTGTTAATAACCTCAATAAAAAAGAGACTAATGATAACGATATATGCATGGTGAGCAGATTCCTTCTTTTCGAAAAAGAAAAACAATTTTGACGCATTTACTTAAAAAAAGGTAAACTTTCTTACTCAATATCTAAGTAATTGTATCAATATGCCAAACTAAAGCAATAATATGACATAAATGAATCTGTCCACATAATGATACTGATTACTTTTAATAGTTTTATTTTCTGTTGGAAACTTTGGTATTTTTAGATCGTAGACAGAACCAACACAACCAAATAATAAACACAAGTGCTAAACAACTGCCGAATTCAATCAGGATGTATATCCAAAACTCTGAAATGAAAGCAAAATTGTAAACATTTTCATAAAAGTTTCCTGCTAAAATGTTTTTTTTACAAGCTAGTGGACCCTACTGGATTCTAGCTATTCTGTTCAGGTTAATCTAGATTGTGTCATGCCAATTGCTTGTATTAAGTAGTCGATAGGTAAATAGTTTTTTTTTATTTTAGTAAACTAAGTGTTAATATACGAAACTTTGAATTTTTAGTAATAATAAGGATTTTATACATAAGGAAAAGGTTACTTTGTAAACAATATTTGGCAAAACCTTTCCGAATTTTGTGTCGATCAACAATTCTCTTCAACTTCATACTTTAATTTTTGGTGATTTAACTATTTAAGTTTACATGTAAAAGCTAGTGTATCATTCGTGTTTTCATAGTATGTTCTAAAGTTAAAAAAAATCTTACCGAACTGGCACAGCGTATCTAAGTCCTTTATGTCTAGTTTGTCTAAAAATTAAAAGTGTCTTCATAGTAACAGTTATTCACGATAATAACGTCATCCTGATCAATGTATGAGGAACTAGATATAAATTATAAAAGTAATACGCTGGCAGTAAAATTGAACATTTAAATTATGATAGATTCATTGTTTTATCAATATTGAAGCAACATTAATTCTTTGATACTGAAATACATATGTTGAGAGTTCAAACAGCTAAAATACACGTAACATACAAAAAACATTTATTAACCCCAACCAAACGGGTATTGATGTACCTTTTATAACATTTGATAATTATAGATTATCGTTGATCATCTCAACGAGATTGATTTTCTCGCTTGAGCTGGTACAGCGAAAGTGAGAAAAGCAATCGAGTTGAGATGACCAATGATAATCTGTTTATCGCTATTTTACCTATGACGACATTGTCAATTTCATGTCAATTTCGTTAGCAACGCCACGTGGCCTCCTTAGTTTCTAGCCATAATTTTTCCATCTTAAGCGAGAAGCAAGATATGAAACTTATCACAAAATTAGATCAAAGGAAAAATGCACAAAATAGCGATAAGTAAACATTATCATTTTTATTTGAAAATTACAAAGCAGTCGATACAAAAACTTTTAATTAAGAAAGATTTATATTTTAAAGGACAAAAGGGGAAAACTGAGAGACGCATACTAGTATTGCGAATTTCACAAACACCAAATAGCCAGTGATGATCTCATCCTAAATAAACTCATCAAAGATACAAGGTCAAAATTTCATATTTACGCCAGACGCGCGTTTCGTCTACAAAAGACTCATCAGTGACGCTCGAATCCAAAATGTTGAAAAGGCTAAATAAAGTATGAAGTTGAAGACCATTGAGGTCCAAACAACCTAAAAGTTTTGCCAAATACAGCTGAGATAATCTATTCCTGAGGTAGAAAAGTCTTTGTTTTGAAAAATTCTAAATTTTGATTACAGGTAATCATTTGGGAACTTTTTGCTACATAAGTGACATACGAAGTTGTCCTAGGGTTTAACTACTTCATACGTCTCACAACAAATTGACGAAAGGAGAGACTGATAATTAAAAATAAGAAAATTTTGATGACAGGTTTCGTAGCGAAAAATACCATTTTACGTTAGCAAACGTCATTACATCCCCTGTAACTGTACCCTTACTGCTGGTACTGACGCCATGGCATCCAACGCCTCAATGTCAATTAAATCGATGTCAATTTCATAGATATGAATCCCTTCTGCACGAGCCTGCTCTGCTCTTGGGAATAGTTTCTAGGGTGTCTATATTTGAATTGACACACCATCAGTTAATGCAAGTACTTGACTGTTTGAACATAAAGGTAACTACATTTTTGTTTTGATAATCACATTTATGAGTAATAGAGATATAAAACCTCATTTATAAACTTTATTCAACATTGCTTTTTTCCAAGTAATTACATGTTTCACTTGTTAACTTATCGTGTTTGTAATAAGTAAAACAGTTTGATTGAAATAAACACACAAGTTTGGGCTTTTTTTGTGATTGGAATAAATCATGACATTATAAACTATTGAATTAAAAAACAATGAATATATACAGAAGACTAGCTTCCTATCTGGTTGAGTATGAAGATAACACTATATTTTTCATTGCATTGTGTAAAAAAGTTGATATGAAATGTAATACTAACGGTTTGTATTTACTGTTGGCGTCTGAGGTAATTTCATTGTTGTTGTCACTACAGGGACTGGAGGTACTGTTGAAACAGGTGTAACTAACAAGTATAAAAAACAGAATGTCAAAGCAATGGAAATGAATTTGAAAATAGACATATTTTATGATAAAAATGTAAAACAACAAAAATACCGAACTCCTAGGAACATTCTAAACGGAAATTCCCTAAGCCAACGTCAAAATCAAAAGCTCAAACACATCAAACGAATGATAACAACTGTCATAATCCTGACTTGATACAGACATTTTCTTGTGATTAAAATGGTGGATAAAACCTGGTTGTATAGCTAGCTTAACCCATCACTGGTATGGCAGTCGCATAAAATTCCATTATATCGACAACGATGTGTGAACAAAGCAAACAGACATAAAAGGTAAAAATGTCAAAAATAGGGGTTCAGTAGTCAACATTGTTTTATAATCTCAATCACTACAAAAACAAACAAATATGTCAACAAAGACAAACAAAAAGGTTTATAGATATAGCACATTAGCAAAAACGAAAGAAAAGAATACCAAAGTTTACCATAGCATAACAACACAATGACAATTGTCCCTATCAGACTTATTTTCAATTATAAAAAGGCGATACTCAACAACTGATGTCACATTATTCGCATTAAGAAAAATATCGCAATTACTCCTGAATTTACAATACTTCACAAGTTTACGCCTACGACATGACTTATATAGTACAAGCGGCAGTGTAACTTGTTTTTCCCCTCTAATATGCAAAAACACAAATAACAAATTACTGTGTAACAATTAAATGACCAACTAATATAAATGACAAGAATACATTTTTGCAAATGCATGTATTTTATACAATCATTTGTGCTTTTTCCCTGCAGCTCACGAAACCATCTCTGGGTCGAGACCTCTACTGATCTACTGTCCATGGAGTTATCAACACCTTTGGTACATTCACGAAAATACGGATGTTGTGTTATTTCTTGTCCGACTTTGGCTTTCTTTTTGTCGTTTTTTGTTATCAAACTTTTCATTTTTTTCATAAGTTTTGAATTTGCAAATATGTTTTGCCTCGAGCATCACTGACGAGACATAAATTGTCGAAATGTGTACATGGTACAGTAATATTAGTACCCTTAACGTCATCAAGGCTTGCGTAACATTTTTAAAGCATGAAATAAACTCAAACTATATTTATTTTTTGCTTTGAAGAAATATTGTGTTTAACTAAATGCACAAAAGTGATCAGATGAACTTATTTTTTTTTTTAATAGCTTCACGGAGCTCTAACCTAAATAATCTAATCATGTGTTTATCAAATTAATTAGCATATTAATCTATTGCAATAAAAATTCATAATTTCAAATAAAATGTGTAGATTTAGCTAACTAAGTCCTTATATTTGTATAAAATAGCATTCGTTTATTGTGGAACATTGTTATAACAATGAATTTGGTGCAATCAACATTTGCTTGCTAGTCCCTCTCTGTGATCACAAATAGTTAACTCTGGCTCTTTTCCCAATCAATCTAGCATGAAGGGAAGTAGTGTTATGCAATTTTTATTCATAGTCTATTTCAAAAATGACAAAAAGTTCTTTATATTGGTATGTAAAAATTTTAAACGTTTCAAATTTATGAAATTATATTCGTACATCAATTGTTTTGATACATCAATAACAAAAACTGAAATATATTGCATTGATTCATTTTGTAATTATTCAAAATTATATCAGAAACCTAAACATAATTATAAAAATAATAAACCTGTTAAGGGGAGACAATTCTCGTATAACTTTTTCGAATTGGCACATAATACCACGGAATGTCACTCATCATACAAATGGCACATCCATATAATAAATTAACTGCGCAATCGCGCTCCACCTTCAATGATGATTCTGAATTATAAATATAACCAAAAGTTGTTAGTCTATAGATAGTGAAGACTAATGAAAGCTAACCCACTGTAAACATATTTTTTTTGCACTTTTTTAAAACCTCCTCAGGAAAAATTCTCTAGCCACTTGACTTTCATAGCTCAAAATTAACGTTTTTACAGAATATTTGAATAAATTAGTTACAGATTATTCGATTCTCAAAGTGTAAGACGCAATACAAATCGTATGCTTGCACAATCTTACCGAAATACGGATTTAATTAAGTCCTAAACATTTTGACATTTCTTCGTATATTTTTAGCGAAAACCGGTTTAAACAAATCACACGTACGTGTTAAGATCCGACTAAATACCCATTTCCCGATATGGTCAGGTAAAATTGCTATATCAATACCTCTCTACATATTCAAGGGTCAATTTCAGATCTTTTTTTAAACAGGTACAAATATGGTTTGCACTCGTCTTTGAACTTTATGGTATTATGGGAAATTGTGTCTTACCTACCCAGTAAACTTTAGGTTTTCAGCTGAAGGACATATATTTCCCCTTTATTCAGTGTAGCACTAAACCAAATAATTAAACACAAAATGTTTGTTAATACTACCTACGACATTCAGTGGGCAATTTCAAACATGCAAGTCTAACTTTGTAATCAGCACATCCTTTGGAATCAGACTGGTCATAATTCACACACTGTAAACCACTACAAAGGTCACAGGTAATGATTTGCCCGATGTCATCAGCCTTGGATCCTGTAGTAGTTAGGCACTCAATCTTAATAGGATAAGAACAAAGATGCGAGTGTTTCAACACTTCATCAATAGGTTCGTAGTCATCACCACTGCCATCTGGTGCGTTCGAATTGACCCAATTATCCCATTCTGTATATTTCTCAACTGAAAAGAATACATTGGCTTGATTTCGATATTAAGAGCTCTATTAAGGATGTTCTTTCCTCTTGTTTTATTTAATTTTTGCCAGATATTCGGAATCATCTGGTTTTTATCCATGTAGTGCCATTAAAACATTTTCCCCGCTAGCTTTTCTTTTCATAATTTTATTACATACAGTTTGAATAACATATTTGAAAATGCTATAAAATCCTTGTTATTCTATTTATAAATTTTGAAAGAAAAAGGGTGCCAATATTCAATGTATAAATAATCTGGAGATATTTTTTTCCCGCCAGATTTACAATGGCTTATAGCTCGAAAACAAACACAAGGACCCTTATTTTTTTCTACTTTGTTAATTAGTTTATTTATATACTATTAGTTTAGAAGTGGTCTAAGTAGTTTTACTACTGTTATCACTAGCCAGTCAACACTGACGTTGTGAGTTCGAACCCCGTTCGTGCGGGTGTACTCGACTATACTCTTAATTGACTAGGATTGTCTGTTTTTCCCATCGCAGGTCGGTGGTTTCAATTTATAACAGTCTTTTAAAAAGCCTGTTATTTTTAAACAGAGTAGCAAACATCCGGAAAACCAATAAAGTAAATCAAGAGCTAATTTACACAAGTACTAAGAAATTTTTATTCATAACTTTAGTGTGTATGTTTTAAGAAGCAGACTCTCAAATGTGGACTCTATTTCTATTTGAATGTTCAAATTGGGACTGCATGGTTATTATCACAACGTAATTTGGTTAAACAATTACATTTCATGAAATACATACTCCGTCTTTCTGAATTTCTAGTTCTTACTATGATATGAAAAACAAATATTTTTTTCACAATATTTCATTTATTTTAGGACCAGCAATATATAACGTTAAAAAGAAATATAGGTTATTATGTGTGTAAATCCCCAGTCACACTGTCACGTTTCAATAGCTACGTTTTAATACGTTTTGAAAGTGTAGCAAAACGGGAGTATACGTAACGAAGCGTATCGTAATGCTGTAGAAACGTAAAAAAAAACGTATTGATCCTTTGTTCAAAACTGAAATTCAACAACAAACGTAGCAAAAATTTAAACGAAGTTGAAACAATACTGTTCATTATTATTATTCAAACTTATCATTGGGGTATTGACTATAGTGTTCCTTGTTCATCCTTTTGGTTAACTACCATATTTAGATAATAAGAAACTTATACAAACACATTGTATTGCAATCTGCATATATAAAAATCAATCCACTAATCATACCTAAATTCGTCATTCTTGTGTTGTATGACAGCTGTGTTTTTCTCTTTTGGTGAACATGCGTTGTTCTGTTTGCCATGTGTAACGATGATGCAGCAATTGTCTTGTTTGTCGATGTTGGTAAAGCCCCTTTGAACAAGATAGAATTATCCGTCATCATTTGCAAAAAAGGTATGTCCAGTGTGCAATAACTGCCTTTTTACAAGTAGCATGGCAGACATTTAAAGCTGGTATAACTTCAAAAAGGGGAATGGCATAGTGAAACTGTTAAATTTTCAAAACCGATGTGCACATTGTGGCCTCACTCATTTGTGATTGCTACAGAAAATGTGACGGACTAAAATATATATAATCTGTATGTTATATTGTATCCTTAAATTGTTTATAAATAAAACTTTTCATGTTATATTGAATGTATTTCATACACATGGGACATACTATATAATTTACTATTCCCAGCATATATTAAAACACACATCTAACATATAGTTGTTTACTTAATTATGTATAATGGTGACATCAATCATTTTATTAAATCAGCAGTTCTATGAATAATTTGTACTCATAAAATTACATATTGAATATCCTATGTTACATTATCAAAATGTCATTTTTATGTAACATTTATCAAACACAATCAACATAACCTAGCCATCAATTTCAAATGATTAGCTTCCAGGAAGAAGTCCGAACTGAGCATGCCCAATCTATGTAGTGTAATTCTTGCAATGTTCTGGCAAACATATAGAATATTCAAAGTTTTCTGCAATCTTGTGGCAATCATATAGAATAGTCAAAGTTTTCTGCAATCTTGTGGCAATCATATAGAATAGTCAAAGTTTTCTGCAATCTTGTGGCAATCATATAGAATATTCAAAGTTTTCTGCAATCTTGTGGCAATCAAATAGAATAGTCAAAGTTTTCTGCAATCTTGTGGCAATCATATAGAATGGTCAAAGTTTTCTGCAATCTTGTGGCAATCAAATAGAATGGTCAAAGTTTTCTGCAATCTTGTGGCAATCATATAGAATAATCAAAGTTTTCTGCAATCTTGTGGCAATCATATAGAATAGTCAAAGTTTTCTGCAATCTTGTGGCAATCATATAGAATGGTCAAAGTTTTCTGCAATCTTGTGGCAATCATATAGAATAGTCAAAGTTTTCTGCAATCTTGTGGCAATCATATAGAATAATCAAAGTTTTCTGCAATCTTGTGGCAATCATATAGAATAATCAAAGTTTTCTGCAATCTTGTGGCAATCATATAGAATAGTCAAAGTTTTCTGCAATCTTGTGGCAATCATATAGAATAGTCAAAGTTTTCTGCAATCTTGTGGCAATCATATAGAATAATCAAAGTTTTCTGCAATCTTGTGGCAATCATATAGAATAATCAAAGTTTTCTGCAATCTTGTGGCAATCATATAGAATAGTCAAAGTTTTCTGCAATCTTGTGGCAATCATATAGAATAGTCAAAGTTTTCTGCAATCTTGTGGCAATCATATAGAATAGTCAAAGTTTTCTGCAATCTTGTGGCAATCATATAGAATGGTCAAAGTTTTCTGCAATCTTGTGGCAATCATATAGAATAGTCAAAGTTTTCTGTAATCTTGTGGCAATCATATAGAATAGTCAAAGTTTTCTGCAATCTTGTGGCAATCATATAGAATAGTCAAAGTTTTCTGCAATCTTGTGGCAATCATATAGAATGGTCAAAGTTTTCTGCAATCTTGTGGCAATCATATAGAATAGTCAAAGTTTTCTGTAATCTTGTGGCAATCATATAGAATAGTCAAAGTTTTCTGCAATCTTGTGGCAATCATATAGAATGGTCAAAGTTTTCTGCAATCTTGTGGCAATCATATAGAATAGTCAAAGTTTTCTGTAATCTTGTGGCAATCATATAGAATAGTCAAAGTTTTCTGCAATCTTGTGGCAATCATATAGAATAGTCAAAGTTTTCTGCAATCTTGTGGCAATCATATAGAATAGTCAAAGTTTTCTGCAATCTTGTGGCAATCATATAGAATAGTCAAAGTTTTCTGCAATCTTGTGGCAATCATATAGAATAGTCAAAGTTTTCTGCAATCTTGTGGCAATCATATAGAATGGTCAAAGATTTCTTCAATTTTGCGGCAAAACTTCTTTATCATCTTAACTTTCTTGCAATCTTACTGCAAACATTGGTGTTATCTGCAAACTTTCCTTATGTTATAGGCTTGTATTTGGCTTTCACACTTTGATTATTAATATAGATGTTTCTACCAAAGAATGCAGAAATCTCAGATCTACTTAAACTCGACCTGATATAATTGATAAACTTATTTACAGTGAGAAGAATAAAGGATACCTAAATGTATAACATTTTGAGAAATGCAAGGTTAGCCAACTGGCTTTTCAATAGGAAAATATTCAGGAAAGCAAAGACTTATAGTGGACTTGTTTTCCCCTTATTAAGATAATGTGCATTAAAGAGTAAATGTCATGATTGACAAAGATAGTTACTCTTTATCTTATGTATGTATTGATGCCACAATAGATATTTATGAGAAATTGGGGAAAACACAGCAATGTGTATAACCGATATATCTGATGCATTCAAATTAATGCTCATAGCCCTCTCAATGTGGCATATGTTCTGTGTTAAATGGGGGACAAAGAAATATGGATTTATTGTATTTTATTTTTGTCAAATAGTTATCAAAATTACCTGGATTATAATTTATTATCACATATTTTGTACTGATATGTACGTTTTTGCATGGCCAATAATAGCCGGAAGTCAAGGTTGGTTATCAGCCCTCGGGGCCGATATCGATATCAGCCCTCGAAATCCATATCAAGCCCCCGAGTTTAACATCCGGTAAACTGTCAATCAAAGACTATTTGTAAACAAGTTGAACACAATGAACATGATGAAAAGAAATTTAGAAAAGTTCGAATCTGCTGTAGAAGAAAAAATAGGAAAGTCGTTTAATAATTATATTTGCAATTCTTAGAATTAATATATTTATTGTTCATTATTTCTAAAACTTTTCACAAAACGTTGTTTACCTACTGTGATACGAACTTTTTTTTCAACTCACAGTGATACATTTTTTATTTTATTTTCGTTAAATATCTTAAAGTTTTTGATTTTTGATGAAATATCAAACATAATTTGGTGTAAGCTATTTGTTTTCTCTTGCTTAAAAATATGTGATAAATAGATTATAACATGTCATTTTTCATATAGTCCCTGGTATCAGCCCACGACCCATATCAAGCCCTCGGGCTAAAGCCCTCTGGCTTGATATGGGAGTCTAGGGCTGATACCAGGGCCATATGAAAAATGCCATGTGATAATTTATAAGTACGCCAGACACGCGTTTCGTCTACATAAGACTCATCAGTGACGCTCATATAAAAATATTTATAAAGTCAAACAAATACAAAGTTGAAGAGCATTGAGGATCCAAAATTTAAAAAGTGGTGCCAAATACGGCTAAGGTAATCTATGCCTGGGATAAGAAAATCATTATTTTTTTCGAAAAATTCAAAGTTTTGTAAACAGATTATTTTTAAAAAAATGACCACATAATTGATATTCTAATGCAACAACATTTGTAACGTTCATTTTGATTGGATAAAGTCACTTTCTTACATGGCATCAATTGACAATTGATGCTATGGGACGTACGCGCAAGCGCAGACGGCATTTGACAGATTTTAAATACATGTTTTAACGTTGTTTTCTGGCAGTTTCATTAGAATGGAGATAACAATATTGTATTTTAAGCTCCGACGGCATCAATTGGGGATTTGATGGTCGCAAATACCCGTTTACTGTCTCCGCTAACGCAGTCGCCAGTAAACTTAAATCCCCAATTGATGCCGTCGGAGCTTAAAATACAATACAGTTATCTCCTAATTCATGTCAACACCGAATGGTGCTGACTACTGGGCTGGTGATACCCTCGGGGACGAAACGTCCACCAGCAGAGGCATCGACCCAGTGGTGTAAATAGTTATCAAAGTTACCAGGATTATAATTTAGTACGCCAGACGCGCGTTTCGTCTACATAAGACTCATCAGTGACGCTCATATCAAAATATTTAAAAAGCCAAACAAGTGCAAAGTTGAAGAGCATAGAGGATCCAAAATTCCAAAACGTTGTGCAAAATACGGCTAAGGTAATCTATGCCTGGATTAAGAAAATCCTTAGTTTCACGAAAAAATTTTGTTAATAGGAAATTTATAAAATGATCACATTATTGATATTCATGTCAACACCGAATTGCAAAACACTATTCGTAAGGCGTATAAGTTGGCAAGTGTGAGAAACATAAATTGGAGCATCGTTTTTACTAAATATAGTTCACGCGGTTCTGTTTATTACTAAAAATTCCACGCATGAAGTCCCGCCGGAATTGACGTTTTAATGCATCTTTTATATAATGCCCTTTATTCAAAGATTCATAAAAATCATTAGAAACTACATTTAAAATGTGTAATTATATAAACACAAAGAAATGTTTTCGATGGACACACCAATATAAAAATAAATAGATGTACAAAAATGAAGTATGATTTCCAATGAGACAACTCTCCACCTAAGTTCAAATAAAGTGAATGTACGGTCTTTATAAAAACAGCTTCATTAGATTCGATCTTGAATAAAAAGATGTATAAATGTAAACGGAGCAAAATCTTAAAGTCATAAGAAGCCTCTCATTTTTTTATTACTAAATGGATAGGTTTCATTATACAACTTTGTACATATACCTTTTTCTGAGGAAAATTCTTTAATTTGTCCACATTTAGAAAAAGTTTACTAATTTTTAATTGCTTGCTTCCAGGAAGCAATTCGCCGACATCTTTTCTGTTTGCATAGTGACCTGAGCGTAACCCTCCTCCTAAAAATCCGGTGATCGCAAAACGCATGGATCTGTCATTAAAATAAACAATTATTAGGGACTCTGTGGGGTTGCGACGTCAAAGACGTTATATCTGCCACTGTACAAAATATGTAAAAAGGAACTTTCTGAAAACTGCCGAATCAATGTTTTTAGAGGCAGAAAAGTTAGATAAAAGTAGACATCTCTGAAGCAAATATTGTATTTTGTTTTAAACTGTAATATATGTGCACGAAATAATTATTTTTTAAAGTTTATTTGCGATTACGAAAGCGTGTTGATCGCAACGTTCGGGAATGGCGGTCGTTTTTTTACCAGCACTAAGCATATTTCGTCTGTTATCGCTTTAAACCTAGCCATCAGAAATACATCAGAGATGACTAAAATGAAAGACTTTTATCTCATTGAAATATTTATGTAGGTATAAAGCTTCTATTCAACCATTAACTACTGTAAATTCTCGATTTTTTCAGAATTATGAGCAGTATATTATATTTCCTTATCTTCCCGAATTTTATACTTAGTTCTTTCGATTGTATGAAAGTTTTTCCTTTAGAAACCGGTCTTAAACTGCCAACAATTTTTAAAAGATAAAAGCGATTTCTGTTTGAAGTAACGAATGTCACTCTAAAATATGAACGTTTTCGCTTTTAACGTCGTCCTGATGCAAACGTAAAAGTTGAAATAAAAATGACACGCTGAGATAACAATATCGATTTGTTTACGATAGCTAGGCAACCAACAGGCAAAATAAATCTTGCTTCCCCGATCAAGACTATTTATAGACACGTAATACTTAATTGTGTGAACATTTGTATTAATGAAATAAATAAAAATAAGGAAATCATGACATGTTAGATTGGTTTAAAACACATTTATGCAAACATGAAGCAGCTGTTTCTAGACTGAACTGGTCAGTGGTATACCAAACTGAACTTGAAGAGAAAGAAAAAGACATTTAAAATAAAAATTGCAAATGGTCCAAGAAGGCAAATGTCTCATGTTGAAAATTTCCCCAAAAAATGGAAATAACAGATGTGAATTATCTGATTGTACATGTTAAACACGTGCTCAATACCCATGCTTTTTGTTATGTGTTTACTATAAGGTAACAATCGGTAAACTTCGGCTTTAAAACACGGCATTTAATGAGCAGCCATATTCGTTAAATCATAACAGACATTGAGAAAAAAAAATTGACGATTATACGATATATTTGCGTAAAAAATGACAAAAATCGTGCACAGAGTTTTAAGTTAATGATATATACATGCATTGGTTCAAGAATTGGATAAACATTATTTTTCACCACCTACTGGTTTCATATGACTTTAACTATTAATTAGCCAACAAGACTCACCTATATCCAGGGGATAATTTAACAACAAAGTTAGGGTGACACTGATATAGTAAGCCATCCTAGCAGTTTCCATTTCAATACCAGAATGATAAAATTAATAAGGGTAAATATAAATATATATTCAGCATAAGTAAACATAAAATGTTATTTTCCAAAATCTTATCTGTCGAAAATATATACAGTAATTCTTTATGAAATCCGTTGTTCTTAGTAAATTCATTTTAAAGATGTGGGTGATAATGATTATCCGTTATATGTTGATAAAATCAAAATGACTAAACAATTTAAACAACAAGACAATTTGAAAAAAGCTTATATATAGTAAATCAATGTTCATCAATCAAAACTATAAACCGTTAGTTCCCTTTCAAACATAAACTTGACTTTATTTAGCATGTTTATCTATTGTTATAAAAACTCATAATATCTAATAAAAATTGAAGTTCAAGCTAACAAAGTCCGTGTATTTGAATAAAGTACAAATGTAACATTAGTTATAGTGGAAAATTGTTTTAACATTAAATATGCTATAATTAAAAATCGTTTGCTAGCCCCTTTTTAGCTCACCTGGCCCGAAGGGCCAAGTGAGCTTTTCCCATCACTTTGCGTCCGTCGTCCGTCGTCTGTCGTCGTCCGTCGTCGTTAACTTTTACAAAAATCTTCTCCTCTGAAACTACTGGACCAAATTTAACCAAACTTGGCCACAATCATCATTTGGGTATCTAGTTTAAAAATTGTGTCCGGTGACCGGCCCAATCAACCAAGATGGCCGCCATGGCTAAAAATAGAACATAGGGGTAAAATGCAGTTTTTTGCTTATAACTCAAAAACCAAAGCATTTAGAGCAAATCTGACTGGTATTAAATTGTTCATCAGGTAAAGATCTATCTGCCCTGAAATTTTCAGATGAATTGGACAACCAATTGTTGGGTTGCTGCCCCTGAATTAGTAATTTTGAGGAAATTTTGCTGTTTTTGGTTATTATCTTGAATATTATTATAGATAGAGATAAACTATAAACAGCAATAATGTTCAGCAAAGTAAGATTTATAAATAAGTCAACATGACCGAAATAGTCAGTTGACCCGTTTAGGAGTTATTGCCCTTTATAGTCATTTTTTTACCATTTTTCGTAAATCTTAGTTATGTTTTACAAAAATCTTCTCCTCTGAAACTGCTGGGCCAAATTTAACCAAACTTGGCCACAATCATCATTGGGGTATCTTGTTTGAAAATTGTGTCCGGTGACCCGCCCAACCAACCAAGATGGCCGCCATGGCTAAAAATAGAACATAGGGAGAAAATGCAGTTTTTGGCTTATAACTCAAAAACCAAAGCATTTAGAGCAAATCTGACTCGGTATTAAATTGTTCATCAGGTAAAGATCTATCTGCCCTGAAATTTTCAGATGAATTGGACAACCCATTGTTGGGTTGCTGCCCCTGAATTAGTAATTTTGAGGAAATTTTGCTGTTTTTGGTTATTATCTTGAATATTATTATAGATAGAGATAAACTGTAAACAGCAATAATGTTCAGCAAAGTAAGATTTACAAATAAGTCAACATGACCGAAATGGTCAGTTGACCCGTTTAGGAGTTATTGCCCTTTATAGTCAATTTTTAACCATTTTTCGTAAATCTCAGTAATGTTTTACAAAAATCTTCTCCTCTGAAATTACTGGGCCAAGTTAATTATAGGTAGAGATAATTGTAAGCAGCTAGAATGTTCAGTAAATTAAGATGTACAAACACATCACCATCACCAAAACACAATTTTGTCATGAATCAATCTGCGTCCTTTGTTTAATATTCACATAGACCAAGGTGAGCGACACAGGCTCTTTAGAGCCTCTAGTTTTGTGATTATTGTTAGATAACTCTGGTTGATTTTCCCAACATTTTATTATTATGGGTCGCCGCGATATAGACTTTTTGTGCTAATGCGGCGTAAAGCAACCAACCAACAATCAATCAATATGGGGAGATGAGATAATTCGAGTCTTTTTCAAAAAAACTACAAAAATGTTTTATGCAGGTTCGAATTATATTTCTTCACTAAAGCATTTGACATACGTTTGAATAAAGTGGTGGTTATGGTGGTCTGATTTTGTGTATGTGTATTTGTGTTAGGGGGTGCTACCCTTCTTTCATGTATTTGTCTTTAGGGATCGAGTAATGCATAATGTCTGACAAAATAGTAAATAAATGCTTTAACAAGTAGCAGGATGAATACTGTTACAGATTAGATGATGTTGACACAATTTATTTAACAGTGTATCCATGACAGCTGAAGAACTGTATCTGTCTATTACGCGCGTTTTAGTCACCTGAATGTTTTACTTCATATTATATTTAGACATTTAGCATTGCACTGACCAAGTCTCGCTACACACACTGTATTGTGAGACGGTCGTACATCTCGGTGTCGTAATTACATGTGTGCAACTAAATAATATATAAAAATGTTGAACAGATCTTTATTACATCAAATGTGTAATAAATAATATACGCGACTTTTCGACGTATTTCCCTTTCGACAGATATACATAACTTTTTTTTTCAAAGATAAACACAAGCTGTTTTTTTGTTTAACTATTTGTAATTTCTGTTAACCCTTTCAGCGCCAAGACGTTGTTTTTTCACATGGTTACGTTGC
The DNA here is from genome assembly GCF_036588685.1 of Mytilus trossulus. NCBI lineage: Eukaryota > Metazoa > Mollusca > Bivalvia > Mytilida > Mytilidae > Mytilus > Mytilus trossulus. The sequence continues at coordinate 100,448,279 of NC_086374.1, forward strand.
CATACATATTTCAATGACGTTACTAAAATGATACGTAACGTAACGTCAACACATTACCTACAAGCACATGCACGCTATCCTCCTTAATCGATTTATTGGACATCTCATATATGCGGAGAAATGTCCCATATCTCCGGCCACCTTTGAATTAACTTGGGTTCACGTAGCGAATGCGTATTTCCAGTGATTTTTGTTTAATTTTCAGGCTAGAATTCGAAGTTTATTTTTTTTAATATTTATTCTTTTCTAGAATACTATTTAAAACACCCGATAATATGGAAATAAATAAAGATTCTTATAGCTAGATGGATATCATTAATAATGAAGATATATTGATGAAAATATAGCTCAATTTCTGTATTTTGATATAAAAAGGGTGGTAAACGGTTATTTTCGTGCAACATGTTTTGACATTTTTAGTCCCCGTGTAGCCGTGAAAAAGGTTGTCGTTATTCATCGTAATTGGTGAAATCGGTGAAAAGATCAACATGCAAGAAAGTTTTAATTGTTCGTAAAAAGGCAATTTTATTTCGCCTTCTTTCGTGTAGTTACCCCTCTCTTTACTCATCTCTATAAAGCATCACCAAATTTAAGATTTGATATCATCAAATGATTAAAAAAAAACGAGCAGTGTTCTCAGTTTCTTCATACTTGGCGCAGGTCTGTTTTTTCTTAAGCACCATCGATGAAGAGTTCGACTGAACACTTTTCAGATCTTTGCATATCACCACAAAATTAGGGATACCAGTATATAGTATTGTAATAATTCAACCATCGTATTAGTCTCAACTTATTGAGTAATAAATTGTTCTGCGGCAAATATTTCATGAATACACAACAATAACTTATCTTTTTTCTGATAATGTATAATCTGAAATAAGTTTGCTTTAACATTACAATTGTGTGACTTACATTTCATTTTGATTTGCCGGTTTGGTTTTGACTAGACCAGTACATGTAGTTGTGAATATTTAGAATTCATTTTGCTTCTTTTTTTTATATAGCCTAAACTTATTTATTTTTTTGGTATTCTATAATTCAAGTCAATTAATGTTTTACATGTCAACGGCATGCGAATTTTCATAATTTCACTAAATGTTTATTTATGCAGCACTTGGTGTCTAAATTTAATGTATTAATATCTGTGGTTCAAACTGTCTTGACCTTTTTATATAGAGAAAGCCGATTTTTTCCAGATACTGGTTTAAAAAAGTATACAATAAAAGGTACAGGTTTAAGAAATCATGTGACTTTGCTGTGGTAAATACATGCCTGACTTAACCTCATTTATGTCATTAAATGGGGCCTGTCGCTAAAAAAAAATGTTTTTTGTTGCGATTATTGACATCGAAAACTTATATGAACCCCTTTTTCTCTTGTGTGATATCGGCAGAAAATGAGGAGAAACTATCTCATCGTATAGACACATTCTCTTGGCAAGAGTTTATTTAGGGATTTCGTTAAAATAGACATAGCCCTAAATACTTGAACTATTTTCCTTCATTGATTCCTACATTAAGATGTATAGTGTCTAATTACTAGTACATGTACCCAGTAAGTTTGAAGTTTAATGAAATAAAAGAGGTAAATGTTGATACCAATAGTTTACTCCAATCATAATTACGGACGACGTGCTTTCCTTTTTACTGTGATTAATTCTTCAAGTAATGAATTTGATTTTCATAAATGCACAAATATAATCACAAACTGGTCGACTTACACTAAAAGCCCTTCTCTAAATTTTAAAAAGAGATCCATGCATGCAAGACTCAGTGAAAATGAGACTTTAACTCTAGTACACAAACAAATTTACAAAGATATATAGAGGTCAACTTACAGTCTGATAGTCAGACATATGCATTATACGATGTTTAAAACACTAAAAGCAAAAGTATAAATTGGCTGCGAATATATTATTGGAGGCTACACATATTTGTTATACCATTCACTTCCTAAATTAACATTTAGCAGTCTGATATTAACGAACTCAACTGTTAGTCAATAGAAAAAAAAACACTCAAATACTATCGAAAACAACGAATGGACTGGGACAATAAAACAACTCTCAGACATAAGTGGGAAACAACTGACACAGATAAATGGTCCCGGCTTAAAATGTAGTCATTCATATCCCATCAATAGTAAGATTGAAGATTGCACTTGTGTGAATAATATGAAAGTTTAGAAGACCCTTTATTTTCAAGTTGAAACCAAACGGAAACATTTAAAAACACTGGAATTACAAGAGATGCCTCACTACATGTATATGTTTTTATATTTTTATCTCTTTTCCATAGCTCTATTCGATTATTTCTTAATCCTTTTCATGTTTAGTCATACGAAGTAGCTAGATTGCAGCCTTGTTTAGTCTTAGTAACGAAAAAAAACCCCGATTCAAAATGACGACAATAGTGTAAAAATTTTAATGGATCAGATAGACTGATCTACATGCTAACTTCTGTTCTTAACAAATTACGTGAGTTGGGTTTGAATTGTCAGTACTAGTATTAGCTTGTATCTATAATACTAAAATTACGAGGTCCAATTTGTCAGCCGTCATCACGTAAAAGCGACGAATCCAAGAATTTAACTTTATATATAACTAATATAGTACAAAGGTGTAGATTAAAAATTACACCACTCCAGGCTCTTTTGTTTTCCACGTAATTAATATTGCGAATAATTAGGAAGTTCCGGGTCGAGTCCGATACCGATACCAATAGTATATTCACATGTTACCTATTACCTTATCTGTATGTTCCGCATCTGACAGGCACCAAACGGTGTATTCGTGATTAATATGCTATATACACGGGTCATAATCACAAGGTTCACACTACTTAATTGTCAAATTGTTACCTTTTGTAATATTTTCATCAGTAAGACTTTCTAAGATAACAATACGAATACTAAAAATCTGGACCAAAAATAAGGCGTATTGGTACAGTTTTCAATTGTTAGCGGGCATGACGTAACACAGCGAATCAAAGAATTCAACTTTATTGAGAACTAATATACGAAAATGCTGTTGATTAAAAAATTACTCCATTCCAGGACCTTTTGTTTTCCAAATAATTAATATTACCAATAATTGATAAGTTCCAGTTCGACGGGTTCAAACAGAAAGATTTGAAAGCAGAGAAAACTGTGTATCTTATAATCGGCATGACTTTATCAGATGTCAATACTAATACTAAAATAAGGCTTGCGCATAGTTATATACTTTAATTCAGTCACGGACCCGCGATATCACGGGTTTATTCTAGTGTAATTTATATATATAGAATCATGCATTGCCAACCGTGTTTATATATTGTTTTATTCTTTAGCTGTCTTTTATAAACACTAATGGTTGTTAAAATAAACAATTCATAATTTTCTTTTGGCACCAGTATTGTTTTTGAAAGAGTTCGTTATAATAAGTAAAGATAGCTGTATGTATGGTTACAAATGAGTCACTTATAGCCACCAAATTCATTGGGACAAGGCTACGGGTCGTCGTACTACCTTATACAATAGTTATGTACATATGATCTCCCCCAGTTTATGGTTGGGTTGATGTTGCTCAGTCTTTAGAATTCTTTTCTGCCTGTGTAAATTTAACTTGTCTTGTGGTCAGTATTATTTTTTGCCATGGCATTGACTTGTGAGTTTGACTATCTCTTTAGTATCTTTTACCTCTCTTTTTGTATGCACGATTGGTCACTATATAATTCAATGTGAAACATTTCAAATGAGATTGTAGATTTGACGGTCGCAAATGCAGTTTTACTGGCGACGCGTAGCGGAGACAATAAAACGGAGATTTGCGACCGTCAAATCAAAATTGACGGTGGCAACTCTTCAACTACAGTACTGTTATTCCGATTCTAATGCATTTCAAGAAGAAATAATACGATAAAACTTGGAAAAATGTCTAATTTTGACAAATAAAAAAAAATCCGCGAAACTTCATGAATAATTTTGCCACAAAGACGTCATGGCTAAACGTGACGTCATACACATGAAAACTTACAAACTGGACGTTATTCCGTTACCTGTACGCTTCAAATTCGGATAAAATTACATTAAAACGGCGAATTCTAGGTAGGTGTTGTTTTATTTTTTATTATTTAGTAGTAATCGAACATTTGTTGATTCACTAATTCAAAATGGCGGGTCCCTCCTTAGTTACGCCTGGTCAACTGTGGATTTGACGGCAACTTTTAGCCAATGAAAAAAATTGTTACATCCAAATTGCATTAGAATTCTCCTTTGCACGTTTGAGCAAACATGTTACAGTAAAGAAGCAACCTTATGCTGTTCTAATCATATAAAAGGTTTCAGAGATGGATTATTATATGATATAAAAAAGAAGATGTGGTATGATTGGCAATGAGACAACTATCCACAAGAGAACAAACGACAATGAAATTAGCAGCTACAGGTCACACTACGGCCTTCAACAATGAGTAAAGCCCATATTGCATAGTAAGCTATAAAAGGCCCCGAAATGACGGGATCCCAACCCTCCCCCTTACCTGGGACAGTGGTATAACAGTACAACATAAGAACGAACTATAAAAATCAGTTGAAAAAAACTTAACTCATCAGATGGACAAAAATACAATTAAACGTGGCCGGGTATTTATACATACGGACACAGAAAGACACAATGAACCGATCTGAGAGTACTCGCAGTTATCTGACAGCTAGTTCAAAGCCACTAACAACTAATAAAAAAATCATGCATCTAAGACTAAACTTTTAATCCGAACACATCCAACATCTAATGGAATTAGTGTTAAGACGTCATAAACAGTCACAGAAAAACATGACCTTGTGCAATGCCAATAACAGGTATTGACAGAGTGTAGATTCATGATTCTAATGCAATTTGTATGTAACAATTATTTTCATTGGCTAAAAGTTGCCGTCAAATCCACAGTTGACCAGGCGTTACTAAGGAGGGACAACCATTTTGAAATGATTGAATCAACAAATGTTCGATTACTACAATATAAACGAAAATAAAACAACACCTACCTCGAATTCGCCGTTTTAATGTAATTTTATCCGAATTTGAAGCGTACAGGTAACGTAATATCATCCAGTTTGTAAGTTTTCATTTGTATGACGTCACGTTTACCAATGACGGCTTTGCGCCAAAATCGTTCATGACGTTACGCGGATTCTTTTTTATTTGTCAAATTTAGACATTTTTCAAATTTTTATCGTATTATTTCTTTTTGTAATGCATTAGAATCGGAATAACAGTACTGTAGTTGAAGAGTTGCCACCGTCAATTTTGATTTGACGGTCGCAAATCTCCGTTTTACTGTCTCCGCTACGCGTCGCCAGTAAAACTGCATTTGCGACCGTCAAATCTACAATTGACGGTGGCAACTCTTCAACTACAGTACTGTTATTCCTTAAATATGTATATGTATGTAACATACTAGTATGCATACTAGCTAAAAACTACTACTAGTAATAGACTTTCATCGTCACCTGACCCGTGATTCTTACTTGCGTGTCGTTACTTTTAATGTGACTGAGGTTTCTTTCTCCGTCTTGGACTTTAAAGTAGCAGATAATAATCGGTTTAGATCTTTAATGAAATGTGCAAATTACATAGATGATTTTTCTTGTATCACGTTTCGGAAATGGTTTAGTAATACGAAAGGTTAAAATATAACATCATTTCTATGATTCGCTGAAACAAAACAAAATATTCAGAAAGAGTTTTGCACTGTTCATATGGCCAACAATTTTGTAGTGGTTTTATGGCGTTAAAACTACACTGAAGTTCGAAAACAGGAAGTACGTTCTTCTCTATCAAGGTGGTACGCTTGCTTCGCATCATGTTGCGGAGCTATTAGTTTCAATCGAAATACACGCCATCTTGAATAAATTACTTTTCACGTATTGATTCTGATTGGATGCAGCTGAGGTACAGCAACAGCTATTGGTAGACTGGGATCCCGCTATATATAATCACCTTGTTCTATATTGTTGATATATGAAATATGTAATATGCAAATTGATCTAGACAGGCGAACCAGTCTACAGCTATTGGCTTAAATGAGATAAAAAAAATAAAGTTTTCTCGGCCAGGATAAGACATTAAATGCAGGAAAATTGTCTATGGGTATTTCAGTTCCAATCAACTGCCATTAATTCATGTTCGTTTTATTATGCATACACTTCACAGATGAATTCAATATTGAAATATCAATTATTAATACGTATCTATGTGCTTTGTTACTCTGCAATTTGCACGATTTACTTTGCTAAAAAATGTGCAAAAATAATGTTTACAATAATGCATCATCTGTAGTTTATAACTTCTGACAATCTAGGCACACCTCTAGAGTCGTGTCTATTTATTATTGTTTCAAATTTCAACAAGAACATTTAGATTTTGTTAAAAGCATGTGTATATTACGCATACAGACACTCTTAAAGAACATTATTTTTTATCAACCAATATTTTAAAATACCGGCACATTTCCAATACTATTTAACAACCACATGCACTCATATTACCTTAAATTAGGGTAAAGCGAAGCAGTTCATAGCTTTTTAGAAAGCTAAAACTTGTTTACACTTGTTATCATCAAACTAATTTTTTGGGTTTGTGATTTGAAAATCATGATAGTGACGCCATTAAGGTAAACGTTGTCATTGCTGCTCTTGGATGAAATGGCCAACATGTTTTTTTTTAGCGCAGAAATATATATGTACAGAAGTTGATAAATGCTATAAACAAAGGTAAAATGGGCATACGAAGATATATAATTTATTTGAACTGCAAGAAGAAGACGGCTTTATTACAAAGATATGGTATTATGATAAGACATTAATTTTGAAGGTCACAATTTTAGACACTACTCGAGAAAGTGGGTGATTCAATGCGTTTTCGTGTTATGTCTCTATATAGGAAAAGATGTTTCTGCATTTTTGCATGATATCTTTTTTTTACCGCTGGTGTTTGAAAATGTCCCCGGACAAACCCGTGGCAATCCATCTATCAATATGGACAACACAATCGAGGACTTATAATGATTAAGGGTTGGACCAGTCCTTGCATTATGCGATGATACTATAAACCCCAATAAAAAAGGGGAAACTCTTCAATCGTTTCAAAATCATGTAAGCTAGTTTTATTGTGAATAGGTTGATACATTCTGATAAATAGAAATATCAATTTTAATCAAAATTTTACTTTAATAATCTGCATAAATCTGCTGTAATCAATATTCAATTGCACAGTATTGCACAACAAAATAGTATTGCACACTTATAGTAAGAAATCCGCAATTACACCAGTATAGCGCAATGACAATAAATCTTCGATTGAAAATAAATACAGATATTTATAAATTGTATTAAATTTTTGGGTGTTCTAACCTTGTATTACTTTTTAGATTATTGAGTTCCGTATTAAATTGGTCTATATAAAGGTCTAAAGGGTTAATTTAAACTTTGTTTGATTGCATCATAACTGTTATGTTGAATCTTATTGTGTATTTTATTTTGGGCACTGTTTACAAATTAGTCCTCAAGTTAGTCCATTTATTAAGGTTTGACTCCAGAGGTGTGGAAAACTTTTTTTCTCGCTTGATTTTATAATATTTTTTGCTGGAAATGCATAAATATAAATGATCGATTGATCATTGTTTAGATGCAACAGGCATCAAAGAGACGATGCTCTAGATCAATTTTAAAATCGACAAGCTAAGGTGAGATTGTTTCTTTTTAAAACCATTTCAAAATTTAACCAAAAAAATTTATATGTTGAAGAAATAACGCACCACTATAACCATTTAAATTGACAAAACAATAAACAGATTGTTTCTTTTACGAACCATTAAAAAAAAGCTAAAACATATTGTAATGTTTAAGAAATAACGCACCAGAACGACCCTTTTTAAAACGACAAATTATTGCAAGATTGTTTCTTTTAAGAACCATTAAAAATCTAGCTAAAAAATTCATAATGTTTTAGAAATAACGCACCACAACGACATTTTTAAATCGACAAACTATTTTCAGATTGTTTCTTTTGAGAACCATTTTTAAATTCCGATTAATACCATGGAAACATTTCTAGAAATAACGGACCACAAAAACCTTGAATGTGCTGATCTACAGACTAATGAAATAATCTTATAATAAGGAACAAACAAAAATAGGGTGAAAATAGTAAGGACGCATCTTATAGTCAAGTGGATTTCTCCTTTGCATGTTTTAGCAAATATGTTACAGTAAAGAAGTAAGCGTGTGCTGAGCTAACCAACTGATAGTCTGTTTTCCGGCCGTTATTGAAAATTCTTGACAATACCGTTAATATTTGTATATTCCGAAGGCATACTGAATGTTTTACGGAGGGGACCAACCTAACCAACTGATGACTTACGAAAGGCAATTTTGTCGTCAGACTTTAATTCTTTTTTTATGTGTCGTAACATTTAATGTGGCTGATGTGTCTTCCTCCGTCTCAGTTTTTAAGTTGTTGTAGATAGTAATCGTTCTAGATCTTTAATGAAATTTGCAAATTCTTAGGGCAGTATGTAATTCATGTGAAGGCTTTTAATTTTGATAAAGAAAATTGTGTGTTTTATTTATCATATTTACGGCTGAATGTTCTAAAAAAAAAAAATATTTTTGTATGATTTTTTTCAACTTAGCCATATAATAGGAGATAACATCTACCTCAATGGTCATAATAACAGCGCTTCGAAAATGATTCAGAAAATATTAAATGGTTGAAATATTACGTCATTTCTATGCTTCACTGAAACAAAAAAGTATTATGAAAAAGTTTTGCACTGTTCGTATGGCCAACAATTTTGTAGTGGTTTGATTGCGTAAAGACTAAACAGAAGTTCAAAAACATGAAATAAATCCTTCTACATCAAGGTGGTACGCTCCAATGAGTGCTGACCTGTTTTCGCTTTGGACGTCATGATTGTGACGCCATCTAGATTGACGTTGTCATAGCTACTCTTGGATAAGATGGCCAACATGGTTTTGGTAGAGGAAAAACACATGTGTACAATAGTTGATGTTTGGTACTATACACAAAGGTAAAATTGACATACGAATTATTTTTTTAACTGGCAAAAAAGAATTCTACATTACAATGTTATGCTACCAGAAGACATCAAATTCGTAGATTTTAGTCACAAGTACAAGTGAGGGTATCGATGCTTTATCGAGATGTCTTGACAATCATATCGCATTCTTATCGAACGAAGAAAAAGGTCAAATTATCGATAACGCAAAAGTGATCTCAAAACAGTTTACTCTGCAAAATGTAACCGAAACAGAAAACAATCTCTTTAATTCGGAACTCTTGACAAAAGAGTTTTACTAAAACCAAAACTTGAAGACTTAACAAGAATTCATTTACGAAATAACATCGCCGATACGTCAAATTATATACAAGATGGCGACTGGCAAAACATTACAGGAAGTGATAGTCGAACACCACAGAGAAAACTGTCACATGGTGCAAACACGGATTTTACCTATAACCAGCAATTTAAAATTAGGCAAAATACTCTCCTTGAATATGATGCAAGGTACCGAGGAAGAAGTGAGGCTATCATGTTTAGCGAATATTTTCCTGTTTCCATTAGGAAAGTTAGTAATGATTCCAAAGGTGTCTCGAATGTTCATACTTGCCATAAACTACCTCGCTAACTCCCTGTAGACTCTGTATGTGTAGATAAGGTGTTTGAGTACTGTGCAGACGACAACAGAGTGCCATTTGATATTGCACTGTTACATGAATTTCAGAAACTCCAGATTGTGATAGACATATTATATGATCTAAATGGTCTATTCATGTTTCGTTTGGAAATCCCGAACCCAAACGTCATGTACAAAAGTGGACTAATGTATCCACTGTTCATAAAAACAGACAATGAGAAACATCTTGATAGAATAATAGAGACATGCCTTGAAAAGGAATCCCCGTTGAGAATGACATATTCAGACATTTTAAAGTTATTTTTAGAAAACCTTAAATAAATTCATAATGACCCAATATAGATTGGAAATATTAAAAACGATCTCAAAGTTTATGCACCAATTGCAGATTTCGAAATATCTAAAAGGAGTTTTATAAATGACATCATCTGTGAACGTACATGTAAACTCGAATCGACTTATATTTGCCACCTTGGATGTAGTTTCCTGGAATCAATTGTTTTTTAAGAATTGTCTAGTATTGTTTCATACAAATAATGCAACAATTATACAAAGAAGTTGGGTTCAATTTGTTTTTATTCCCTGTTCTTAACCATAAAAAAGTCAAACTGAAAATATTCCGGTGACGTCCCTTGTATGTTCTTATCACTATGACTACTCCCGCTACGGATTTCGATTGTGGGGTGCAGCAGCTCAAATAACAAAATTTCATGGTATCTATTCCACTATACAGCATGTCCAATATCAACATCATCTGGTTATAAGACTGTGGTTTTCTTTTTTATGCCCCACCTACGATACTATCGTATTATGTTTTCTGGTCTGTGTGTCCGTTCGTCTGTTCGTTCGTCCGTCTGTCCCGCTTCATGTTCAAGTTTTTGGTCAAGGTAGTTTTTGATGAAGTTGATGTCCAATCAACTTGTTATAACGACTTAGCATATTTATCTTATTATAACAACTTAGCTAATTTGTTTTAACGACTTAGCTTACTTGTTTAAACAATTTAGCTAAGTTGTTATAACGACTTAGCATATTTATCTTGTTATAAAAACTTAGCTAACTTGTTTCAACGACTTAGCTTACTTGTTTAGACAACTTAGCTAACTTGTTTTAACGACTTAGCTAATTTAATTCGTTATAACAATTTAGGTCACTCGTTATAACGACTTAGCTAAGTCGTTTAAACAACTTAGCTAAGTTGTTGAAACGAGATAGGTAATTTGTTTAAACGACTAAGCTAAGTCGTTATAACGAGTAAGCTAAGTTGTTAAAACGAGTTAAATTAAATAAGTCGTTATAACAAGTTAGCTAAGTTGTTTTAACAAGTTAGCTAAGTCGTTTTAACGAGTTAGCTTAGTTGTTGAAACAAGTAAGCTAAGTCGTTAAAACAAGTTAACTAAGTTGTTATAACAAGATAATTATGCTAAGTCGTCATAACAACTTAGCTAAATTGTTTAAACAAGTAAGCTAAGTCGTTAAAACAAGTTAGCTAAGTTGTTTTAACAAGATACATATGCTAAGTCGTTATAACAACTTAGCTAAGTTGTTTTGGCAAGATAAATATGCTTAGTCGTTATAACAACTTAGATAAGTCGTTTAAACAAGTTAGCTAAGTTGTTATAACAAGATAAATATGCTATGTCGTTATAACAACTTAGCTTAGTCGTTTAAATAAGTTAGCTAAGTCGTTATAACGACTTAAAAATAAAACTCTACCCTGACACTTACCGGCTTCCGTACATACTCGTCCAGTATTATTTTTTAACCCTCATTTTATATATATTTTTTTCTCTATACGAAACTGTTTTCTTTTGTAACCGAATCGCAGTACTACAGTCTTCTTTTTCCGTGACATATCCAGACTTTTAATCTAAAGAAATAACACGATATTGGTGTGCACCAAACTCTAATCAAACAATGATTTCATCCGAAGCTAAATATTACCACAAATCAACACTTCCTTATAAGAAAGATGCAGACTTCCTTTGATTTCAAGGTCTTTCGTATTTTATTCTCCCTTTTTCTTTTTCCTTGTCGTGACGACTATATAAAATATAAATAATTTTTACTTTCAGATTTTTGAAATAAAACATGGGAATTAAAAATCTTTCCAGTTACATTCAACGACGAAATGTTGCCAAAAAATACCGTCTTCGCGATACCAAATTAGTCATAGATGGGAAAAATCTTTGTCACGAATTGATGGAAACATCATACACAGGAACTAAATATGGCGGGAATTATGATGTATTCTCCGAGCATGTGGAAAAGTTTTTTGATTTATTACGAAATTGCAACGTTAAACCATATGTCGTCATGGATGGTGCTCACGATTCCGATGATAAAAAGTTCGAGTGTCTCTTAGAAAGATGCGAGAAAAGGATATCTAAGATATCAGATGGTAGTAAGAAATGTTTCCCAATCTTGTCCCACAGATGTTTTACTTACACTATTATAAAACTTGGCATACCAATCGAGACATGTTACTACGAAGCCGATCATGAAATAGCCAGTCTTGCTAAATCCTGGATCTGTCCAGTTCTGTCAAACGACAATGATTTTTACATATATGATCTTCCAGGAGGATTTATTCGCCTGAATGATCTAAATTTTAACAGGCGTACCAAAACTGAGTGCTTTACCTATATTGATACTTCAATATACTATTCAGAGAATATTCATGAATCGCTCGGAATTTCACCATCTGTTTTACCTCTTCTAGTAGTCTTTCTAGACAATGACTATTATAAGTTAGATAAGACAATTATTAAGCAGTTCGTGTCAAAAGAACTGAAGATTTCAGCCAAAAAAGCTGAACACAAGCTTAAGAAGTCAATCGATGTTATGATAGAAATATTACGACCCTTCGCCGATACAAGTGAGGGTATCGATGCTTTATCGAGATGTCTTGACAATCATATCGCATTCTTGTCGAACGAAGAAAAAGGCCAAATTATCGATAAAGCAAAAGTGATCTTAAAACAGTTTAGTTTGCAAAATGTAACCGAAACAGAAAACAATCTCTTTAATTCGGAAGCAAGGAATGAAATAACACCTGCAATTCCGTTTCCTTCTTGGCTTATTCAAAGTATAAGGAATTGTGACATATCGCCTTTCATTATAAATGTTCTTGACAAAAGAGTTTTACTAAAACCAAATCTTGAAGACTTAACACAAGAATTCATTTACGAAATTACATCGGCGATTCGTCAAATTATATACAAGATGGCGACTGGCAAAACATTACAGGAGGTGATAGTCGAACACCACAGAGAAAACTGTCACATGGTACAAACACGGATTTTACCTATAACCAGCAATTTGAAATTAGGCAAAATACCCACCTTGAATATGATGCAAGGTACCGAGGAAGAAGTGAAGCTTAACTGCTTATCAAATATTTTCCAGTTTCCATTAGAAAAGCTTGTAATGATTCCGAAAGTGTCTCGAATGTTTATACTTGCCTTAAACTACCTCGCTAAAAATTCTGGATTGAAGCAATCAACCAAAGGCATGAAATGTCTTTTGTTTTGTCACTTGCTTCTGCTGAGCAAAGAATATGGACATATCTACGATCTCCCTGTAGACTCTGTATGTGTAGAAAAGGTGTTTGAGTACTGTGCAGACGACCACGGAGTGCCATTTGATATTGCACTGTTACATGAATTTCAGAAACTCCAGATTGTGATAGACATATTATACGATCTAAATGGTCTATTTATGTTTCCTTTGGAAATCCCGAACCCAAACGTCATGTACAAAAGTGGACTAATGTATCCACTGTTCACAAAAACGGACAATGAGAATCATCTCGATAGAATAATAGAGACATGTTTTGAAAAGGATTCTCCGTTGAGGGTAACATTTTTAGAAATTTTAAAGTTACTTTTAGAAAACCTTAAATAAATTCATAATGACCCAATATAGATGGGAAATATTAAAAACGATCTCAAAATTTATGCACCAATTGCAGATTTCGAAATACCTAAAAAGTTTTATAAATGACATCATCTGTGAACGTACATGTATACTTGAATCGTCTTATATTTTCACCTTAGATGTAGTTTCCTGGAATCAATTGTTTTAAGAATTGTCTAGTATAGTTTCGTACATATAATGCAACAATTATACAAATCAGTTGGGTTCAATTTGTTTTTATGCCCTGTTCTAAACCATGAAAATTGAAACTGAGAATATTCCGGTAACATCCGTTGTACGTTCTTATCACAATGACTACTCCCGTTAACAAGTGGCTAAGGATTTCGATTGTGGGGTGCAGCAGCTTAAATGGGTTTTTTTCATGGTATCTATACCACTATACAACCTGAGTATACAGCATGTCCAATATCATCAGCATCTGATTATAAGACTGTTGTTTTCCTTTTTTTTACACGGGATACATGGTGGTATGGAAGCACAGGCACTTGTCTCATATTTAGATATATAGGGAAACAAATTCTGAGACAAGTGCCTGTGTATGGAAATGTTTACAATATACTAGTAGAGAATCATTGGCAAAAAAATCAGAATAAACAGAAAAAAATAAAGGATAGAGAATAATGGCTTCCCAAAAAATTTAGATAAAAAATTGAAGACCGAAATGAATAAAGAGCACCGAGAAAATAGTCCTCAATAAATAAAGAACCCCAATTGATATGCCTTTGAACTCGTACGTCGGGTGTTGTTTTTTTTTGTTTTTTGTTTTTGTTTGTTATAGCAGACGATGCTTACTCTCAGTCTGAGCTGCCTGAGCGGTGTTATTCCAATTTTCTATGAGCGAAACCAGTGAACACATAACAAAAAATACATGGTATAATTAAATGTATTACTGCCATGTCTTTTTAGTATTAAAAGGACCACAAGTTATTTAGTGTTTCGCTTTATAATATATCAACCCATCCATCCTTTAACATGAAAGTGCAAAAATTACAATTAAAAGATTGCCAAACGAAGATTTGCAACTCTGGTTTACTTGTCATACGATTTAAATTGAGTTGTTCCCCTTTAACTGTTATATTGGAAATCTAAATTATTATTCACTTTGTAAATAAAATAATAAATTACGACAAAACAATAAAATAAAAACAAAAATCAAATATTTGATATATCCCATATTTTAGACAAAACAAATGTATTACGATGCACGACATGTGGTTGGAATGCATTCTTTCTTTTCTTTCTTTTAGGTGCAATTAACACTGAAATCTTAGATGACTCCAGACTTCGTCTTACTGGCTTCACAAGCAATAAAAGTTAAATTCCTCTAAATCTTTCGTGTTTATTTTTTTCAAGATTTTGGCAATAAAACTAAAAACTAGAAACCATCGTGTTTCTTCCAATGATCATAAACGTCACTTCTCATTTGCGAGTTAACTGAGACAGAAAATGATATTGTATTCTTTAAATTAAAACATGCATGCAATGTGCTGTTTTCTGCAGAAGAAATTGAATAACATAAAGTATATTTGTAAATAGATTTACCAAACCGCAGTAGACAGTTATTTTTTTTTTTAAATATTTGAAATTGAGTTTTTAATTTGCCCACAGTTATAAAAGAAATAGTGTTATGGATTTGATATGATTTGTGTTTGTAGTTCAAACTTTTATATATTTAAGGGTCCCTCGAACCTTCTTCTAACACTTATATTAAAGGGTCCCCCCTTGATATGTCATAGGATGTAAATTAAAGCTGTCTTAAGAGAGTCATAGCTATGATGCTCTTATAACTGTCATAAGTGAACATTATTTTGTATCATTTTAAACTTTCGAAAACCAGGCCCCTGGTTTGTTGTCATGGCATTGTCAGATTGTTTTCGACTTTGAGTTTCAATATACCTATGGTATTTTCGCCTCTTTTTTAAATTGAATGTCAACCATAGCTTCCTTATATTGTTTACGTTTACCCTATTTTTAAAAAGAAGTTTATTGCGTTAATGATTTATTATCTGTGAACTTATTAAGTTCGTTTTTGTCGGCTTTGGCTTTCAATTTTTAATGGAACAGATATAGATCTGTGAAATTAAGTCAATTAATGTCCCTTTATAAAAAGGTCATAGTTTTAGCATTCATAGATCGTTTGAAATTTTAAACAGCTTACACCAACTAACCTTTAATTTATTTATATTAAAAAATCGGTTACTCTAATTGATAGTCCACAAGAACCAAATCATTATTGGTATTTTATGGGTCATAGAAATTACCTTAAGCGGAATGTTTATATAGAATCTTTATATATATATGAGACTATAATGGTTAGGTTCAGACTTCTATGTCATTTCGTTTTAATTGCAACTTAAAAGTGACTGTTCAGAATCTTTGAAAAGGGTATATTTTCCAAAAATATAAAAACATGTTCTTTGAAAAAATAAACATTTCATATGATAAATCTATAAGTTTATTTCCAATTATTAATAATATAATGCATATGCTTAACGTATGGTTGAGTCGCATTGAAGGAAATAGTAGTCTACATTTTTGTTAACAGTGTATGTAAACCATTATGAAAGGACCAAAGATTGGCAAAAAATTAATCATTTCGACGTTCACAAAATTCATATGTATATAACAGCACTTTCATACAAATGTTTTAGACATGTATAATACCAAGAATGATATTTTAGTAATTTGAAAAAGCTGCATTTCGAGGGAATTGGACCCTCTTATTGCAAACTAGCAAAAATGAAACAAAGAGTTCCTATAAGTCATGCGTTCGAAGCGCTTTTCTGGATTTACCTTCATCAGGAACGCGCAAAACCGATTATTTGAAAGCCGAGGACGTATAAGAATATAACTGTGGAAATCAAAACGGAAATACTGATAAACTTGTATAAAGAAACAAAATCAATAAAATAGATATATGAATAACAAATAAATAAATATCAAAGAAGTTTCCCCCTGATTAAGACGTAATTCTTTAGATTTATTTTGGTTTCTGTATAAATTGATTTGATCCATATAATATATCACCATTTGGACGTATAAACGCCACATTGTCAACCCATTGTTTAAGCATTTTTTTGTACTTTACTTAATTATAGTTGCATAATAATTGTCTTAAGTGAATTAGGTACGAAACTTCAGAGAGTATCTTGGGAAACGTGAAACGTGAGAATAACATTAAACATTAATCGTTACTGAAATAAAACCACAGTAAAAAACAAATAAAAATCAAATAAAATGCAATCTGGAACGGCTCTTAATAAGATGCATCTGTTCAACATGAACATACTTTAAAAGGAACCCAAATTCTCTATGGTATCTTATATTCTTTTATTGAATGCAAAAATGTGAAACAATTTCATTTTTTTTTTAAATTATACCTACTTTAATTAATTGTACCGACTTCTTTAACCATTTTGCAAGTTCAAGCAATGCGATTTTTGGTGAAAATATAGAAAAATACTCGGAATTCAGTTTTTCTTTCAAAACAGTGTGCTGCACATGGATACATTTTGTTTTTGAAGGAAAATATGATGGGTAAAATAGTCCAAGCATTATACGTATACTCACCGTCTATCACGAATTGGCATCATCATGGGTGTCTTTTCAAAAGTGTACACCAAAACGTCCTGATAAGTTAAAAATGTCATAAACAATAGAAATTTAACCAATGACGTGACGTTATTTTCTTTTTTGGAGTACGAACAATGAAATTACCCATGAATCTTTAGATTCTGGAACGGCCAATTGCCGTGAAATATATATAATAAGATGTGGTATGAGTGCCAATGAGACAACTCTTAGGCCATCCAAGTGAGTCACAATTTGTAAAAGTATTTACCATTATAGTTCAAAGTACGGTCTTCAATACGGACCTTAATTCGGTTCTCACCGAATAGCAATTAAGCTATAAAGGGTCAAACAGTTACTGGTAAAAAAAAACAATCAAAATGGAAAATCGACTGTCATACAAGTGAGAGGTTTAGCTAGCGATAAAACCAGGTTCAATCCACCATTTTCTACATTATAAAATGCCTGTACCTAGTCAGGAATATGACAGTTGTTATTCATTCGTTTGATGTGTTTGGACTTTTGATTTTGGACTTTCCTTTTTGAATTTTCCTCGGAGTTGTGTTTTATACTTTTTTCTATATAAAAACGAGTAACGAGAAACACAAAATACGACAAACATCAGATTCCTGGCTTAGGACAGGAGCAATCAAATGCAGCGGGTTTTAACGTTTTAATAGGTACTAACCTTCACCCTTATCTGAAACAATAGTGTAACATCACAACATAGAAAGGCACATTATAACTCATTCAGATTAATGAAATAAGGCGATAATACGTCATGAGACATCAACTCGACAACACAGATAACCAAAAGACATCTATGGGGATTCATATACAGCCTCCAACAGAAAACATGAGAGTGTCTATGTCGAGCTCTGAATCTTACTTGGTAAAACCCTATTTTGACTATTTAAAAAAAACAAAAAAAAACAATTAAATTCGTTATCATATTGTTTTGTTTCTTTCAGACCGATGGATAATTTGACATATTTTTGTAGAAGCAACGAACTAAATAAAATGCAGATATATGCAGAGCTTAATATCAACTATTCTACAAATAATGAACTGAACAGCTGGGGTGCGTATTTTATTTTCCCTTGTTCATATTTCCCTCGTGTGGCAAAGGAAAAGAAAAAAAGTTACCAAAAGCTCAATAAAATTATATAATTCTAATAAAGACGGATAACATCATGGCGCAGCCTTTTATTTGTTATAGTTCATTTGCTTCAAGTTAAATTAAAACAAATTATTTAACAGATTCAAGACGAAAAAAGGTCTCTAGTCGAATGTTTTGGAATATATGGAATATCATGGGAAACAATGATATGCAGTTTTAGTTAAACCTTCATTCGACTTCTCTTTTTCAGATTTATAAACATTGAAATTAAAAAAAAATGTAAATTTTATGGTTTTTGTTTGACAAATTGAGAAATAAATAATCAATTGGATTGAAATTGAAGACAACTTAGAACTGGAATAGCAACTCCTCAAGTAAACATTCCAGCTGGCTGTGTATGAGTACAGTAGGTTTGCTGTCGACAAAACGGGGATTTTTCACATAAAGTCGCCGAAAACAAAACTGCCACATAACGTATCTTTCTCTTAAAATTCAACAGAAAAATTAAACGTCTGCTATTGAAATTCAATTCTCATTAAATAAAACAACCGGAAGGCATCACAGGTATTTCATAAGCCAACTGTCCTGACGACTTTCTGACCTGGGACAGACATGCAAAACAGTTGAAGGATACAATCAGTTTTTTTAAACCTCAAACAGCAGCTTTTTTAGCATCGAATTGAAACAACAAAAGAACTGAAAATAAGAACTATGGTATAGGAAAATAATTCAACTCTCAAAATTCACATAATGAATAACAAATCATTCCATAAGAAAGAATGCTCGCTTGAAGTGACTGGGGGTAAGCTAAGCGCGCTTAAACTGCTGCTAAGGAAACATATCGCACGCTTCTTATATAAACTTATGTTGGTTGCTACATATTATATAAGGTTGTAAACAACAACGCAATAAATATTACAATATAATATGAACTTTCTGTCTGTCCAAAAACAAACTACACAGAAAAACTTAAATATAACAAATGATGACTTTGAACCAGATCTTTCTTATATATCTGTACTTTTTGTCCTCAGTGTTTGTATTGGTTGTTTTTGTGATTTGCATGAATCTGATGAGTAAAGATTTGTATAGTTGTTGTAATGTTGAGCTGTTATATAACTTCCATAGGTTTTGTGCCACAACATGCACGAACTCATCGTACCAACTGGGAACATCAACATGAAAGAAAGGAAATTCAACAATAGAAAACTGACAGTAGTCTTGTTAATAATAACGTGTTTGTAGATATTACCATGTAAAATTTTCATATCAAGTTTAAAAATGGAAATCGGTCGATACTTATTTTACACTTAAAAAGAATGATTTCAGATAGACAAACGTCATTCGTTTATTTTTGGGTAAATCAGAGTTGTTTCCAAAAAAAATATCGATTTTCACCAACGGATTTCGTTTGGGTTCAAGTTGCCCAACTTTTAAGTTTATTTTTTAGTTTGGCAAATTAGTGTTTGTCTTTTCGTCGTGTTTCTTCTAAGTATCCATTTTGATTTTCCCACTCTTTTTTCCACACAGTACATAAATTATTGATATGGGTTCAAACCTTTTATACACTTATACTAAATGATTGTACAAATTTTAACAACCCACAACTGTAACTTAAACAAAATGTCAGTTAATCGTATTTCAAACTATTAACATGCGAATTTATGTAAAACCCCAAACATCATCAGAGTCCGAACTTGCGAAAGCTGGCAAAACTGTTTTGTGACATTGAACTCTCCAACCTTTAATCTCGATCAATGAAAGAGGAAAAGTTTGATAAAAGAAGTGCAATAAAATGTATCTCAAAGAACTATTTTATTGATGGATTGATTGATTATTGAGTGGTAAACATTTCATGCATGTTCAGTACGACAACATATTACCAAAAATTTCCAATAGGTAGGTCCTGTAATAGAGGACTGCCACAGCAAACTGAACAAGAGGGTATATTGGAAAGGCACATACAATTTACCAAGGTACAGGCCCCTACAACTTCTCAAAGAGTTGATGCAAGGTTTCTAAATGTGAAGAGATCATGAAACTATCTTTACAAGAGGTACCGAATTTGACCAAACGTGCCTGTGTATTTGTACATCCAGCTCAGCAAATCGGAAAGATTTTACTGACCATATACTTGCTTACAATCTTAATGGTTTGTACCTCAATATCTGTCCTACACGCTTTCACTCATAACTGTTATAATTCATTTCAAACTAAGCTTAAATTTAAATTTAGAAGAGTAAATAGCGGTTTGGTGGTTTTTTGTACATTAATTGCCTTTCTGACTCATCACGCTTGAATGGAGAAAACCATGAATTGTTTAAAGTCTTTGTCACCTACTTGTGCGGTATTGGGTTAATATACGGCTACTCCATTTCTCTAAATCTACCCAGGGGTGATCCCATTTACAATAATATTTACAAGAGAAATATCCAATCTGACTGCGTTGAATTATACATATTTTATCTTAATGTGACTGTTCAGGGCGGTCTATAGCCTTTTTCTGCTTTGATCTAAAATTTATGGTGAAATGTGTTTTACACTTTCATTTAAAACACACTACTAGTGGCAACAGACCTTGAGAATATTACCAAAGTTTTAAGTGCTTTATACAATTAGAAGATAATTTGCTCTACGGAGACTATTGTCAGTTGATCTTTTGATAATGAATTAGTCCCCTCATCAAGTATTCTCCAGATTGAGGCGAATACAACAGTTTATATAACAACCTATTAAGAGCTCTCAGCTTTTCATCAATTTGTAAGGTGTTAATGGTTTCGGAATTCGAAAATCTGAAGAGTTTACGATTGATACAAAACTTCATTCACCTCACAATCATCATATTCATACATTGAATTGTTGAAATGAATGTTAGAATTTAGGTAGACACTCTTCAATCTTCGTTTCATACAAAGTTTACTGTACAAATGTAAAGGAAATTCGATGTTATTAATGGATCCTAAAACATATATAAAAATCCACTTTCTAATAAACATGCATTATAGATTGGTGATTGTTTACGTCCATAAGCAAATATTTAATGCAATGTTCAGGAAGAGAACACATTTTACAATTGATACAGGAGGAGGGTCTAAAATTAGATCGTCTAGAACAAAACGGGCGGGAAATTTGGAATGTCACTGTAAAATGTGGGTATATTGGATTAGGGGGGGGGGGGGGGGTTACTATACAAGAGGTTATACCTGCGGACCCCTTATACAATATATATCTTCTTATCTCATATACCTAAATGGTAACGGCAAATATTGTACTTTCAGTGAAAAAACAGAACAAGAACCACTGTACATGTACCTTCATATTGTCATACTATGACATATTAAATCCCAACAGAATTTAAAAGAAACATACTGTCTTAATGCGTTTCGCTCGGTTTTGGTTTGTTACCCCGATTTTGTTTTTTGTCCATGGATTTATGAGTTTTGAACAGCGGTATACTACTGTTGCCTTTATTTAACTTTGAAGAAACCGTTATTGGATTAAACAAAAGGAATATTAAAAGGTACCAACTGTGTCTCATTCTTCTGATTTTTTCTCTTTATTCCTTGAATCTCAATTCATTGATTACTGAGATATACAATCAATAAATCGGACTATACATATGTCAGAGTTTACTTTGTATACTACAGCGTATGGGTGATACTACTATAAACCACAGAAAATGGTTCCCAAATGAATATTTATCTAGTTCTTCTAACCTTTCTCGTCTTTTTTTTTTATGTATTTGGAATCGACAACCGCAAACCTCATGATTGCCTGCAGTTAACCCTTGGATGGAATGATCAAATACGATACGACAATAAAGGAACGGAATTCTGACTTCTAAATACAGTTATGTCTCATTCTAATGCAACAACGTTTGTAACGTTTATTTTGATTGGATAACGTCGCCAATTTTTCATGGCATCAATCTGACATTATACCACCATCATATCAGCTGATAAAAGAATGCACTAAGACTAATGGTTTTTTTATATGTAAACATTTTCAAATGGTCTTTCATGTCTTTACATAAAAACGTATAAATATATGTAATTATGCTTTACTAATTTTGAGGGTAATTATCTGAAATGTCACTTTTTATGGGCATAGCGTAGTGCTGAATTGTTGTTTCAGCCAACGTTACATTAGCATACCTATGTATGAAAACAGAAAAAGGACCAATAAAGTGCTTTTGTCCGTTCGAGAGCAACTTGGTACTTTTAACATATAAATCAACGTTTTTGTTAAGTTAGATCATTAACTTAGTTTATTGCCTCATTTTAAATTCGATGTGAAGATTTTACGAGTGTCTAAAATAAATTCGCACATGCTTACGACTTCTGCAAGAGGATCTATGCTTTTTTTATACGTTATGAGTCACTGGCTGCTAACATCATAATTTGCATACTCTTTCATTGTGGAATGATTAGAAATTCTAAAGTTCAATATCAATTATAGAAATGATAATTATTTATTTAAACCTAAATTAGTTTGTTTTTATAAAATTGATCAAAATGATAACTGAAAAATTATCATTATTTTATTCGTAATAATAGTTTGCACTTATGTTTCCTTTGTTTTGAGTAATTTTGTAGTTGCTACTTATTTGAAGCAATACATTAACATCGGAGTTTTTACTTTCTTATTCTTATTTGTTAAATAATGGACAATGAAAATTGAACTTTACACATACATTGTATATAAAATTACTTTAATAATTTATTTTAAGCTTCAGAATGCGACAGAAAATCAAATCAATAACATTTGCATAATTTACTTTTATTAAAAAAAGATGCAGAATCAGGTTTGAAAATATTCCGTGTTTTGGAGGGAAAGTGTCTCTTTCCTTTTTAGTTAAATGGACAGAAATTATTGTTAATATAAAAAAAGAAGATGTGGTATGATTGACTTTATGAAAAAATTATTTGACCGGCAATGTATTTCCGATAGAGATATTTTTTTGGTATAATGTATTGGGAAATATCAGTATACAGAGGAAGCTGGATAGAATTTTTTTCGTATCGGAAGGAAGGTTACATAATATAAATCTAAAGTGGCAAACGTATAAGTATATTTCCTGATAGTCCTTTATTTGGAGAAATGACTGGTTATTTTGACTGTCCGTGGAGGGTACAGGACGTTCGCCTTTTTTTTTTTTTATCTGTAACTCAGAAGGATATTTGCGCTCTAAACACTGCGGACATTTGCGATTTTAAATCTTTGAACTAAATTGACCGGACGATTTGTGCTTTTTACTAGTTTACTAGTTGTTTTAACCAAATTAAAGTCTAAGAGGGATGTTCGCATATTCTATAATTGAAATTGTCCCTGAACAAACAACAGAACCATAAACTAATTAAACTCAGCTTAAAAATGTAGTTTCCAGTTTTGAATTCAAAACTGGAAACTATATACATTCTATTGTATAGACATTCCGTGAAACTGTATACATTCAAGACTTATCTAGCAAGCTTGTTTCAATTTTTGTAGACCAAAATTTGATTATTTAAACCAACTGCTGTTAATGTTGTCTTTTAGAAAGAGTCAGAACTCGCACCCGCAAAGTGGAAAGGGATTAATATAAGTTGCAAAACTTGTTTCCCAATCCACTATAAATAAATATGTTTAAACTAACTAAAACTAGAAAGAGTCATGGTTGTTATAAGGAATTTACGTCCATCTGTCCTCTTGAAATGTTTTCATGTTTTTTTTTTTTTATCTGGCACATTGATGATGACTAGAAATTAAATCTGTTAGCTGTGTATAGATATATGAATGTATAGTGTTTTTGATTTAAATAATCTTTTTAATTTTTAACCATCATGTAAGTTCAAACTCAAATGTTGTGTTGATGAAGCGCGCAAATCTCCTACTGAAAAAGCGCAAGTTGCCTTTTTTTTTTAAACCGTAGATGTAATAAAAATTAAATTGCAAATTTCCGGCGCCAAGTAAATAAAACATATTCTTTCTGCTAAATATGTGGCGCACTCTTCGAAGTCTTCCCGTTTTTACATTACTTGAAAAGAAAATTTTCGAAACACGTGTTTCTCAGCCCAAATTATAACGGGTGAACCATTTTAAAAAAACGAAAAAAAAAAACAGTACAAAGCTTGAGTTCTCGATGATACTGCCGATTTTTAATTCAATTAAAAAGTATTAAAAATACAAATTTGGAACAAGTTTACATCGACCAACATTTAAAAAAATAAATCATACTAAAACCATACGATTGAAAATGCATAAAAGCTATGTCCCCTTGACTTTGCAATGTATTGTTACAAACTTGATTTTGTACAGAATGTCTTGTACATTTATTAACTTATATGTAACTTCGTTGAACAAGAGGACTTGACCGTTTCGTACTCTTGGCGAATAAACAAAGCAAATATCTATCTATACAGACCAGCGCTAAAATCTCATAAACCGCGACTTCTTTGTACTATTTCTGGCAACAGACCGAGTGTTTGTTTTAAGAATTTCAAACTGTTATTGTTCATGAAAAAACTCGAAAACAAAGATATAACGTCAACAGCGTCGTAACAATTCCAAAAACCCATCTACGTTGAAATGGATTTATTTAATACTAGCTTTATAAATTTCAAAAGAAAATTAGGAATTAGTGTATTTCAGAAAATAAATTAGGTTTATAATCCTGTTTTCTGGCTTTTAATGCGGAACCGTTTCATTATATGGATAGAACGTGTACATGATATAAAATGAACAAGATGTAAATTTCTTTTTAATTCTCCTTTAAGTGACAACGAAATTTAATGCTTCCATTTTACAATGGAGTAATTTGCTTGTGGTTAGTTGTACCATCATTTAAATGTTTTTCTTCCAATTCCGAATTTCAAGATAATTGTATTGATCATAATAATTAGGTAATTTGTATACGTCTTCAAGTATTTCAATTGTGAAAATCTTGGAGGAGAATCTAAGGACTTCTAAATCAAAACTATTCTTGTAAACTTGTCAGCATTTATGTGTTTCTTCAGATCCCTCGGATTCACCAAATTCAAAAATAAATCTTAATGTTATGAAGTGTATTATGCAACTGATACAATTGTTTCTGAAGTGGGCTCCAAGGGAGATTATTCTTAGTCGTAGATCTGTCAGAACTGACAGTCCGCCATATTGGTCCGTGACAATATTCGTTGACCTATGGATAGTTTAGATGTTTGGATAAAGCATACTTTCTGATAAAAATCTTCAACATTTGTTGTGAGTCTTGTTTTATTCCAAAAGCAACACTGTAAAGACATTTGAAACCCGTATATTTCTTTTTTTTATTCTTGGCGCGCTTTTTTAATTTTCAAGCAGATGACATACCAGTATAATGAATACAGTCTTACGTAACAAAATTGGTACTTTGCGGATGTTTTCTTTTAAGAGAAAAGACGATT
This sequence comes from Mytilus trossulus, assembly GCF_036588685.1. Classification (NCBI taxonomy): domain Eukaryota; kingdom Metazoa; phylum Mollusca; class Bivalvia; order Mytilida; family Mytilidae; genus Mytilus; species Mytilus trossulus. Next base: position 100,474,010 of record NC_086374.1, read on the forward strand.
GGGGTATCTTTTCTTTTATCAGATCCCTCTTAACAAGTCATTAGTTTTATACTTCATCGAAGTAAGTGAAATCGGTGTGTTTCTCCTTGATTTATTTAACACTCGGATATTTATCAACATTAAAAACCATCACCCCCTGATATATTTTACCAGATCTTTTGTGTTAATATGTTTTTCGAGTGACACAAGCAAACAAAGGTTGAAATTGTCTTTGCCCATACATAGACTAATGCTATTATTATTGTTTTAATAAGTTATTCTAGTGAACCTGTCTTAAATTGCATATCTACTACTGTCTGCCATTATGATGTGCCTCAATTGAACATATATATTACAAAGACATTATCTCACTTCTAAAAGAATGCTAAGGTTGGCTTCTGCAATTAAGATATATCGAAAACCAAGTTTTTCGTAAATTCTAACTCGTAAGGTTTGACTTTGTGTAACTTTAGCCGATGAGGTTATAAACTTTTGTGAATGATTGTAAATATATTCATATGATGTGGGACTTGCTCGCTATGGCTAATTCAAAATGTCAAATATACAGTTTGAGTGGAGTTCGCCAAGATAATTTATATATCGACAGAAACCTAAGATGACGGCTTCGCTGTGTTGTTTAGGAGAAGAACCATATGGAAAAAGTTCAAGAAGGGGTTTTAAGAATAGATAGACCATATCCCTTCTTTTCTATTATACAAACAGGTTGGTATTTAAGGGTAAAGAGTCATATCGTTTCAGCTTATATCGGATTCATCATCAATTTTGAGTTCACGAAAATATTATGCTTCAATTAAACCACATGTCTCTATCCGAAGTTATGCTTAAGCATTCAGTATTATTCTTTTTAGCATGGTACTACATTTCAATTAAAACAATCATTATAAAGCCCTCGCGGTGACAAAAAATCTATATCAAGTAATACTACTTTTTCTTTTGTCCGGTTTGTCCATTTCGTGACTTGGTATACTAGAAGATGAGGTATGATTGCTAATGAGACAAAGTTCACATTATATTCATACTTATAGAACAATATTCATAGTTAAAGCCTTTATATCAAATGGTTATAGCAGTTTACTGTATGTATGGGAAAACTATAAAGGTACCGTTTTTAAAACAGACTTACTTCACATGTGAGAAGTACATTAATAGTGTTTGCACCTACAGAAGCCAAACCTTTGCTTTAATTCAATGCTGCACGTGGTCCACTGCGTGAAGCAATTTGTATGATACAAACTTTTAATCAGATTGTGATATTGTATTTCCACATGATTAGCCGTTTTCTGATTTTTTTAAATAAACAACCAGTCGGCGTCTTTTGAACATAACTAATGTAATAGATTCTGAAATATTTACGACAATCATAAATCGTTCTTTTTCTCGAAAGAGAGACAGAGATACCAGGTCAGAAAAACGCTTATTTAAATTCCATTTGTTCGTCAGGAAAGAAAGAATCCTAACTACATTATATTTCCCACACGGATGATAGTTTTACGACCTCTATGATGGCATAAAAACATGCTTTGGAAGCCAGGGTGCACTTCCATCTTGATCACTGTTGACATGGCTATGATTGTAATTAGTAACAATCGTATAAAAGTCGAAACAATAATTCAAAAAATCTCTTTTTCTGACAAAGCAATATTTGAAAGTCATCCCCAGGAGTTATACAGTATTCACTGTACCAAATATCAAATCTTATTTAATTTGATTGAACTTAAAATTAGAATATTGTGATAAGATCAAGACCCGTATATGAGACCAAAAGGTATACATGTGTTGTGAACGATTCTACCGCTTTTTGGATTTATTTATTTAAAATAATAAAGATGGCATATAGGAGTTTTTTTTTACATGTTTCTTTTTTATTCTGTAACTAATTAAATGGTATTGAACAACAGATTCCCTTCATTCTAATCACTATGTACTACTGTCGTGGAAGCATTATATATTAATTTTACTTCCATGCTAAAATCAATGAAATACTTATTCTTTTAAAGATTGAACAAACAATTGTTCGATTAGGTTATTGTTGGTACTTTATATATGTTCAACCTTGTAAAGATTATCTACAAAAAGAGAAGTAGGATGTAAGGTCAAGAAAGAGATAAAAGCGAGTGAGCGAACAAGAGATAGAGAGAGAAAGAGAGAGAAACAAATACAGGTAAGTTGTAAATTCTTCAGATGGAGTTCATTCGATGTCATAGCATGGTGTTGACCTGGGTCTGCTTGTGACTTATGCGGTCCAATGAACTTTCGCCTTTTTCCTTTCCGTTCGGAACGCCCCTAAAAGTTATATCACTGATATCGATAAACTCGACTTGTCTTACAACGACACTATTATCACATAGTCCTCATTCTCAGATCGAGGCCAATCACAAAAACATGGCGATAAAATGCATCCCTTGATATTCTGAAGACACTTATTATTAATTTTCTTCTAAATTCTATGTAAATTGCAATAAACAGTGGATTCTTATCAGCAACAGAATAATAACTTTATAAAGTATTGATGTTAGATGATCTATTTACATTAGTCTTACGCAATCTTTGAGAATCAGGTTCTACGAGTCTATCGTGCGTCAAATGAATTGTTTGTTCCCATGGGGCCCTCTTCTTTAATTTTCGATTAACCTTTAGAAATATTTTTTTTTATGAAATTAAACAATCTAATCTTCTACTTCAAAAATGAAACTCAATTTCTTTAAATAAATATACAGGTTCTGTTGGTTTGGATCGTGATCACGATAACTTATTGATTTATCGATTGTTTTCAATTTAACATTTTCCAAATATTGAAAGTTTTTGATTTCAATGAATTTGCCAGGCATTCGTTCTCAACGTACACTGCTGTTATTGACTGAAAGTATTTTGCTGCTTATAAACAAACATATACATTGTACATGATATACGTAGCGGCAAATTGTATGCTATTATATCATGCTAAAATTAAATTCGCAAACTTCATTTCACAGCAAATAATAACAGTTCGTTAAAGTATTATATATGTATAGGAAACGTTCCTTCATAATACAAGAATACTTTGATTGAATCGAGACCGCAAAGCCGACTATCATTAAGAAATATGGTTACCTGAATTTTTCCTATATCGCATAAAAAAATAAACATGTTTAAGAGAATAGGGCGTCCATTTGGCAGTGCAGGATCCACAAATACACAGTCACGTCCGGTCAGAAAGGGAACGTGCATGACATGTATTTACCACCAGACGCTTAACAGTCGACACCACAGACAGAAATACAAGACTGTTTCCATACTCCAAAATAGGATTGAAATAATTATTATCTTAATTTCATATCCAATGCCTTCCGGTTTGTTTTTTGTTTTGTTTTGGGCGGAAATATCTTTAGCAGTGTGCAAAATTCATCCATTTATTTCACTGAATACCCGGATAGTTATATATATAGAACACCCCCCTTTTGAAAAAAAACCTGATGTTTTCTACATTTGGAAATACCTGTACCAAGTCAGGAATATGACAGTTGTTGTCCATTCGTTTGATGTGTTTTATCTTTTGATTTTTTCATTTGATTGGGGACTTTTCGTTTTGAATTTTTCTCGGAGTTCAGTATTTTTGTTATTTTTTTTTTGGCAAATATGAATTACTTAACTTTTAACTTTGAACTAATATAAAAGCGCTGTTCCTTTGTGTTTTTGTTTGTTTTAAGCTGTGTCATTCTGGTTCAAGTTCAGTGGCAAATATGTCACGAGCACACATTACATTTAACACGATAGGTAAGTTCTGTCTGGTAGATAACCGGAATGAGGAGCGTCATTATAAATACGGTTACATGGAAAATATGGGCTGAAATCATTATGTGCCTTGAAATATGCCAGTTGTGACCCCATCAGAGAGTAGTTATGGTTTTTTAAAGTGTACAATCAATCTGCTATAATTGCTATATATACTAGATATACTGGGAAGATGACTCAAATATCAGTTCCATGTATTCAGTAAAAAAATAAACAATTACAAGCTGTGCAATTTTGTTGTGCTATGATCACCCTCGGTTTTTGGTCATGTTCGTGTTGTTCAGTCTTTAGTTTTCCATGTCGTATTTTTTGTGCTGTTATGTGTTTTTGGTCGTTTTTTCCCCTATGACGTTGTCAGTTTGATTTCGATTTTTGAGTTTGAATATTTCTTTGGTGTTTTGTGCTTCTCTTTTTAATATACATAACCGAAAAATATGGGTATATGCAAATGACGGCAACATTACACAAACAAGGTGACAACATAAATGTGTTGGTTTTACATAGTCAAATGACTCAAAATAAGAATCTTGCGTAAAAAGTGCTTGAAGGACGAATTGAGCTAAAAACAGCTATTGACGATGCCCGCATTTTTTTTATAATCTAATTTTTACACTTGCATTTCTTTCAAATTGGCGGAGAGCCGTCGGAATAAGTGAAATAGTTCCATATTAACTTGTTACATATGCTGCAACCTTTTCTAATTACCGTCATCTGAAATCCAATTAATATCAAAGGAAAACACCAGAGCATGTACGAATGAACTCACAGAGGAATAGTTTCTACATTACACTCAAGTGCACTAACAATTAGCCTATGTACCCACAAAGCGAAAGGTCTGTTTTTAGATGTTAACTGTTGATGAGCTTTACGTAACCTTCTGCCTCTGCTTATAAAACTTGATTGATCTAATTAGAATAATTGTTATATTAACCTCTGCAGTAAGTCCATCTTCAGAACCAGACATTCTGACACGAGGTGCAAGTGTCATTTTCTGATATTTATGGCGTTGATAACCAGATCATTGCTTTGAAGAAGTTCAGATCAGAAGTGCAGGGTTGCGTCAGTCATTCTGAATAAGGAAGTTAATTTCTAACAGCTGACTTGATATTTTGAAAGATAAAAGACGAACGTCCGTGCTTGGACTACAAGTGGTCAATGGTAATAGGTACAAGACAAACATTATTGAGGAGCAAAGACTAATTTTGCAGCATCTGCAATAAAAAGCATTTTTATAACTCCTCGTAATGTTTACACATCACGATAATTTTCTATCTTCTAGATGAAAAGAAATATAGAATTCAATTATAGAAATAACGCTATTAAATCATACACTTGTTCATTAAGACCAATAAATGAGATGTAACAACATAATTATTTCAACATATTGTAATTAGGTTTTATTGTCATTACTATTTGCAAAAGAAATGTCATTGATATTACTGGAATTGTTGTTCAAGAAATTCCTGTCGCAACCTTTTCACACTGATATATTTCTGCCCTGGAGGTGAAAGTTAAAACATTAAATTCACTTTAATATATCTCAAAAAAGCAACAAGGCTATCAAAATAACTACAATCAATCAAAAAAGATAATATTTCCAAGGTCAACAGCATAATTCTAACTCGAAAAAGACAACAAAAGATGACACATTTATTAATGTATCAACAATACTTTTAGATTTTTTATTGGTCAAGATTCAATTGGTTTTATTACCTCTTGAACATTTGCGGTTGGTTTTTGGACCTTCAAATACGTGGACTCGAGCATCACTTCAGTAATTTTCGAAATAATCATCTGGTGCAAAAAAAGGAGAGATCCGTTTGCGCAAAAAATGCGTCCTTTTGCGCCACAACTTTTTCTCTCCAATGCTTAGTTTGCGCCACAGGTTTTGAAATTACATGGTATCATTTGCGCCAAATAAAAAACATGATTGCGCCATTTAGAAGAAAAATAACTTCCTACTCCTTTATTCGCACCTGGAACTGGCAGTTTACACGGCAAATGTTTCCTTTTCTGAAATATATCTTCTTCTTTCTGCTGCTGCAAGGGTACTTCCCAATATTTAATGTATGTAGTAGCTTGTAACTTCACTTTATTGTCTAAAAACACAAACATTGAAGGATGAAATGCATAAAACAGTTCATATTACTTAATAATAATAAAGCCCATACGCATGGTTGGAACAAAGCACTGTGTCATCAAAATATGTGGCTAAAACATAATCAGTAAAAGCTTCTATTTTCTTCTATATTGTCATATCTCAATGAAAGTGGTACAGTTAATGTTAGTATTTATAGAGTTACTAAGGTAGCTGACTTTATAATGAAATATATCGACTCGGGCACAGACTTAACGTTATATAAATTTTACTTTCACAATATTAAACTAAAATAGATATTTAAGGAATGACTGTAATATTTTTTCTGTCTATGAGGAAATTACATAAAAAATGTGGTGCACACTGAATAACGCGCGTAGCGGGTTATTTAACAGTGTGCATCACATTTTTTTTTATGTTATTTCGAATAGACAGAAAAAATATAACAGTCGTTTCTTATAATTTAATTCTAAATTCCATTTTAAACCGTAGAAAGCCATGAAAAAACGTTGATGACGTCACGGTCACATGACTTAATTATGTCTATGGGCTGATAACAAAATAACGTCAGCCAATCAGAAGACGCGTTACATCGAAAAGTAAATTATACTGCGATAATTCTCATTCTATCTTTAATAATAGATCTAAAGCATTGATTCTTACATGTTGTCACAGTAATGACAATATATAATAATTCAGCCAAAACCACTGTTTCTTCTAATTGCATTTAAAATATTTACTCGCAATATGCAAAATGTTCTTCATCTGGATGGTTTTAATCAAGTTTTTGTTCTTATCATATTTCAGGTTATTGCATTCCAGCTTTTTATAAACTGATATACATATTGTATTTCCATGTGTTTCTTTTGGAATTATGTAATGAGTTATTCCCGGCCTAATTTGAAATTGAATAACCGTAAAAAAAAGAAGTGCAGAACGTAGGAACGCTATGTTGTGTAAAATTGAAATTTGATTTTCCAACTATCGAGTTCAAATTTTTTTCTAGAATATGCTGAAGCACTTTTGTACTGGTCATATTACTGCTATTTACCGCCCAAAAACTGAATAGTGGGAGCAGACCAACGTGCCATTCAATCGAAACAAACAAAAAATAAACTACACTAAGTAAAGAAGCTTTTAAATAAAAATGAAATGCTTTTAACGACATGAATTAGTTTTTCTTTGAACCATTAAAACAAAAACAAAATGTGAATGTGATAGCTTCTAGCCGAATAATGTTAACATCCAATCAAATTATGGCGCATTGATACACTAATCCATTAAAAAAGTAGTCCGAGGAGAAAATTAGTTGCGTGATACCTTTTCGGAAAAGACGTATTCCGACAACGAAGTAATTATATGATTACATGAATTTAACTTGAAGTTCATATAATGTTCGATTTCTAAAAGATCTTATTTCTTTGTGTACGATATCACAACGTCGTCACTGAAATTGAGAGTGACAAGCAACGCCAAGATCAGGCAATTTCTTTTCAATCTTTCTGATCCGCAAAAACATAAGTTCACGTTGGTTAAAAAAGATAAAAGAGGTTACCGAACGATGCAATCATGAACTAATTACAGAAACTTATTTATTTTCATAAAGTAAAATAGTCGTTTAGTCACGAAATTAAAAGGTCAAATACACATTAACTCAGGATGAAACTGCTATTAAATCACTTGCAATTAATAATCTTTAAACTACACTATTGAATTATAAGTGTTTGTTTTTATACAAATGACCACAATACCCCTTTCCGTAATAAGTAAAAGACTATATTCACCATCTTTTTATCGAGTAAAGCATTGCAGCAGAAAATTGGTAAGGTCTTTCAGACAAATTCAAATAAGATTGTTATACACAAGAGTTTACAGTTTCATGCCATACGTTTCACACAACACGTTTTATCACACGAGATCCATACGTTTCACACTTCACGTTCTATCACGTGTGTAGGAAGACAAAACCGACAAGGTTTTAATAATAAAGTTTGAAAAGGACTAAAGTTTTGAAGTCTATGTATATTATTTATAAGAACCACGTACTCACATGTTGCAGTTATATATTTTTATTTTCACCGTGACTTTAGTGCGAAACAAAACATGACAGTAAATCAATGGTTTTATGCAGATAATTTGTTTATAGACTTGAAAACAAAATCCTATGTTTTTCTAACAAAATAACATATCAAAAAGGTTTCCACGTTGTTGTGCAAATGTTTGTTGGTAACAAAAGTAACTGGGTTAAGCCAAAAGATTCGTAGTCTTTCATTGTGAAAGACAAAGATTCTTTAAGCTTAACCTAGGCTACATTTTTAAAAACACGTAAACACATGTTGCAGTCATATATTTCTATATTTTCTTACATCGTGACTTTCTAAACGAAATGAAAAATACATACAAAGGTCTATACTAGTTTACAAAAGTCAACCACCTACACACTCTATCAGAATTTGAGAAAAAATATTTCAGTCATGTCGCTGTGAATAAAAAATGCAATTAATTTAAACCTGCATTAAATCCAATTAAAATTTTCAAATTACTTGTAATTGAAGTAAACATGCATCTTACAGGATAAAACGGTAAGATATTGATTTAAATTTCTCCAGCAATAATGGCTGTCTCATAAATTTTCGGCTTTCTCGTAACTCATGCTAAAACCAATACTTTAACGCTATGGAGGGTGATCTATGACTCACAAAGGTTTCTTCTGGACTAAGGCGTTGACAGATCCTGTCTCGGGTTCACAGCATGCTAATAGACAAAGAAAATTACTAATATAAAAATGCAAGTTGAATTATTGCAACCTTGACCTTACGGTGCATGGTGGTCAACATTTTTGCGCTGTATTTAATGAACACTTTTAGACAGTTGAAAATGGAGATGAAACATTAGTATGGTCAACTCTGTACACATATTAAAGATCATCTTTGGTGGTCATCTCGCTGCAGGTATACATGTATTGATAAAAGATTGATAGATGTTATGTCATCCAATGTAAAATGATATATACTAAATTTTAAACAGCGAATGAATAAAGAATGGAAGCATCCTTTCTTTTTCAAGCAAAGCTTGTACCCATTTCACCGAGACAACATCGTAATCCATTTCGTCCTCGCCATAAAAAACATATTTTAAAGAAGATATTTAAACTAAAGTTTGAGAATGTCACTGTTGTGTTTCCTATTTTCTGTATGAATATGACCGCGTATTACAACTGCAGTTCACGGTCGTTATATCTGGTTTCCATCTGCACAAAAGCAGCGCAACAACACCCAGCAGCAAACATACGTTTTCTTCGCATAGTCAGCACAAATGTCCGGAAAGTAGGATTTGATATGGCGATATTCTAAGAAGTCAACGTCCAAGCGCACATGTAAGATGGTACGACGCAGTAGGCAAATACAATCTTTAATAAATGCAAACAGCTATATTCAGTGATGAATCGAGTTTCCTGATTCAACGTCATGATAGCCGTAGCCTTCTGGTCAGATTGGAAGTTGTCCATCAGTTGTATGATAGATCATCGAAGCTCATGTTATGATTTTTGGCGGAATATCGATCTACAACTACAAATCATATGGATTCACATTCTAGTAATTTGGGTATCAACATAAAATTCTAAAACCTTATTTACTTCTATGTTGGCATACCGCACATGTTACTTTGGAATTATGCCTGGTATTTTTAAAGGTCACTTTCGTTAACTTTTGGTTTCGATTGCCCTCTATCTTTTGTCCTTTTTTAGACCAAAAAAAATCCAGGAATGGTTTTAGTTGTAAGGCTTATAGAAATAAGAAAAACGTTTTTCAAAATTTTGACTCCTCTTTCTATGACTCAATACGATATATATGTTTGTTGCAGTATCTATATAGCCAATAGAAATGTTGTCTTACTTTTCATTTTCATTTTGCTTTATTAAGGTTGTATTTTGCACAATAGGTGGTATGATTTCGAAGCATAACAATCTAAATCAGTTAATTTTTATTTTAATGTATCGGAATTCATAAACTGGATACTGCATCAGATCGGGTTGTCGTCTGCACTGTTATTAGAAATGTTGTAAAATGAGGTAGAGGATGTTTCACCCGAATATATTTAAAACAAGAGCTGTTTTCAAAACCTCTTTCAATCTTCACTCAAATTCCAGAGCCTAAATTTTATAGTATCACAGACAAATGCACGTCCTTTGAGGTTTCAACACTGTTATATATGCATGGCATATATCAAAACTAATCGTCCAATTATAAACAGCTGTAAATAGCCCGAAACCGCGATTTGAAAGATTTTGACAAATTTTTAATGTTGCCAAATGTATAAAAAATATTCAAATTTGCATCAATATATATGTCTATATCTTCAACAGCAACATGAAGCGCTGAACAGTATTTGAGTTTCATGGAAATTGTGTAACAACAATTTAAGTTCATGTATATGATATTGACTCTTAAATGTTCAGTTTCCATTTGGACTTGACAGCATTTAGATATTTTACCCTGTGAATGAAACAATTACTGGAGATAGGCTAAAGATACTTTAAAAAGAAAACAGTAATGTGATTTGCAATTTGTTCATAGGCAGATTGCGAAATTAGCCATCAGCAATACTAGCATTAGCATTCTTTGAATATCACAAGACTGTATGTTCTGTCAAGACATAGCCAGAAATGTATAAAATCATATAAGATTATTCTATCCATCTTTTTTTTTTATCCAAACCTGCTCTTTAAATGTATTTACGACTAACCATTTTTCGATGTTTTTATTCGTGTGAACAGTTCATGGTTCAGCGGGGGTTTGAAACCTCTTTTCCAAACGGCAGGAATCGCGCCTGCTTTATTTTTTTTATAGAATGTTTAAACGAATGATAGACTTTAAGATAGAATCATATTCAAAACAGTGTGGTCCTGGCCATTGATTGACGACCTAAATTAACCCATTGACTGGGACAGATTAGGTAAACGTTTGTCTGTAACAATCACTGCTCAATATGTACTTGTTAAAGACACTGAATCTGTGGGGTCACCATAGGTTCTCAACACCTAAAAAAAGCAATTCGAAAAACGAATCCGGAATAATACGATGTGTTGATTTATATCAATAATATAAATCAAAACATAAAGGTTATTCCTGAATAATTTTTCGAATTATTTTAATATTAAAGGCGTTAAGAACCTTTGGTGACCCCCCACAGTTTAAATTATATAATAAGAAAGAATTGAGCAATGGTCGTTACAGACAAAAGTTCACCTAATCTGTCCCAGTCAATGGGATAATTTAGGGCGTCAATCAATGGCCAGGACCACACTGTTTTGAATATGATTCTAAATAAAACGGAAATTAATATCGTTCCGAAAATTTTTTCCTTATCAAAATTCGCTCAGGTAGTAGGATTAAATGAGTTATGTAAAACCATGTGTGCATGTCGAATCTCACCAAGAGTCGGACAATTTAAACAACAGTATTAAACCTTTATCAATATCTGCAAATGTGAAAAAAAGTTTAAGAATATGAATATTAAACATTATTATAAAAGCGGGAAGAGATATACCCCTTTGTATTAAATTCTTAAAAGTGGAATCATATTAACTGTTCATAAATGATAAAAATCATTTGAAAAACACCTCGCCATTGATTGCTTGAGCCAGATTTGGCAAACATGTGGCCTTCAATACTCTTAAACTTCCTTCGAACCGGTTGCGCCACTGGTGAGTCTTTTGTAGGGGAAATACGTGTCTGGCGTTATCATATAAAACAAAAAAGATGAGTAGACAATGTATGAGTGAAACTTGATTCTCGTAAAACTTCAGGAAATATCAAATAGAATTTGAAATATTAGTTGCTCATCCTACCTTTTTTTTAAACTCAAAACTCCTGTTCTATTTTTTTTTCCACAACGATTTGGCGTCGAGGTTAAAAATATCACAGAGCTTTGATATTCCGTGAAAACTGGTTGGAAAGTCCACCAATCACAACACATTTTGGTAACAGTGTAAACCAATTACAACGATAAAGTGTCAGGTATAAACATATTACAACGTTCTAGATTCGATGTGAACTTCTCAAAACGCATTTGCCTTCGTAAACCACATGCAGTTAAAATGCTTTGATGTCCGATGTAAAAGAGAGGCGAAAGATACTAGAGGGGCTGTCAAACTCTGAGATCGAAAATAAACTGACAATACCATGGCTGAAAAAGAAAAGGACAAAAAGACAAAAAATAGTACACAAGACACAACATAGAAAATTGAATACTAAGTAACACCAACCCCACCAAAAACTAGTAATCTCAGGTGCTCCAGAAGGGTAGGCAGATCCTGCTCTACATGTGGCACCCGTTAAGGTACTCATGTTATTGGAAACCCGGTAAATGGTCTATTAATACAGTAGGTCATATTTGTGAAAAGGGAACGGGATTGTAATCAGGACATACAGAAGCTATACGATATCATTTACGAAGGGTTGATATCAACTTCACTATTTGGAACTCTTGGTTTAATAGCTTCCTTGTGATCAGCAACCCTCTATCAAGAAAATCATCATAGGAAATACAGGCCCGGAAATATCGTATCAATTATGAGATATATACTCCGTATACATAGAAATGAAAAATTCAAAATTGCCATGGGAAGCTGAAATCATCTCTTTTGTCGTAAAGTTTTGTTTTTATCCGACCCTCATTGTCAATTTCTAGATGTAAGTAAAGATATAAGTCATATTTAACTGTATCCTTTATCTCTATTTCGATGGGATAGACGTGTTTAACTTAGTCACCAAATTTTAAATTATTTAGTGAGAGAACATCATCTGTATTGCGGAAAGTAAAGTTAAAGGATATTGCTAGCTTCTTATCTTTCTTCCTATAGTTCATATATGAAGTCAGCCTTGACTGGTTGTACAGCCTTTGCACGGTCGGACATGTCCGGTATAACCAACCACAACGCTGAAATGTCCGGTGTACACCAATCATCTAACATTACCAATGATAACGCTGTGGTGTTTGGTGTGAACAAAACACAAAATGTTGGATTTCAATATAAATAAATTACATGGCTATGGAGGTAGAAGACTTTATAAGTTGATTAACTTGTGCTTTATCAAATTAAATATATAAACAAATTTAAATGTTTTCTCTAAGCTAACAACAACGCTTTAAGGGGTGGCGGTGTTAAGCAATCACACTGTTTTGATGTCCGATGTATGCCAGATTATCGCTTGATTGTAGGTTGCTTAAAATATTGCAAAAAATGCTTAAGATTCTGAAACGAAGAGTCATTTATATAAATCATTTTGAGAAATAATGTGACAAAATGCTTACGACACACTGTGTTTTTCCTTCTTTTTTAATGCACGACAGTATTTATGTTTGGGTTCACACTAAAAAGCCGCCGAATACCACAGTTTGTACTTGTATCGTCAGGCTATGTGTTGTACGTTGTTGGACGGTCTTTATATGTTTATTGGTTTACGTCAAATAAGTAGGGTTTTGGTGATTCCTATTATTGTTTTTGGGCATTAACAAAAACAAATTCAATCAAACAAAAAACAGTGAGCATTTGGTATTCGTGTAAGTTTATAATGCACATGCTTTCTCGCATTCTCTTTCTTTGATGTTTTCTCTGTTTTATGTTTGAAAGCCACAATTTTATGAATGTTTCATGTAAACACTATCATTATGTATATACAGTTAGCTGTGTCTTTCCAAGTGTTTATTTTAACTGCATTGGTATAGACTGACTATGGTACAAATAAATGAATTATTATTGAAAAGAGACAAATACATATTTTTTTTTTAAACAAGCATATTTTTGTGCTCTACTGTTTCACAACTTTTATTGTTTTTGTATATCAATATGTACCATAGTAAACCCATACATATTAATCAATGCCTATAGATGTGGCTGATTACAGACAGTGAAATGTTCAGATTGTTACGTTGTATCGGAGACGAAGCAATAATTGCATAATATCCAATCGTCATTGGAGATTTTAAGTTTAATCTGTATTTCACAACTGTGTGTTGACCAATCTATGTCTGATTGTTTAATCCTGATACGATTGAACATATCCATGGATTGTCTAAATAAATCTAACAATTGATTGTCGCATTATTCAAATATCGTAATGCAACATGGAAAAGATAAGGACACTAAAAGAATTGCATGCTTCAATTGCAAAGGATATTTTTTTATATTTCTGCTTTAAAGTGTCGATATTCTGTCTAATGCAGGAACCGATAGCAGTTTATATCAAACACATGTTATTTATCGAGTGAGAACCTCGTTTGAAATAGGATACAATAACAAAGGTTAAGTCCTGACCACGTGTGTTTATTGCAACTAGAAAGCCTTAAACAAGAACCTTGTGTGAAATACCACAAAAAATGAAGAATGAATAATGGAGAACTTAATTATCCACGAGTAAAAGCTATTTTTTTAATCAATAAACCGATTCAACTTTCCACAATTAGACTCTCGTACATGCAGGTGAAATAAAGCCTTGATAAGAAATTAACGAAGACTTGTAACAAGACACAAAACAAAGGTTATCGATTTACAGTAACCAAACACAACGAAAGGTTATCGAATTTTGTCAAACTTATTTATCAAATATCAACACTATACACTATCCAGATGAGTTATACTGTTTATAAAAATGTGAAATAAAGGTCGAATTATAATTGAAACCATAACTTTTCAACAATAGAAATCACAAGTTCACTATCTCAGACTGTTAGGCAAGAAAACACAAATTGGATTACACGCGTTGAAAATTATATCCTGCATTCACATCGAATCGTGTACATGTACTAGTATATTATATTGTGTGCACACTACCAGCCAGTATATCAGACAGCCAATAGAATGCACCGTTAAATAAAAATCGTTTGATTATTTTTTCTTAAATTTTGAATATCTTCATTTCATATTTTAGATAAAATTCTACGTCCGTACGAACATCAAACTTTCGTCTCTAACAAAAACCTTGTCTTATAACAACATCCAAACAATTGCGTATTGTTTTATCAACTTAAATAATATGTAAGTTTGCATTTGTCTTTTAACTCGTTCGGTTTGTGTGTGACTAAAGGACTGCATTACATGCAGACTTATCTGTCCGTACTGACTGGTACCTTAACAATCTGAATTTAAAGGTTGAACAACATCAAAGAAGGCGATTTTAAAGAACGAAACACAAGGCGATAAAAATACTATGAAGATTGCGTGTACGTTAAGCCAGGCTTCTACCATTGTAATTTAGGTCAATTGGCACATTGAAATGTGTTCAACCTTGGCGTTTGATATTTGACTTTAATAGCAATAACTTGGATATCGAATGTCACGAAGTGTACGTTCACACATGGTAAAACAACCTTTTAATCGGATTGTAAACAAGATATGTGTGTGTTTTACACGAATTGCAAATAAATTAGTAAATTCATTAGTAATTGTATCAACATTTTCAATTTAGCCTTGTATTTTACGGAATTTGCCGTCAATTGTCCACCCTAAGTTGACTTGGATACAAACACATGCATGGGCATCACTGTACTCCAGCCTTCGATAGTAAACCATAGCAAAATAAAAACAAACGTCCGTTTGGCAACACGGATGCATAAATGTGCAGGTACATCAGGTCAAAGCAGACACTCTGAATTCTTTGTCCATGCGAGTGGTATCACGGTACCCACGCGTTAAAGAACCATTGCAAGAACTTTCTGAGGGAACTGTTGGTGTTCTGTTGTCTGCTCATATCTAGACATACTTTGATATATCTTTTGATTGAAATGAGCCACGCATTTCAACTGATATTTTATAGTGTGTCTTTCTATGATGCAATGTTACACTATTGTTTCAGGTAAGGCGAAGGTTGGCTGCATGTGTTTGCACCTGTCCTAAGTGAGGAACCTGGTGCTCAGTGGTTTTCGTATGCTGATGTGGTTCATAAGTGTTTCTAGTTTTTTCTATATATATAGATTATACTGTTTGGTTTTCCTGTTTGAATGGTGTTTTAAACTAGTCATTTTGGGCATTTCCTAGCTTACTGTTCAGTTTGAGCCAAGACTTCGTGTTGAAGACCGTACTTTGTCCTATAACGGTTAACTATTACAAATTGTGACTGTCTCATTGGCACACATACTACATATTCTGATTATCTTATATCTATATAAAGTCTCTTTCTAACTCTTCAGTGACGGTCCAAATTCCCCGCTGATAATCCCGGTCGACCTACAATTAACAAATAACCCACTGAAAATGCATGAAATGTTTGTCACTGAACGTTAAGCAAGTAACAATCAACCAATCGATGATATTCGAAGCTTGATATTAATTGAGACCGACTTTTGCTCATTCATACAGATTTCAAGGTCGTTGGTTTTTTTTTTATGTGTGATTGATTGTGGATTTACGGTACACAACTTGATGAGAAAGTAAGATAAATATGTATCAATTCATCAGACCAAGCCCAACAAAGGTGTAACTATCTACACAATAATGTATAGGAGGTGTGACTTTTTACACAAATGAAATAATGTATAGGAGGTGTGACTTTGATGTCTGATGCTTAAGCCAATGTATACTGTTCCTTCATTTTACTATCCATCGAAGTAGTCAATCAATCTACGTAAATATTAATATTCATTCATGTAGTCAATCAAACCACAACGTGTTATCGATCACACCTCTTGTACATCTATCGTCCTTGCATAGAACTATAATATTTCAGTTCTCAGACAAATGATAACATCCATTGTTTTGCAATAATATGCACTGGGACCCTCGGTGATCCTGTGGTATTTATAAGTAGTATATGTACAGTATCGCTATTTTAAAGTTAAGGCTATTTTATGTTTAGTGTCTAGATTACTGAAAATTATCTTTTTCCTTTCGGGACGACACATTTGTACCCTGATTTCAGATAGGCTCTAGCATGTCATTTCCGAAATCTTGAACTCAAAAAACTTTAATTGCACAGACTTTGTAGAATATAGTTACTTACTTGTTCGGTGCTACAAAGAGCAATGCTGAGAGGCAGATATTCCTTGTTTTTCATTTAATTGTTGATTTAATGCAAAAGTTTCTTACTTCTTGCAATCTATGTATTCCCAACATACCTAGTGTGAACATATTTCATGAACGAATTCTATACGTTTAAATATAAGAAAAAAAATCAAAGCGTCCAAATAATTAAAACTTGGGATTAGGAAACGAGAAGCTCAAAAATAAATTACAACACGAATAAGTACTTCTTTACAAATGTCTGGTAACCGTTTATAAGCTTTGTAGATTTATGTAACGAGTACTTTGTACTGTTTTGTCGTCGTTAGAGCAAGTCGGGGGAGGGGAAGTCCGTTACTTGTTTGCTAGCCGGGATGGTGGAAGGTGGGTGCCTTGAATTTAAGTGAAATCCAATTTTTCGTCCTTGCATAGTACTATAATATTTCGAAACAAACTTGTTAGATAGATCGAGTAACATCATATTCATCTTTTAATTTTAATTTTTTTTGAAAATTAAATTGGAGGGAAATGATGTTTTTTTCTGATTGTCATTGTCATTTTTCTTTTTCTTTTTGTTCCTTTTTGATTACTAATTTCCTCAGGAAAATTCCGTCAAACGAGCCTTACATGTAGGCCTTTATATTTTATACTGGAGTTAAAACACCCCTACTAAATATGTAATTTGATTGGATATGAGCTCGATCGTTTCTTCATGTGAGCAAAAACGATTTTGAACTGATTATTATTATTGGTGCTACAGAGAATATTGGATCATATTCCCTGCCAGTGACCTATATTCTAATCGCCTGGTATCTCATTGGATGCTACGCATTGACAGGTAATTAGATCCCATATACCAAATAACATATTTATGCACCAGAACGAGATTGGAATAGACTGAATGATTTCTGGTTGCACTGCATCCAGTGGCAAATACTTCATCCATGTTCAGGACGAGAACACGTTAACAATAGAGATACAATAGGAAAGTCCTGTAATGGAGGTCTTCCGGATGAAGGTCGAGAAAATTGACTACCACTGAAAAATGAGAGTATTTGGCACATACGTTGATAGTGGGTCTTCCAATGGATAGAAACAAGTGCCTGTGGTATTTGGATAAGAACAGAAATGTTGCCTTGCAACAGGCCACATATATACGAACCCCTCACGTGCAGATGAGCATTTTCTTTACACGAGGCATATGATTTAATGTCTTGGATCTTCTTGAATACAAGTCCTCACTGTATAATGCTCAAGATAATGACGAGTAAATGACAACAAACTGCTTTCTGATTTAATGAATTCAAGATCATTCAAACGTTTTACATCTTAATAAAATCAGTATATTTTAGGAAGTTTAATATATTTAATATCTTATGTTCTCACATACATTGTATTTGAATCAGGGGATTTCCTTTGGGCAACTAATGTTAGTGTTAAGCAATATATCTATTCCTGTTAAAAAATAATATCCAGAAATGTTAAAAAGTAAAATCAGAAAAATACTGAACTTCAATCAATTCTGAAAGTCCATAATCACATGGCAAAATCAAATAACAAAACGCATAAAAAACGAATGGACAAGAACTGTCATATTCCTGACTTGGTACAGGCATTTTCAAATTTAGAAAATGGTGGATTAAACCTGGTTCTATAGCGCTAACCCTCTCACAATGGTTAAAACGACCCATTGTTCCTCGTTCTGTCAATGTGACTTCGATTCAACTCCTCTTCTGCTATTTGATGGATTTAAGCGCTGTGTATTTTTCAGATAACCTCAAATTGCAGAGAATATCATTTTAAGTCAGACAGCATTTTTGAATTCGATCGATTATTGATTTGTTGTGCCTTCAAATTATTAGATACTGCATGTCTTAAAGTGAAATAACAGCAGTTGGTAAAGTTTTCTTCAGGCACTTAAAAAATCTAAGAATTCTTACAAAGATATACTAAAAACAATATTTCTTTTACATTAAATAATAAATGGGGACTGTGTCTAATGTACACAGATGATGCTCCAGCTAGCATATCATATAAAGTTATAAAGGGACATAACAGAAGAACGGTTAAAGTGGCGATTTCAAAATTTGGACTTTATCTGATTTTTGTGGTAATAAGTATTGCATATCAGTTTCATAACATTTTTATGAGGCAAACATAAGTTAGAGAACAAAAACGAAAAAAACTGCATTTTTTTCGTTTTGTAAAGGGGCATAACTCTGGAATAGTATAGTGACACTACCAAAATTCTAACTTGATCTGTGTTTTGTGGCGATAAGTATTTTGTATAAGTTTCAAAACACTTGGTTGAGGCTAACTTAAATTAGAGAACGGAAACAAACAAAAATCAGCATTTTTTTTTTCATTTGTAAAGGGACATAAATGTATAACGGTCAAAGTGACGCCATCAACATTCAAATGTAATCTGTATTTTCTGTTAATAATCATTTTATATAAGTTTCATTACTTTGAATTTAAGGCTAATACTAATGCTAAAGAACGGAAACCAACTTTGGGACGTACCCGTGGACGGATGTACTTACGACCAGACTTACAGACGGACAAGGGTAAAACATAATGCCCCTCCGTTACAGTAGGGGCATAAACATAAACTCAACAGTCTTTAGGGGTATTACTATCCTGCCAAATTCTTTGCTATGCATTTTTGAAATATGTATTGGTGAGTTTTCCTTAATTGTGATATCCATGTTTTCATGCTTGGACATCCGGAAATTTTAGTGATACATAAATTGGTGATACGATGGCGAATGGAAACGGGGAATATGTCATAAGAGACAACAAACCCGACCAAAAATCAAAACACAGCCCACGGCCACCAGTGGGTCCTTTACACAGCGATAAGATCCCCAATTCGGTGGCGGGCATCAGCTTAACAAAAATCTATTTTATTTAAAGTAATACGCGTCCTCGATGGGTTTACAATTTGATTATCAATCCAAAATACAATAATCGTTGAACACAAAAAAATTGGATGGGGAATGTGTCCATGGGACATATATTATGCCCCTACATATATAATGTTATAAAGGGACATAAGAACGATATGAGTGATACTACCCAAATTTGCATTTGATCAGAGTTTTGTGCAATATGTAAAAGTTTAATAACATTTGGTTGAGGCAAACTTGAGTTAGAAAACGAAAGCGAAAAAATCAGCCATTTTCCAATTTGTAAAGGGTCATAAATATAGAATGGTGAAAGTAACAAGTGACACCACTTTAATTCAAACTTTATCTGTGTTTTGTGGTGATAAGCATTGTGCCTAAGCTTTATAAAATTTGATTAAGCCGAACTTAAGTTAAAGATTGGAAACGAAAGATTCTGCAATTCTTCAAATCGAAAAGGGACATAACTTTGAGTTTCATAACAATTGGTTTATGCAAACTAAATTTCGGGTACGGAAACAAAAAACTCAGCATTTTTTCCATTTGTAAATGGTATAACTGTAGTACGATAAAAGTGACGCCACCCACAACCAAATTTAT
This sequence comes from Mytilus trossulus, assembly GCF_036588685.1. Lineage (NCBI taxonomy): Eukaryota > Metazoa > Mollusca > Bivalvia > Mytilida > Mytilidae > Mytilus > Mytilus trossulus. The sequence continues at coordinate 100,494,384 of NC_086374.1, forward strand.
CTTTGTTTTAAGGCAATACGCATTGTGTATAAGTTTCATAACATTTGGTTGAGGCAAACTTAAGTTACAGAACGGAAAATAATTTTGGGATGTACGTACGGACAGACGGACAATGGTAAAACTTAAAACGCCCTGCGCTACGGCGCCGGCAAAAAACACTAAACTGATAAAATATTTAAGATGCAGATATATTGTAATTGTTCATCAATCAGTGATCGTCGTATCGGTGCCTCTTATAGCAGACTAGAGGGTATGAATGTTTCTCATTGTTGAAGGCAGTCGAATCTGATTTAATGTTTTTTTTTAAAGGGACTCTTATTTGTTCAAACGAATACTTAAATAAAAGTCTTAATATATATCTTCTTGCTAGTATATGTTTGCAAATAAATGTTCTTTCTATATTTAAGAAACGTGTAGTACTTTCCGCCTGCATACACTGGCTATGGTTTTTTTTTTATGAATATGTGGTCATGCATTACATTAATTGTTTATGATGTTAATTAATGTTTTTTACTAGCATGTCCCGTGTGATGTCTTAAGTAAGGAAAAGTTAACAAAGTTTCTGACCGCAAAAAATGAATTTAACTCTTTCCTCGGAGTTCGGTATTTTTGTGATTTTACTTTTTGAAGCTTTTCAGTTTTATCTCGTATTCCATGTTTTTCGAACAAAATATATTTTTGAATTTGAATAAAGTGCACTGGTATAACTTCAAATAAATTTATAAGTTGACCAGAGTATTTAATAATAACCTTGATACGTCTTTTAAAAAAATACAGCAAACCATTTTCACGAATTTATTTAAAAAAACAACCGAATCCCGCTTGCCACACTGGTGAATGATTTAGCAATAGAGGACATGCAACATTTTTTTAATCTACGTTTTAAGCTTGGAAAGATTTGTTTACTTTTTTGTATCGAAAATTAAAAAAATCGATAAGAAACCTCTGCAAGTATTTAATTTTAAAATGTGCCCAAAAAATTTTTTTTGTGTCAGCAGTAACATGTGAACGCACTACCCTGTATCGCCCTGCTGATCCTTTGACTTTAATGCCGAAAAATATCATAAATAGCAAAGCTCGGAAATAGTCAAAATCAAAATTTGCAGATTTTACACACGATTTTAGGAGACAGATGACGTCATCAAAAGGCTGTATCAGGTTTTTAATTAATATTGGCGAAAAAAATCCAAAATATGAAGCCTTGTATAACATAAACAATTCTATATCATCCATTTTTACTGACTTATCTGTTATTTTTATCAAAATATAATATTTCTTTTAATAAATCTTTGCACAGTGTATTATGATGATCACACCTACTTGTAAATATGAGATTGTTGAAATACCGCCTGATGGCCTCGAGGCGAAATTAGTATTCTCAGTACACATTTTGAGGTCTGTACTACCTTTGTGTGGCCTATGGTTTGGCCTGTGGGAGATCCACAAGAATTTATTCATGACTTGAAAATTAAAACAACAGAATAAGTTTCATTTTACATTACATTACCTTGAAATATAGATCAATTCATCAAATTTCCGTTTGTTTTATTAAATTTTTACGATCTTTGCATATTTTTCTTGAATCACGGCTAAAGTAATTGAATAGCCAACGGGCTCTTATTAAAGAAGCACTTATTTCACTTTTGTAGATCGGTTTTAGCTAGGCAAGATTTGATTATTTTTTGGAGAAAGAGGGGGCCCTTTTTTATTATTGGAGGATGTTAAACGGCAGCAGAATAAGTTACATTTAACATGACATGCATTGATTTGAAATAAATACGAATTCATCAAATGTTCGTTTGTTTTATTCATTTTTTACACTGATATCTTGGTATACTTTTCTTGAATGTTAAAGTATTTGAATATCAAACGGGCTTTTACTGAACAAATATCGCTTTTGAAGATTTGTTTTAACTGACAAAATCAGTTGTTTAATATCAAAAACAAGGAAAGCTTTGCAAGTATGCTTTATTGTGTTTGGATGGAGGAAGCGAAAAAAGGGGAGGGGGTTTTGCCTGTTTGGAAATAGAAACACACGAATTCATACATGACTTGAAATAATTAATACATAATAAGACTTATTTAAAATTAGATTGCTTTGTAATGCAGATGAATTAATCAAATTTCCGTCGATTTTGATAATTTTTCGATCACTATGAGAACTTCTGTTCTCTTCAAAGTTAACAGTAAACAGGATAGATATTGTAGAAACGATTCTTTGCTTTTTGTAGAGTTGTTTTAATACATTTAAGTCTAGTGTTTACAATCAAATCCAAGACCTTTAAGAAGAGAGTAAAAGATAGAAAAAAATGAAAACAACACGTTTAATAATTCCATGCGTCCGAAGCGGTTTTCTGGATTTAGCTTCATTAGGAACGCCCAAAGCCAAACATTTGAAATCCGAAGATGCATGCGGATAAGTGTTTCGAAGCTGTTTCGAAGACTTGGAGTGTTTTTTTTGTATTTTGTACCTTTTAATGAGAGTCACAATTTATATTTTTAGATGCAGTTTTGGGAGAAATATTTTAACAACATTTTAACATGGATAATTTATTTTCAAATTTGTTAAAAACTACATTTTTAATACATATTTCATGACATGTTTACTAGAGGATAATAATCATTGTGTGAAAATAAAATCTTACCTTAAGAAGAATTGAAAAATTAGAAGGTAAAAACGATGTATGTAGTACCAGTTAAGAAATTTATCTTTAATTTGAATAACTAAAAAATTGTGATAGAATTTTCGCCCTATAGAAATTGTATTTTGCTTCTTAATTTTTACCAAGACCCATTTATAAGAGTGATAATTGTGATATCATATTAATACAGTTAATTTTCATTAGAAAAAAATGTTATGCTGAATTCTCTTTATTTACTTGAAATTGTTGTATAAAATTAAAAAAAAAGTGTTTTTGTTAGCAATAAAGTTATATTTTGGACTAAGATTTTAAAAGATGTATACACATTTTATTTTACAGTGAATCCTTACAAATTATTGAAGTTATAGAGATTCAAGAATATTTTAAATAAATTCATTTCCATTAGAATAATTTCAATTAATTTCTTTTAACCGAAAAATCATCAACCAACTATTGAATTTACAAAATATATCCATATGCAATTATCATGAAAGAAAATAAAATATTAAATTTTCATTTGATATCGACAGCGTATGAATACAATATGCCGAACTCGTTATCCAATATGATTGTGTGTGTTCTTCTTTATTCAACGTGGTATGTCATCGTGTTTATGAATACATTGTTGGAATTTGTCCTAAATAAATATAATAATGGCTACCTGGCGAAAAGGTGAATTATCAATAATGTTCCGAGTTTATTAAGATAAATTGTATTTATATTAAGATATATTTAATCGGCTAAGTATCCAAATGGCTTATAAACGAGGCAATCATTACATATAAGATTAATGTGAAGTTCGCGAGCTCTCCGCAGTAGCGAGTGACCCCAGTAGTGGCGTTATGACTTTTTCTTTATACATTTTGTACAATTGAGTAATTTCTTTGTGCAAAACGTGTAATAAAGGGTTCGACCTTAATCTTTAAAACCATAGCGTGTTACAAACTTCAAAACAAACTTTGTCATTCGGTTATAATTATGAAATAAAGCGTTACTACCTACAAGATACGTACTAACATGTATCAATAATTTTATTTGATCTTTTGTTTCAAATGTCACGAACCTTTAACTCTTTAAAATTATGATATACGTATATTTAATTTGACTAATTTCTTTGATCTTTTTAAAAATTTGACTACTGGTATCGTCTTAATCAAAATGTTTATTATATTATATTTTATTTTGTTTATAAGTAATAAATAATATACATTTAACCTTGTCAGAGTTCTTTGTCTGTGTCTAACAATCGTATACGAATTAAATGTTTTATATGATATTTTAATCTATTATTTTACACATCTTTAATGTTTGATTTATTAATTTAAATTGCATATTTTATTTACATATTTTCATACTGTTTCTGATCATTCCATTTCACCCTTTCCGTGAACATCTTACTAAAATTAAACTAATTTTAATTTTGATAAGCAAGCGATTTCATATTTTTATTTACTTAAAGTACTTAAAGTAAATAAAAATATGACTTCGCATGCTTATCAAAATTAAAATAAATATAAAATAGAAGACACTTTTTTATTCATACTCAAAAAAATCAGTACGGACGAATGTTTGTTTGTTCATTTTATAACCCACTCCACTGAAGGAGCTGATTGAAAATATTCTATAAACATAATTCAAACATCATTTAAAAATAATATACAACATGGCATTTGTTGAAAGAAAAACTAAATTACTTGTAAACTTCTTCAATATAATAAAATTCTCAATAACGATATCAAATAAATATGTTTAATGATATATATAATAAAGCCGACATCAAAAATATACATATTTATTTTTTATTTGTTGACCCATTTGTACTCATTTGTTTACTTGTAAAAGAAGACAAAATAGAAACGAATGTGTGTAAAAATATATTCGTTATAACATATGTGTAGGTTCATGTTAGCCAAGTTCATCAAATAGTTATATACATGCATTTATTCAGCAATTATTGAAAATACCTCCTGATTTCACTTGAACATAAGAAAATCCTGTTTTCTTTCAATCCTTCTTAAAACTCCATAAAAGTAGCATGAACAATTATTAATCCGACCGGTCAATGCCTTTTCCCCACATATCCTGAAGTGAATCAAGAAGAGATATTTTTTAAGCACAAAGAAACAGGTAAAACAAAATATTAAAATGATTTTGAAAACAACAAGCCGCCATATTTAAATCCATTTCAATCTTCCGGACCACCACAAGAGGGAAGGTATAAGTAATTTCTATGTACACAAAAACACAGAAACAAACAAATATTCCTTGGATTAGAAGACAAAATAAAAATGAAGAGGGATTTTCACTCTACACAGTATAAAATCGTTCTGAGGGCAGGTGCGTTCGTTTTCTTCTTATATCTACCGCAGACAAAGTTTTATTACTCTTTCATTCTTGTATCCTGACCCGTTTTTGTCGTAAAGACATAAACTTTCTAGTCGGCTCACATAATTATGGAAATATAACCTTCCTTTTAATTCTAAGCTCTTAAAACGAAACAACAAACGAATCTTGATACTAAACCACTTTAATTTTACAAAATTACGACTTTCTTTAGGGGGATATGACCACGCAGGGATGTTTTATTGTTATACATATACTTGGTTTATAGCCTTTCTGGTTATTTGCTGTTTTGTACCAAAAAGCATAAAAAACTTGGCATAGTCATTTGAACAAGCTTGAGGCGTTTCACATTGCTAGCAAAATAAGAAGAAAATATGGCTTTTTCCACCGAGATGCATAATTTCAAGTCAATTTTATGAGTATTTATGTGTATCAAGATGAATAAATCAGACTTGGTTTATTGTCTTCGTTGAGCTGAAGTCTTCACAACCAATTGTGATCTTTATTAAAGAAGGTATTAGGCTTAATCTTTCTACCATTAAATTCTCCATTTTGTTCCACCACGTGCAGGGCTGTAACTCAAACAATGACAGTAAAACTTGGAACAATCTCACAAACTGATTTCACTCAAGAAGCCATATTTTTATCATTAATTTTGGATAAACGAATGATCTTTTTCATTTTGTTTGGTTTAAAATGTACATTTGCTGTGAAATTAGTTTTTTGTTGCGTATCAAAATTCTCATTCCTCCTCAATTAGTAGAAAGCTTATTTATGGCGCAACAGAAGTTATCCATTGTTTTGATTTATTATAATTGAGTTTCTCTCCTTTTCTTTGTGTTTGAGGTGTGGTCTGTATCTTGAAATCTTCGGGTTTTGTATTTTTTTAACAGAAAAAATTACATAGAATAAATCTACCAACTATAGGAAGCTATTTCGTGGTATAGTGTATCGAAACTGTTTGTACTACCCCGTTTGATTTTTATATCCTCATTGAGAGGTGTAAGTTCGTTTTAAATAATCTCTGATGTGCTCATTGATCAATTTTTAAAGTCAATGTATTTAACTTTATCAAACATAGACAAGGTTTTATTTTTTTCATTAGAAACCATAGATATTCAAACTAAAGCCTAATACTTTTTGTGGAGAAACTGAAACTTTCTGTCACCAAGAAGATGTGGGTTCTATTTAAGACAAAACTTTCTACGACAAACCCATTGAAAATATAAAGGAAATTATTTTTCTTTTGTTGTAAGGGGCCTTTGAGAGAAAAGTCTAGTCTGCCAACGAAGCGTGCCTAACAATTAAGAACAATTAGTTTTTCGCTGAATGGATTTGGTTACTCAATCCACAACTATTAGTCCTAGATAAATGTCCCTCATATCCTGTCCAGCAACGCATTAATTATAGAATAATATTAAACAAATATCTCTTCGACCCTTTGACCAATAGATAAAATTATACATCAAATAAATACATAGAGGAAACGGCCTATGTAAGGACATGACAGACTCCGGACAAAACTAAATCAAAAACTTATTGAACCCTCTAATTTGTACGTATTATCTGCTAAGATTTATTTCTAATATAAAATACCAGGTGTTGCATTAAATTACTGTCTCTTAAATGAAAAGAAAACTATATATGAACTTATCCATGTCTTAATTATAGACAAGAAATTCATATAGACTTTCAACCTAGTGAAAAGATATTTTCAAACTGGTTTGGATGTCAAAAGGAGTGAGGTTTTAAATTTTCTTGGCTTGTCAACCTTCTAAAACATAGTTTGTTCTGTAATAATAGGGTTGTAGCATCTTTGTGACAAAGTAATTGTCCACGAAGTCATTTTAGAATGGTGTCCCAGTTGAGTACACAATACCCACAGGTTCCTCGAATTTCAATGTTTATACATAAGCAATTTCTGTGAAGAAAACCGTACAGGATTGGCTGGGGGTGCTGGGTAATCGTTCCCTAAATCAATCTGTTAATATCATACGAAATTAATATGTTTTCTTTTCACATTAAGAAACACATTTATTTTTTTCGCTAAATTTGTTTCGTCAATGGTATAATGTGTGTTCTAAATTGTGTGGTCTTCCACAAAAGACATTTATATTAATTTGAGCTGTTTCATTTTATTTTGATATATTTACTAGGTCCCGTTACTAAATTAACACGTGTTATATTGGAAAAATATGGAAAATAACTCGTAGGGTTATGTGGAATTAAATTAACATAAATAGGTTTCTGATATTGTTTATGTCAGTATTTCAATTAATTAATATATTTCCCATTATTTCGCATATTCTGTTCTTGTTGTAGCACATAACGTTTCTATCTGAAAAATATAATCAAGTGAAAAATATTAATTAAATGAATATAAATTATTTTTCATGAACATTCTACCATTACAGAAAAAAACTACACTTTTAAGAATAAGGTGCAATAAAAATATACAATTTTTTATTAGTATTTTTTTTCTCGGCTGAATATTTTTTTTATAGTTGTTTTGTTTATTCGTCATAACAAACGCCGATAAAATCCTAAATTAACCAGATTTCTTTATCAAAAAGGTTTGTATATTTGGTTCATTTCTCTCTTCGCCACCTGAACAAAGATTAAAATAAAGAAGCCATAAACACACCATTATTCTTTTGTAATTAGGACGGTAACAGAACCCAATCATATTTCAATTCCGTCAGACAAGGCCTTAGCTTGTATCTATTTATCACTTATATAAATTTACTCAGTGCAAAGAAAGATCTCTTTGACTTAATCCATGTATTTACAGAAAAACAGATTGAAAAATATCTTTGACAGAATTTTTGAAAAATTTCTAAATAATGGGATATGTAGAGATAAGTGCCTTTGATGTTGTTATTAGACTTTTTAAACAAATTACAGTGATAGTGAACACCTTCTTTCTCACTTACCCAAATATTTACAACGCTCCGTTGAATTAATTTAGAATAAGTTTCACTAAGCTATTTGTTTATATAATCAACATAATTTAAAAATATAAACAGGCGTTCAATTCATCTATGCAACGAAAACCGAGGAACTGCTTTACGCAGCGGAGGAAATCCAGACTCGAAGCTGTGAAGAATTAGGGTCACCAGAGGTCAAAACCGTTGAAATGTGATTGGTTGAGTATTAAATGTGTCAGTTATCTGTTGAAAGGGCTACAGGGTCCCTGAGACATCTCAAACAAATTTCTGGAACTGAAATAATATTTTCGTAGATGGTGTCCTCACAACAAAACACTGTGGACGGCTCTCACACTTACAAACATTTTGGAATGAGCTCGTATTTGCCCTTACGACATACGGCGTCGACGAGAGGTGATGATTTACATGGTACAACAGAAAATTCATCATACATGGATCATTTTTTGAACATCCCCGATATTTGTCCAACAGGGGCTGATTATAGGTCCCAACGGTACTATATGGGATATAACCAGGCCGAAGCATGTCGTATGGAGGCTCTACAACGGACTCATGATCTCAGCCAAAGAATGGGTATGCACGCGGGACGTCCATCGTTTTATCCCAATATGAGTGTTTCTGGGAATTTACGTTATAGGGAAACTTGTCCGGAAAATATTCCTACAAGTAATAATATAAATAATGGAACCAGTAAAGATCCAATTAGTCCGCTGACACCAGGGACCCCATCTGGAAATGAGGATGGTGAGCCACCACCACCGTTCTATCCGTGGATGTCAATTGTAGGTTAGTAGCCTTGTTTTATTTCATTTTACAAATAAAATACACATAAAACTAATGATTGGGCAGTAAACATGGATATATGACCCCTCATCTGGGAGATTGTTTGTCCAATATAGTTATAAAAATTGAGATAGAAACTTATTAATACAAATGTCAAAATGTATTATTTATTAGTGTCCGGAAAATAATAATAAAGATTTCTTAACCACAGAACATCAATTTTATCTTGCGGCATTTTTTAGATAAATTTTTCTAGTGCATAGTGATTTAAGGATAAACATGTATTTATTTTTACGATATGTTTACGTCCTTAAATTTATTGCTTGTATTTGATATTGAAAATTTTCTCTATTTTATTACAAAATTTATTACTAAGTAACGCTAGGTTTCAGATATCAAATTCATTTCTGTTTGACATTTAGAACTTGTTCTATAAGCACAAGCATTTTCTTTTGCCATAACATTTTCTTTTTATTTCTTTTGCCCTCAGAAACCCTCAGATACTCGGCAATAAAAATGCAATACAGGCATTAAATCAACGAACACTGTTGGTTTTATAGTTTTCAGAAATTTGTTCTCGTTTACAAGATAAAATTGTTTCTTGCTATTTTTCTACTTTTAAAAATACTAAAAAATAAACAATGAAACAAATTAGGTGAATATATTCTTTAAAATTTATTTTTTTGTAAATAAAGGTGGTGAAAAATGTAAATTGAAAATTACTGACTGTAGAAATTTCCCCTTAAATCATTTTGTAAATTGAGCAATGTTTCAGGGCAATAAAATATATGATCACTATGAATATTTAATAGAAATTGTACCCGCATGTAACAAAAATAGCAATTAATTGTTGAAAATGGCGAGAATGATCAACTTAAGTGTTGTATCATCATTTCAACAAATTTTAAAATTCAAATTTAATAATAAAGACATTTTAATGACAGAAATTACAAACGACGCTTCATTGTTAAACGTGTACTGCCTGTTAACCGAGAACTTCACAATGAGTAACAAAAACATATAAAAATGAAATAAATTTCAAAATTCATTTTAGACAAAATAACCTAGTACAACTGAACAAGTTCTTTTACTGTAACTAGTGAATAACATTGCAAGTGAAGTATGGTACTAAATATTTCATGACGTCTCATGCGAATTTTTCTCTTGTAAAAAAATGACAAAGATTATTTTTTTGTTTTTCTGCTGTAATCATATAACAATAATTACATCTGATAACGACCAAAATGATTCAGCTTTTCACTCTCGAGTTGTTTCCCTTTTATTGTATTTTTTACCAGTTATAACATTTGAACATCAACTTTTTTTGGCGAATTGCCTGATCAAAATAAAGATAAAATCACACGAAAAGTTAAAATTAAAAACAATTAACGCCTGTATTAAATTATAAAGTTTAAAAGGTAAAATATGTGACCCTTTGAAATTAGAACATTGAACAAGATCGTTGTTTAAGCAACACTATTTAGGTTTAGTAAATATAGGCTAAAAGATATTTCAGTCAGACAAAAAAGTAACAAAAAATCGCCGAGGTTTGAGAAGTTGAGTCTAGACAGATAGCTATGGATTAATTCATTTTGTGATGTAAAAGTTTAACTGCATATTTTTGAGATTAAAATGTTTAATTGCCATTACACTGCTCACAGTCAAATATCTTTCATCAAAAGCGAACTTTCTGCAAAATTTTTAACAGGAATCCAATGATCATTGAAGTTCTTTGTATAAAACAGTGACTCAAAAGTTATAAATGAAACATTGAAAGAAGGAAAAACATTTAGTTTATTCAACACTCTTTAGAAAAAAATATTTTTAAATTTAATAAATATCTATTGATTGATTGTTGGTTGCTTTACGCCGCATTATCACAAAAAAGGCTATATATCTATATTAGTTCATTAAGGCTACCTATAGGATAAAAAGGATTATTTTTTCCCCTTCAAATTAAAGCATAAAAATTGTCTCAAGTTTTCAAAATTAGTTTGTTGTGTATATGTAAAAAAAAATCAAGATTTTAAATTATCCTTACACAAAATATCAATTAGATCTTATTCACCCTTTTACAAGTTATTATGGTCATTGTCAAGAAATACAAAATATCATTCAAATAATTTTTGAACTTGAAAAAACCACAAAGAAAATATTGTTGAAAGTTTGAATAGGGTTATACAAACGTGATAATCCGTGACGTATTATGGCTGTCCAACAAAATGAGAAAATAATCAACTGTTTAATAGGTAGTGCTGTATAAATCTCAAAGATCCACAACCAAAACTATTAAATACTCATTATTCCTGACAGGATTTGATGGCGGATCAAACTAATTCATAAAAATACGAACCATCATTAAACACAATTATATTAATGTCAGATCACAATAAATTTATTTGTATTATTTAATAGCTGCTTCGTGATACCTCAAAAAGGATTTTGGGTATGTTTGTTTTTTGTTCCTGAAGTTGAGCACTTTGTTGATAGCCCGATGATTTGTTTCAGTTCAATTGGAAAACAAAAATATTTATTTGTTATAAGTCAGCCTCTAGTCAAGCTCTATAAAATTAATTTGCAAATATATGAACATTAAATTTTTTATGTTTTTTTTTAATTTAAGATATTGTACAAAATATATGGAAAATATAAAGAGACAGTTAATCGTTAAAAGATTAAAAGAAGTTGAAATGAATAAATATTCTAGATTTGTGTGTGTCATAGGGTTGCTGTCACTGACATATACCCTGTACTCTTTTATTTTTACATGTTTAAAATTGCCCATTGATACTTAGGTATGTGAAAACATAACTCTAACGTGAAATACTTATACTAAATTAGATTTATAAATTTCTATAACTCATTACAAAATATATTGCGAATTCATTTTAAAAGAAAATACAAATATATGTAACCGAAGAGTATTTTTATTTATAAGCTTTTCTTCATTTTGGGGAACAAGGTTGGTTAAATCATTTTGTAAACACAAAACTAAACCAATTTAGAGCTTGACATATGAGTGGTCAATTGTCTATTGTTGGAAACCGTATGTTGACTTTTTGATGTTTTAGTTGGTTGGTTGTTGTAATTTGGCGTCTACCCCACACCTCATAATAGGTAGAACCTTCAGACTGATACAATATTTAAATGCAGAAGATGGACAAGTCTCCTTTGTTGTCAAATCATACACAACAGCGAAAAGAAGACTAGATACATTCTTATTGTGAAGTATAAAATTTTGGGGTTTTAAGCATGTTCTGTTTTGAATTGATTATCTATCGGTTTAAGGCGCCTTTTTTGTCAACTTTTATCGTTTGTTTGGTTGTTACTGAAGACTTACCAAGACTGCTTTATTAACTTGCTTTAGGAACTTTTTGAAAGAAAAATGTGAATTTTCTTGTATCGTATACCTTACAAAGCGATCCTTATAAACGAAGGGGAAAAAATATTTGTAAAAAAAAATCACTGCTACACTAAAATATTTGAATCGAGATTAAGTTTAAAAACACAAAAAACTTTACAGGTTTGCCTAAAATGAGGATTAGTTGTTTAAAATTCTTAAAGGGGATTCTGTTCATCAAACGTTAAGATATTCAAATCAACTATTGAGTTGTGTGTTAAAATGCAAATCAATCCATGTATTTCCACCAAGAAAAGCAGACTAACTCATATCATACACATTACCCATTTATTTTATATCAAATATGAAATTATAACTAACTCCTGTAAAGGCTTTAATTTCATTTTCGTCCGATTCAATGTAAGTAAAATTATCTAGCCGTATAACTTTACAGAATAAATAAGAGTAAAATAGATTGTTATTACTTCCTTGGTCGCATTTTAGATTTAGAATGAAATCAAATTGTACCATGATTGAAAAGTTTAATCTTAAATAATATGAATTCATTTGATTTTTCAAAACTTTTTTCATTCGGTCACCATGTTTTTAAATCTTTATATTGAATAAGAGAAACAATAGTATATGAATTCCGTCCGAAGTGCTTTTTCTGGATTTACCATTGTGGCACCATCATGAACCCTTAGAAAGCAAAGGATGTACAATTACCGAAACAGTAGAAAAGCTATGAAACAACAATGCCCTTTTAAAAGGCAAATCCACTAAATGTCCTTGCCTGAGGGAGTTACAACCTCAGTTTCTTTATGATAAGATTGAAGGACAGCTTTATACTTTTGGGTTTGAAGTGTACCAATAGAAAATGGGGGACGAATGAAGAGAATCAAAATTAAGAAATAATTAAAAGCGCTTTCATGAAAATTATATTCAAATTCAAATATTTTATTGGACAAAGCACATATGATACAATGCGTATTCCAAGATATAATCAATTATATAGTACCTTCTAATGTAACCTCCTTAGTTCAACTTTTAATAATTATTAAGGAAAGGAAAGAGTATAGGGAAGGGGTCAAATGATATTAAACATTAATTCCGATTATACAATCTTTTATTTTAAAATTATATTTTTCTTGTTAAAGTAACTTCTAGCAAATATTGTGGAAATGTACATCGCCAACACGAATTGGTACCTTTAGAGTAGTTCAATTTGCAACTCCAATATGCTTACTTATTCAGTCAAAACTTCGAATTGGTTTGCAAAAATATTCAGACTCCCAGGACCTACGTAAAGATATTTGGTTGCGCGGGATCTATTAATTCTTTGTTAAAAGAAAAAGATAACTATTAATTCAAGTTTTTTTTAGAAATTTTCTCCTCTGCAAATGCTGTTTTTACAGATTTGAAATTGTACTTTACCTTTCTAAGGATTTAATTTCATACCCTTCTGATTCAATGTAAGTAAAAACATCTCACCGTATGCCTTTCGAGTAAATCAAAGTAATTATTTTTTACAATTACTTATAACCAGATTTAGACTTAACTCGACCTGGCATTAACTTGACCCGCAACGGTGATAAACATTACATATCGACAAGTCGATCAATCGACCAATTTCTTAGTTACTAGTAACAATCTTATCAAGCAAGCTTGCAATTCATCTGTCCTCTCTGAATAATTCCATGAAACATTTCTATATTTTCTATTAACATTATTGTAATTGTTTGTTCTCTCTGGACAATCTGACTTCCTCCACCAATGACAACTGACCGCAATGAAATAGCATAGTAGTGCTGAAAGTGGTGTTAAACAACACATAATCAATCAATTAACAATTATCATTTCGAATCAAGTTAACAACTTGTAATGAACAGTAAACTTGAATTCTTTGATATGAGCCACTTTAAACTTTCTGGGTCTTGAAAAACATTTATGTAACTTCGAACAGGGGTTTGTCTTTCTATGAACATTGTATGATAACGTGTATCTGCAATTGTGACTTTTAGCATACAATTTGCTTTAACTGTTTTCAAATTAAATTGACTAGTTATCATCTTTAATGTTAGTTAGTCAGTATAGCAATAGTACGTCTTCATTGAACTAGTGACTGGTCACAGAAGTACAGAAATTATATAAGATATTAGGCTTTCTTTGATTAATTCTTGAGTGACAATTTTCTACGTTTCAGTACTTTATTAAAAATTGTGAAAACGGTTATAATCACAGAGAAACATTGTGATCTTTGATGAGCTGTCTGAAATATATAACTTTTTGCTTCAAATGTTTAGGAGCCTCGGTCTATACCTCTCTTGTTTAGATCTTTCTGTTATATCTGGACTTCCGTTTCCTTTGGTTCATCTTTCAACCAACTAGTCTGGACACATTTTGTCTAACTTGTCTTTAAGTAACCATCTGTTTCATGACCATGCGTTTATCTCAATATTTAAAAAAAAATGAACGTTTCAGCATATACCCGGTATAAGAATGAACACACATCTTAAGTCCTTTGGACAACACAAGACAGACACAACTGAACAAGACAAGGAAATATTAATAAACAACATACAACTGTTTTCTTGTCTTTGGTCGGGTTGTTGTCTCTTTGATTCAATCCCCATTTCTATTCTCAATCTTTACAATAGAAAATAAATAAATGCAAGCAAATTCCAATAATAAAAGCCAAGCCGCATTGCCAGCATGTAGTCGTATCACGTGATCCGGAAGGGCTATCTTAGTCTCTAAACATTGACCATAGCACTTCCTGTTTCTTCTAAACAATTGTTTTATCTTGGTTTTCCAGAAGTCTCATATACGTTATATGCTTAGCCATCAGATATATGAGTCATTCTAGAAATTGAAAAGCAAGAAAAAGCTTTTGACTTGTATGTGTCAATTAACTGTCAAGCGTCATGTAACTGTTTCGTGTTTCATTCATAGAGATGAAGTAATTTGACATCCGTTTTAAACGTAGTGAGAATGGCGTTTTAGGCAAAGAGATAATTATATGGATTGCATCTTTTTTCTATGAAAGATATGGTTACCATAGAGATAATTTAGAAAATATGCCTAGAGGATAGTGTTCAATATTTTCCTAAAGAAAATTAGGTTTTCGAGGCAAAAAAAGCAAACTGAGCTTACGTAAATTGTAATTACACATTTCCGTGATGTTTTGGTAAAAAAGCTAAAATCATCCACACAAGGTTGACAAAGCATTTTCTTGAAAACTGATCTTGTTTTAAAATGAAATGCATAATTATAGTTTTCCTGAAATCTTACAAATCGATTCATACATTTTATACCATAAAATATGTCTATGATTTCCTTTAGTCAGATTTATAAAAAGAAAACAAGTTGAAATCCATGTCAACGAACAAAAAATATCAAATAATATATTTTCTCAGGGATATAAAACTTATCTTTGGTTGTGAAGACATTTTGGGTCTGTTATGGTCTTCTGATAGTCTTTGTAGGTGATCATTAAGGTCTATCTATATTTCATACTTTTATTGCAATCATATGAAATTTTCAGCATAATGGCAATCACTTAAACCAGTACATTTGGAGGCGGTTGAAAAAAAAAAGATAAGAAATGGACATGAAAGCAAACTAAAACTAGCTAAAAAGACTCGCACATAAAGTTGCTTTCAAATCGTTTGATAAATTTAACTTTGTTATCGAATATGAAATGTTAGCAATATAGTTTCAACTTTTTCGAGACTTCTTCAGATTTAATGTCAACCGTTGTATGTTAACTTTTTCGGGATTTCGTTAGATAAGATAAGATAAGATAAATTTTATTTTCCAAATTAGGTCCCCAGGGGGGCATATACACATAACATATATGATTGATACAACATACAGTATTTTACATAACATTGTAAAATAAACTATTGAAATAGTCATACAGGTATTATTTGTTAAATAAAAAAGTATTTGAGAGTTGCTACTCCAGAGATGTGGCAAACCCCATTTTTTTTCTCACTTGATTTTATAATATTTTGCTGAAAATGTATAAATATAAAATATAAAAAAATAAATGATTGTTTAGCTGCAACAGACACCAAGGGACGATGCTCTAGGATTGTGATCTTAAAAGCTCTAACAATCCTCCTCGTATCTGATGCAGAAAAACAAACACAAATGAAAAAAGTTTATGTATATTCACAGCAAATAACATATACTGCAGTAAACAGGTATTGAGAATAGTGTAGGTTTCCCTACTGCAACAGACACCAAGGGGCGGTACTCAAGGAGCTGTGGTATTTACACAGTCCTCCTCGTGTCTGAAGCAGACAAGAAGGCCACATAATTAACAATTTTTCGAAATAAATTTACATGCAGCAGTGAGAATAGACTTATCTTCTGTGTTCATAAGCCATATCAGTTTATCTCTTGCGTTAAGAGTTAAAAAGTTGGGGCAACTTTTAGTTATCTCTTGAAATAGATGATTGCGGTCATCATTAAATTTAACACATTGGAATAAAAAATGATATTCATCCTCCACATCTCCGGAGTTACAACGAGTACAAGTTCTGTCATTTAGGAGAGTACCCTGATACCTTCCAGACTCAATTCTTAAGTGGTGTGATGAAATTCTGAGCTTTGTTAAGCTTCGTCTCTGTTCAAAATTCCCAATAATGGAAAGATATTTTTCTCTTCCAAAAACTGATTTAAATGTAACATAAGTTCTAAGTTTACCATCTGAATGCTTTACCAATTCAGTGTTCCACAAGTCTATAAAATATGATTTTAATATTTTTTTCATATTAACTTTGAAGCTATTAATTTTTGGTAATGGTGAAGATAGATGATTGATGTCTGGGATCATTTCAAGAATTGACTTCATAGAGCCATACCAAGATGTTTTTTTTGAGTGAGAAAGATTCTGTGATGTTACATAAGCATCTTTAAGAAGAGAAAATTGGGAATCAAGATTTTCCAAGCGATACCAGTAATTTAACATGGATTTGTTAGATCTGAATGTCAACCGTTGTATGTTTACTTTTTCGGGATTTCGTTAGATCTGAATGTCAACCGTTGTATGTTTACTTTTTCGGGATTTCGTTAGATCTGAATGTCATCCGTTATATGTAGGCCACCAGCCAAGATGCTACTCTGCTGGTAAAACTGTAAATCAGATCCAATATCCATAATTGCGTATTTTTTGACGTTGTAAAGCAAGAAAAGCCTTCGGCGACAACAAGGAACTTTACTCCTGTACACAATTTTTGCCCATAAATCTGCGAGATCAAAACTAATGCCCGCATGACAAGTCTTTTCCAATATATTTCTTCGGAATTGACACAAACGCAAGATGAATACAACGGAAAATCATAAAGATTTCGTAATATTTTTGATTTACTAGGCTAGAATGTATATTGATTGTACAAGAAATGAGAAAAGGAGAAACATATCCAACTATAGCAGTCATCACGTGACTTTTGTGACGTCACACATCACCCGTATCAAGCCCAAGTAAATTGTATAGAAATGCATAGGGGCTTTCTGGAATCGATGAAATACATTACTTTAAATTCATGATACTAAAAGTGTGGGTCTTTGTAGTAATTCCTCATATATTTAGAAATAACAATATTCCTTTTGGAATAGTTTAAATTTTGATCTTCTCCCTTCCAAATGCTTTTGAAAATTTGTCTTGTTGTCTCGATAGTTCACACTGTTAAATCATACAACTACGATAACTATTGGATTTTCTGTCGTCTTTAGCCTTAAATTGCGATTTAAACAAAACAGATGGAATAATTGTGGGTCTTTGTGCTTATTATTATATTCATAAATATTTGAAATATCGTATAAAGAATAGTTTAATTTTCTAGTATGTCCCTTCCAAATTGATTTGAAAATAAGCTATTTTCAGAAAATCTGCTATTATTTTTCAAGATGGCGACCAGATTGACAGCGTGGGGCGACATGGTAAAAATATAATTTGTACGATTTTTACAATGAAAATTAAATAACTGTTGGATGCTCGCGTTTTCAGTCACTGTCTTACCTTAAAGCAGCATGTAATCGAACATTGGTTCCTTTTTATCAAGCTTAAACATGCTGTTGTTATTTTTATAAAACTTTGAAAAAATGGCGAACAAATAATTTTCAAACGTAGAGGATGTTCGACACTTATTTTGTTAATGCACATAATTCAATTTATTTTCACTGTTTATATTGCAATTAAATATGACACGTTATTGTAACTATAGGAATAGCCTTAGATATAGCTAGATTAAGGAGATATTAATTAAGTCATAACATCAACGTGATCAAAGAAAACAAACATGGCACCTAATCACGATGTAAGTTTTGACAATACCCATGTAGATGCATGCTTTGACAATACCTATGCCGGTTAGTGATGTCCGATTATCAATGAAATTCTTTGCAATATTATTTTATATTCATAAAAGAAGACATCGAATGGATATAAACCGAGGTGAACTAAATATATTTTTCAATTTTCTTTAAATAATTCATCAGGTAACCAGTAAAAAAATCCTAAATGAACCAGTCACATGCAGAGTTATCGAACGTAATTATGACTGTAATAGTTGCATATGGCTAGAAAATTGACCACAACATAATATTTATTGACAAATGACTATAAATCATGTACATATGGCGAGGAATGAATATTTAACTGATTGCTGCAACGACGGACAGAATATTGACAATTCAAATTTGTTTTCAATGGCTAGCTTCCCACGTTTTGAAGATCGTTTTGCAGATTTGTTTGTCTAATTTTAATGAAGTATCCAAACTTATTTATTTTTTAATTGTTGTTCCTGAAAGTTTTACAACCCAAAACAATTTACTTCAAAGTTGCAACAATTAGTAAGAGTCATATTCATGTTGAAGATTTCGTAGTTTCTTTTCTGTTAAATGTGTAAATATGTTTCTGCAAGTTTAAATTGCCCCAGGTTATGTATTTTTGAAACATTAGTTTTAAGTTTAATCTTAGAATAAGTCCAAACTTGACTTTTGAGCAATATAGTTTCAACTAATGGATGCCATAATTTTCTAAACTGGAAAACGAAGTCGGGATTCAACCGATTTTACGAGCCTGATGAGATCATTGTTATATCTAACTAAGAACTTCAAACAATTTTACTGCGGACAGGTGTGAACAAACAGGTGTGCTCTAATAGCAGTTTTATGCCTAAGTTTACGAGTAGCTTATTTCGTCAAGTATAATTTTATGTCCCATTCTCGCATATTTCTCACTAGTAACTGTAATGACCGCCATAATAATTACAATCACTTATGCATTCTTAAGATTAGAAATATGCAAGAATTGGACAACCATTATCTCTAAAATGAATATGTTTTTCGTTATTCCTATTATCATCGGAAAAGTACATCAAACTTTATTGCTCGAGTGACCATAAAAAGGACATAAAGGGACTTAATCCGGTCACAATTCCGGTATTTGTAATCCAAAAGTAAACAAGTTTGTCATTCCTCGATTTCCATACGTCATGCTTGTGTAATGTTTTGGCATAATTCGACCATTTGTCACCGTCAAAAGTCCGAGTAACCCACACGTGCAGGTGTGAAAAAGGTCGTTTCTTTCAATAAGGTCAAATAGATAATCTTGAGGAACAAATCTTAAAAATACATTAAAAGAACGGAAGGTGAAATTTTTAAACTTTCAATCAGGACATTTATAAAACCGTTACTAGTGACTAACCTCGTAGTCTCGTGATATTTTTAATGAAAATGTTAAGATTTTCTGTGTGTGGGGGAGGTAAAAGAGACAGAAAACATTTATCTTTACACTTCGAGTGACAATTCTTTTTATTTGTGTGTTACAGGCATATTTCATCTACAAATATATTGCTTTAGGCATGTAGAATAAAACCAGAACATCCTGAGATACCATTATTTCGAGATGGCCAATGGCCACAAACTTTAGTCTGTCCATTTTCTCAAATCCCAATCGTTATAATAACACTTTTTCTTTTCCAAAGAAAATGACAATTTGACATGTAGAACATAGACAGACAAAACCTTGTATAAACGATGTGAGGTGAACAAAAATGAGACAGCAACCCAACGACAAAAAAAACTCCAAAGAAACCAGTGCTACATGATACTAGCAATAACAATAACAAATATTTTCGACATAAGGACAGGGTAAGAAAGAGATAACAAGTTCCCTATACTTAGGAAACGGTTAAAACCAGTAACAGTTACAGAGTTACATGACATTAAAGAACACAAATCCATATTCAGTCATCTTTACTTAAGGAAGTTAAAATAGCTATTGAGATATAATTTGAATTTCATATACATTTTGACTTAATTTTTCTATAGTATTGAAATACTCGTGAATTTAGCACAAATGAATTTAGTATCTTATTAAAATAGATCTTTTTGTAGAATATTTACAAGTCGGTACTATAAACTCTTTGTGGTACCGACTTGTATGTAAGCAGGCATAGAACAAAACGTTTTGCAACATTAATTTCTAAAACTAAATGAATTAAGTCCAGCGAAAGATATATCATGCATATTTAGAACGATGCTTTAATATGTACCTTAGTAAATATTTAGTGTTTATCTTTCAGGAAACGTTTCGATGACGACAAACAATTTTTGTTCTGAAATTTTGGAATGAGAATTTAGATCAGAAATGTTAACAAAAAATTGTATTGGACATACGAAATATTACCATCTGACTGTCTAAAAAATACAACCAATGGGAGGGCAATTAAGCTTTCCGTGACCTGAATCTCCAAGAACATTTATGCCATTCAGGGGGCAACCGATATTATTCGATGAAAAAGAAGAAATCAAAACATCAAAAAAGCGCGTAAAACGTAAAAGTCGGTCACTTAGAATTCTAACGAGTTTGAAGAAAGTAGAGTACAAATAAGTAGGAGTTTATTGGTATGTGAAATCCCAAAATAGAAGTCTGGTTTATATTAACAGTTCGTGATTTTATGGCTCGTAACAATAAGGGCCTTTTCCGAAGTTTTTCTATTCATTGATCAACGGTTAAACATCTAAATGCATGGCCCTTGAAACCTTCTTTGATTCTCAAGATTTATATTTATGACCAACTAAAATTAGGATATTCAATTTCCCAATAATACCAAAGTACAAGTATCAACGAAGAAGATGCTAATTATTAATTTCAGTTTAACTTTTTCTTGACGATTATTCAAAACTTAAATAATATAATAATTTTCTCTAGGGATTTTTTTTAGGAAGTTGTAGATCTAAAATTAATTTCCGATGTTAATGATGGCACATTATATTGTGAAAATTGCAGAATAGATGTATTCATGTGCATAAAAGCATAAAACAATGCACTCCAATAACTACTTTGATATTTTCTACCATCACACAACGTTTAATCATCTGTAAGATCTTCGATGTCACAATATTGTTCAAGAAAGTAATACCGGAACATCACTCTTCAGGTGCAAGATACAAAAAGCCTTGTAATAAATATACCGGAACAGTACTCTTCAGGGGAAAGATACGAAAAGCCTACAAAGAAGAAAAATAGTTCTCGTGCAAATTTTTTTAATCATGATTTAAAAAGATAGAAAATCGTGTTCATCAAAAGTCAAAAGTTAACTTCATAAATGAATATGTGACTTAAGGTATTCAAACAAATTTGAAATACCTTGTGGTAAAATTTAAGAGAAAATAGTTCATATTTATCATATATAGGCCCTAAATTTTAATGTGATATCTTTAAAATCTGATGACGGGTGTTAACAGTTTTAACATTGAAAGTTAGAGAAACCTTGAACTCCAAACACGCCTGACTTTGTTTAAATAATACAGAAAATAATTGTATATTGTAGATAGTTTTTGTCTTACACCTTATTTGAACCAATTGACCGTGTAGGCACATAATTAAAGACCTTAGTCATTTTATTTTTTATTCATATTGTCCCTCGTTTTATATTTAATGTTCAAATAGAAGAAATAACCAGATATTGGGAAATCCTGCATTAAGATATATTTGAAATCATAGGACATCTAAACCGAGGTCTAGGTCTTAAACGCTATTTTCATTGTCTTCACTAAAGAAGGTACAAATTCGTACCACGAAACAAGCTGACCTCGCAGGGTGTAGTAGATCTTTTACATTGATACACTATTAAAAGGCTTTTTGGTTGCTTTGTAGTATCATTACTTATTCTTCTGCATATTTTTGGTCATGCGGATATTACATTCTTTTTGCATTACTGCATTTCAGCAAATCAAGAAATTTATTTAAGTTTGTATGCCTTTGTCTAATGTGGACTTATTATTTCGTAGTTTTGGGTGTCTAGTGGCTTTTGTTGATGAATATTGAAATCTCTCGGAGCTTTTTACTACTCGAGCGTGTTATAGAACAGTTCACTGTCACCAAATCGTTGAAAACCATAGTGTGATATTCTATGGATGATATTTATAATTTTTCTCGATGTTTTATTGAGATCTAATTCACGTAACTGGTCTTCACAGATTCTATCATGCTGCTTTATTCATTCACAATGATGACAAATGATATATATTCCAATTGTAAACAAATTATGAACATTATTTTGGCATACATATACACAGAGAATAGTTAAATATTCATTTCATTTTCTATCGAACATTCAACTAAACATACTCCCTCACATTAACATACATAAATATTATTGGCAAGACATACATTTCCCAAACCTTTTACTACAAGGTTAATTTTAATATGTCATTTATACATGCATAGTCATGCCATACATTTGTTTTTAACCACATATATGGTAAAATGTGATTCAACTATAAATATTACTTTTGTTATAAAACATTTCTACAGCAAATACCACAAATGTCAAACATATTTTTCTATCCAAGAGATTTGACCTGATCTGAAACAGGATTATCTACATTTTCGTGGCAACTTGTGAGGACTAGTGCTGAATTAAATTTAAAAAATGTAAATAAGGAACACACGGTGCGACTTCACTGAAATGTAGGTCATAGCAATGACAGTAAAAAATTGAGACAACTTTAACAGAAAGAGGTTAAACACCGGTTTAACGATATACACATGAAGTGTTCTTGGCCTATTCATGACGAAACAAAACACAATACACAAAACATCGATATGTTTATTTTCTTCCGTTTAGCAAATCTACGGTTCCAATCAAATATTTAGAGGCGAGCCCAAAGTCAAAATTTTGTTTACTGGTTGTTGCTTTCAGTTTTTACCACTTAGGAATTGTCAATTCATTTACAATGTTGACCCTTAAATTAACTTTATGTTTTCTTTTACCTACTCCTGATTTTTACCAAGCCACGCATCCAAATGGCAGATTTTCGTTCGTTTCTGTTTCATTCTTTTACAACTTGTGTAGTTCGTTGTTGTCTTTCATTTTGGTGTTTTGTGTTTTGTCTTGTCATAAACAGGCCATTGTTTTCCAGGCTCATTTGGACTATTATAATTTTTACAGTCTTTTATATCTTTCTATACTGAATGGGTTTTACTTATCTGAGAAAACCATATACTTTACAGCTTCTTAAATCCTTGTCTTTTTCGTCTCTATGGCTTTTATACTTGTCTAATTGACAATCATAAATGTGTAACACAGTAAGCTTGATGATTCGTGTATTTATGATATGTGTGATTAAAATTAACACAATCGGTACACGAAATATGAACCCATTTTAAAAAGTAGGTGTATCTTCATCGAGATTATACTACATTTAAAATTTTAATTTTCGACTTACGCAAATATATAATGTTCATTTACCAAGAACACGAACACAGTATTTAATGGATTAAGAAAACGTTTGAAAAATTCTCATACGAACTAATTTTTTTTCTTCAAAATGTAGGTCTGTGTTTGATATTTAAAGCTTAAAAGAGTCACTATATCACTTCCAAATGATATGCAAATATATGTCTAAGACAAGGCTATAAATTTCTTTGAATAAGTAAAATTAGGTAACATCAAAGTGTACAGGTAAATTAATCAGTCTATAAAACACAGGTGTTTAGCAGCTTGATGTAGGTTCACAAATGACACAAGCGTTGAGAATTTTGGGAGGTCAAAGTTTGCGGTACAGCACATGCAGTAATTTATGTCGTCGTTTAAATTTTCGATACTCTTCTAGCCGCTACCATGGTTGAAGACTGCATATTTAACGGTTTTCCATTTATTTATTTACTGTTTCTAGCCATAAATAAGGATACTATCAATCCATATAATCGCATTTGGCCTACATTATGTTTAACGTTATTTGATAAATAATGACTAAATATATAAGTTTATATGTTTATCAAAGGAAATCGAGTCCAAAGTGAATTTGCGAGAATACGACATCCATCATATACCAATATACAGCTATCTGTTTGCGACGATATTAAAATATTGAAAAATCAAAACAAAATAATACGTATAACCTTATTTGTTTCATAGATAAACCGACATACATAGAAACCACGAATTACCAAGGTTATTTCAGGACAATATATATTGTTATCAATACATCTTCATCAGATAACATAACTAGACCTTTTGATGTGTATTAAATTATGACAAATTGACCCATTATCAAACAAAAGGCGGTGAACACCTGAAGTGGCCTTCAGACAAAACATAAATAGAGTTGGTCATTGAGTACATGTCCAGTGGCACATGGCTTGTTCCGGTCTTCTGCTTATTTGGGACGTTTTTCCAAGTATAAAATTCCTTTTGATATCTACAACTTCAACTCAATTCTGCATTTTAAAGTTACATTCAAAATATACAGTTTTAGACCTGTTTCACGGTACTAGTATAAATATTAATCTGGTCGTTGACCTTCCCATTAGAATGTGCCAATCCGTTTACTGGACATAAGAAAAAGACGCATAAATTCTTCACACATATATGAGCGTAAAATGGTATTTTAGACCGTTATACGTAACTCTTCTACACTTATTTTTATTAGGTCTTCCATAAGACGACATGTGGGATCAATGAAGTAAATACTTAACGGAAATAATAATTTTGATTGAAATGATTGATTTATCATTGATATATCGATTAATAACCACTTTTTTAAACACCAAGAATATTGTATTCATGTTCAGGACGAAAGCTTTGATATAAAATTAGAAAAAAAAGTTTCATATTGCATACAAATACATAAGCTTGCCATTCATTCCCAGGCTGTCATTTTTTATCACACTATTGCCTAACTTGTATTCTCCGCCTTAATATGGCTTATATAGTATTGTTCATAATTTTGCAGTCTCGTTTTTGTCGTCTTGACCAAAGTTGCATGAACTATTTTCCACTGGACTTTTTGCAAATTCTTAATCTATTATTCTCAGTGGCGGATCCAGAAATTGAAGGGAGACACTGTCTGCCTAAGAGGGGGCCTAATCTAGTTATGCTTCATTGATTCCCTATATATTCAACCAAAAAAGTGGGGACAGGTCCTTAAACCACCTCTGATTCTTAATTAGTAATGTCTCGTCTTAAAGCAGCCTATAATACTTGTCACTGGTGATAGAAAAACCAAATCTAATTAACCTAATTATTTCCCAAAAAGGTAAAGACAACTGCATGAAAGCAAAACAAACCGCGGCATCGTGCCATGATGATTTATATGACTTTTATAGTAGTTATGTGTATATATATTTTGTGTAATGAACACATTATTTTACATAAGACGAAGACAACTGATTGACAATTTAACTAATTTCATTAAATAAAAGTATGTTAGTTGAAAGGCTCCCATCAGCCAATCTAATTTTAAACTTAATAAAAAAAAAACACAACACTTAGCAGAAAAGGGAAAGGTACCAACGCGACAATTAAAAAAGCACTATCCGCAGAATAAACATAAAACGCGACTACCTCCATATAAAGATGAACCTGAGACAAAAACTGTCCACCTGGAAAACGAAATAAACCATCATATAACGTATATGACAGCTAAAAAATAGATATATATAGGATAGGAAAAGATGTATAGGATAGGAAAAGATATCCATATAGCAGTTGAAAATATACATAATAAATATCTTTGTTGGGTTCGAGTTGTTCAATTTAAAAAAAAAGAGGTTTTATGTATAGTGTTGTTTGGACTGCTGCTTGTCTTTTTAATTGTGTTTTTCCTCTTTGATCATTTGCCACTTTGGTACTTTTCATTTTAGTAATTGATTAATTTTACAACAATCAAATTACGGAATACGCACCGAATATTACAGACACAAAATTTTATTACGAGTTTCAAAAGTTTTGATTCATTATATTTTTGAAACTACTTGATGTCATTCAAAATAAATGCAACAACTATTGGCAAAAATGCATATACATACAACTCGCTTATTTTAAATTTTATAATTCCGCATCACGCAAAAAAGTCTTAAAAAATTGATGCGTCTCGACGTATTTCAAAAGCAACTATATGTCTACCTAAAAAACAAATAAAACTTATTCAATATCAGTTTCATCCACTATATCACAATATTAATGGAAATATAGGTTTTTGCATTTCATTGATATGCATGCATCTTTTATCTAAATTGATGCGATTTTTCTCTCAGAAAACTAGAGGCCCAAGACTGGATCGCTTACAGAACAATTTTACAATATTTTGATGTTCTGACTAGCATTACTGTTTACAGCCGATTGCATTGAGTGTAAGGTCAAAGGTAAATTCTTTGGTTAGCTTACTTGCTAACTTTACCTTGAAGTCATTGTTAGGTTAGGTAAACTACCCTTCTTTACGAGTAGACTAGTCCGTCAGATAACCAATCTATTTGTCTGTAGGACTAGACCACTTCGTTCGAAAGGAGGTAGTATACCTTACATTATCATGGCTACACAGTTCAGCTAGCAAGAAAGCTAATCAAAATTAACGTTTGCCTACACATTCAATGAAATCGGCTGTAATATATAATTTTTGGAAGAACGTAGCTTCTGAAAGAAATATTGTTCAAACAAGACGTTCCAGTGGAGTTTTTTTAAAGATATTTTGAAATGTTTACGACCCACGATGAACACTAAGATACGAGAACAGTTCTCGTTATACCTTTTGGTCAGGTGAGCTTAAATGATGTTCATTTAGCCATGTTAAAATGCCTGCCAAGTTTCCAAAGTATCATTCACAAATATTGTTTGAGACACTGCCAGAAGAAAATAAATGAACGAGTATATGTAAAGCTCAGACACAAAATACTAATTATAATATCAATGTCTGTGCTTGATTGTAAATCGTCTGAATATGTTGATTGAAATACCTGGCTGTTATATTTCTCAACGAAAAATACCACGATAATCGCAAGTTTTTTGGCGTCAGTCGCCCGTCGTAAGAGACAGTGCATACCCATTGAGGGGAACCAAACGCATGTAATAGAGGGATGACATGGGGTAAACATTCCCCAAGTCATGCTTTATTTGTATCCCCCCTTGTTTTCCTTCTTTTTCTCGTATCCTCTTTTCCCCACATCCTCTCTTTTTCTATCCTCATATCCCACGTTCCCACATGTTCTAATCACCCAAATCCCACCAAGCGTGTCACTCCCTCTCAATAAATTTGTGTAACAACTACGAAAGATGAGAAATTAAAGAAATAAAAATAAGGAACTTGGGAGCAGATTAGAAATATGTAATAGTACACTATCAGTCTATATTTTGCAGAAATTTATCGCCCATGTCCCAAATCTCCTCAAGCGTGTCACTCCCTCTTAATCACTTTTTGTAACGACTACGAAAGATGAGAAATTTAAGAAGAAAAAATATGGAACTTGGGAGCAGATTAGAAGTATGTAACAGTACACTATCAGTCTTTATTTTGCAGATATTGATTTATTGTTTTGATATATTTAAAAGTTTTAGCAACACTAATTAAATCTCAATTTTTAAATTTCTGCTGATGACGTAAAACAACGTGTGTTCGATTCCAACCAGTAAACCAAGCTAACGCCTGTGATACTAATTGAGAACTCATTCATCAACATAGCGACACTGTTTTACCAACAATGTGGTCAATATATTATTGCAGTAAAATATTTGTTTCTAAATAAAGCAAATTTCCTTAAAATCAATGAAACCAAGTGTCAAATAACCAAGTTATTAATCGAATATGGCTTTAATGTAATGAGAATGAACTCGTTATGTTAACAAAAACTTTTTCTCAATGTTGTTGCTTTCAGTGAAAACAAAAACTAATTTCAAAGGAAATCGATCTTTTAATGTGAAATCTCTGCAATTTTGTCTAATGTTCTAGTAGAGTCTAAGTCCTGAAAGTGACATGCAACTGAATACAATATTGGTAAAGATAACAATAGTTTCTTTTTTCACTTAACTAGTACAATGTCATGTTGTAGAGATCCAGTAGATATAGTCACGAGCAGAACGTGCCTGTAAAGAACGATCGTAAAGTTGTTGTTATTTTTTCAAATGAAAAAGATTCCCAAACGTACAGTATTCAAGAAGATTATATCACATAGTATTTTTGCAATACTTTTTCATATTAGTGATGTGGATTGTCTGTTTTACAGCTCGAATGTAACGTATTCCTGCGGGCTATAAATAATCTGTTAGCAGGGCTATAAATAGTCAGTCAGCATCGTTACAATGACCAATGGCATAACAACTGATATACTATTCTATATGCTGAATATCTGTATGAGGGTGGGGGTAAACCCAGAATCTATAGCCTCCTTTTCATATAGCCCTATGCGTAATACAATGCACAAAGTATATACTCTGCATGAGTGTTCAATTGATTGTCTGTTTTAGACAAAATTTTAAACTTCAAACTAAACGATGTCATTTGCTGTGTCCACCGAATTGAGATATGTTTCAATTGTTTTTTTCGTCATTTATATACCTTTATTACTAAACTCAGAATATAAATTAAACAACATACACGAATTGTTTTCATTTAGTGAAATTTGACGTGACTATAATACAAGTGAGAGGTTAGGCTAGCTATAAAACCAGGTTTAATTCACCATTTGCAACATAGGTACCTAAAGGTACCATGACTTGCTAATTTGGATTTTCATTGTAGTTCCCTTTTTTTGTAAACTTTATTTAAAGATAATAAGTAGTTTTTCAAAACAAGATATCGACCTGAACATATGCAACAAATACCGAAGCTGCTTCTGAACATTTTGCAAACAATCAATCAATCAATCAATCAATCAATCAATCAATCAATCAATTAATCAACTAATACGCTATCCGAATCTCGAGATCCGAATGGAAACAAAATTGCAACACACAAGTGATACCAGTTAAATCCAAAGGCTCAAATATACAACAGACATTATTTTTAATTTATACACGAATAACATAAATTATACACAAAAACTACTAAAAAGACAGAGGAAATTTATTTTGTGTCTTTCACATCTGTAGGCACGAGAAGAAACACGATATTGTTGTTGAGACCAAAATGTTGCAACATTTATCATAACAAATGCATGAACAAAAGCATTTAAACACACCAAACAAATTTGTTAACGTTCACATTTCACACTTATAGTTTCAACACTTTGCACATTTACATGAGAAATTATCTTTGTCACGATAAACACTACACGCAACTGTTACATGTATTATGTAATAAGGTCGTAGACACTAATACATAGAACACCAAGAGCGAATTGTATAAAAATTGAGGAAATGAAATATAGCCATGATCGGTGAAATATTGATGTTAAAATTACGCTTTAAGCAAGATAGTTCATTAATAAAACATGTTCTTTTGTCATAAACTAGATGCAATTAACGAGTCATTAAAGCCAAACGATCCGTGTTGACAAACCATGTGAAATGTTTACATTTATTCAAGTTCTAGATATCACTGCGCTTCTGAATGTGTAAGTCGGTATTTCCGATTTTGATTGTTTAATCCACATCATTCCACTAGGACACACAATTATTTAATCAGAAACTAAATCACAAACTCTGTCGAAATAAAGTGCAAGTATTGAACATGCTTTCATTCATGCTATCAGTCTAGCCGTCTTATGAAATCACCGCTGACTTGCGAATTTTAGACGCCTCGGAACAGTTTTATATGTTTCCTTATTTAGATTGGCTGACACCACTTCCGGTTTATATACATTTCGACTAGTCATATAGTTAATTGTTGATACATGTATCTTTTGTTTTTCCACATTTTTGTTGTCAGTTGGTCTGATCTGAAAAAATAATCTGGTTTTATTTGCAATATGCATCACCAACAGTGTAGTGTAATCTTGTTAATTCTAATGTTCGTTTCTTATTTCGCTAGTAGCACAATTTTGAATTGAAAATGTCTCATGGCTATCTACCCAAGCGACATTAATAGATAATGCAAGCTAACTGAGAGTGCTTGAAAAGGCGTTTCAAGCATCCGATATTTTTCTTGTTTTTTTTGCTATTTTGTTATACGGCTACTACAATCGAGTGATGAGAATCAAGGATAATAAATCAAAATGGAAAAAGGAAATGAGTTTGGCCGTTAGTTTTCTCGTTTGAATTGATTTTCATTTGAAATACATGGACCTTTTATCATTGACTATGCTAATGGGTTAATCCGCTTTGCTCATTGTTGAAATTTTGGCTCATTTTGGAATTTTGGGTCCTCAATGCTCTTCTACTTTGTATTTGTTTGGCTTTTTAACTATTTTGATCTGAGCGTCACTGATGAGTCTTATGTAGACGAAACGCGCGTCTGGCGTATAAAATTATAATCCTGGTACTTTTGATAACTATTGAAAGCCGTACGGTGACCCATAGTTGTTAATTTCTTCACAACGCAGTCTCCTGTGAAGAGTAGTCTCATTGGTTATCACACCACATCTTATTAATTTTTAGTTAATAATAAACCCAGAAGTGCAAGAAACATTAAAGCTCAAGATAAACGCTATAAGATGATAAACATTAATAAAAGCGCAGTTCAATTGCATTTTGTGTTATTTTGGTGCGCGTGTACTGATTTTGTTTCATGGCCATTATATAGGTACTCCATATTTTTTCTTTTCTATTATGTTTTGCATCTAAAAGTTAAAACTTTAATTTAAAGAAATACGAATATTTGTTAACAGTTAAATAGGAATCCATCTTATTTTTCAAAATTCCGCTATTTTAAAATATAATACACATAGAGATACCGACATCATGATATGTTAGAAAATATCTTCACCTGACAAGAGATAATATACAACACGTGTGAACAAATTTAGTGTTGGCAAATGTACCAATTTCACCTTAGATAATAATCCATCATAACATCTTTCACTCAACTAAATAAAACGATATCATAAGCATAAAAAAGCAGCAAGTCACTCATGTGAAAACATTATCATATTTTGTAACATAAAAATGTGAATAGCTGAGTACACCAATCATTCAAATGGGCCATTAGTAGCTACGCCGTTGTAGGTTAATGTTTGCTACTTGCCTGTGGTATCAAACAACCAGATGCATCGAAGCTAAGGGCGGTCCGACTGCTTAAGCTGTGTGGCTTCATCCCAAGAAGATTTTTCATATGTTATCTAAAGTGGGCTTTTGATGGAAGCAAAAATTAAACAAGATTCATAATGGAAATATAATTTAGTCGAGTGGCTTTTCTTTAATTTGAAGGTTGTGAAAGATGTTTTCTTCACACACAAGAAATAGAAGGTTACCGTAGGTCATCGAGTGCTCCTATAAATTGTGTATTTAGGTCAAATTTGACTTTTAAGATGGAATATTTAATTAGCGTATGAATTAAACATGCATTTGTTTCCTGTCGAAATAATTATCTAAAATATGCATTCAATTTTGATTTATTCAACTGTCATTGAATGGTTATATAACTCTTATTTGTTAGATATGTTAGTAAACGGAGATAAAGGGCATACGTCAATACGACAGCAAACTAACAAAAAAAAAGTAAACATCAACATACGCTGGTCAATAATAGACTTTTAATATGGCTATATAGTATGTCAAGCTCTAAATCGTCATTTTTCTCAAACAGTTGGACATTTTAACAGTTATCAAATGTACCACCAACCCGAAATCTCCAAACATAATTATATATGCCCTTTATGGGTTCTTGATTAGATTAATACAATTCTTATCTTATCTTCTTATACGGTAACTCGACAGTAAAGCTTCTAACTTGTTTTGTGTTTAATTTGGATTTTTTTTGTGATCTCTATCGCCCTAGTTTTTAATCTGGATTTGTCTATAAGACAATTAACGTTTTCAGCCAAATACGTAACATTTTCACATATCTCCCCGTTCTGGGTGGTGGTCTGTACCAATGTTAAGTATGTGGGAGGTTTCAGACTTTCGCCCATGTTGTCTAAAAATTGTCATTGGGTTCTTTAGTCCATATTAATATTTAAAAAAAAACACGCTGTTTTTAAAAGACGTCATCACACTAGAGTCCCTTACACCTGTTAATGTTTTAAAAAAGAAATAATGTTTTCTTTCGTAATGTAATTTATAGAGTGAATAAAAATGTAAAAATATCGCTTCAGCCATTATCTAAATAGTTCTAATGTTCATATACGTTATTTATGGCATCTAATGGACGTATACCTCACACATTTACATGTCAAATTCTCCACCTTTTCAAATTTAGATTGGAGAAATGGAATATGATTTTTATAAACAATGTCGCGGGACAATACAAACAGTAGCGGCGGAGTGATTTATGTATATGGGTAAAGTGTTCTCGTTTTTTCCTTAGTAAATAATTCATCAAGTATACCGATGAAGCATAAATTATATTTTTCATAATAATATGTGATATGATTATTAATTTGACACCCAAGAAAAACGATGTGATTTCCTGCCATTCAAAGACCTCCCTGTTTAAAATTTCTCAGTAGATTGAACTATTTGAACCGTTGAAGAGAACATAAGCTTTTTTGCAATATTGTTTTCTTGTTCAAATCATATTCATCTTAGAAGTATAACTGTGTATTTCAACCTTCCAAGCCAATATTAACATAAATAAGATAGAAAATATAATGCTGTTTTGGTTGTTGTCTGCCATATTTGTTTCTTGATTATTGTTTTGTCTTAAATCAAACCGTTGCATTTTCTTTTAAATTTGTTTCACTTTTTTCGTGTTAAGGCCTTTTATAGCTGAATATACTAGTAGATGGTATTGTATTTGCTCATCGTTGAAGGTCGTACTGTAACCTATGGGTGCTTATATTCACGTAATATGGACTCTGGTGTATAGATGTCTAATTTACAATGATATCACATCTCCTAATTTTTTTAAATAAATATTTAATGTAATAGATATCAGTATAACTATATGGTTATTTTAAAAGTCTGGTTCATTTTTCAGACTCGTCGTCTTTTAATTTAATGACCCAAACAAAAACAAAAAACATCCTTATAACAGAACTTACAAATATTTTAACCATCTGACATCTCTTTCTTGTTTTTGTTTCGATTTTCGAAGTAAAAATAGGCTTCAGTTCATGTCAGTATATCCTATACCTAAGATGAGGACACTAGCATGGTTTTCACATGTCTGCTCTTTCCCCGGCACAGCTTTCCCTCAGTTTTGAAATTTTATTCTGAGACTGTTGATTAAAAAAGACCCCGACTGTTTTAAAAAACAAAAAAATACAAAACATGCAATGACAAGAACTGATAGATATAAACATATTGAGTATCTTATTTTAAGGAATATGACTAAAAGGAGGTATGAGGTACACTCCGGTATTCAACAAAAAGACAGACATCTGTATAAAAAGACAAGGCTCTATAGACACGGATACTTTAATAGTGGAAAGCTATATTAATAACATTCGTAATAAGTATTTTATTTGCATGCATGTGACATGCATTTGTAAGTACATGGTACTATTCAACAAATGTCAAGAAAACATCAAACAGTGTTATAATACATGTATAAGATTGCACAATGTAATTCTAGTCAAGAAAGACTAAATTACCAAATTTTAAAAATTGCATAGTTAAATCTATTGATAAAACTTCAAAGCTAAATGAGAAATTTGATAGGTGTCATTTTAGGTAAGTAAAGTGGGACCTTTTGGACCTTTGTTATATATAATTGACTCTTTGACTTAATGCACAAATGTTGTTTTTATTGACCCGATTCTTTGCTTTTTAAGTTCGTTTTTAATTATTTGAGATTGGAGAAGATGGTACCAGTTAGATCCTTTGGAATCATTTAAACTGCATGAGTGCAAATTACGTCTCTTTACTATTGCTAATAAAAGGTGCATGTTCTTCTTTGTATCATGAAAGGCAAGATTACATTTAGGACTTTATTAAAACAGGGTTATTGATTTATTAAATTATATAACTTAGGCCATACCATAACCAATGAAAAAATGTTGTTCTGTTCCTGCTTGCAAGTCGGCTTTTAATAAAATGTGCAGAAATAGAACTCATTCCCCCATAGATCGAATGTATATTAACATTCTAAAATGTGTCTTATTTTGCTCTAAAAAATAATTTAACAATGATATATGTAAGAACACTACTCAAGAACACAATAAAAAAACTAGAAAATCTCCATTTATACCTTTTGAAATTCCATATATTAAATTTTGGACGAATCTTCGATTTTATTTCAACGAAATCTGATTGATTGGTAACACGCAGTTTATTTTGAAAAACACAAAAAGTTAAAACTCACTTACACACAAAACAATGATAAAAACATAAAGGGAAGAAAATATTTCATTTTTAAGTTTCTCTCCCCATTTGAATGACCATACATTCCATCAATGATTTAAATAAAGGTATAATTCAAGATAATTATTTCTCGATCCTTTGATCTTTGATTTGTTGATAGTGAAAAAATTAAAAAGCATTTTCAGAACTTAAGTATTGAAAATTAGAGGCCATCAGAAAGAAAGATTAATAATATTTTTGTACCTTTCGACCTTTGGTAACCATTGTTGTATTTTTTTCGTTCTTTCTAACGCTGCTAGCTCCAGATGTGGAGTTTAGGGGACATTTACACTAAAAATTACAGGATTAAAAATAAATAAAAATGAAAAATGACTGGAAATCTTGAACATTTCATTGCCAATTCCCAATTTACCTCTACCGAGACGTAAGTTATCTGCTTCTTTGTCAGAAAGTGAAAACAATAGTTTAAAATTTAAATTTTGCCATGGGTCGATTGTCTTTTTTTCTTGGTAAAACTATGCAAAACTATAGTTGTTAATGTTTGTGTCATTTTGGTCTTTTGTGGATAGTTGTCTCATTGGCAATCATACCACATCTTCTTTTTTATACATATTTTTTTTGTCGAACTTTTGAAATATGCTTTATATACGTTCTTCGTTCACTTACAATCAATAAAAGCATCACTTTGGAAATTCATTGCGTCTTTAATGGACAATCAAATACTGCTGTAAAATAATCGAATTTAGACGTTGATATCTCTTGATTTCTCTTGATTTCTTGAGGCGTATATATATTCTCAAATATCCTACGACTATTTCAAAATTTAATTTTAAAACTTTATTTCAATCAAGAGTTTCCTCCCATTGAATGCTTTAAAGTTGAGATAATTTTAAGATATATTAAATTCGTTAAAAATTATCGTATTAATTACGTAACACAATCGTTTAAGAGTGAGAAAAAACACCGCAGAAGTATAACTGATGTTTGAACTATCTAAATATATAAATTATTATAATAAATTTTATTTCTTTGATTTCAGGACCAAACTCAAACCAGAGAAGAAGAGGCAGACAAACATATACAAGGTTTCAAACATTAGAACTAGAAAAAGAATTCAAATTCAATAGATACCTCACGAGACGGAGACGAATAGAACTTTCTCATATGTTGTGTTTGACTGAAAGACAAATTAAAATTTGGTTTCAAAATAGAAGAATGAAAGAAAAGAAAGAACTATTAGCAATAAAAGAAATAAATGAACAGAATAAATCTCCAGAAAAAACTGTTATTAAACCGGTATCACCTGTGTCTTCAGGCGATGCATCAAGCTGAGAGATTATGTGTTCTTAGGTTCCTACCTCCACGGACTGAAGAGCTCATTCCCGAACATCCGGTGTTTCCTACACGAGAAGACTGAAACGAGAACTTTTACTTAAATTATACGTTTATCAGTAGAAAAATTAGAATTATTATTTCACATTATAGGATGACGGATACGGGAGCCCGACATTTGGTACTGCCCTAATAAACGAGAATGGTCTACCTATTAACGAGAATTTACGTGAATACGAAAGCGTTTCCAAGTGGCCTGCCATTTAAAATGGCGGATGCAAGTAGAGTGGAGATATCATTTATTTTTACAAACCTTTTCATTTATCATCGCTATCGTCGCAAATGTTCATCGTCATAAATGTTTATAGTGCTATTATGTGTATATTTTTATGTATGTACATTAACTTGTTGAAATTATATATAAAAAGATACTGCTCAAAATAATGTACTTCACATGTGAAAATTTCATGTTTTGCTTTGTATAAATCCGAATTCAAAGTTAACCATAATTTGATACTACTGAATTTTCTTGCCGTAAATAATAGTGCAATATAGGAGAAAAATACATTTACATGTTCTGTAATAGTAAAATTGCTTTTCGAACAAAAATCCGAATGTTGGAAGGAAAATTCAGATAATTCAGATCTGCAGTTGTTAGGGGAAAAAAATCTGCGATGGGGTTTACAATACTGTTCCTTTTCTACGGCTTTGATATATTTATTTTCATTTCATAAATTGCACCATTTAAATTCAAAATGCAAAGGACTCAAAATTTGTTTCCATAAAAGAAGAGTAAAGAGGGAATGTTGCCCATGATTTAGTTGTTCGATGTAGCTTAACTAGGATATAGTACTTAATTCGTTTTAAACATTTTTACTGTCAATTCTGTAAACCTGTCTGCAATATACTA
Organism: Mytilus trossulus; assembly: GCF_036588685.1. Classification (NCBI taxonomy): domain Eukaryota; kingdom Metazoa; phylum Mollusca; class Bivalvia; order Mytilida; family Mytilidae; genus Mytilus; species Mytilus trossulus. The sequence goes on from NC_086374.1 coordinate 100,531,316, forward strand.
ATATCAAGAAGGAGCGAGTTTTTTTTTATTTTGCAATTTGGTTGGGTTTTTTTCCGGTTAGAATGTTCTAGGAGCTCGGTATTTTAATTTACCTTTTTCATACGTAATACAATGTAAATAAAATACACGTTTAAACAGTTAATTCCAGGAAATCTACTGAAATACATGTACAAGAAGCTTATTTTATAAATAAATAATATTTTTAATGTTAAAACTTAAAATACACGATATAATGGATGATAGATTATCCTGTAACAATTGACCGCAGGTAGCCAATAAAATAGTGGACTAAATTAAACACTAATGTAAGAGATAAAAACTATATTTTTGTGTGGTCCTCACAATATCCATCTATGTTTTGTTTTATAACTAAATTATGACAAATTTTATTCAATAATATTAACAATTTATAATTATGAACGATTCTACTTTAACTCCATCGATACATATCTATACTTGTGAATTTTTCTATAGAGTGTAATATTACAATTAACAATTTTTCTTGTTAATTGTAATATTTTAAAAGAGAAATGATGAGCTGTAAATGATTAACTTTAGAAACTGAAAATGATATTTTTAGCGGTAACGTATGCATATAGCTTAATCTTGCAGTTAGGTTTTCAGAGGTTACATAGCAACATATACAAAAATATGTAGATACAATAGTTATATAGAAGCTTTGTAGTTTATTTAATTTGTCACACCAGTCATGATGACTGAATTTTTCCTCAGGTTTTAATTTTGCGTTTTTACATTTGATTTTATATATATGTGTATTTTTTCATCATTCTTAGGTGCTACAACGTAGATTGAAACTGCCTTTCAACATCTTTATTTCATTTTGCTCTGATGTCGTTTGTTTATAGGAATTCAAACCCGACCGGTCACATATTCAGTTAGAAAAAAATACGTCATCATTTTTATTTCTAAAAGTGGAAACCTTTTCATTTTCCCCCCGCATTTCCATTATTTCTAAATTATTAAAACTTATAAAATTCACAACCCTAAACACAACCAATAAGTCAACTTCATTTCATATATTAATCTTTAAAAGTAAAGATATACACGATGATATCTGAATATAAACTATCACACAACTAACATATTCTTTAGTTGATTACATATTCTTTTTTAGTAAGCCAATCAATACCATTACATTTTATGTTAAAAGAATTGAGCTGAATTCGTCGTAACGCGTTAAATCTATTATCTGGAATCAAATTCCCACTATTTAAATGTTTAATTTTGTTGATCACTCATTTTTGTATCTTAAAAATTTCAAAATAATGCAACTCTTTTCAAACAATTCCCTAGAAACGAGATGATATTTTATATTTACCTTTATAAGATAGGCAGAGATCCCTTAATTTTAACCTATATGTATTTATAATTTCATAACGAGAATAATTAGAATTAGCAAAGAAACAAATTCCAAGTTTTGATTATGTTTTATCCTTGTAATAATTAACTGTATTTATGTTTCTCGATGGTATACATGTAGTTAGTTGTCAAATCATCAAGAGTGTGAAGAGCATTTGGGCATCCAACTTTTTAGAGCATTCGAGAAAAATATTTTAAGTATTCGAGCACACGATTTGTTTTAAGTATTCAAGCACCTGGGCTGTACAACATTTCATTAACCGAATTTTTACGACATGAAAAGAAATATGATGTACGTTGTCACTTTGCAATCAATCAATTAGTAAAATGACAAAAAGGTTAGAAAAAAGTAAGAACAAAAAGTTCCTAGTTGGAACAATTTTTAAGCCTATTTAAAGTTTCAAATACTAAATATCAACATAAATTTTGATATTTAATGTTTGAAATTTCAGTTTTGATTGAACGCAGAGTTTACTAATTGTAATTAGTATAATACATATTTTAACAAATTTTGCTACGTCAGATGTTTTCATATATTATAAAATGCATTCTGTTATTACAGTTTCTCATATGCTCTTTATGCTTAGTGTATTTACATTTGTGTATTTCTCAACACTTTACAATAGTTGCTATCTACATATTTAGAAGCTAGTCAGAGCCTAGGTTGTTATGTAAAACTGTATAATTAAAGCTATTTATAGAAAATAATTTCAGCAAGCAGACATCTCTGTTGAAAATAATGATCGAGAGGAACTTATTTAAAATTTTTTGGGAATTTGGGATTAACAAGAAAACTTTAAAAAATTAAAAAAAAAATTCTTTGATGTAGTGCAAAACACTAATTCTACTTTCAAATCATTTAACATATAATTTTCCAGTACTATTACGAAATGAGTTTCGTGAAAAGGCTTTACCGTAACATTGGCTAAATAACCGTAACACAATTCTCATTTTTTGGGTTTAAAAGCAAAACATTTACAGATGCACTAATTTTCATCCGATATTCTATTTTGACAAACATTGGAAAATGTTAATTCAAAAGAAAGTGTACAGTTGTTCCCTAAGAAACAACAAAATATGATTTTCTTATGGCTATGTATGCTATGACTTGTTCCTTATATATCAATAGACATATTGTATGTTTATTTTCATTTCGCATTATCTTATATATATATGTATATGTCATATTTGTTTTTCTTGAGAAAATACCTTTTTATTAAACGATGGGGTAAATGAACATCATGTTCTACAATTGTATATTTATGTATCACTGTAAGTTAGTCTTTTTTTGAAAACCATAACGAGAAACGCAATAAATGACTATTGTTGATTTTTTATATAAAATATATGTGTTTATTCATTTTTGTCAATTTAAAGAACGTGTTGGTCCAAGAAGCTATCAAAGGTACCAGGCTTTATTCTAATACACCAGACTCGTTTCGTCTTCACAAGACTCATTAGTGACGCTCAGAGCAGTTAAAAAGCCAAAAACAAGTACAACGTTGTAGCGCTGTTTTTTTCATTGTGATTGAAATTCATATCCCATGTCCAAGCTTTGTTTAAAGAACTCTTAAATCGTATCTGTTTTAAGACATTTTTGGATCCTCTTTTTGTGTCTGATTAACACACACCGCCACAAATTTGAAAGCTCAAATGTCATTGGCTGATGCCGTAAATGACAAGAACATAAAGTAAAACGGAGCCTTGTTAGATCTCGAACACTGTATTTTAATCAGATTGACACAGCAGTCAAAACAATAAAAAAACAACATTTGAGACGACTAGTTTCCAACTAAAGTACAAGTTCAAGACCTCATCACACAAAAGTAATAAGAAAAACGGATTGAAACTCCGTTTTTAAACAAATTAGACATTATACATATAATTTTAAATATACTTGTTACTTAGAATATTAGGGCTAAAATACTATGATATAGAACGAAATGTTTGTATAAACATGCATAGACAACTTAGAGATAATGCAAACGAATATAATACTTGCTCTTGTTATCACGATTAGTGAATTTATAGAACAGAGAACGCGAGAGAAAAAAAAAGTAAGTCGTATTTTTAGACATATAAATAAAGGTAACAGTAGTATACCGATGTTCAAAACTCATAAATCAAAAGAAATAAAAACAAATCTGGGTCACAAACCAAAACCGAGTAAAACACATTAAACATAAGAGGAGAATGACGACACAACATCAAAATGTATCACACACAAAAAACAGACTAAGCATTAGACAAAATCCGATGAGAATAACAACTATAACATCAAAACAAAATACATGAATTTGTGAGAAAGTGTTGGGTACTGTACACGAGACACAACGTACATTCTATTATAGGGCCTCATGGCATTTTATTTACTGGGTTTTCTACAAAGCTTTAATATTATTTTAACTACAAAGCAAACATGCTCAAGATGCAGTCAAGTCAGATACAAAATAGAGTATTAATCCAATTAATCCCACAATCTTGAAAAGTGAAAAAATAAATAAAAACATATGAACAACGAAAATGATAAAATAGGTATTACTTAACTCATCATAGATACCTAGGTTGACAAATTTTGTATGGATATCAGTTAGGTACACGTTTATAACTCCCTGAGGCAAAATTGGCTTTAGAGGGTCTTAACAGTATTTATTAACACTTTTTGATTTGATTCTCGAGTCTTACTGTGAATTTTGTTTCCATAGTTTTTGGTCTGGAGTGTATGCAATTGAAAGTCTTTTAACAGCACGTGTCGAACATACTGGAATGATATCATATATGCCATAAATCAGATGACCAACAACGATTATTTAATTAGAGGTAACAGTAGTCGTCCACCTACATTCATCATAAAGAAGATACAAATCACGGTAAAATCCGAGGGAATCGCATCAAATATAACAGGAATAACATCTATAGGGAAAGCCTTTTTTTCTGTTATGCATAATACTCTTTTTTTTATTATCAAGTAAAAGGATATATATGGTAACTAATAACAAATTAAAAGGATAATAACAGTTGCAAAAAATACGAGACGACAAAGCAATTAATACATACCAATAAGTATTGGACCTACAAAGAAACAAACAAATCAAGAACGGAATCCATATGATAAGAATAACCTCTTTCAGATAAAAATATATAGTTCGATAACTTACGAATCTCGTACGAAGACGGTATAGATAATGATTTTTCATTCGTATTTTTTTGCAGTCTCTCCACCATCATACCCATGAACTTTACAAAATATAGAAAAGATAACAGTAGTATACCGCTGTTTAAAAGTCACAAATCGATTTAGAGAAAACAAATCCGGGTTATAAACTAATATCGAGGGAAACACATCAATTATAGGAGGAAAAATAAAGGCAACAGTAGTATACCGCTGTTCAATCTCATAAATCCATGGACAAAAAACAAAATCGGGGTAACAAACTAAAACCGAGGGAAACGCATTAAACATAAGAGGAGAACAATGACACAACACTGAAATGTAACACGCACAGAAAAGGACCAAACATCAGACAAAATCCCACGAGAATAACAAATATAACATCAAAACCAAATACATGAATTTGGGATAGACAAGTACCGTGACACGTCTTATCGCAATGTGAATTTACACTCAAAAATAAGAGAAAACAAACGACGCAACGTTAAAATGTAACACACACAGAAACGAACAATAATATAACAATGGCCATATTCCTGACTTGGTACAGGACATTTTTAAAGGAAAAAATGATAGGGTTGAACCTGGTTTTGTGGCATGCCAAACCTCGCACTTTAATGGCAATGTTAAATATAACATTGAAATGACAACATAATATAACAGGACTACAATACAAATAAATAGGAGAACATATTAGACTAAGAAACACATGATTAATAGATAACAAAAAGCATCAGGTTTAAAATGCAATACGCCAAAAACGCGCCTCGTCCACACAAGACTAGACGACACAAGACGCCCAGATAAAAATGATCGAAAGTGAAAAAAGTTCACAATTGTACAGCACTGAAGATCAAAAGTTGAAAAAGGTTGTGTCAAAAACGGCTATGTTTTTATGCTTGGGATAAGAACAGCCTTATTATTTAGAACAATTAATGCTATTGCAAACAGTAAATTTTATCAAATGAATATAAAACAGATATACATAAAGAAACTGAAGTATTAACTAATTTCAGAAAACTAAAACGAAAACATAATGCTAAGACCAACACAGAATAGACACACCCGACACAGTCCAGGCTTCAACGCAATAAATCATAAACATGACGTCACATACGATGGCGGAAAGGCACAACAAATACGTCAAATTTGAATTTATGAAATTTCTGAAACAGCATAAAAATGACGTCACAGATGAAAAACTATGATTTAAAAGTAAGATGGAATTAGGATAGATTTAAGATTATATTAGAACTAAATAATGATATTACATTTAAACACAATGCATATTGCAATACGTATTAATAACAAAGAAACAACAGAAATACTAAAGTGCAACAAACACAAAAAACAATGCAACATTCTTAAACACGGACTATTCGATAACAACTACCATATTCTTGACTTGGTATGAACAAACGATTACTTTTTATTGCATTCACTGCACAAAGTAAATCACAAAAAATACCGAACTCATCAAACAAATGGAAAATAACTGTCATATACCTGACTTAGTACATGCATTTTCTAATGTAGAAACAATGGAATAAACTTTGTTTTAAAGATAGCTAAACATCTTACTTGCAAGATAATTTTAAGTAACAGTTGTTCTTAAATATTGTAGGATTGGTGCTCGGTCAGAACAGGTTCATTTACAACATAACTTACTTATCTCGTCAAAAGTCCATAATTGATAAATATATGAAGGGTTTTATTTATTATTTATAACACTGTGTCAACAGCACTGCTAGTGGAGTATCTTAACACGCGGGTATCATCAGTCAGTTCCTACGTATTGCAATTATTTATTTTTTAAGTTGCATAGATCTGTTTCGGTACGCATACATTATTTTTTTCATACATTGAATGGCATTGACTTTTCTGACGATGTAAATTCCACATTTGGACTTACGTATTAAAATTTATTTCTTTTTTGTCAGAAGGCTTGCACTTGATTTTGATTTTAATAAAACTGCCAGGTTAAATCTATACTAGTACATTGGTCATCTTGATTGAGTGTCTTCGAATTTTACAGATATTTACAATCGTTTGATGGTAGGTATTCATTTGAATGGGGAGAAACTGCACACTTTTTAATACTCAGAAAGAAAACCTTTTATGTACTTTGAAATAATATTTCGGTATAACCTATATACAACATTTATTCCAAAACAAATAATTACAAAGTTGTTTTATAGCAAGAATATGACTATCAAATTAACAGGCTTATAATATCATACACACAACGCGCGTTTCGTCTACATACGACTCATCAGTGACGCTAATATCAAATTAGTTAAGAAAGCCAAACAAGTATGATGTTAAACAGCATCATATACCCAATATTTAAAAAAGTGTGTTATTGACACGTTTAATGGTATCGACTGTTTGGTATTTGTTAACAAAAAAACGACATCAATATTGAAGAAACATCTACAGTAAGGATAAAGTAAAAACACAAAAAAACTGAACTCCGAGGAAAAGTACGAATGGATAACAACTGTCATATTCTTGACTTGGTACAGGCATTTTCTAATGTAGAAAATGGTGGATTGAACCTGGTTTCGATATTACCTAAAAACAAATGATTTATAAATTAATAATAAAAGAACATAAATATATGAACGTTCACAAAAAGTTACTAACTACAGCAAAACGAAATCTTGAACATATAGATATAAATTTCTATTTTAAAAAAAATCGTTTTTTCTCTTGCCTGTCTGATTCAATGCTCTTCAACGTCATAATTTATTTAGCCTTGATTTTTTTTTCGAGCTTCACGGATGAGTCTTTTGTAGACAAAACACGCGTTAGACATTCGAAATTTTAAGTCGTGTATCTTTGATAGGTGAACTCACCGATACAGTATGTTACATTCAGCAAGGAAGGCACACAATTGCCCTTACCTATATAAACATTATTTAAACGTATCATCATGTAGCATTGCCAGTTGTTTGAAATTGATGACATTTTGTATCTGGCGAACAGCGATAATATGTAAAGGCTATGTTATTTCGAACTTACACCGCATCCTCCCATAGACTAACTAAGTTTTTAATCCTGCTCTCAGATTTTCTACCCCCATGCATAGATGGACGTAGCAAAAGTAAAATAACAAAATAACAAACACCAAGAAAATTCAAATATGAAAGCCACTTATTAAATGTCAAAATATAGAGCTCAATCACATCAACCGAATGGAAAATATCTGTCATATTTCTGTCTTGGAACATATATTTTCTTATGATGAAAACAGTTGATTAGACCTGTATTTATAGCTAGCTTAACGTCTCACTTGTATTGGTGTCGCATTGAATTCCTTTATACTGTCAAGAATGTGTGAGCAAAATAATCCAGACAGAATAGTTAAAAATGTTAAATATAGGGCAATATTGTGTTATAATTTTAAACACCGTAAAACAACCCTATGTCAGAAAAGAAAAAAAACAAAAGTTCAAATAGATAAAACATATGAGCAAAAATGAATCAGAAGAAAACAAAAAACTACCACAACGCAACTTATTGGTGGAATGAATAAGTACCGATCATCGCCTAAATGATGTTACCAAAAATGGACAAACAATAAGCAAGACAGACACTTTTTTATACACTTACTTTGCAGTGTTACTCATCTACTGATTTAAACATTTCTAAGAAGTATTACGTAGATGGAACGAACCTTTTTACGTGCTAAATAATACGACTGGTGTTTGGACGATTTTTGGTACGGAGGACGTTAAAACGTCAAACATATATTGGAAATATCTAGTGGCAATTAGATGAGTCTTGGCTTTTATAATGATAAATGGGAGTACATATATAACTTTATCATTTGAATCAGGAATTTACTCTTATAACTGGAACTCTTTGAGAGGACATTTCAATGTCACTTGGTCAAAGCATCATCGATGAATTCAATTTAAATATGGTTTTTGGAGAAGATATCTTAAACCATTAACCTTACTTTTGATGGAAGAGACAATCAGTATTGACATAATCTACGGAAATTTAGGATATTAAAAAACTTTTCCGGGTTTGTTTTCACTCATATCTTATAATATGGTTAGTTTTCTCGTTTTCTTGTTTGAATATTTTTACATTGTCATATCGGTGTCTTTTATAGCAAACTCTGCGGTATGGGCTTTTCTCATTGTTGAAGGCCATACGGCGACCTACATCTTCGTTAGCCAACAGTTACGATCCACTCCCGTTCTCTTCACCTTTGGCGGATTGAAATAAAAAATTCGGAGACACAATATAAGGATTTTTATTGGTTGCAGTAGAAACTCGCTGCACCAAATCAAAAAGCGTTTATAACATTATCACGTGTAGATGTAGAAAGTGTTTGTAAACAATTGCCACGTGTGTATTGTGCAACAAGTCTTTACATCACTAAACATACGACTTTATTAAGTGAAAACTTGAATGTTTTAATCTAATAATAGAAGTTCCTGTGTATGTTTCATACACAAATGCATGAATGTTGACGTATATTTTCGTTTCAGGCTTTACCAAGTGTGTAGAATCAAGACGCTAACCTCCAAATTGAAGAGTTCAAGTGCTTCCATTGGTCAAGAATAATGTATTTTCGGAAAGGGCGTGACTTTAATCCTCCGATAGATGGCGCAACATTGATATCACAAATGTTAGCTCAATCTGCCAAGGGTGAAGAGAACGGGAGTGGATCGTAACCCTTGGCTAGCGAAGATGGTTGACCTATAGTTGTTTAAAATGTCTATGTCATGTTGGTCTCTTTTGGAAAGTTGTCTCATTTGCAATCATACCACATTTTCTGTTTTATATTTACATCATTTATTATTTGTTTGATACCACTGTTCGTGAAATTCGGTGGTATAGGTGTTCAACGAATTTCAGTGTTCAAGGGAGTACAAGTTTGAGATATACTGGTGAACCACGAAATTACATACTGTAAATTCAGAAAATTTTAATTTTTACAATTTTGAGAAAATCTTGTTTAATTCATATAAAATATTTCAGAATGCGAATGTACAAATCTGTCGCATTTTTCGCAGTAATAAAAACCTCGCATTAATTTCTGAATTTGCCACGAAAGTACAACTTTTCTTCAATCCACTCAATTTTGAAACGCAGAAATGAATGAATCCACAGTATATTTAATAAGGTAGTTGGCTAAGTCCTACCTTACATGACTAGGTTCGGGGTTGAGGTTACCAGATATAAAGTATTGTGATACAGCTTTAATATACGTCCCGAATCAAACTAAGTGCTCATAATCATAATCAGTAAGTTGCCAAAAATGTTTGTTTTTACCAAAACGATTAAAGCAATATTCATATGATTGTGCAAACTTTATACATATTTGAAAGGTCCGAACTACGTCTGGTACCTTTGTAATTGTTCGTTTCTAATACGATGGATTGCTTTGGAAGTGTATACCTCTTGTCCGTTAGTGCAATCCAACGATTCATTAATAAAAGTCATATCGCACAGTTTAATATTTTTTCGAACACACAATTATCGAGAAAATATATTAAAAAAATATGGATCAAAGATCTGAAAAATGCAAGGTGTTCGGGATGGGTTAACTATAAGACTTAAAAATTAAAGTCTCAATACAGGCGGATTTTCAAAGTATTGATATTAAACCGTCTTGTGCTTTTAAAGAATTGAATTAAAACTTGACCATAAATAACAGACAATTGGCAAGAAATAACTCCCAAAGTGTTGTTTATTAATAGGCTATAAAGGAAGAAAGGCAATTACAAACAAATGATCAAGCAAGACATTAACAATAAGAGCATGATGACAACAGTTTGTAAATTTGATATGTAAAAAAATGCTTTTTGGCAAACAACAAGTAAACTGTACAGAAGAATGCAATATTGTTTCCACTTGTTGTTTCGCGATACATTTGTTTTAAGCTCAATAGATAGCGTTGCTCATTATGAAGAACATAAACAATATTATTGATGTATTGTTCCAGATTTAGTTTGTATTCATTCCTGTTGACCTATTTTGTTAGATTTTTGTAAATTTGACAATTGAAAAATAGTTTTTCACGATGTGAAAATGAAAACATCTTCCAAAGTTCTTTAGTTTCACAAGCAGATATAAGATAATTCAATAAACCACATACCTGTGAGTGCTTGCATGTCAAATATTCCAGTCAATTTGAGATTAAGGTGGTACCCAACATTTTAACTACAATTAATTTGGCTCTTTTAATTTTCATAAAATTTTGTCAAAGTAAATCCTTTATCAAAAATTTCAAAATTTCAAGTATTGGAACTAACCGTTTTGTCAGAAAAATTACATTGGTTATATAGCAGTTTATCATTAATATTCCTTTTACAACACAACGTAATTAAAACGTTTGGAAGACTTTACAGAGTTATCTCCCTGTAGTGTTAGGTACCACATTAAGGATTCTTCGATACTGGAAGGTATGTTCATATCTCGATCTCATCTTCGATTTACATATAAGGACGACTTTAAACTAAAATCTATGAAAACACGAGATTACTAGTATTTCATTTTTTCCAATTGTCAGCATCTCAATTTTTCTGCAGTAACATCCTGCCCCATTGTGCGTCGTAGATACCTCTCAGTTAATTCGTTACGCTCGTACACACTTAATGCCCACCATTACCGAGGGTGTGCTACTTACACAAAAACTGCTCAAACAAAGTAAAAAGAAAAAACAACTGAAACTGACACAACATAAATTTTACATTCACCATCACGCATTTATTGACTAATAAGACATGCCTTTGTCTCAACTTAATAGCGCCGTTTTTTGCTATGATAAATCTTACATAACAGAATAATCATTTTATTTGGGATTTTACCTATTGAGTCCTATTTCAAATTATGACGTTTGACTGTGTTTGGATTAAATCAAGAAGCGTACCATATTGACACAACCTGTCTTGCTTCTTTTGAAGTTCATGTTATTCCCTGAATCTGTTTCATTGATTTTCTGTTTTAATATATTTTTAAAAAAGAGACTGAACATCGGTTCACTACTGTTAATGAGGAATTTGATGCGACTGTCATACAAAAGAAGTTTAACTATCTATAAAACCAGGTTTAATACACCATTTTCTACATAGAAGAAAATGTTTGTATCAAGTCAGGAATATACAATTGTTATCCATTTATTTGATGTGTTTGAGCTTTTCGTTTTGCCATTTGGTTAGAGCCTTTCTGTTTTGAATTTTTAAAATTTTTATTGGTTTCATTAGCGCAGTCTTTAGATTTCCATGAAGTTATTTGTAGCATTTTGTTTGACCTTCGTCGTACTCCACATTTTGTCATGTCATTATCTGCTTTTGCTTGTCCCTGAGTATCTTTCTTGGTAACAAAAATACATTTAGTGAAGCTATTTACGTCACTCTTGACGATATCTGTGTACGGATTAGAATTTTGGAGGATGAAAGATCACAGCTAAATAACTTTATCTGTATTCCATATTAAAAACATCACAAGAACTTTTCAAATATTTAAGCCTGAAACTATCAAACTAAAACCGTCTCTCTAGATGCAAAAAAAATATCGAGCACTATAATAATCAGAAACTAGAGACTAATTGGTCAGATCCTACGGAGAGAGAAAAATGACGATACTCCATTTGACCAAAGAAGGTAAACGAACGGAAGGAATGTCTAGAATAGCACGGAGACGAACTGTAGAGGCAGAAGTAATGGCAGCATCAACGAACATCGGGCATTCTAAATAAAATTACTAACAACCGACAAAAGAAGAAGGAAAGTAATTAAGACAATTGTGTTGTTCTCTATTTCAATGGTCGCACTAATTTTCCTTACATGCCTGAGGCAATAATGTAGGTGTAATTTCAGAATACATCATCACAGGTTATTTTGGTTGTAATCGGTATGATGGTGATTGAGGGTGAGAATTTTTATTTATTTTTTGCATTCAAAGGACCTTGAGTAGACAGATCATTGTCCACCCATTTCATTGCTGTGGATCCATATGCTGGGACTATATGTATATGAACAACAGACAATAGTCGTTTATTAAGATTGGTGCGAGTGCACCTACCATGTGTCATGTGCGGGATTCGAACTCACAACATCTGTGTTGACTGGCTAATGATCATTATCGGACCGCGGATAATTTTCGTTTTGATTGGCTTACAGCCATGAGTTGGTGACCCCTATTGATCCGTAGGGGGTAAGTAAATTTCAGAGGTGGTTCCTGACGTCACGTTAACAGTTACGTCATCTAATAATGTTTTTGTTTTTCTTTATTTATTTTTTCAACAAAACAAGAAGAAAACGTTCAGCGTGCGATTAATTCGTTATACGGTAAACTTATACCCCCTACGGACCATTGAATGTGAATAAAATTCATAGGAGATTCGGCCTTCGACCTCACCTCCTATGGATTTTACTTACCCTTTATAGATCCGGACCTATAATAGTTAGACTACTTAGACTTCTCTACCATCGAAAGCCATTTTTGTTAACGAAATAATCTTATATTCTAATATGATGATAAATTTATGGACAAAACTTATAGGTTGAACAACTATACAATCATATGTATATGATTTTTAAATATCTTGTCGTTAAATGTAAGCATTATTTCAAAAGTTCAGAGAAATAATTGCTAATTAATATTCACAAAGATTGTCGTTTTTAAAGCATTTGAGAGCAGTTCGGATGTTGTGTGTAACAACAGGAATGCATTTGTTTTACGTTGGTTGTAAATCAATGGTCTTTCCTTGAAATGGAAAGGAGTATTCTTATTATGCATGCCTTGCTTTCTTTCTGATTCAAAGGTTTACGGACAGCTAATTTGCCAAAACACACACAGTGTGTATTATACATAATCACAAAAAGGAGTCGATGTATATTGGTCTATAGATACTCTCGCGGTTAAAATATACGCCAGCAGAGGCAAATAATTTGTTTTTTTTAAGTTACACAATATATACAATAACCATGGAAGTTTTCGGGTTGAAATGTTTTTCAACTAAGGTTTTGATTGGCCCTCGAACTGTTTTGATTTGAGTATCACCGATATTTTGTATGTATAGTCGAGGCGCGCGTCTGTCGTAACTAATGATATAAGCCTCGATTTTTACACCAGTTTATAGGAATAAGGTTATTGAATAATGCACAGTTATACCCCAATAGGGTAGAAGGCATACATTAATCATCAAAATAAGTTTACAATACATCATAAAAGAACAGAACAATATGCAGATGCAGTTGTTGAGTCAATCCTCCTCGGTGACCATGACTTTTGTGGATATTTTGATTTGAGCGTCAATGATGAGTCTTATGTAGACGAAACGCGCGTCTGGCGTACTAAATTATAATCCTGGTACCTTTGATAACTAATTAAACAAATGGAGCAGCCTATTTCATAATTGATAGACACGAAAGACATACAACCAATTCATCAAAATAATCTTTATTATCTATACATATTGTAATAGGTTTTTTTTACTTTCTGTAAAAAATCAAGTCTCAGATCTCCATTTTTTAGTGGGTTGCATTCTCGTTTTTTTGCACTTTAGGTTTTTCTGTAGTTTCGTTGTTTTCCTCATCTATTTTATATTTATATATATAGGGGTTCATGTTGCAATGAAGTCATTTTGTTACAAACGTGCAAATTTTACATTTATTTGTCTAGTTTTGCATTGAAGGGGATTGCTAACCAAATTGAATAAATGGGTATCTAAAAGACAAGATTTAGTTTAACTTTCTACTTAATGTTGGTTTTTGTTAAGATTTGAGCATCTGTTAATGTTTGAAATACACAAATACTTTTAATTAGCTTACTTATTTTTATGCCAGGAGGCAAGTAGCAAACATTTTTTTGGGGTCCAATACAAGCTCGAAATAAAGATATGATAAATTTCACGCGTCCGAGGCGTTTTATTTCTATTTACCTTTATCATGAACGTTCAAAGCCAAATTTGTTTAGGAACCGAAACAGTTGAAGAGCCAAATAAATAAAGGAACCTAAACATTGCCAAATCCATCTTGGATACCCTCTGAAACTGATATTACACAAGCAGAGGTATCGACACAGTGATGTAAATAATGCAAACAACACTTTAAAAAATTCATTTGTCAACTATGAATCAGCATACCAACAGCATCAAAACCTCCAAAAGCTCATTTTTGCCCCAGCAATAACATGCTTAGTTTTGAATAAGAAAAGAGGCAGACAACACTTATTATTTAAATAATGACAATACTCCCGCAATATGACATTATAGGTGGATGATAAGCATGTGGTAAAATTGTTCACTAACAGCAACACCATACTAATGTTATTACGAAAAATTTTTAATTTTGTTTGGAAAGCATAAAAAAGTTTAGCGATAAAATCAAAAATTGCTTACATAACGTAATGGCTGTCCTAAGTTAGGACTATACTAATTGTTTGTCCATTCGTTTGATGTGTTTAAGCTTTTGATTTTAGCATTTGATTACAACGTTTCCGTTTTGAATTTGCCTCGGAGCTCAATATTTTTGGGATTTTACTTTTTCAAAAATATTTTTATTGGTTTCATTTAGCGCAGTCTTTAAATTTCTATGTAGTTATTTGTGGCATTTTGTTTGACCTTATATTTTGTCATGTCATTATCTGCTTTTGCTTGTCCCTGAGTATCTTTCTTGGTAACAAAAATACATTTAGGGAAGCTATTAACGTCACTAGTGACGATATTTGTGAATGGATTAGAATTTTGGAGGATGAAAGATCACGGCTAAACATACTTTATCTGTATTCCATATTAAAACATCATAATGATAAAGGATTTTCCAATATGATTTTTGTTGGAGATCGGTTTTTGTGTTATTTTACTTTTACAATAAACACAAATATTTGTGGAGGTAAATTTAGATTCAGGTAGTTGCAGTCTTATTTTGCGTGCAATTAAATGATACTACCAAAAAATATTAAACGAAACGAATTGAAAGTTGATCAGTAAGTATTTTGTGATCGTAAAGTGTTTGATAATTAAAAGATTTGAGGCCATTTATTGGAAATGCAGCTCCATTTACGATAGTTGTAAATTGTAATTATCATTTTCAGTAATGCTTGCTTTTCTTCTCAATTGTAATATTAAAAGAAGAAAGTTAAAGGTGTTTCATTTCGAATTACGTAAACATCAAGACGAAATTACCTAACATACAACCACATTTAAAGATTATTTTAAAAATAACTTCAAAGTACTTTATTTAGAAAGTATTTTATCAAATATTTTGCTTACATTTGTCTTTTATCTCGTTATCTATGTCGTGTTTTCCAGGTATGAGTTTTTAATTTTAAAGGTTTATTCAGTCCTATGGTATCCTATGAATTATATGTTATATTTTTTTATCCTCGTGGTGTTTTGGCTGTTGTTTGGTCCGTTTCTGTGTGTGTTGCGTTTCGGTGTTGTGTCGTTGTTCTCCTCTTATATTTAATGCGTTTCCCTCGGTTTTAGTTTGTTATCCCGATTTTGTTTTTTGTCAATGGATTTATGAGTTTTGAACAGCGGTATACTACTGTTGCCTTTATTTGTAGACAAAACGCGGGCCTGGCTAACAATATTGTAAGCTTGCGTTTTATGGTGAGAATACTACCAATAAGTTCAAAACTATCCCATAAAACTAATATAAAAAAATTCCTAAAACAACTCTTCATGCCACATTCTGCCGTCTGATATTACACAATTTCTGTTTATTTACATCTTTTCCAAAATAATATATATAACGATAGAAAAATATCCAATAAATATTTAAATATTTTTTATTTCTCAACTTTCCGTGTAATATTTAAATCGCCCATATGTTTTATTTTTTGCGCCCCTTTTCATGTTGAAACTCCGTTTGTTTTCAATACTAACCTTATCATCATAGTGTATAAATATGAAATGTTAATTATGTATATTTTAGAAATAATAATGTTGTTACATGATTGACAATTTTTATATTCAACATCTTACAAAAGGAAATGCATATTCTCGAAATTTATTAAAATGTCAAAAATATTGTCATAGATACTACAGATATTAAAATGACGATCGTCAATATGGAGAAAAGTGGCGTCACAAAAGAAAGCGTATTTTGAGAAATGGAAATTCATTATTCTGTCATAAATGGAAATTACTTTTTGTTTACTTTTCTTGAATTTTTATTTTCAATAAATTTACCATTCCATAATAAAATGACATATTACACCATACAACAATAGTTATTATTTGTTTTTAAGTATATATTTGAAAACTGATTCATGATTTCTTAACGATCGGAAATTAAAAAGGACAAATTTGACACATGATCTAAGCATTAATTAATTAATCATTGTTTCCAGTTACGCAAATTAAACTATTGTATAACCTCCGTCTTAGGATTGCAACTTTTTTTGTCATTTGTTGGATAATCAAGGTATGGTTTTATCTAGGCTCGTGTGGGGTATAGTTTGTTGTTGTATAGCTTCGATTCTTAAATTCTCGAACAAAAGAATTTCTGAAAGAAAATTGAAAAATATTTCATTTGCCATACAATTTTAGAGGAAAAAATTGATTGAAATTTGGATGAACAAAATCCTAATACAACTGTTTCGATTAACACTAAAGCATGTCCGTCTATTGAAAGATATCCCATAAACCAACACAAAAGATAAATGACCGATACCTGAAAAAAATGTGTGCATTAACTTCTTGAACGTTAGAGTCTAAAGCCATAAATGTCGTATAAACAAAATTGTTATGGGGAAACAAAAAATATGTTTCAATGAAGTACAAAGTATAATTTTAAAAACAAGGAGATCTGGTAAATAAATCATTTTGTAAACTTGGATATTGAAACATTGTTTATAAACTTTATTTTGTGAAACATGTACCTATCATATTCAAAGCTAAATGTAAATCAACAATTGGAAATGAGTTGATCACATCTCTCGGTCATACTGACCTCTTGGAAACGGACAAACCACATAATAAGATAGTCATTTAAATTAATAGTATAGCGGGTTTCTTTTCACTTCGCTCCCAATGTGGTCATTTTGTTAAGGGAGACGGAATTACATAAGTTTCTCTTGATTCCGAATCACTGCATTTTTATTTTATAATTGTAATTTGTGCTACTGTTAAAACTAAACAAAATAAAGAAGAATGTTTTCATCTTCTTTTCTATATAGCAAAAAGTAAAATCAAAAAAATACTGAACTTCGAGGAAATTTGAAATCGGAAAGTCCTTAATCAAATAAGAAAATCAAACACATCAAACAAATGTTATATTCCCGACATGGTATATTTATTTTCTCTGTGGAAAATGGTGGATTAAACTTTGTTTTTAAAGCTAGGTAAACCTTTCACTTGTTCGACAGTCGTATATTGACAAAGAGGTGTGAACAAAACAAACCACTATGTGGATAATACAGCTGCCTGCAATGTTTGCTTCGTTTCGCATTCCATTCGTATTCCATTTTTTTTGGGTATGTATATTAATTATAAACTTTGTTTTATCTCATTTTAGACTTGAACACCAGTAAGCCAATTCATAAAATCATATTGTTTTTATTTTCCGGTTATAAGATTTTCCTTAACAAAAAATAAATTAAATAACTTTTCTCCTTCTCACAAAATCACCCCTTAAATTACAACTTATAGAAACTGAAAACAACACATTTTGTAGGGTTATTTTCCTGCGGTTAACCCTTTGCAGTCTATTATTCGATGGTTCATGTTATTGCTTATCTATCTTCATTAGTGTACTTATATAAAAAGAGATATATTTGTTAACTAATTGAGACGATTTATATTCCCGTTATATTTTAAAAAAATGCGAACATAAATTGTTTTTCAGGGATTTTTTACATTACCGCGTAAGGAACTAGTGCACTAGTGTTGGTCTTTCCTAATTTAAAAAGTGTTATGTTTTTGCATAGTCCTTTTGTTTTGCTACAATATAGTACATATTCCAACAATTACATACTGAAATTAATTTAACAATTTAAAATGATTAAGGAAGTCTGCTGCTCAATTTCATAATAAATAACTTTCCATAAAACTAGTATATATTGATTGTGACCTACCGAATAAGACTATTTACCGGATTTGTAATCTCTTAAGCAACACGAAGGGTGCCACATGTGGAGCAGGATATGCTTATCCTTCCGGAGCACCTGAGATCACCCCTAGTTTTTGGTGGGGTTCGTGTTGTTTATTCTTTAGTTTTCTATGTTGTGTCATGTGTAGTATTGTTTTTATGTGTGTTTTTTTCAATTTTAGCCATGGCGTTGTCAGTTTGTTTTAGATTTATGAGTTTGACTGTCCCTTTGGTATCTTTCGTCCCTCTTGTGAAAGGGGATAAATTGAAGAATCAAAAAAGCACAAAATTAAAAGGGGTCAATGTGCTTGTTTTTGAGATATAAGCCAGTTTTGTCACCTTTCCCAGGCTGCATCGATATCAATATATATTGTTTTAAACAGAAAGATGATTGACGACCTTGTTTGAAGTTAATGTATTACTAGAAAAGAGTTTTTATCTGGGGGTAACGAGAATGACGACTTGTTCATATTAAATCCCTCGGAGTATTTCAAGATTATGATGAGAATATATATTTTTTTATGCCAAGAAACTATTAAATGCTGGTAGCACAATGTCCACTCAGTCGACAGTGGAACAAATTGTAGAATGCATTGCTTTGTGTTCAAAACATGAACAGTCATCAAGCTATTGTTATACAAAGTGTCAATGAGTGTGTTGTGCAATAAAGTATCACCAATGAATATTTATGGTGTTTATATGACTTAAAAGTCTTTACAAAACATTGTTCTGGTATTTTAAAGATAAGACTATCCTTGCATATGTTACCAATTCATGACTGTTTGGTCATGCAAAGAACCATGCCGAACATTTATAGTTGTATCAGCTGGTTATTGGAAACAGAGCCGGAACAAATGAAAAATACATGAAAAAAGGTGTGAACGTGTTTTATAGTAATGACAATGAAAAATAATGATGACGATGGCAGAATTATGTGGAATCATATAAAAATGATGAAAAGGAAGCAATTAGCTCCCTTCTCATAAATTGGAAAAAGAATATTATGTTATATATCAGCAGATAAGAAAGGCAAACAGATGCATTTCAATCCCAAATACTGGATAATAAATGGTTGACTATTTGTTTTATCTCGTCCCAAAATATGCATGTAGTGTTTGCAACTGAGTGTTATCAGTCATCAACCTTTGACGGAAAATATTCCTTTCGTAATGTTTTCAAAGAGATATTGGTCTCATTCTGAGAAAATTTGACAATTTCATCAAGAAGTTTTTATTTAACACACTTAATATTTGTCAAATAATTCAGTTTATACGCAGAAGCTATCGTTATGTATATATGCAAATAGTAATACAGTCAGCTAGAAAAAAGCAAGTCATATGAACATGAATTAAAGCAGTTTCGTGGACAGTGGTTGGTTTTCGGTAATATTTACGTTATTGTGTTAGGAAACAGTGCAATGGATCTGATTCTCATAATTTAAAAGTGTTATACTATTTGCATAGTGTTTTTGCAGCTTTGTTTCGCTACAGTATGTTAATACGATGAAATTATTTAACAATATTTAAAAATTCAGATTTTTCCACCGATTCTAAACTTCATCGAAAACAATATACATTATTATTAGCTAAAAAGACCATTGACAACCTCGTTCACGTTTATGTATTGCTAGAAACAAGTGTGTATCTAGAGGTAAGAATATAACGAGATGTTCATATTCAATCCGTCAGAGTTTTTCATGGTTCACTATTAGTATGTAAGATTATTCAAAAAATCGTTCGATGCTGTAGCATACCTGTTCAATCGGTCAATAATGGAACAAATTTTGTATCGCATCATTTGTGTTCAACATTAATAAAGACTTCAATCCTTTTTATTTAATGTGTTAATAAGTGTATTGCGCAATAATTTATCATAAATGAAAAAAAATTATGGCGGTTATATGACTGAAAAAATTTGACAAAATATTTTTTGGGTATTTAAATTATCCTTGCATATGTTACAAATTCATGACTTTTTGGTCATGCAAAGAACCATGCATTATATTTATAGTTGTGTTAGCTGGCTATAGGAAATAGTGTTTGAATAGATAAGAAATACATGGAAGACTCGCTTTATAGTTATGACAATAGAAATGATGATGACGATGAAAGAATTCGTGGAATCACATACACATGATGATTACCAATTTTGCTCCCTATTTTTGAGGAAATCTGAAAGTAAGAATTTGACCTCATATAAACATGTACATTAACGAAGAACTTTTATGTGGTAGCTTAACGGGCACAACATAGTGGTAATTAAAATGTGACGAAAAGACACACTATAATCCCAATAGCACTACACAGAAAACTAACAAATTCCAACAAAAACCCTACCAAATAATTGAATTAATTCCGGAGAGGTCAGCATGCAGGTCATCTTCCCCTAATGTCATTTGTCGTGCTACTTCCATCAAAATACGATTACCTGTCATATTCTGTGATTATGCATCATACAGAAACAGATTGGCTTATGTTTTGGTCTAAAAGTTAGACATCACCAAATTCATAAACCAACCATACATGTAAATACTTTAAAACTTTGTTCGAAGTATTCTAAGTCGAAAGTTAGTACATTTATCCTTTCGGTAATTTAGGTACTGTACAAAAGGAAATAGCAAAAAAAGACTAAGAAGTTATTTCTATACAATAATGTACTAATCAAATGACAAGGTAATGTTAATTAAGGGCATACGATACAGTTTTGATTCCATATTTAAATTTTGCTGACAACTTGCATATAGGCTATTTTATGACTGATTAAATCAAATATGTAATAAAAAAATCTACCTGTATGTGCTACTTTTGGAGTAAAATGAGGTTCTAATTTTATATTTTTGCACAAAATTCCAATTTTGGGACGTATTTTTCTTTTTGATAAATCTTTTATTGTTGTTTTAATGTAGATAAACACAAGCTGTTTTTTTTTTAAATTATTTGTAAATTCTGTTTTATAAAATATCCTTTTAACTTGTGCAATTTGTTTTTGAAATAACTCATATTTGTCAAATGTTCACGACTGTAGATAAAAAAACGTAATTTTTTGCTGTATATTTATCAAATTTCAAAATATTGCACCATTTACGTTTTCATGACAATTGGCACACATAATCTTCTTACGTTATCAAACCAAATTGCATTTCTAAAAAGAGGGGTCCATGAATTCGTTTGCAAGTTAGATAAGTTTGAATAATAAAAATCAGTCGAAAACTGAATCTTTTCCCGATAAGTCATAGTTTGACGTCGCGAAAATAACATTTACGCTAGCAACGTCATAACCTCCCCTGTAACTGTACCGTCAATTTACATGTCGGGGTATGTCTCAATCATCAGAAGAGCAACTTTGCTTTTAATTGTTTTGGATAAGAAGCTGTCACATGTGGTTATCTCTTTGGCCATCTGTTGCTATCCGTGTTCTAAAATGGTTTTATTATTGTGATCAGTTGATATCAATGTGCATCAGTTGTGGAAATTATAAAATCAAAAATTATTATGCACTTACATTTACTTAATTTGAAAACAATAATCTCATAATAACATCAACGGTACCAATTTTTCTGCACCAGATGCGCATTTCGACAAAACATGTCTCTTCGGTGATGCTCACAGCCAAAATATTTGAAATCCAAAATTTATACAGATATGACTTTTATCTCTTTACCTATGAAAATATTAAAAAAAGATGAATGAATAATTAAAAAAAAAAAAAAAAAAAAAATAAAAGGGAATAACATTTAAAAAGACAAACACCAAAAAGTCATGTGAAACTTATGCGTTAACATGCTGTGTATGAAACCGAGGCAAGTAAAGGATTGTCTCACTATCAAACTAAAAAGCAGATAGTTTAATATCATTAATCACGGGAAGGCCTTTGCTTTAGGGTGTCCTAGGATCTGTCCTAAGTCAAATTATATGATAAAATTAAGAATGAACTTTCGATTTTCCTCCTCTAGGATGTCTTTACGGCAATCCTAAGTTATGGAGCATAAGTAAACAACTAAGTTACATAAAAATTAAACTATATTTTAAGATAAAACTGCCCAATCGGCCAGTGACAATAATAATATTTAAATAATCATTGAGTAAGAAATACTCACAGTATGATTAAAATAAAGGGGGAAAAACAGACCTTACTACGTTTCCAATGAAAATTGACCAGTTATGGGCAATTTTTTTTTGAGTGAGCTAAATTCAAAATAGCACAGTTTTATAAATAACCAAATATTGCGCACCATTCTAATAACTAAAGATAGGATATAAAAAAAGAAGATGTGGTATGATTGCCAATGAGACAACTATCCACAAAAGACCAAAATGACACAAACATTAACAATTATAGGTCACCGTACGGCCTTTTTTCAATACTCCCAAAAAACTTACAAGGGAATATGAACAAACGGAGAAATCCTAACTTTATAGACACCAAATAATAGAAACTCCTGAAATCTAATTTATTTCATTTTTTAGTAAAAGTTCAATGTTAAAAAGCCAATCGTGTTAAATAGAGGGGTTGGTATATAAATTTAGTAATATACAATTATATAGTCGTAATTTATGAGTAGATTAAGACACCTTAACTGGTGTACTTTACTAAGAATCTATAAAACACTAACTTACGACATGTCTGGAAGAACTACTTAGGTCCAATATATGTCCTAAATGGTCTTAGGACATGTCCTTATCATAAAAAGTGCTTCGATATTAATAACACTAATAATTATTGTTTATAATTTTCAGTAGTTGTTTTTACCTGTTCACATCGACATTATTCTGAATCGTCTGAAAAACTAATGAACAGTTCTGAATTGACTGCAAGCGAATAATCTGAATAAAACCTAGTTTACTGCAGTAGATAGCCTTCATAAACTCATCATATATACCAGGATTAAAGTGTATGCTCTTTCCGACTACAAAAGACTCATTAATGACGCAAAATTGAATAGGCAAAGGCCACATAAAGAGCGAATTCTCGAATTTGAAGAGCATTTAGGAACCGAATAGGTTTTGTTTAATACAGCTAATGTAATATATATCTGGGGGTAAAAAAAAAATAATAAGAATTTAGAAAATTGTCTGGAATACTGAAGATGACTGAAAAATGTATTGATAACCTTTCCAGATGTTGAAGATAAAAATTACCGTTTAAATCAAAATTGGTTTACTAGTGTAATGATTGAATTCAAACGTTGTTTTCGTTTTGTCTTCGCACTTACAGTTGATGCAAAAAAAGACAGATATATAGAAAATGAAATCAAAAGGACAGTAATATAAAATAGCCAGTGGTTGAGGTACTTAGAACATTCCTTGTCCAAAAGGGAAAAAAAAAATATAACATAAGTAAACAAAAAAATGTATTTAAACTAAGAAGTGGTGAAATGTACCGAAGGGACATTTAAACTTATAAGTCGAAATTAAAACTGACTACATGGCAAAATTAAAACAAAATCAACAATACACACAGCAGTTTACAAAACACAACCTGGATCTCTCTCTCCCTCTCTCTCTCTCTTGTGTCTCGTTCACTCTCCTTTCCTCTTTTTCTTCGTCTTCCATCGTGTTACGATCACTTGTATCGTCCACTTACCTTATTATTGAGATCATTCACAATATCCCTTTTACGCCTACACACAACTTTGTTCGCTCACTCTCTCATTTGTTCGTCCCCTTCTTTACATACTCTCGTTTATATGGACTAAAACTCGGTCGCTCACCATCTCCCTCGATAAACACGTATTCACCTCTCCTAGTGAATTCTCAATTCACTTCCCTGTAAATCATGTTAATCCTACCATGTGTCTTTCAGGGTAATGATTCGGTCCCAATACTTAAAATGATTCAATCCTTTATGGGTGGAATTTACATAGCTATATAATTCGTACAATAAAATTAAGCAATAAATGAGGTTTTTAAATTTTAGTGCTACTTTGTTACAGTTGTTTGTTTTTATAGTAATGAAGAGGATTTTTTTAGATGTGTACCTGTTGTGTCTTTGTTTTGGTCACGCATCGTTGTCAATTAAAGTTGATGCGACTTTCATACAAGTGAGAGGTTTAGCTAGCTATAAAACCAGGTTTAATCAACCATTTACTACATTAGAAAATGTCTGTACCAAGTCAGGATTAAGGAATTTGATATCCATTCGTTTGATGTTTTTGAGCTTTTGAATTTTCCATTTGATTAGAGACTTTCCGTTTTTAATTTTCCTCTACTTCTTGTTTTCTAATCCCACGGTTAATTGCGGTTTGTATTAGGAATACCAATATCCCCATTCGGCAGTGAAGGACCCTGCTAAATAAGAATTCTGTTTGATTTTATGGGATGTATCATTGTTTTAAAAAGACTGTCTTTTGTTTTGTTTCATTTTTAGGTTATTGTCTAATTGATATATACGGTACATTTCTTTAAGAAATAGCTAATTGCAAAACACGTCTAAATTCCATAGGTATAAGAAGATGTGATTGAGTGCCAATGAGACAACTAATTATCCAAGACACAATGTTGTAAAATTGTGAACAATTATAAGTCAAAGTGCGGCCTTCGATCACATTAAAGAATAGACGCAAAAACATCTGATTAATTTCGGATCAACTGTTTTGTTGCGACATATCTTACTCTCTACACATTACGATTTTTTTCTGAAAATGGCAGTAAGAATTGTTAATCTGACTTTTATTGCATCCTTTTAGACCCTACAAACTCTTATACATTGTGTACATGATAATTAAGAAACTATTTGCTAAATGTGTCACAAACAGCATATGTAAGAGAAAAAAGGGGCGAAAATACCAGAGGGACAGTCAAACTCAAAGATCGACAGCAAACTGACAGCGCCAAGGCTAAAAATAAAACAGACAAATAAAAGTACATATGACACAACATAGAAAATTAAAGACTAAGCAACACAAATCCAACCAAAATCTTGTGGTGATCTCAGGTGTTCTGAAAGGGTGAGCAGATCCTGCTCCACCTATGGCATCCGTCGTGTAGCGCATATCAAATGCAATTTGTCGTTATAAATTATGAACTAGGGATATCCTGTTATTGCCGAATGGTTTAGGCAACAACGTTTTTTAAAGAGTTTGCCCAAGATGTAAAAAGTCGGGCGTAAAAGACAATTATAGCCTCCTCGTTGATATTCAACGAATCATTGGGTTAAAACGACTTTTTTTGGGTTAAACGAAACATTAATTGACATTTTTTGCTACAGGTGCATCCAAGATTTCACTTAATTTGACTAATTACAGTAAGACAATACTTGCTTTAAAAAATGCTTACTATTCCAGAGTATGTCCTAGTGTACTAAGTTTTATGAATGTCCTGTGTTTTAGTTATTTGTATTGAATTAGTTTGTATTAAAAGTCAACTAACTAGTGTTAGTACTATTGAACAGATATAAGGGTTATCTCTCCTTGACATAAAATCAGTACAAAAGCAGTACTTGCACAGCCAAAAACACACATAAAAGCAAAGGAATACGTCTTTTTTTTCCTAGTATATGTGGCCTTCAAAATGGAACAAAAATACATCTTAAATCAATGCCACTTTAATATGGCCCTTAGCACCGGTTTGAGCGGAATTCTTTGCAAAATAATTTTGTTTAATCTGTGAAATCTTGCAAAGCCATATCATGCCCGTCAATAAAATCATACTGGAAATCGGTACATATTTCAAACAAAATAGGTGTAAAAATTAAACCAAGTAGAACAAATTTTGGCTATAAGACATCTTCAGAAAAGACATTTATCAAGTATGAAAACACGTATGGAAAAGAAGGTTCAATGAAGGTGATACATTTGAAATACATATCAAATATAAGAGATTGTTTGTTTTTAATTAATAACAGGTTAAACCATTATATGTCTCATTATACTTAAGACTATATTTTATAAGAGTCATTATGCTCGAAGAAAGAAAGCTTTTATATTATCAACTTTGTAACGAAAAAGACATAAGACTTATGGTGAAGAGGTTGTCATCTCAGACAGCAAGTCGAACATAAGACTTCATAAGAGATAATGGCTGAAACATAGAAAGGCAAATGACTTTTTCTATCACTTTTTATACTGTCAAACTCAATGAATTGATGTTGTACCTCTAGTATAATGTCTCCCTCCACTTCTCAAAGCATATTGTTTCTATTCTGTCCTCTTGACCCTGAAATGCAGAAACTTAACCTCTTAAAATATAACAGTCAATTTCACTAATGCATCCAATGTGACAAAGGAATATCTTTTAACATGAAATAATTGGTGCAACATTTCTTAATTAAGCTTTGTTAAACACCTCTTGAAGACTACGTAGTGACTCACATGCTTTCATTACGCGACTCCTCAGTAACTTTCGGAAATCGAAAAAATTCAATAAATTTGATCCCTGTAGAGTCATAAATCTCTAAGACGTATCCGGAATTTAATCAACATGAATAGCATCAGAAACTTGCTTTTCTTTGATGTCAGTATTGATATAGCTCGTATAAATCACCAGTACGGAAACTATTGCAATCCACCCGATCAAATAACGATTACGTTGTAGTATTTACACGATAGAACGTAGCTAATCTAGGCTGGATTTGTAAAGGTCTGCACATATATATAACCTTGAAGTAAGGAACATTTAAGCAGGATTTGTCGATTTTACCTGATTTTAATATAGATGGTAGCGGGGATCATGTTTTTATCTAAATTGAATGTGTTTCATGATTTAAAAAAACCTTAAACGGAATGAATGAAATTAATTAATGATTTGGGAACTTTAAAGACAATACTTAGAAAAGACAGACGACATGTCATATGTAATTAATACATATAATTGTATATACACGAACTCAGATTAGATCAAGATAACAGAAAAAAATAAATGTAGTCCGGTATTTTTTACCGTCACACAGAAGTAACAGAAATAATTTCACATCACAAATAAAAATGGCAGAGTTGTCATTATCAATCTACAACGAAAAATCAATGTCAATGGCAGTTTAATTCAGATATCTGAATTGTGTGTACATAAAAATTGTACAAATCGGATTGTTACTTCCTCATTGTAACTCAAAAATAATTAAGCGTATATACAAAATTTAGTCCTGGTATCTATGATGAGTTTATATAATTAAGTATATTATATCAGGGGCGGATCCAGGATTTTGATAGGAGGCATAGTTCCATGAAACGAATTATTTTGTTTTGGACGATTTAATGATAAAAAATGATATAAGTATGTTCAATTCAACGGAGCGTACACTCTTCATCCCCTCTCTTATTAATCCCGACCAACTGTGACTTTATCACATTATTGTCAAATTTCGTTTTACCATTCCTATGTAGAAAAAAAACACCAAAATGATGCAATGCAATAAATGAAAATGAATAATCCACACGCATGGTAATTTTAATCCAACAAAGTTCTGGCTTACCGATAATGTCATTGTTAGGTTTTGGCATTTATTACCAGACAAGACACCAAAAATCTGTAAGTTAGTATGTGTTACTTTTGTGAATTGATGGTTGTGCTTCCTGCCCATCTGATATGTCAAACCCTTTCTATTTGCTTATAGTGTGTTGTTATGTTCTGCTGTTACACCACTGTTCAAGGTGAGGGGCAGTTGAGCAATAGTCTGACGTAAATTTATTTTTTGCAATTGATTTATTATAAAACAGACCGTTTTGTCGTTCGAATTCTACAATTTGTCATGTCGTAGCGTGTTATAGCTTACAATACGGTTTTTGACTTCGAGCATTGCTGAAAGCCATTCGTTGGTCTATGTCGAATTACGCCACAAAATGGTTCTTTCGGAGATCACCTGGTTTTACTTTTAAATTATTATTTTTCTTCTTTCAACTGTACATGCTTTGGACTTGTTTATTCATCTCCAAATAAGACCAACATTGAAGGTTGGGTGATTTCCATTTAAAATGATGTTGAATTATTATTGATTTACAACCGAGAGATAAATTCGATATTTTTCTGCTTGTTTTGACAAAATGAACAACATTGACTGCTGTTAGCGAACACACATCTTAAAATTTACTTTGATAAAATGGTTAAATAAATCGGGAATGTACCATTGAACACAGATGATGGCCTTTGTGACATTGCTTATCTACGACAAAAGTGACACAACCAAAATTTGCACTTGATTAAAGTTTTGTTGTAATAAGCATAAGCGTATAAGTATTATACCATTTCCTTCAACCAAGCTTAAGCATTTTTTTTTTCATTTGTAAAGGGCATACCTCTAGAATGGTACAAGTGACGCTACTCAAATTCACACTTGATCTATGTTTTGTGGTAATTAGCATTTTTGCTATAGTACTGGACAGGATCAAACTTCATTCTTCCCAAGTATTTCTTTATTTGAAACAAAGATAAATTCTGTCAATTTTTTAAAAGTGCAAATTTAACATGGACTTATAGGAGAAATCAATGTTGGTATTACACCTAGAACAGTAAAAGTGACGCCATCAAAACTCAAACTTGTTCTATATTTGTTGGTAATAAGCATTGTGTATAAGTTTCATAATATTTGGTTGAGCCTAACTAAAGTTAGAGAACAGAAACCAATTTTGGGACGTACGTACTGACGGACGGACGTACAGACGGACAAGGATAACACTTAAAAACCCCTCCCCTCAACTGGGGAATAAAACATTATCACATTTTAATTTCTATTTTCACTATTAATCATCTATAGCTATTGAGATGAACAATTTATTTTTGCCCTTAGTATGGCTTTCGCTTAAAATAGCTTCAAGTACTATACAAAAACTCAAGTACAGTTTATAATCCTACAAGTAACACAGTATTTACAGCAGTTAAATGAAAGCTTCGAGGAACCTGTTCCATCATTTGATGACAATTCGAATAATTTATTTGTTAATCATATGTTGATTTTTCAGTTTCTTTCTGTCAACTACAGTTTCCTCCGAAACCCCCCCCCCCCCCCCCCCAAAAAAAAAAAAAAAAGTTTGGTAAAAATTGTAATTCAAAGGCACTATTGCTATACAGAGTCGATTGATGATTTTGATCATGTTGACCTGACGTAATTTAGCTGATTATTCTATATGTTTCAGAGAGAAAACTAAAGTTTCTGCACAAAAGTCATTTAACAATCTTCATACATACAGAATGTGGCGGGGCTAAATATGTTAGCCGGATCTCAACCCTCTCCCTTACCTGGGGCAGTGGTGTAACACGAACTATTAAAATCAGTTGAAAAAGGCTTGACGTGTCGTTTGTAAAAAAAAATAATGAAAATCAAAAAGGGCATACTTCTGAAGCTCTATCCTTCTCGAGCTATCTTTATATTTAGATAATATTAATCTTGTATAGTAAGATTCCTATAACAAATAACAGCACAGCTTATCTAATTATATTGTTAGAAGAAACCAAGTCAAAATGACGTATTCACTGGTTACGATACACACAAAAAAAGACACCAGTAGAATAAGTTCGTTTCGGAAAAAAATCTTATTTACAATCACGGAATATTCTTCTGTAACGGTCTTTGTAAGTGGTGGTTGTTAAAGAGTTTAGAATTTCATTTTTATTTTGCTTTAAGTTTGTTATGATTAAGAGGGAACATTGGCAGATTTTATAGCTGAAAGGTGACAGTTTTATACCCTTTTCTTTGGCATGTTGTAATTACTGATCCACAACAAGAGATTTGAAAATCATGTTATCCTGTTTTGTAAGGAAGTATATGTCAATTATGGAGTTTACTAATCAGGCTAGTCTTGTACGAGCTGTCATTTTGAAGTCTTATCGTTGATCAAATTATGCTTTGACTGGCGAAGGAATTATTTTTTATACAATCATACTATAACGGCAATAAAGCTGCTCACTGTGAAATAAACCGCGATTTTTGTTCACAATATAAAATACATAAAATTCAAAATTTTCTGACTTTGAAATTAAACACAGATGTTGGTTTTATGTTCTACATGACATGCGATTTTATTAGATTTGTCATGACACTGTAACGTTTTTTTTTCTGTCACATACTTCAGATTTTATGCCGCTGTTATTATAATTTTCTGTCTGGGGTCAATTTCAATTTTGTTTCAGCAAACTGTAATGTTCTTATATAAGGGTCGATGTTAAAATGTATCGCCAAACTTTACGGTGCTTATCCGAAACTAGATATATTATTTGTTTGAAGGTGAATGACTAGAATTGGCGTTGATGCATAACATACAATAAAAACACATCGTCGTCGTCACCATCGTTATCGTCGCCACCAACTTCTTTTGTTTTGTGTTTTCATCATCCCCACCCTCATCTCAAATTTACACAGAAACATCATCAAATCATCGTCGTTTTCGTCATCGTCATCATCATTGAACAAGGATTTGCAAAATGTCTGTATCTTCCTCGGCTATCCGTCCTCATACACGGTTACTTATTGTCTGCATGTTGTT
Source organism: Mytilus trossulus (assembly GCF_036588685.1). Classification (NCBI taxonomy): domain Eukaryota; kingdom Metazoa; phylum Mollusca; class Bivalvia; order Mytilida; family Mytilidae; genus Mytilus; species Mytilus trossulus. The sequence goes on from NC_086374.1 coordinate 100,562,343, forward strand.
GGTTTTTGGTCAAACGCAGCTCATCTCCAAACAGAAAATTTCTTATGACCTAAGAAGGAATAGTAATATTACAGAATGACCTTTCTTGTGATACAATTCAACTCGAGTCAAATAAATGTCAAAAGATTTTTTTGTAAACAATCGATTTATTGCAGCGAACGCAATGGCGCAATTTTAGACCCCATTTAAATATAACATTCAATTTGATTTGTTCAGTTTAATTTCAAATTAAAGATACGCTCTAATTAAGTTTTAAATTGACGGAAATGGTCGTAAAATTTTAAAGAAAAGTTGATCTTGTAAATAACACTGTTTTCGACATCTGATAATGTAGTTCACACCAGTATATTATACTTAAATGATAATAAAACCATCAAAACAGACGAACTTTAATATTAACCCTTTCCTAACGTGTAATTTGCATAATTGTAAACCACGGAATGTCGAGGCTAAATCCGATGCGAGTCTGATGGTTACAATACCGCTGTACAAATACTTAGAGTCAGGCAAAATAGATTCATGTAATGAAAATTAAAAGTAGTTCACTAAATATACAATACAAAATTATATTAAGAACCACAGCTACATGCATTAGAAAAACAACGTTTAAGGATCGAATTTGAAAACATTATTTTCCAAATTGTTTCTGAATATTGAACTGGTTTTAAAGTGATTGAAGCAGAACAATTCGACCCATTTCTTAATGCGTGTCCAAAATAGTGCATACAAGGCTCTTAATCACCTGTTAACAATGAACGTATTCTAAACTTACAAAACACATGCTTGTTTTAAATTCGCTTAAATGAAAATGGGAATTTTACGATTTTCGGAAAATAAACATGCAGTAAAAAATTAATAACTGCCATCATATTCAAGCACTTAATAGCCACGTTAGAGATTTTATTCAAATTTTGACATTTACAGCTCATAAGAAATTGAGGTAAAGAAACAAGATACAAGTAGTGAGAAAAATTTAAACAATTGTTGGCTCTTAAAATTTGAAGTTTTATGTTTTAGTTGTTTTTTAATAGTCTTCCCGCCATTTGATCTCTCCCTATTCATCTGAAGATATAAGCTATTTTGTTGGTATATCTGTTTCAGTATATTTGTTTGTTATTATTTATGTCGGTTTTACTGTCTCAAATGTTATTATTTTGATTTATAAACTTATTTTTCAACAATTTTATGATTATGGTTTATTTAGGTAACTGTATTTCAACGTGTTGCATTATATCCACGAAATAATACATCTTAATAAACAAAGCACTAAGTGACTGGAAGTTCTTACGTTTGAGGAAACAGTGTTGTTTTAATGGTTTTTGGACGAATTTTGTCAAGATGGTTTAGAAAAACACCAAACACTATCAATTTGCATCAACTTTAAACTTTTCGAAAAGCACAAATATTTGAGCATGTACATAAGGAGCAGGTAAAAAGTAAAATCACAAAAATACTGAACTCAGAGGAAAATCAATTTGGAAAGTCCATAATCACATGGCAAAATCAAAAAACAAAACGCATCAAAAACGAATGGACAAGAACTGTCATATTCCTGACTTGGTACAGGCATTTTCAAATGTAGAAAATGGTGGATTAAACCTGGTTCTATAGCGCTAACCCTCTCACTTTAATAACAGTCTCATCAAATTCCGTTACATTTACATGATGCGTTAAATAAACAGTCACAATCAATAAAATAGTCAAAATATGGGAACATCAGTCATCATCGTATAACATTTTAACAGGACACAACAACATCTACTATCTACGAACACTTGGATTGATTCGAGTGTCTGACGTCAGAAAAATTATATACGTCACATAAATTTGTCGTTCAATGTGCATACAATAGTTATCAAAAGTACCTGGATTATAAACAATTTTAAATTTTACATAGGCAATGAGCGCAGACAGGGTTAAAAAATCAAAAGTATGTAAGAATAAATTACAGAAATCAAACTAGTCCAAAAGTTATACATAGAATTTATGAGAATCCAAAACTTTTAAAAGGAACAATTTAACCTGCGGTCGTGATTTTGAACAGTTAGACCGCAGTTATCAATTCCCTTTGAATCGTCTAGACTTAATTTTGAATTTATCACCAGAATAGAAATCAACTAATTATGCCAAGAAGTATGAAAAACAAAAAAAACTGGTGCTTAGTTAGATTTTAATATTTTAGAGGTAAAATAGAACTTTCACTGTGCAATTTCGATTTCACAGAAAAAATGTTTTTGTACAAAAACTGATTATGTGCTCGAAGGTAAGGCTCAAAGATATTGAGCGCAATTAAATCTTCATTATGTTAGGGTCTTTGACATATTCCCAGTTTTTCATTCTTAGTTTTATGTATAATTGATTGGAAAGGTGTTCCTTTATTTATGCAAGAATTGAATGCTTCTTTTTGTAATTTAATTGGGGTGTAAAAGCGTTGACCGAAGTGCATTTAGCGCTTCATTCTAAAAATTTGCGCACGGTCAACGCTTTTACAACCCTATAAAATTATAAAAAGAAGCATCCAATACTTATAATTATATTTTCTAGCTAGGATCACGAAAACACTATTTTTAACACGGTTTTTACTTTATTGTCTTACCACGTGTTATCATAAATGATAAGTTTTATTGTGTAAGACAATTGATTAAGGAATAACACGTGATGTGCAGTTAGCCAATCAGAATAACGTATTATAATGAAACATACATCTAATGTAATTATAAAGAATTGCATTAAGGTTAAAACACACTTCATAAAAGATTATCCGTGCAAGCGCATTATTCCATACTAACACGTTAAAAGTTCTGTAAGCTTTCTGTCAGCGCATTATTCGATACCAACTGGTTAAGTTCTGTAAGCTTTCTGTTAGCGCATTATTCCATACCAACAGGTTAAGTTCTGTCAGCTTTCTGTCAGCAAATTCACATACATTTGTTAATATATTGGTATTTTTATATTATTCGCTTATGTTATCTTTAATTTTTGTATTGCAATGTATCGAGGTAAGTTATTTTTATTGTAAGTACCTATTGTGACTAATGTAAATTTTGACATTGCACTGATCGAGATTTAAAGAGTTCTTGATACAGATATTTTTTTTCCAATGAGAGTGATGCATGCATAGCAGAAGAGGCTTATCTTGGTGTCTCTCTCGGTCAATAAACTTTCAAGTATAATTAGTATACTCAATAAAATTCGAAAGGAAATTGGGAATGTGTCAAAGCGACAACAACCCGACAATAGAGCAGACAACAACCGAAGGCCACCAATGGGTCTTAAATGTAGTGAGAAAATCCCGCACCCGGAAGCCTCTTTCAGCTGGCCCCTTAAAATATGTATACTAGTTCAGTGATAATGGACGTCATACTACACTCCGAATTATACACCAGAAACTAACATTAAAAATCTTACAAGACTAACAAAGTCCAGAGGCTCCTGACTTGGGACAGGCGAAAAAATTGCGACGAGGTTACACATGTTTATGAGATCTCAACCCTCCCCCTATACCTCTAGCCGTACTCAAACTCATTATACAACCAATCAAAATACGTGATTTGGTGTTCGAGCAGACATTTTGTACTCCAAATAAAGTTTAAGGACTAAGAGCGCGACTAGCCAGGCTAGTACTAATATATCAATTTAAGCTATCTTATATATAATTTGAATGCTAAACATTATCACTGTAAATTTTTGACTTTGAAATTAAGATTTTACCGCTTCATTTTTAGACGTTTCCATCGAACAACGGCATTACTCCAAGTAATATGACTAATTTTAAAATTATAAGTTACCCCCTCCCCCCACCTTAGTAACAATAAAGCAACTTCAACTGAATATTGTATATACATTTACCAACTCATTCGGCATTCAAGAGCTTAAAGCTGCTATTCAGATATTGTCAAACGTCACCGGTGTTTGAGCAGAAATATGATAAACCAGTGTTATGTCAAAAAATGTGTCTTTCAATATCTAGAAAAAATATCGGAATATACCTAGACCATATTGATAAATATTCCATATCAACTTCACAAATAATACACGATGGTCTGGAATAGTGGGTTCTAGGTACTGACCTTGTTGATTACCTTCATTACGTGTTATAGTGTTCTTATATTTGGGTGTGTAAACAATTAACCCTTACTGTCCAGTCCACTTCTAAGTAATATCCTTTTAGCGTGACTGGGTATTTATGCATTTCGCTTATATGTTGTTATGCTGCGGTCGTTTTGTGTAATCCTGTCTTTCATTTTTGCTCCTATTCGTTGCCAATTTGTTTTTATTTATTAAAATATTTGTTTATTTTATAGTGATTAGGATAATAACACAACGTTGATTGCTGTACCCATTTTTTTTTTTACATATTTGCCTATTATGTCTGTTTGTTTTGTTCACACATAATCGCTGTCTTTATAGCGGCATTTATTGTAACTGTCATTCAAGTGAGAGGTATAGGTAGCCATAAAATCAGATTTAATCAACTATTTTCAACATGCCTCAGATAAGTTAAGAATTCATTCGTCTGATGTGTTCGAGCTTTTGAATTTGCCATTTAACAAGGAACTTTCCAATTTTAATTTTCCTTGGAAGTCGGTTTTATTTTTGCTATTTTACTTCATGCTAATTTTCTTTATTTGATGATCCGATTCGATAGGTTTCGTCTTTAGGAGAAAGTCAAGCTTTTATCTTTTTGGAATCTTTTTAAGTCATTTTAAAGAAATTGACATTTTTCAAAGACAAGTAAGTATCTTAAATTTGTTATTTGATGAAAATTACTTTAGACTCGAGTCACATTTTTCATTATAAACTGTTGCAAATTTTTAATGAATTATAATCCAACAATATGCACTTTGTATACTTCATATGTACGTGTTGATGAGATGTTAAATATAAGTTCAGATAGGTATTTTTTGTTTGTAAATCTAGTTGATCCTCATTGGTTATTGCTCTTTCTAATTCTAATTTCTTTGACACCTTTGTCTTTCGTTGTTTCCCTCCCCACCTTTCTTAAATAACCATTTTCATCTTTTTCATACAGTTAGTTTATCACAATATGTATTGCCTGGACATTTAGCTTGTGTTGATTGATTCAGATCATGCGACCAAAATAAATGGATGATTTTCTGGTTCTATTATGATCAGTTAAGTAGATAGTTGTTAGTGCCAATATAGCCCACATCTTAAATTACATCGAACTATCAAGCTTGTAAGATATATTGTCTAGGTGAAATACCTCTGGCCGAGTCTTGTATTTCGAGAAAGTAAAATAGCAGTACTATACACATATATCTACATATCTATCACTTAGGAAATAGACATAATGAAGTAGGTTGTTATACCAAATTTGAACCTTGTTGTAGAATTTGAGATTAAGTTGATCCATTATTTGGTTTTGAATCTTGAACTTAGTTTTCAGGTTTAATGCTTATTTCCATATTTCTGTTGTTTTTTTTAACTTTGTCTTGTGACTGTGTTAGTGAATCTTTTTTTTTTAAAAGTCTGTTCTTTTCTCGGTCTGGGTTCCAATTTGTGTTACACGCGGCTTAATTCCTTTGTATTTTGGTGCAAACATTTAGTTGCTTTGCCTAAATAAAGGCAACAGAAGTATACCACTGTTCAAAATTTACAAATCGATTGCGAGTTAACAAATCCAGGTCACAAACCAAAAACAAAGTATACACAACGAAATAACAGAACACAGCAGTGCAATAAACAGAAACAAAAAAAAACCAATGCAACATACATATATAGAAACGAACAACAGCCATGTTCCTGACTTGGAACAGGACATTTTCAGAAAAATTTCCTTTTGAATTGTATCACACCTCGTGAAAACATTTCTAACTACTTCTGTATATTCATTACATTGTGATTGACCGATATTTGATAGCTTTGATTGTACTAATTAACTTGTTAAGACCTACGACCTTCTCTAGAAATTGTTTTGCTATTTTCACCATTTAGTTCCTGTTTCATTGGAGTATTCCCACTATCTTCTATTCAAAAGTCTTGTACACATTTTATACTTATGTTATTCTATTTATTTCCTTGTCTAAAGCAGTATATACATATATAATGATACAAATATTACAGAAAGGTAGAAAGAGAGCAATCAAAACCCGTTAATTGAAGAAACAAGACAATACCATGGTAAAAAATAACACGACTAATAGTTATCACAGGTACCAGACGCGCGCTTCGTCTATATAAGACTCATCAGTGAAGCTCAGATAAAAAAAGTTTAAACGCCAAAATAAGTACAAGGTTGTGCAGATCATTGAAGACCCAAATATCCCCAAAAAGTTGTGCCAAAAAATGAAATATTCCTCAAAACACAACATAGGCAAAGCAAAGTTTGGCAAATATATCAACTAAAAATATGCTAAAATCAGGTGCTCCGGAATGGTAACCTGCTCCAAAACAACCACCTTTCGTGTTATTCATTACAAGAAAATAAAAAAAACTTTCGTACACTGATAATCCATTTTCATCAATCAAAAGTCAAATGTTGGTGATGTACATTCAACTTTCGAACGGATGACGTAACCTTTACTTAACATTTTGGAACCATTGGTTTAATAAATTCATTGTAAAAAAATAAACTTTCTTCCAAGAAAATCATGATTAAAATAAAAACAATGAACAACAACAAATAAATATATTTTTTTAATTTTTTTTTATGATAAATTTTGAACAGGGTAATTTCGGGCTGCATTTATATTTTCTTTCAAAATTATTTGAACCACGATGAAAAAAATCCTTTTGACAAGTGCTAGTGTAAAAAATATTCAATCGATGAACAAGTGCATTTTGTTTTTAAAAAACCCCAAACCATTGTAATGTATGGATATATGTTTTGGCTGTTCGCGTGTTTACAGGTAACATATATATTCCACCAATTGACCAAGAATTCTATGGAAATTAGCATTTAAAATAATTATCAAGTGGGAACATATATCAAACCATTTGCACGTGAAAAAAAACCATATATATTCCAAGTTTTTATCTCAAGGTATTGCTTTCTGAAATACTTTTGTTAAACGATTTAATTGTTCCTGTGTGGTACATTCTTCGCTTAATATATTGTTTTGTCTTTCAGTTCTTTAATTAATGATATAAATTAAGCTGAAAAGTTGTAAATATATGGATGTAAAAGGTTATATAAACGAGCTACTAGAAACGTGTTTATATTGTCAGCGACGAAAGCGTCAGTGTTTAAACAGTCAATGAACATAAGAAATGTTGTATAATTCGCATATTTTTTTTTCTTTGAAATTAGTACTTTTTAGTATTTATTTTGTATACTGAAACATCTAAATATAACAAATGACAGACAAAAAATAGAGTGCCAGACTAAATTATCAGATAGTGCAAAGGGTGAAACAATTGTAGGATAAATAAAAGCATACTCAGTAGAGAGTTACGCCTATTTCTGATGTATAAATCAACCAGTTGTATTTATATATGTACAGCATGTCTTTAGTGAACTATATATAGTTTTGACAGCAGTATTTTTACATAGTGCATGAATACGTAGTAAGCAAAAGATATAAAGAATAAAGGGATGTGGTATGATTGCCAATGAGACAACTATCTACTATCTGTTTAAACATATATTTAGTTTTATATTATCAGTTTTGATTGATAGAGGGGTTGGGCTAGAATATTCAATAATTAGTGTATTAGGGGACTGTTCTGTAGAGTTATTCCAAACTTGTACACTGTGAATAAAATAATATATAACTTAATTTAGACACCATATTAGGAAATATAAGAATTTAACCCAAATGACAAGTCCTTTTAACGACGAACGTCTCTTTGAGTTTTATGCATGGAGAACTTAGGTTGCAATTCGAAATGAACTATTCTCTTCATTTTGCAGGGTAAAATCTTCACCATGAACTTTTTATCAAACTCATGTGTATGCATAAATAAATGTGAAAATATGTTTAGTATCTTTCCTTTTATTACAATGACAAAGATATGCCATTTTAATATACTTTCATTGCTCTGGTGTTAACAATATTTTATTATGAATAATTCAAGCATATTTTATAAACACATTCACAAATATGATTCAGAAACAACCAACATGTGCTCAAATCCTATTTGTGAATGTGTTTATAAAATATACTTGTATTGTTCATAATAAAATATTTTTCACACCAAAGTATCGAAAATATATTAAAATGTCATATCTTTCGTTGCTTTGGCAGTTGGAACAACATTACGTCACTTTCTGTTATCATTTTTGGAGATTTTTTTTTTATCATTCTACACAATAATTTACATTGAAAAGAAATCTTTTCAGAATAAAGCAAACAATTGCAATGTGTTTTTTTTATAATTTTTGTATATTTTGAATACCCCTTAATAAATAATAGCACTTGAATGTTTATATTAAAATGTTTATACTACTGTATCTAAACCTTAACAATTAATATATATATTCCACATTGTAATTCATTATTGTCATGTCAAATTAAACGTTTTTTCTATAATTTATTATCAACAATCAATTGTAAATTAGATTTAGCGTTTGATAAGATAAACTGAAAAAAGATTATAATGTGGTTAACTTTGTATAAATAAACAATTCTTATATCTATTCTTCTTATTTTCCTAACAAAATCATCAAATATACATATTCGAATAATGGCTTTGATATTCTGACATTTGCTTTTATTGTTTTCTCGTATAATCTTGTTTTTCCAGACGTTTGATTTAAGGAGAAAAATAAACGAGAAATTGTAGAAGGAATATCAATCGACAGTGTAATAATGATGTATAATTCAATTTGTTTCCAATAGGATTGTCTGCATAGGTAAAATGAGATTATACCCAATACTTTATAATGTAAATAATTTCGTGTTGTTGAATTATGATATTTAACCTGATAGAAAACTTTCCTAGTAATTATTAGGCATTGTCGTTTACCTTATCTTTTTTTTAACGGCTTGTTTTTTTTCTTCATGTTGACGGTTTTGAAAACATCATTTCAACTATTTAGGTAGCAATACATCTACATCAGTGGTAGTTGAGAAATATAAGCGTGCACAGAAAAACAGTATGTAATGCATTTACAGTTTAACTTTATTGTTATCTACATCAGACTAACGCTGTAGATTTATTTAACAGTTTGTTAACCCCGGTTTAATTATCGCAATTATCAAAGATTTAAAATTAAATATAGAACATTGTTAAAATTTGTTAATAAATATAATGATATGTAGTTTACTAGTTATTTTGGTAATATCGACATAATTAGCATACATTACCACGTCTTAAATTACAAGTTATTACTGGTAATGAATATATATCATTTTCGCCATGTTGGTGGGCGGTCTTTGTGTTGATGATTTGGCGGCACATTTTAGGTCTCTTTGATCATCGATCGTATATCAATTCTGCAGAAGAGCTTGAACTAGCGGATCGAATACACCTTTTCATTGGATGTAGATATGATCTCTTTTTTACAATGCGCAACGTTATTTATGGGTGGTTATCGGTACTTCCCATCTTTTTTCTGCTTTGAACTGATATCCTTCCGCCAGTAATCAAAACAGGAGTTTATTTCTCAAAACAATTAACAGAACTGATAACTGAATATAATATCAAATGAATCTTTATTGGTTATATATCCAAACAAAACGATCTATAAGAAAATGATATATGTAATTAAATCATTCAGGTTTGTTAATCAACCTATGACGTAGTTCTGACATTTGGATTGCAAACCATATTTACATAAAAATCCTATTCAGTGACGTCATTTGCATAATTTATTAGCTTTTACAAGTTTGGAAAAATGTGTTCGTTTTAATTTATTGACATAAACATTAGTTCTTACAAAGCATTAATTTAATTGCCCTGGTGAGTTATATTTCAATGGATGTCAAATATTGATAAATAATAAATATATGCTTCTGTTTTATCGGTTTTATCAGTTAAATATTCATAAAAGGTAAATGCATTGTAGTATGCATATATATTGTTAATGGATATTTACCTAGGTATGATCTTAACAAAATTCAACTATGGATATAAGTGTTAAATGATTTCAGTCTGCAATCTATTTATACTAACAATTATTTATAAACATCACTAAATCATAACATTTTTAACACTTTATAAGATGAAAATAGAAAAGATAAACCCCAAATGGCTGCATTTGGTAAAACCTTACAGAATTGTGGGTCCTCAAAGCGCTGCGACTTTTGTACTCACTATGCCATTTCTATTTGTTTTCATTCGAGCGTCAATACTGAGTCAACGCGCGTCTAGTGTATAGAACGTTATCTTGGTGATCATGATGAGTATATTGATATAAGCATCCTCGAGTTAACAGTTGTATTTTTAAAAATATCGCTTTACTCTTTTCCACAGGCAATGTCAGAAATCAGATATACTATCCCTTTAAGCAGTGCTTGTATTTAAATTACGCACGATTTAACTGATGATCAAGCAATTTAAATTTTTTGAAATTTTCATATCACAATAATTCAATTAATTTCAAACTTAGGTTAAAACTTTCTACTCTTAAAATTTGATAAGTATGCCGATGCGATATCCCCCGCATCCAATTTTCGGTGGGGTTCGTGTAGCTTAGTCTTTAGATTTCTTTGTTGTGTATTTTAGTCATGAAGTTGTAGTACAAATGACACACCAAAGAAAACTAAAGAATAAGCAACACTCCCTCTGGTATCTTTTGTTCCTCTTTTAAAACTTAATGCTCTAATGCGTTTTATGAATTTGACTTCTGAAGGTTTAGTTCCGGGCGTTCTGATTGTATTGACTTCCAAATGAAGGTTAATATGGGAACACACAGGCAATACACAGAGACACCAAATTGTACTTTTATTAATTGTAAAGTTAGAATCATAATGAAATTGTCAGACACATATTCCAGCTGCAAATTGACACTTTTGTCAGATAGACTAAATCTGATGAGTTAAGCCTTTTTCAACGGATTTTTATATTTCGTTCATATATTGTAATGGTATACCACTGTCCCAGGTTAGGGGATGGTTGGGATCCCGCTAATATGTTTAACCCCGACAAGTTCTGTATGTATGTGCCTGTCCCAAGTCAGGAGCCTCTAATTCAGTGGTTTTCGTTTGTTTATGCGTTACATATTTGTTTCTCGTTCATTTTTTGTACATAGATTAGGCTGTAAGTTTTCTCGTTTTGATAATTTAGCATTGTCATTTCGGGGCCTGTTATAGATGTCTATGCGGTATGGTCTTTGCTCGTCAACTTGGCCTTTTAAAATAAAATTTATTCGAGCGTTACAGATGAATTTTGAAGACGAAACGCGTGTTTGGCTCAAATATGAAATTTCACTCCTGGCATCTATAATGAGTTTATAATTATATAACTATTATTTATATTGAACTGATGCATTTAACAATTTTTGTAAAAAGTTATATAATATAAGCTATATTGCTTCTGAATAAAGTATTTTTATTATTATGTCGTTTTTCTACGAAGGCTTTGGGATTTGGTGATTAACGTATGTCGTTAACAGAGGGGCGAACAAAACCAGAGGGACAATCAACTCGTATAGTAGATCGAAATAAGCTGACAACCCCATGGCAAATAATGAAAAAGACAAACAGACAAATAATAGTACACATAACACAAAATAGTAAATAGAAAACTAAAGACCAAGCAACACGAACCCCACCACCAACTGGGAGTTTTTGTCAATATAACGGAACTTAAGTCAGTTGTCACTCATATCCAACATTGTGAAGTTGAAATCATCTCTTCGTAAAGTTTACGGACGCCATCATGAGTAGGTTGACCGTTATGGAATAACCGTTTCACAAATGATATCGGATATGTTCCTTACGTCGTAACTTCAACCCCTTCCCTTTCATAAATGTGACCTACCGAATTAGACTATTTACCGGATTTGTTATCTCATAAGCAACACGACGGGTGCCCCATGTGGAGCAGGATCTGCTTACTTTTCCGAAGCACCTGCTATCACCCCTAGTTTTTGATTAGGTTCGTGTTGTTTATTCTTTAGTTGTCTATGTTATGTCATGTGTACTATTGTTTGTCTGTTTGTCTTTTTCATTTTTAGCCATGACGTTGTCAGTTTATTGTCGATTTATGAGCTGTCCCTCTGGTATCTTTTGTCCCTCTTTTTTGTCTTCGTAAATGCAAATACTAAGTCTGGAACAAGACAATTTAGCCGAGCGTTTGATTTTGTCAGTTTTTATAGACTAACCTTTCTTGATTTTACCTTGGATTTCGATATTATTGTTATCAAATCCCAATCCCACATTTTATCATCAATTTGTTGGACGTCATTATGACATTATCCTTTAAAATTTCAAAACTGTAACAGTGTAAGTAAATAATTTTACCGCAATTTTTGAGGAGCACATACTTTTCAAGATTACTTTCCACTCCCAAGAATTTTTTTTAATTCATTTTTTTTTTGTAACAATGTGTTTATTTTCTAATGATTCTAGAGAATTTTGATAATTTCAACCATCTCATTGTCTATATTGATATTCATCAATAAAATTGTCAACCCTTAGCTGACACATAATACAACCAATTATAATATTATTTCTTTGTGAACATCCTGGCTAAATCACCGTTTCCTGTTCTGTTTTCCTGGACACTTACGAAAAGGACTTATCATCGTGCGTTTGATTAACAATAAGCTACACATGGTTTCAACTCATTGACCAGTGTCTGTCTACTTTTCCGGGTAATCTGAGATAAAGTCCGGTTTTTGAATGGACTAGCGTAGTGTTTTGTAGAAATTACCGTCGCTTTTTTCCGTTTTTCTTTTTGGCCATGGGATTGACTGTTATTCCTCGGCTTATAATTTCTGATGTTTTATGTTGGTATCTTGTTTTTCTTTTTTCAAAATCACCCATATATGTAAACAATATATTGTGTGATAAAACGCAAAACTTACTTAGAAATAACAATAAGCATTTCATAGATACCAGGATTGAAATTTTGTATTTGTGCCAGACATGCGTTTCGTCTACAAAATACTCATCAGGGCCGCTAGAATAACCAAAAGATGAAGAACAATAAAGGTACGAAGTTGAAGAGTATTGAGGACCAAACATTCTTTAAAATTTTGACAAATACAGCTAAGGTAATTTAATCCCTAGGTCAGAAAGCCTTAATATCCAAAACAAAAAATCACAGTTTTGCAAACTATTAATTTATAATTATTAACGTTTCAATGGTAATGTTCTCAAAACAGAAGTGCTGAATACTGTGCTGTAGTAATACCAGTAAGAAGTGGAAAGCATAGTTTGTTCTATCACTATCATAATTCGAAATAACAAAAAAAAAACCATGTTTTGATATATAAAAAAGAAGATGTGGTATGATTGCTCATGAGACAAATCTCCACAAGAGACCAAAGTGACACAGAAATTAACAATTATATGTCACCGTACGGCCTTCAATAATGAGCAAAGCCCATAACGCATTATCAGCTATAAAAAGCCCCGAAATAATACTGTAAAAATATTCAAACGAGAAAACTAACGGCCTTATTTATATAAAAAAAATGAACGAAAAACATATATGTAACACATAAACAAACAACAACCACTAACGGGCTCGTCTAGATATTCCACATGATATAGTCAGTATCAAAAACTCAACTACCTATTATTAAAGTTAATATTAAGCAAAAGATAAATGTCTACATATTAAAATTATAGTTATATGTCTAATAATTTCAATCCATAGTGTCTGAATATTAATGAATACTGAAATAAGCTTAAACTGAAAGTTGGTAGATTTTCATAATTTCTTTTGTATATTACGCATCTCAAAATGACTTAAATTACATTACAAACCAAAATTAAAATTGTGTGGAAAGCATGAAAATGAAACTAATTGTCTATCAAATACAACATTAATTTTGTTTATTTTGTTATTTGTCAAAAATCGTTATAACAAGTATTTATTTACTTATATTATGTAAAATAAAAAGAAATAATGTATTTTTATTTTACAAAATGTTTGATCAATATTATTCATTTTGATTTGATGGATATCTGTTAAAATATTGAAAACTGACACGTTAAATGTATTCTATTAATTCTTCAATATAAACATTAAACCGCATTTCATACTTTTTTTTTAAATTGGGCACAGAGAAAGTGTCTACACCATTTAAGTAGTACGATAGTCATAGTGTTCCGCAAAGAGGAAAGCGTTTAACTTTAAAATCGGCAGCTATAACCGAAAAGATGCAAAAATAAGTTGCTGAAAGTACTTTAAAAAAACCTTGTTTGTTGCTTGTCTTTTATTTTGCTATGTGCTTTGTCTTTATGCCATTTTGAGCTTCTTTCTTACATATTTGTATGTTTTAGCGTGATTAAGATTATAACACAATGTAAATTGCTGTATTTTTGACATTTTAACATATTATGTCTGTCTGTTTTGTTAATGGAATTTGATATGACTGTCATACAAGTGAGAGGTTTATTAAGCTATGAAACCAGGTTTAATCCCCTAACTTCTACATAAGAAAATGCCTGTACCAAGTGGAATATGATATTTGTTATCCATTCGTGTGATGTGTTTGAGCTTTTGATTTTGCCATTTGATTAGGGACTTTCCGTTTTGAAATTTCTTTTGAGTTCAGTATTTTTTGTGATTTTACCTTTATCTGAACAAACAACCATAAAAGGTAAAAATGTCAAACATTGGGGTACAGCAGGCAACAATAAGAAAATAATATTAACACCTAAAACTAATTGAAATTTTTATACTTCACATGAGAAGAAAGTTTATGCATTTTGCAACTCCTTGTTAATATATCCAAACTTACAAATGTGTTTTGCTTAATTATATCACTCTGTCTGGTTATCGAAAGAGTCGCGAAGTGTACCTGTATTCGGGATATAAAACCTAAGACGAACGAAAACGACCAACAAACAAACAACAGCATTCTTAACACAACATAGAAAAGAAAGACTGAACAACACGAACCCAAACAAAAATAAAACCACCGAAAACCACAGATCAGACACAAAATTACTTACGGATATAACGTATGGTTGTTATGGATTACGTAGAGGGTTTGGTTAAATCTAAATCAAGTCAAATGTTTGATATTCAGACATAAATTTAATTTCTATTTTTAATCAATGTTTTTATTTATCCTGGATAAAGAAATGAAAACAATAACATCAAACGGGATCAATTCTATTGCATTGCGTGCACTTTTTAATAAAAATGTCTCTCTTGTCAAGTTTTGGATTGAAATATTTGGATATCTATAAACTACTTCAGCAGGTGAGAGTTGAAAATCAGAAAAAGACATACCAATTTAATTCAACCAGACTAAGTAATGTATATACGAAATATTTATAACTTTAAAATTATCTTAATTTCGAAACTACAAATTTCTTTTTAAATTGTGATTGAATATTTTTCTTTTATTGATTACTTAAGAAAAATAATTTGAGGTAAATATATTAGAATATAACCATGAATATTGTGTATATAAATATATAAAAAGTTTTTCGAATTGTATCGTTTATTTTCACTTTTATTTGAATGTGAATTCACATCACCATAAGACGTGTCACTGTACTTTTCCATCCCAAATTCTTGTATTTGGTTTTGATGTAATATTTGTTATTCTCATCGGATTTTGTCTCATGCTTAGTCCGTTTTTATGTGTGTTACATTTTAATGCTGTGTCGTTGTTCTCCTCTAATTTTTAATGCGTTTACCTCAGTTTTAGTTTGTTACCCCGATTTTGTTTTTTGTCCAAATATTTACGAGTTTTGAACAGAGGTATACTACTGTTGCCTTTATTTTTTTAATATTAAATAAACGAGCAATTAGTTGCATTAAGTCAAAGTTAATGCTGAACAAATCATTAGCGAAATTAACCTGGAAAAGAGGTCTTAAGTTGTACTACCGCTTTAAAACAGAAAATAAAATTTAATTTAAAAATCTTACATACCTAATTCGTTTTAGGAAAATATCTGCATTTTTCATCATATAGAGAATTTGAGTTGGTTAGACTAATTACAATTCGTTTAAATGAATACACAAAAGGATGTTAATATAAGAAAAAAAGAAGATGTGGTATGATTGCCAATGAGACAACTCTCCACAAAAAACCAAAATGACACAGATATTAACAACTATAGGTCACAATACGGACTTCAACAATGAGCAAAACCCATACCACATAGTCAGCTATAACAGATCCCGACATGGCAATGTAAAACAATTCAAACGAAAACACTTACCGCCTTATTTAAGTCCTTAAAATGGTATTTTACCAGAAATAGCATGTTTCAATAGTGATACCGTTGTGGGCTGTAAATATTCAATAACAATATCATTAATTTAAAATGATATGATTTATATCTAAAAATTTTGGATGCTTTACAAATAAAGGTTACGAACAATGAGTTCAATTTCCGTTTGTTTGTTAGTCTTTCTTATATATATATGTATATATATTTAATTTCCATGCATTATATTTTGTCTTGTAGGATTAATTTTTCAACAATAGCGTATACATGTCTTTTAAGTTTTGTTTGTCTTATTTTTTTTTGTAGCAGGTTCGTTTCGGAACACTTCCTTCCAGCTCACCTTAACTAACTATACAGTATACGATGTTTTCATATTTGCATTTTTTAAAGACTTTATCACCCTATTATTTTTTCCTTCTACTGAGAAAATCTTTTATATTTTGGAGGTTATAGCGATATATTTGATTAAGAATGCATAATTTGTAGATACTGGTTAAGATTTTGATTTGTTGTAACGTATGTTTTGGAATTTATTGTAACTTTGATATGTAAAGTAAAGTTAATAAATAAACAACAGACACATATATTATCAACTCGTGTACAGGGTATACAACCTGTAAAACTGAACCCAAAGGATTGTTTATCGAAACTGTCCTAAGATCAGTCATTAGATTTTTTTAGGACAGAAGTTATGATAAAGTTAGGACCGACTAACGACACGTTTCAGCATGAACATCGAAGCTATCTTATGATCATATTAGCTAGGACGTCCTAACCGCTGTCCTAAGTATTGGCGTAAAAGAAATAGCAAATTAAACATGGAAAAAAATGAAAATATTCTATCAAATCTAACCAATTACTATAATTTAAAAAAGATTAAAAATTATAAAATTTTAAGTTTTAAAATTAAAGGTTGTAAATAGTTTGTATATTATAATTGTACATTTAAACTCTATGAAACAAAACATAAGACACATAATATAATTATGTTTTATTTAAGAATTTAAAAAAATAATTGTAAAAAGTTAAAATAAAATAGGTAATCGTTAAAATTACTATTTGTATTGGCTGAGCTGAATTCGAAGAGTCACGGTTTCATACTTAGTACAAAGGCAAATCTCGTGCATTTTTCATATAACAGATAACTTTAACTATTCTATTACGTGTATACATGTATATGAGCTAGAGACGAAATTCGAATTTCACCAATGCATAACAACAGTCTCTCCCGGGGTGGTGTTCTCGAAACTATCTTACGATTAGGACGTGTCATAAGACCAACTTATGACAAGTCTTTGTCGTGTTCTCGAAGCTCTCTTAACTTAGGATATATCGCACTTTTCGTTCTAACTTTAGGACACATAATTAGGTGTCTTAAGATCATCCTATCTTCATCCTTACTTAATAAAGTTTGAAATTCACTTTTTGCTCATTGTTTACGTGTAGATATAAAATGAAACGTACTGTCGGTTATTGACTCGTATATAAAGAAATTGTTCATGATTTTAAACTTTGAACTTCGTGTTTCACGATACGATGGCACTACAAATTTAATTCCCATTTCAAAACAATTTTTTTTCCAGGTTAAATTTACAATCCTTTTTTTTATATCCTTTTATAATTACATTTGAAATCATGCATATAATTCTATACATATAATTAAAAAATTCATAAACAGTTTTATTAATTTGTTTCGTCATTAATAAATGCTTTTTAACAAAGTTACTTAAACGGTTTAACATTTCGTACTCAATACGTTTAGGATATGTTTAGGACGTCCTAACATAAGATGCGTCTGAGATAGCTTCGAGACACAACTTAAGAGTGTCCTGAATTGATTCTTAGTCCATCATAAAATCTTATCTATGACTTAGGACGAATCATAGGATACTTTCGAGGACACCAAATAGTTGAAAAATGGTAAAGCTTACCTTCTTTGGTAAATTGTCAAATGTTGCAACAAATGGTGCTGAAAGAGGGATTTGTATATAATATGCATCACGTCATATAAGGAGCTGCCATTTGATTTGTATATAAAAAGAGTCAGGATATACTTATAATAAAAGGCAGGGGTTGTGTTCTCGAAGCTATCTTAAGATTAGGACGTTTCCTACGTCTATCTAATGACAATTTTTTACCCTAAGTCGTGTTCTCGAAGCTCTCTTAACATATGATATATCTTATTTTTCGTCCTAACTTTAGGACAATCAATAAGGTGTCTTAAGAGCATCCTATCTTCATCCTAGTGTAATAAAGTTTGGATTTCGCTTTTTGTTCATAATTTACGTGGAAATGAACATGAAATGAAACGCACCATCGGTTATCAACTCGTATATTAAGAAATTGTGCATGATTTTAAACTTTGAATTTCGTGTTTCACGATACGATTACACTACAAATTTTATTCTCATTTCAAAACAAACTGCTTTCCAGTTTTAATAGCTATCTTTTTTTAATATAATTACATTGGTTATTGTGCATTTAATTCCGTAAATGTTATTTTAGAATTCGTAAACGATTTTATCAAATTATTTCGCTATTAATAAATGTTGTATCAAAAAATATCTTTAACGATTTAAAATGGCGACTTAGGATATGTTTAGGACGTCCTAACATAAGATTCGTCTGAGATAGCTTCGAGACACAACTTAAGAGTGTCCTTAGTTGATCCTAAGTCCATTCTAAAATTGGTCTAAGAAGTGTCTTAGGACAAAGCGTAGGATATTTTCGGGAACACCACCCCAGGACCGAATAGCGTGAAAAATAAAAATAAAATAAAAAGGAATGACAGATTACAAAAATAAATAAAATCATGGCAATATTTTTGATTCCACCTTTCCCCACCATGAAAATGAAATGGAAACAATACAGGCCGTATTTTATTTTAAAAATAACCATCTTTAATTTATCCTAAAGTTAGGACCATCCTAAGACCATCTTAAGACACCTAATCAATAATTTTTGCATAATAATTGTACATTTATAAACTGTATGAAACAAAACATGAGACACAAATAAAAACTACGTATTAAATATAAAAATTTAGCAATCTATTTATAAACTAGATATATAATCTGTAAAAATCATAGCATGCTTTTGAGTGAGTTGAATTCGAAGTGTCACGGTTTCATTCTAAAAGGTTCATGTGGACCCTTTGGCTAAAATGGCTGCATTTTCACCTCAAAAGTTTCTCTGAGTAGAGACAAACCTATGCATCTCGAAAGTTTTAAGGTCCACATGCACCTTAACAGTTCAAAGGCAAATCTCGTGCATTTTTCATATAGATACGGATAATTTCAACTATTTTTACTACTGCTAAGTTGGTCTTAGGAAACGGCTTATCCTTAGAGAGCTTCTAAAACAAGCCCCATGTTTCTAAATTTTAGGAAAAGACCATTTTTAAATTTCGGTGCAGGAATTGCAGTTATAATTTTGTTAGAAAATAATGCATGGTTTGAAGGTGTAACTGGTAAACACGAATACTATTTACAAAAGTAGCTTGGAAATACATGACCAAAAATGTTGAAAATGATTGTAAATATAAAAATGAAAATGCAATGTAAATATTAATTAAGCATTGTCTCAGAAAATAATTAATAGTTCCTCGTTAAAAAAAATATTGTTGAGGCAAAAATCCTCTTTTTCCGAGAAAATCAAGTGGTCGTCCATATATTAGTATATGGATCTACATTAAATTTCTCGGTTTTTTTTCGTATTTTTTTTAAAAGAAATTGCGATCATTGGCAAGATTTCAATTCATTCAAGCTAGTTAGAATGAGAATATTTCATTGCAAGTCGTTGACACACAATTTCCTTAACAAAATAAATTTAGTTTCGCCTTAAACGTCCGTCTAAAGATTTACTTTCTTCATTATAAATACTGACATCCTGTATATATATGTTCCGGACCATATGAGTATTTGGACCATACGCGTATGGTCATGACCATATGGGTATATACTCATATGGTCCGACCATACGCGTATGGTCGGGGTAATTAACACTCTGTTATAGTTAAATTTTAATACTTCTAAACTCTTCATATGGTATGACCGTTCATTCAAAATACGCTATCATATAGGTAATTTTATCATTATATTATAATAAAAAGATAAGCTAAATACAAATAAGAAGTTTAACATAGATAATTTTACTTAATTGTCAAATTTAAAGTAAACACATTTGATACCGATGGTCATTATCGATTTGTTATTTCGAGTAAATGGCAATATGTCGACTAAAAAATTAAATTCCAAAAATTTCTTAATGAACTGTTACATAAGAAGTCACTGGAAAGTAGTATATTAT
Source organism: Mytilus trossulus (assembly GCF_036588685.1). Taxonomy (NCBI): domain Eukaryota; kingdom Metazoa; phylum Mollusca; class Bivalvia; order Mytilida; family Mytilidae; genus Mytilus; species Mytilus trossulus. The sequence continues at coordinate 100,582,922 of NC_086374.1, forward strand.
TAGTTTATTTAAGTTGTGTTGTGAAGATGGTGTATTGCAGTCATTTTACGATATTTGAGATCTAGAGCTTCTTAAAAACACCGTAGACATCAGAATTGCCAAAGACCTCGGTATCACTGTACGCAGCTGCAAAAAAGGCTTGTTTTTCTCTCGCAAACAAAATGTGTAAATGAAAAAGATCGTGCAAAAAAGCTATGATAACGTGTGGAAGTGAGTGTCATCCAAACCTATATGCATGAATGTAACTAGCGATGAAAACTAACTATGGCATCAATATTAAATTTTTACGTAGTTTTTTGGATTATAAAATTTAAAAAATTGTCATGTTTTAAACCATCACTGTTTTTTAGATAAAGTTTTTGTATTATTGAAACGTTTATAATGTAATTTGAAAAAAAATATATATACCTATATGGTCCAAATACTCATATGGTCCGGCCTGTTAATAACCAAACGAGTATTATACTCATATGGTCCGACCATACGCGTACGGTCGGACCATACGCGTATGGTCGGACCATATGAGTATACGCATATGGTCATGACCATACGCGTATGGTCCAAATACTCATATGGTCCGGAACATATACAAAATCAAATAACAAAAATATACAAAAAGATGAAAAATAAAAATAAAAAACCAGGGACAAATAAAACGTGAAAATCGAAAATTATATATATGAAATAAAAAGAAAACAGTCACATTTGGACGACGAAGACGTTGCCAAGACATTTGAAATAATGTATATCCTTGGAAAAGAGTAAATTTTATAACAAGAAATTAGATTGAAATTGGAAAAGTCTCATTTGAAAAACAAATGAATTCGATGATATTACAGTATAAGTCAGAAAAGTTAAATATAATTTTATCCTATAATTAGGCCGTTAGTTTTTTTATAGCTTGCTATGTGGTATGGAATGATTTCATTGTTGAAGGCCGTATTGTGGCTCTTAGTTGCTTCATTCTACGTCATTTGGTCGTCGCATTGGAAATCTTATTTTTACATTTTCTTATTTGTAACAGTTGTGATAAAATATAATATTTTGATAAACAATGCTACCGAATTTAGAAATAATTTACCTGTCATATTGAAATAAGCATATATTTTTTTAGCAAAAAATCAACTACATTTGTCAAATTGAATTATCATAGATTTTATAAGGACGAATAGAAGGACACATATGGACGGACAACTGAGCTCAGAATTATAAATACCACTGTCATTTTTTTACTTATAATTAAACAAATGAATAGTTAAATCAAAAGGTCATATCAATACATTGCTTTTATCAACAGAATTAATAATAGGCTGAATATTCCATAAAAATTAAATAAATTCTGCGTCTATAATGTTGAAAGACTTTTAGACATTTCATACTTATTTGATAACAAAAATAGTTAATACATATGTACAACGAAAACGAAATCTAAATCTGCTTTGCGAATTACATGAAGTTTACATCATTCAAGAGACCTTTTACGCTGCTAGTCTGATTGGTTCCAGATTTGCTGTCACCAAAAATGGATTACAATTCATAACAGATTATAAAAATTACAAACTTCCAAGCTTTAAAACATTAACTTATATCCATGAGTAGAAAAATTAAAAATATGCCGAAATTGCAATTTCCCATCAAGCCAATATTTCCATTGTGTACTTACAGAAATCAGATGAAAGTCAGAAGCGTATGTGAAAAATCTAGAGTACAAAGTGGAAATATTCATTCCATTTAGCAACAATTTTCAGTATTTTTGGAGAGTTATTGGAACAAATTATTCAGATATAAAATCGTTTGAAAAGAAAAATTGTTGGCAATAAAATACAGGATGTTTAAGTGCATTTTTCTGTTCGCGCAGCCGTTCTTGATATATTGCTGTCAACTAAAAAAGATTTTATTACCCAGTGGTCATAAACTAGATAGAAAAAGCAATTATCTAATATATTCTCATACTTCTACCCACCTTATTCACACCGCTTACACAAGAAGTTCGCTGAGGACAGCTGAAGAAGAAATATTTTGTCTTTTGTATAGAAAATATAAGATTTTAATTTATGTGACATAGGTTAATTTTATGATATTTTATTACATCAAATAATTTCCAAATATGATACTGCATTTTTATATTCGCACAAAGTGTGGCATATACATAAAACACATCGAATTTAAATAGTTAAACTTAAAATGTATCTATGCAGTTTGAAGCACTTGCAAAAAGAAAACTGCAAAATTAAATTACCATCGCTAAATAGTTATCAAAAGTATCAGGGGTATTCATGTCAAAACCGATGTGCTGACTACTGGGCTAGTGATACCCTCGGAGACGATACGTCCACCAGCGGTGGCATCGACCCAGTGGTGTAAATAGTTATCAAAGGTACCAGGATTATAATTTGATTCACTAGACGCGCGCTAAATCATGTCGCGATATATGGTATCCGACCTAATCTCGGATGTGTTCCTGCAATAATTGGCTTCATTGATTAAGTGATAGTTGCTTTTTTTATTACAAATCGGAAAATGTCGAGTGTAGCTTAAAAGTCGGGGCATATGGAAGTCGACCTACATTTTGCTTTGCAGCTTGTCCATTAAAGATAACTAATGTGAACTTGCATTTTAAAGATACAATTTATAAGATTATAACTTATAAGTATTAAATATTTTAACTAGTAAAAGTGAATTTTTCTTGTTTTCTCTTATTTTTTAGTGTAAATTCAAATTGCTATAAGACGTGTCACGGTACTTGTCTATCCCAAATTCATGTATTTGCTTTTGATGTTATATTTGCTATTCTCGTGGGATTTTGTCTGATGCTTGGTCCGTTTCTGTGTGTGTCATTTTAGTGTTGTGTCGTTGTTCTCCTCTTATATTTAATGCGTTTCCCTTGGTTTTAGTTTGTTACCCCGATTTTGTTTTTTTGTCCATGGATTTATGAGTTTTGAACAGCGGTATACTACTGTTGCCTTTACTTGCTTGTTTTTTTTTATGTTTTTTAAATTTTGAGGGGAGGTAACTCTGAAATAGTGCAATTTCATGGAATTTAAATGTTGTTATTTTGAATTTAAGCCGGAAAGCACGGACGGTGAACCTATCTTTACTTTTATTATTCTCAAACCATTTTGTAGAAGCTTTCATCTCGTATTTTATTTTACATTTCTATCATTTAGTTTAGCTTTAATCACACAATGATGTTTTTTCCTGTATAATCCATACTAAATATGTCATTTCTGTAGGTTGAAAAAAATGCGCGGTGACCTATCACTTTTATTAGTTTTTTAAACATATATCAATATATATATAAAAAAAAAAGAAGATGTGGTATGATTGCCAATGAGACAACTATCCACAAAAGACTAAAATGACACAAACATTAATAATTATAGGTCACCGTACGTTTTGGCAAAATATGAACAAATTATATCATTTACAATTTAGACTCACATACCACCTTAAATAAGTAACTGTGTAATGTCGAAAACGGTTTTCATTGTTGATCTTTGTGTACGTCTTGTTTGTCAACATGTGTCGTTGAGTATTTGTTTCCTTGGTGTATCCTTTTAATACTTAATACCGCATTTACATGCATGCTGCAATTAACAATTTGAGCAACATGTACTTACTTTTACAACTAATGTGTCTGCCATTAAATATGAGTGCCTATTTTATATGATTTGGTTTTGATTTTTGTTTGCTATATACTAGTATATAGATAGATGTTAGTTATTTTATTCTTTTTAGCATTCTGTGAAATTTGATTTAGAAAAGTTCATATTGCGTTATGCAACACATTAATTGAATATAAATAGAAGTTGCTTCCCTTTAGATAGTTAATGATATAGTTTTATTTATATTAATCTCTGTTTTAGGGTTGGACGATTTCTTGAATATTGAATTACTGGAAATATCATTTGATCCTTTTTATTTATTTGCCAATCAGATTGCAACGAAAAATGTATTTGTCGGCTACTATGACCATAAACGTTTATCATTATTTTTTTTAAAGTTCTATGAACCAGTTCGTAGTCGTACATCAGAAAGTGCATGTCCATATATATAAAAAAAAACTTGTATTGTGTATTGGTACATTTGAAAGAGACCCGTGACGCTGGAGAAGGTTATATGTTCAGTCGAAATATTTGTATATAAAATATGAAATGATACTATCCTACTCCATTTACATGTATTACAATTTACACTTTTACACTTTTTCGATGGAACTTTATTTAAAATGCCAAAATATTGTATCATGTATTTAAACATTTTTTTGCATTTACTTAAAATCAAAAGGGAAAATAGAATTTTTCCTTTCTTCTTGAAGTTGCATCTTTCTTAAAATTGACGAATGATCGTAGATGGATTCGGAAATCATTTTCTAGTGTTTTGCTTTTGGGGTCATATAACTCTTCAACTGTTTCGGTTTTTATATTTTCTTGGCTTCAAGTTTTCGGCTTATATCATTCATAATGGAGGTAAATCAAGATAAGCAGTTCGGACGGATGAAATTTATAATATGTTGTATTCATCATGAACAGCACAGAGTCTATACCATTGCTGTTTTGGTATCATTCCCTGAAAGTATCATCAGCACATTAGTCGGTACTCGATACTCACATGGTTTTTAATATATACTTTTTTAAGTGCCCTTTTTAATATAGATTTTTTTAAGAAAATATGTTTTCAATCCCCTCAGGCGAAGTTACCTTAGATGGATTTGGCTATTACTTTTTTTCTTTTTTATGGGTGATATAGCTCGACTGTTTCGGTTCTTATGTATCATTCTAATACTCGGATAAAAGTGTTCCTGATAAAAAAAAAATATATATATCCACAAAAGCGCTTCAGACGCATGAAATTTATAAAGTGTTGTTTTCATTTGTTAAACACTTAACTGTCATAAGCTGTAATCGGTAACCTTCTTCATGACTACTGAAAATGCAGTTTTGTGTTGGTTTTATGAAGGTAATTTATTATCATAAAACCTGATCTTGAGTTGAAGAATTTGTTTCAAGCAAGGTATTATTATACAGTATTTATAGCAGTATATATAAAATTAAAATTACCCTAAGCGCTTTACAATATATATATATCCATTCAAATACATAAGTATTAACAATAAAATATGAAAGCCCATGTTTAAAACTTCTAAAACATAAATATTTGAAAAAAATAGCATTGATAAAACAATAAAATTTATATAAAATGGGCATGATAAAATTAAGGAGATATTGAATCCGTACCAACAAAAGTAAGTTAAAACTTAAAGAAATATTTGCTTAAAAAAATGCTAAAATAACCAATAACAGTAAGTTAAAAAAAAACAGTAACTGCTTAAACTTTCAAAAATTACAATGACATAGAAATATTTTAAAGCCCATGTTTAAAACTTCTAAAACAAAAAGATTTGGAAAAAAATAGCATTGATAAAACAATAGAATTTATATAAAATGGGCATGATAAAATTAAGGAGATATTGAATCCGTACCAATAAAAGTAAGTTAAAACTTCAAAAAATATTTGCTAAAAAAATGCTGAAATAATTACCAATAAAAGTAAATTAAAATCAAAGAAAAAAAGTAATTGCTAAAAAATAAAAAAAAAACAATGACATAGAAATTATAAGAACTATGAAAAGCATGTATGTTTTAGTTCTTACAAGTGGCGTTGTTAAAATCATGATTTTTTTCGATCTAAGTGCTCGCATTGGTTTGTATATTTGAACGAGTTCTTGTGGGTAGACCGTTGCCTCCTCGTACAAAGCCTTGAACACATACACAAGAAGTTTATACTGGCATCGGAATGTTACAGGCAGCCCAATGGAGAGACTTGAGGATTGGTGTTATGTGGTCGTACTTCCTCTTCCTTGTAATGACCCTGTCTGCTGTGTCATTTTGGTTTTATTTCAGTCATGAAAGGAGAAGGTATGATAAATTCACTTGGTTTGGTCCCATTTAAATTACCATTGAATTCGAAAATCGAAAGGATGATTAATCTATTAAGCACAACCCAAGGCATGTAAGGCCCACACTCCAAGGCATTGCATGTAAGGCCCACACTCCAAGGCATTGCATGTAAGGCCCACACTCCAAGGCATTGCATGTAAGGCCCACACTCCAAGGCATTGCATGTAAGGCCCACACTCCAAGGCATTACATGTAAGGCCCACACTCCAAGGCATTGCATGTAAGGCCCACACTCCAAGGCATTGCATGTAAGGCCCACAATCCAAGGCATTGCAATGACGGCCTTCACTTGTCAATGCACTTTCTGACTTCTGTTAACTAGTTCTCTTGAGCTGTGTAGGCTGGTGGATATCTATTATAAATCTAACCAAACCATATAATAGTTGTACAGGAAATTACAGCCGATCAAAACTTGTTTTTACCAATATATCTATATAAATGTAGTTTAAATTTATTCTTTAGAACTATTACACAGAATTTCGCAGAATTGCATTTATAACAATACTTATAGTGATAAACTCACGATATAAAAGTCTTTGATACAAGAAAAAGCTGATCAAAATTGGAAATTGTATGAGAGTGTGAAACAAATAAGACACAAACAATACGATGCATTTTCTTTATTGACAGATATTATTTCCAACGCAGCAAAACCTTTGCCTTAGGGAGTAGATGACATTAACAACAATAAGGACTTCTTCCTTTCAACAGTATGCTCGATGTTTCAATGTCTGTGTTTTTTGGCTGAAAGAGATGTCTAAAAGGATAACCCAAATCTGACTGGACACGTCAAATGGAAAGCACCTGTTTGGAAATTTTGGAACCATCAGACTCTTCCGGATGTCTGGTTTTCACACCTTTTCTTTAATATGCATTATTTGTGATCTCAAATTGCATTGACTGTCATAATTTCAACCCACTTTTCAAACCAACCCTATTTAACCTTAATACGCTAAAGGATACACATCAAAGATATCAGGCTTATCAGATTGTACGCAAGACGCGCGTTTTGTAAAAGATACAAAAGACTAATCAGTGACAATTGAATAAAAAGTGCGAACTTGCAGAGCTTTGAGAGCAAAAAAAAACTTACAATCTAAGAAAATAATAATAATAATCTAAAGTGTTTTCAACTGCAGTTTAGGTAATCAATAGTGTACGCAACTTTCCGCTATATAGATGACGTTCTTTCACTAAACAATTCAAAATTTGGTGACTATGTGGATCGCATCTATCCCATCGAATTGGAGATAAAGGATACTACAGATACAGTTAAGTCGGCTTTATATCTTGACTTACATCTAGAAAAAGAGGGACGAAAGATACCAAAGGGACAGTCAAACTCGTAAATCTAAAACAAACTGACAACGCCATGGCTAAAAATGAAAAAGACAAACAGAAAAACAATAGTACACATGACACAACATAGAAAACTAAAGAATAAACAACACGAACCCCACCAAAAACTAGGGGTGATCTAGAAATTGACAATGAGGGTCGGTTGAAGACAAAACTTTACGACAAAAGAGATGATTTCAGCTTTCCAATTGTGAACTTTCCATTTCTAAGTAGCAACATTCCAGCAGCACCTGCATACGGGGTATATATCTCCCAATTGATACGATGTTCCCGTGCTTGCATTTCCTATCATGATTTTCTTGATAGAGGGTTACTGCTCACAAGGAAGCTATTAAACCAAGAGTTCCAAATGGTGAAGTTGAAATCATCCCTTCGTAAATTTTACGGACGCCATCACGAGTTGGTTGACCGTTATGGAATAACTGTTTCACAAATGATATCGGATATGTTCCTTACGTCGTAACTACAATCCCCTTCCCTTTCATGAATTTGAACTACTAAATTAGACTATTTACCGGATTTGTAATCACATAAACAACACGACAAGTGCCGCATGTGGAGCAGGATCTGCTTACCCTTCCGGAGCACCTGAGATCACCCCTGGTTTTTGGTGGGGTTCGTGTTGTTTGTTCTTAAGTTTTCTATGTTGTGTCATGTGTGCTATTGTTTTTCTGTTTGTCTTTTTCATTTTTAGCCATGGCGTTGTCAGTTTGTTTTAGATTTACGAGTTTGACTGTCCCTTTGGTATCTTTCGTCCCTCTTTTATACTGTTTACCGTTTTTTCCCTTTCTAGATTTCTATTAAGTGTAATTTTACATCACGAATTGATATCACAAAAATTGATATATATTACTTAATATAAAACAAACAAAGGTACAGTGAAAATTTTAAGAGTGTGAAGAAAAAAAGCTGATAAAAAAATAGCAAACGGTAAATAAAAAACTAAAAGTCGAAAGAAAAAAACTCATTTCCAATTAGTCGAAATAAAACGACGAAAACACCAACCATTCCATAAAAAACTTATTGAATTAAAAATAAAACAACACGAGGATAAAACTGCATTATTTCTTTTTCACAGGGCAATGCACTTTGGAATCACTTAACGTAAGTTCTGTTAATCTAGAAATTGTTGCGTGCATTTATCATTGCGATTTATGGAAAAAGAAAAATAGCGCTCGCCTGCTTATCTGCCTTTATCAGAGACGCTCAAAACCAAACTTTTGAGGCCAAAAATATATAAGAACCGAAAAAGTATTAAAAGCTATATGACAAAAAAAGACTTACAACTAATAGCCAAATCCATAGTCGGACTCAATGCATTACCTTTTAGGTATATAAAGAACGTCTGTCTTTGTATCAGTCCTCACTTTGAAAGTAATATATTGGGATCGCTCTTTGGATTTATATTTTGTGGTTTGTGGAATGTTGTTTGTCTTTAGGTCCGTTTTTGCCATTGACTTATCTGTTCTGATTTGTTCTTGGTTTCGTCTCAACTTTCCGTGGATCTAATAAGTTCAAAAAGTTACCTCGGCTTCGCTTATCCATTAAATTCACACATAATTGATGAAGACCACAAGCATACTAATAGACAATAGTGTATTTGTTTGAGTATCTATAACATAAATGGGTAAAAGAGGGACGAAAGATACAAACAGGACAGTCAAACTCATAAATCTAAAATAAACTGACAACGCTATGTCTAAAAATGAAAAAGACAAACAGACAAACAAAGGTACACATGACACAACATAGAAAAACAAACAATAAACAACACAAACCCTACGAAAAACTAGGGGTGATCTCAGGTGCTCAGGAAGGGTAAGCAGATCCTGCTCCACATGTGGCACCCGTCGTGTTACTTATGTGATAACAAATCCGGCAAACAGTATAATTCGGTAGGTTTCATTCATGAAATGGAAGGGGATTGTAGTTACGACGTAAGGAACATAATTATCCGATATCATTTGTGAAACAGTTATTCCATAACGGTCAACCAACTCGTGATGGCGTCCGTAAAATTTACGAAGGGATGATTTCAACTTCACCATTTGGAACTCTTGGTTTAATAGCTTCCTTGTGAGCAGCAAGCCTCTATTAAGAAAATCATGATAGGAAATGCAAGCACTGGAATATCGTATCAATTGGGAGATATATACCCCGTAAACGTCGATGAGACAGTGACCTATCACCACAAAACACTAAAAGACATTTAAAGGGTTGTAAAGTTGTCGAATAGAAGGGTGAAACATGTAATGCACCGGTTTTCGATGTTAATATCAATACTGTGAGTTTCCAAATTTAAACGTTTATTAGTTTTATAACAAATGTGTATGACGTCACAGCTCCTTGTTTTCTATTGCTGACATTATAATCTTACGCAATGGATCAAGTAAACCAAGCTTTACAAAGTAAATTTTTTGAAAAAAATAAATATAACCGTGTACGAACATCCATCAGTTGCTCATTACATCAATAACATGCTTTAATATTGATACAAACACCCAGCCAATTAACTTGTAAACATTATAAATCAAACGGTCTTTGATCATGTGGATAAGAAGACAAAATACCTCTGAATACAGAAAGGAACGATCTAAATTATGAAGGTGTGTATATCTGTGTTCAATAAAGTTCATTTAAATGTCGTTGCATAGCCCAATTTTGAAAAAAAAATACGTTTAGAATTTATAAATATGTTGGCTTTGAGCATCCCTGAGAAGATGTATACAGTCTAGATGCGCATCTGGTGTAGCTAAATTGGTTAATGTAATTGGTTGCCGTTAATGTTATTTCAAACATTTTATTCAGTTGTCTTGCTCTTTTATAAAAGTTTATTTATAACATTGAAAGGTGTGATGACAATACCTTTAATTGATACAAAACCGTCAATTAAGTGCCCTACCTTTAGTATATGAGTGTGTGCTATGAATTATAGAAGTAAATTAAAAAGGCTTTGACAATTAGATCTGAAAGAATGTAAGAACATAAATCGTTCACAAGCTTTCAAGCATAGAAAAGACGTTGTCACACTTCAACCATCCATACTTATTAAGATAAAAGACAGACATGACCGGGTTATCGCAGACTTGAACTCCGGACAGGTTTCTTATTAACGGTGATTTACTTCTTTTCGTTTTCCTTATTATGGACATGTGGCAGAGGATTATTGGAAGAAAAGTCCAACTGCAAGGTTGTAAATCTACATAGCGTTGATGTAAAAAGACAGCAAATCTCGTATCTCAAATGTTCACGGTTCCAGTCGATAATTTGTCGTGAAAACAATTCAACACCATTCCTTGTTTATGACTTGAAATTGAATTTTGCGGTAGAAATTGACATTGTTTATTATCTTCAATAATTGTACGTTACCCTGTTTTGGAGTCTAATTTGTAATTATTGGAACCGTAGCATTTTATAATTACTCATATCGAAATCAGATGTACAATGCGTGTCTATTTCTTTCCTGTAATTAAATATAAAGGGATATAACTCCGTTGCACTTCTCAATGAAATAACAATGTTCGTCCTTGAAGTCTAGCAGAATTAAAGTACTAAAAAGTTAAATCACAAAACTACTGAGCTTCGAAGAAAATTCAAAACGGAAATTCAAAATCAAAAGCACAAACACATTAAACGAATGGACAAGAACTGTCATATTCCTGACTTGGCACATGCATTTTCAAATGTGGAAATATTAAAAATATTGAAATTGATTTTTTTATTTAACATGTAGAAAAACATAAAATATATAATAAGGAGGTGAGGTACGAATGCTAAAGAGACAACTTTCGAAAAACGGACAAAGATGCAGACAACTATGTGTAACTATACAGACTTAAACAAAAACGTCATGACTATTTTATTGACCAAAAAACCTCTGAAACATTTAAGAAATTTACAGTACAATAGAAATTTCATCTTGAATTGAACACATGCATAAAAGAACTCAAGTCAAAGACAATGAATCCGGTTGATTATTTTTTAACATATAATATTATCTTTTGTTCTTAATAATTAGTACGCTATCCTATCTTCACTATCTAACGTATTATTAACCATTCCATTGTTTTGTTTAAAACAAACAAACATATATGGAACTAGTTCATTACCAAAACTTTGAAATAAGAAGTACCTGGTACGTCGCCTAAAGACTCTTAGGTGTTTGGTGCATTGCCTCCAACTGTGATGTGTTTGGTGCTTTCTCCTACTTTGTTACTTTATCTAACTTCCAACTGTAGTGATTGTAGAACAGTTGCTAAGTCTTGTGTAGAAAAATGTTTATCGGTTTTATCAGTTGAATTGAAGCATAGGCTTTTATTGTTTTATGTCTAGTACTTCAACTAAACAAAGAGTAGAAATTTGGTTATGAAACGTGCCCACGACGGATCCTCAAAATAGCAGTTCAACAGGTATTCAATGTTAAAAAGAGTGTAGCACTCTGTAACTACCAACATCTATATTGCGAAAAGATGTGGCTATGCATTTATACATCCCGTACAACTGAATGCATGTGGCTATGCATTTATACATCCCGTACAACTGAATGCATGTTGCTATGCATTTATACATCCCGTACAACTGAATACTTGTGGCTATGCATTTATACATCCCGTACAACTGAATGCATGTGGCTATGCATTTATACATCCCGTACAACTGAATGCATGTGGATGTGTATCTAGACCAATGGATGATCTTCGGCTGTTGTTTGCTCCTTGGTCGGGTTGTTGTCTCTTAAACATATTCCCCATTTCCATTCTCGATTTTATTCCGTACAAATAAATTTAGGTGGCTGTGTATCTATACATCCCGTACAACTTAATACATGTGGCTGTGCATCTTTACATTCCGTACAACTGAATACATGTGGCTGTTTATCTATGCATTCCTTACAACTGAATGCATGTGGCTGTTTATCTATGCATTACTTACAACTGAATGCATGTGGCTGTGTATCTATGCATTCCGTACAACTGAATGCATGTGGCTGTGTATCTATACATCCCGTACAACTGAATGTATATGGCTATGTATCTATGCATTCCGTACAACTGGATGTATGTTGTTGTGTATTTATACATCCCGTAGAACTGAATGCATATGGATGTGTATATGTACATGTCGTACAACTGAATGCACGTTTCTGTGAATTTTTGCATCCCTCCTAAATGAACATTTATCATTTGCTCCCTCCCAACCAGTTCCCTCTGACGTCCAAGTTACGATAATCATTTCAAACAAATCATGGAGTTTCGCTTATCTTCCTTAGATTTTCGATGGCTATTATTTTTGTGACGAGGCCTTATATGATATGAGATACACACACACAACGGCAGGTGAGTATTTTTTTCAACAACACGTTTACACAGAGAAACTAACAGCAAACGATATTGCCGAATACTATATCTCCACCATGTTAGGATCGTGGTAACTGTGCAGTTGCCAAGAACAGTTAAACACACGTGATAAATTTAGTATGAATAAGGCAATTTTTGAAGAAAAACATAGTAATTCCAGTGTTCGAACCAAATAATCATGAAAAATATCGCGACATTTGTTAAATTTCTTTGGTAACAATTGCTGGTTTTGCCACGAACGCTTGATATTGTAATCATTTAAAGAAACCTTTATGTTTTGTACATAAATCAGGCTGTTAGTTTTCTCATTTGAATACATTTATATTTGTCATTTGATTGCCTTCTTTTGCTGACTATGTGGTATGGGTAATTTTTGAAATTTGTGCAGTGACATATGATCGTTAATTACTATCATGTCATTTGGTCTTTGGTGTAGGGTTGCCGCATTGGCAATCATACCACATCTTCTTATTTTGTCTTTAAGAAACAGTGCATTCGAATTGCTTGGTCTTCTAAAATATATCATAAGGAATGTTGGGTTATATGACGTTTTACATTCTGGACAACGTGAAAGACATTTCCCTATCGATTTTTATGATGCGAATAACTTTAAATTTCGTTTCAATTGTGTGTCATGATTATTCATTTGCCAACAGAAATGTGTTTTCGGACATTTCATGTAAAATTTATTATTGATAGATTTGGCCACAAATCAGATGTGACTATAACAGGTAGGTTCGGTTCCGTTCCTGTCGGCATCAAAAAGTACCTTGTACTATACTGAAAACCTTTCGAAAAGTTAATGAAGTGTTTACTGTATATCGTAGAATTGTATTTATACATTCATCGTCAGATCTTATTTCATTAGGACACGAGGGGATTTTTATACACATCAGCAAGCTTAGCTGTATTAGTTTAGCTGCATGAGGAGACGGACTATTATTCAGTGTCTGTGTCTCAACTCACCGGTGACATGTTTCGCGATCTAAGATTTTTAGATACCATCAAGGTTGTTCCATCTATATATAAATTAACCGATTGTGTGCTATTCTTGGACTTCACAATTTTACTGAGTGGTTATTACCTTAGCTGTATTTGGCAAAACATTTAGGTCCTCAATGCTCTTCAACTTCGTACTTTATTTGGCCTTTTTATCTTTTTATTTTTTATTCTAGCGTCACTGATTAGTCTTTTGTAGACGAAACGTGTTTATGGCGTAAATATAAAATTTTTATTCTGGTATCTATGATGAGTTTATTCCCATGACGGGTGATGCATGCATAGCAGAAGATACTCACCCTGTCGATGCACCACGCATATGTATGTGCCAGCTGGGACCGACCTCAAGATGCGGGATTTTCTCATTGCGCTGAAGACCCGTTGTTGGCCTTTGGCTGTTTTCTGCTGTTTTCGGTCATGTTGGTGTCTCTTTGTCATATCACCCATTCCCATTCTTTATTTTATTCTCTCTGTTTTTTCTGGGATTTTATTTACATTAATTAGTAGTATAAACTAGTAATGATAATTGGACATCAGTAAAACATTTTTGAAATTGCTCACATTCGTTTTAAACGCCGGAGTAAAACAAATGAAGGAAAGTCAATGATTAGTCGTACATACTTGGCCGAAATGTATTTTAAGTTTATTTAATGCGAGCACGACAGAACAAATATAATACTAGTATATAAGTTATGAAGTGATAAAAAGGGATGAATGGCAGCACATTTTAAATTTGGTTTGTCTCGTTTGAAACAGACTGCCTATTGGTCCCTCAAAGAGTTGCTACAAGGGGTTTCTAAATGTATTTATTCACTAGTAATATGACACTTCTGCTTCCGATTTAACATCTCTACTAAAGCCGATTGTGACTGTTGGTCCTATTCCAAGAGCGTTAATTATCACTTTACCTTACTACGATAACTCAGTTGACCCATGCATTATTTGTGTCTTCCCTTTGTTACCCTAACACTTTCTTCTGCGCTATTAAAATATATAGTTTTGGGCTACGACTATATTTTGTACAAAAGTCTGTGATGCTGGATAAATAAATAAAAATATAACTATCTATAAGAATTGCATTGTAGATGATGCCATTATCAGGAATCAAATAGAGATAAACAAAACGAAAATTGACAAAATAAACAAGCAAGACAATCAAAGGAAGTGCCAGTTTGTTTGGACGCCTCGTGAGATGGAAATGAACAGGCGTTTGGTGCAATTGATTCTACTGGAAGAAGGTGTGCCGCAATCAAGTTGTTCGAAAGATCAATATACAAAATACTTATCAGTAAAAATGTTCTCTTTAGGAAAACCAGAGTTTAATCTCAATGTGCCATCATCACAGTCAATAGTTAAATCTGCTATAAACATATCTCGGAGATTTATATCCCTTTCCGTCGATCGTCTGGGAAAACTACCGTCCTTTATTTTTGGTTTCGGGTATTTATTACTCAAGAAGACCATACTAATACATTATATGGACATACTTCCGCGTAATTGTGCATTGATACATAAATAATTTGGTGCCAGAAAAATTCCCAAGTTTTGACTTTAAGCAATAGAATGCAAATGAGATATGACTAGGTAAAATTGTATAACTTCAGTTAAATTTACAGGCACAATAAACGCCAAAACAAACCAAAAACATTCTCATTGGCATTTAAGATTTATGTCTAATCTCATTCAATTGTCCTTAAATATAGCTTTATGGTTCAGAATGCAAACACTCGACACATAACACTTGACACGTATTTCCAGTAGTTACTGATATGAGCACTTTCAGTTTCAGGATAAGTCGGGATTACGACACGTGTACAAGGTACGTACAAGTCTAAACACTATGTCAATTGGGTTCCTGGTCAGGATAAAACCCAGGAGTCGATTTCACAAAAATAAACTTACGACTAAGGTTGGTCTTAAGTCATGAACAAATCAGTATACTTGCGATAAAATGTGAAATCGACTTCAGACTTACAAATTAAACTATTGCTGATTTGTAGACGTAAAAATACGTGAGTAAAACGGATAATATTTAGAACTCACAGACTATCAACCCTTTTAAAATATCAGGTATGTTTTAATGTATATTTTGATTGCAATATATGATCGTTAATAGCAATATATTTGGCAATCTTTGGCTATGCAAATTCTGAGAATAAATCAGCGCTTGATTAATAATTCTCTAATACAATCAGCAATTATAAACTAGTTTTGTAATGCCGTCAAGACACTGATTACTGTCTTAAAGAAAAAGGTTACCGTCAAGTGCATGATTTCCGGCTTCAAGATAACGCTTACAGTCGAGTGATTTCAGACTTAAGGTGGGGACTGACTATGAACTTATCCTTCCCTTTACTACCATTAAACCCAAGTTTATGGCAAATTCAAACGAAACATATAGATATTTTTAATCATTCCTGAAAAGACTTGACAAAAATTTTCTTTAAAAAGTAACGAGTTCACTTACTGTACTAATGAAAGTTATCCACATACAATTCTTTAAATAATTATTTTATTTTCCTTTTAGGAAATTGACATTAGAAGTTCTTTTCACCTAAATTTATGACAAATTGGAGTAATGATTTTTCTATCGTTCTTAGTGACTGCTAGCATTATTTTCGCCAAACACTTAGAATAGGGATGACGTGTTGCTCAGTCTCTAGTTTCTGTGTTATTTTTGTAAACTAACAAACTCGTCTAACCTCGCTACATTCTGTTTGTGCCTGGCGCAAGTCAAGACGAACCTTTAATTCGGTGGTTGTCGTTTGTTTTTGTATTTCATATTATTTTTCGTTCATTATTTTGTACATAAATCAGGCCTTTAGTTTTCTCGTTTGAAATGGTTAACTCGACATTCAGAATTTTAAAACCTCGAAATCTTAATATAACTTGAAATTTTCGATTTTAAAATTCCCTTATATACTTCGTACAATTTTACTTTGTAATTATCCTGAAATTTTACATTGATGATTGCGCTAAAACCTTTGGTGTTTTAATTACAAAGTGGTATGTCATATTTGTAAGAAATTGACACGCTTAAACATGGACCGCTAAATTGACTTCAAAATTAACTTTGTCCCCCAAAAGTTAAGTAAGATAACAAAAGAAAAATCGGGTATACAAAATAATATCGGACATTTTCCTTATGTCATAACTGCAATCCTGTTCCCTTTTCACGAATGTGACCTACCGAATTATACTATTGACCGGGGTTGTAATAAAATGGGCAAACGACGGGTGTCACATGTGGAGCATGATCTGCTTATCCTTCTGGAGCACCTGAGATCACCCTCATTTTTTCGTGGGGTTCTTGTTGCTTAATTTTCTATGTTGTGAGTGCTTACTATTTGTCTTTTTCTTTTTTAGCCATGGCGTTGTCAGCTTATTTTCAATCTCTGTGTTTTAATTACCATCTGTTATCTGTGACCCCTTTAATGTATGATTTGTGTTCCTGATATTTGTACAATAGTTCGCTGGTTGTGAAATAAATGGAATGATATGTAGCATGCCACGTAATCAAACAAACCTAAACAGAACGGTCAAGGCCGGGTAATACTGTGTATAGGGCTTATCCAAACTTTTGAATAACAATTATATACACATGTATCATGAACGTCTAAATTTTATAAGATCAGTTTGGTCTATAAAACTTCAGCAATATGTATGCGAAAGTTAGTTCGATGTGTGTATTTAAATTACACCATGATGTATTATGGTTCATGCGAACAAAACGAAGATTCCAATAGGTTATGCGCAGGTCTGTTAGCAATTTGATTATATTCTATGGTAACACGTCGTAAATGTAGAATATCCTAATAAAGTATCCTGTCCTGGGTTTTTTCTCAGCCGTTGAACGAATCTGAACGTTGAAGTATTTAGCCTTGTGCACTTGTTCATGTTTTACACAAAGCCCCCATTGGACAGACCTGTAAATCGTCAATGCTAGTATCTCATTTCACATATTCAATG
Source organism: Mytilus trossulus (assembly GCF_036588685.1). Taxonomy (NCBI): domain Eukaryota; kingdom Metazoa; phylum Mollusca; class Bivalvia; order Mytilida; family Mytilidae; genus Mytilus; species Mytilus trossulus. Next base: position 100,600,566 of record NC_086374.1, read on the forward strand.
TACTATGTTTGCAATTAACATACATTATACCTTTTCCTACAAAAGTAATAAAATTGTTAACGTAACTTTTTTTAAAGGCTGATAGTAATTAACTTAACAAATACCACAATACATCAGACAAAGACATAAAATAGGGGGAGAGAACCCGTTATGCCCTCTTGTCAATTATTTTTCTCAAATATTTCAATAAATAATCCGTTCTCTCGATAAATTGCGGTGTGGGTAAAAAGTTTGCTGGTTAGTAAAAAAAATGTTATATACTGCGAGTGAAGTTCGTTTATATATCGTAAATTGCTTTCAAAAAACATGTTTGTCGGTTGACCAACATTTCAGTTCATCAAAAATTATTATGTTTTACCAATCGTAAATAAAATATGTATGTTTCTGGATATGATTTACATGATGTTTCCCGTCACATTAGAATTATAAATCTTGATGTGCATGTAATAAACAATCTTAAAACATTTGAAGAAATCGTAAAATCGCAACATGTTGCAAGGCTACATATTTATTGCCTTGGCCTCGGGAATAATTCGGTAATTTATTTCGGGTATTTTATCCTCGTAAACTGTACTTCCTAGGCAGTAAAACCGTGACCACACATCTAAATTGTTTTCCCTGCCCCTAAGGATAATTTCATTACTTTCAATCACGGTATTTGTTTTATTCTATTTTACTTGAAACACTTTTTTTCTGAGAAACGCCATACTTTATGTGTGAGACGGAAACTCGTAAAATTGACTTTGGAATTTTTACACTATTTGTAAATCATGCTAGTGCTTAAGCAGGTGAAATCTTTTGAAATGGAAACCAATTGGATATATAATTTCGAGTCACGTGGTTCCAACGGTTTTTTTTCAAACATACCAAAAGACGTCAAAGAAGGTGAAATTCTCATTCGTATCTTCGGGATTTATTTTTTTTTTTTCGCAAAGTCACCAGTGTTTGTTTTATGTATCAAATGTTTTATGTTTATTTATCGAACGGATAATAGCAATGATTCTGGAACAGACCCAGGGATACCCGAATACTAAACACGTGGTGAGTGTTTGTTTACTACGTGCTGATTTTATATAAATTTAAGCAGATGGGAGTTTGAATTGAAACAAACTAGACATAAGCCAGAACATACTTTTAAATAAGCTCTTATGATTTTCAAGTGTCTGGTCTTTTACATCTTGAAACAAATAACTTCATTTTGTAAACAAGTAGTACCTGCATTCTAAAATGTTGTAAACAAATGTGTTAATTGATACATAGTTCACAGGTGTTTAACCGCATGTTGAGGAAGTAGTGGTGTACATAGGTATATATAATTCATCTTTATACATTAAAGAATATATAAGATATGTATATAATCTCTAAAAAAATTACCCTTTAATAGTGGTTTGTTAAATAACGTAGATAAGTACACTTTTATATTAGTTATTATTATTATTATTTTTTTAGGGGTGGGGGGGGGGGGGGGGGGTCACTGCTATGCGACAACTCATTGTTTTGAGGTAAGGGGCATAATTGAAAATTTGAAAGAAAAAAAAAGGCCAGAAAAAGTAAAAAGGAATTTTCACGGAAAAAATAGACAAATGAAATAAAGGAAAACAAAATTCAAAGAAATACCGACGCAAGATAAATAAAACCCCAAATGATGCCATGTAGAAATCAAGAAATCAACCCCACTTTTTTCCCCTAAAAATATATTCTGATAAAACGTTTGGTTCCCTTGTTTTCAGACACAAGAATCCCCGCCCGTACCTCTACAAACATGAGGCATTTGTTCCATATTGGAGTTTTTTTTAATTCTTAGTTGAAGGACTACAATTGTTATTATAAGAGCAAATTGAATTCGTCGAAAAAAGTTGTTACTATGAAAAAAAATACATTCTTATAATTAACAGTTCATACGGAGTAATTGTACGAGAGTATGTTACCATAGCAATTGCAGTTGAAGTCCATGTATAAATGGTATTCATTTTATTTTTTTACTTTGTCTGTGGTTTTTTTTTTACTTATTGTTATTAGTAATATGTGCTCCTTTTTGTCTATCTGGTATTTTTAAGGTATTTTTATACCTTAAAACTTAACTATAAGTATGTAACTACAGATTATATTCCCCCACTAATTGTTACATGTATACCCATATCTTCTTGCTCAATTATTATGTATCCAGTCATTTGCGTCCACATTTTGTCACTAGCCAATCAGCGAGAGATTACAAGTCAATAATGGTAATTTGAAAGTAACTTAAAGTGAATATGCAGTTTTATCAATTAAAAAGTTGACTTCTAAGATTCAACCAATGTAAGCAATTTGAAAAATAACAAGTGCCAGAAAATATAATATTTAGCCTTTGAACTTTTAATTGATTGATTGATTGTTGCCGCATTAGCACAATTGAACTTTTAAAGAAGTTAGACTAAATATATTTATGACACATATGGAAAATACATATATTGAATTTTCCCAGACGAGAATATTAAAATGTTATGCGTATAAGGTCAAGAACAATAAAATCGTATTTTATCTCATTTTCTTGAAGTAGTAATAAAACTTTCATATTGAAAATGATATGTGAGATCGTAAAGTACTAACAAACCTTGATAAGCTACTAGATCCATAAAAGATCCTTCATAAATAAGTGATCTTGTGTGTATGGTAGAGGCCTCAAGTCCAACCGAATCGGTAAGTTTGACTCATTTTTGCTTTATAAAATTAGCGTTTTATTCAGAAATATGGATAGCATAAACAATACGTATGTGTTTTTACTAATAGTTGCTTTAACATAGGTTGTCATAGTCTTATGCACAGTCAAGTTGTGTTTTGCTGTTACAGTCAAGTTTAGTTTTGCTGTTACAGTCAAGTTTAGTTTTGCTGTTACAGTCAAGTGGAGTTTTGCTGTTGAAACGATTAAGTAAAAATATTTTCGAGAAACTTATTATCTCAACTTTTTGAATAATGCTAGTACATTCATCTTTACGACTTAATGTCGGTGTGCAATGCGTATGTCTTGACAAAATATATCTTTTAGTGCTGACCGATGCAAACATATTCGAAACTTCGAATAAATACTCAAGGGTAAAGAAAAAGAGAAAGTGAAATTGTCCGTTGGATCAATCATAGTTTCTCAGATGAGAACCTATCGAATTTGATGAGTTGGGACCCTTTATAGTGTACAGATAGAAATTTCCCCCTGTTCAACACAATGTTCACATCTTAAACTCGAATGAGGGACAGCAAGACAAATCAATTTAAGTTGGAACTGTAACTTTCCAAGATATACAGAAGTTGCTCGCTTGCAGCGCCTTTTTTATTCACAGCCAGCCATAAAAGATAAAGATGTTAATGCAATTATGGATTGAAAAGAAAGCTGGAGTTTCTGTTCAATTGTAAGGGGAGGCATGTAGTTTAAAGTTATGGTTTAAAAAGAAAGCATGATTTAAAAAGAAAGCTAGAGTTTCTGTTCAATTGTAAGGGGAGGCATATGGTCTAAAGTTATGGTTTAAAGCAAACATGCAATTAAATAAAAAGAACTGCTATACTTTAGTTCGTTATTGTTGCTCTCCTGTTTTGGTATTCTTTCGTTGTGAGTTGTATATACATTACAACTGTCTCTTCGTCTTAGTAGTTTACTCATATCATAAAGGGTTTGACCCATCTTTTGTGGAATAATAAACTTTAATTTGACAAACAATATATCCACGTCTTCCTCCTTTGTAAATATTTCATATAGCATGCAATACATATACAGTTGATTTATATTATATATGCACAAGTTTGATAAAGCCACCTTTTTTGGGCTCTTGGATTGGAAAACACAAAGTATTATGATTCTTCAGTTTATCACAAGTCATTGGTATACGACCACATAGTCAAACTATCTGTTAGGGTTTTTTTTATGAAAAAACTAGCCAAAAAGGCCATTATTTAAACAGATTTTCATTTGAAAAGATTTCAGATTTAAATATTTTTTTTAATGATTTTAAGGAGCAAATAACCCTACAAAATACAAGTCATTGTGTAGATGGTAGAGTTAGTAACATCGAGTTTAAACTCGAATTCTTTACAAAAACGACTTCCCCTCCCTTGGTAAAAGTGGAGTACCATAAAATATATTTGCCCTCTTCAAGAAAGTTCAAAACGGTTGTAAACATGACAGTTGTCCCACTCGAATATTTATATGACAAGTATTTATTATCTAATAATACTTTTTAAATATTTACAATGCAGTGTTACGACATGTTTTATCTATTACTTGTAAATCTATACCCCTTTGATGCAGTTTTGCTCAGCTGTTGTCATAGTATTACCTTCCAAGGTACTAGTTTCTTTATTTGTATTGATAAGATCAATATACTTAGTGCAAAACAGAATTTCGATTCATCTTGAGTATTTCATAATTTTTGAAAACGTTCTTTTCTTGACACTGGGTGGAGACATTTATTTTACTAAGAGTGGGTTCAAATAATCAGTTCAAAGCACTACTAAAACGGCAACAATCAGTTTTTTTTACTGTGGCTTTTGTTATAAAAAGTCAACACACATGCAGTCAAACTAATAAATCTAAAATAAACTGACAACGCCATAGCTTAAAATGAAAAAGACAAACAGACAAACAGACACAATAGTACACATGACACAACATAGAAAACTAAAGAATAAACAACACGAACCCCACCAACAGCACCTAGCACACACATACAAACAACAAACAAAAACATCGACCCTCATCAGTTAAAACTATAATGCGCATTCGACCCTCATCAGTTAAAAATGTAATGCGCATTCGACCCTCATCAGTTAAAAATATAATGCGCATTCGACCCTCATCAGTTAAAAATATAAAGCCCATTCGACCCACCAGTAACGATCGAAAACATTTAAGATCCATTGGAAATTTTGTCAAACTAACTCAAATAGTCATTGATATTCATCTTTCATGAAATCCAACCTTTGTGAACAAATGAGTCTATTCAGAGAAACGGATCATTTGTATGCCTTTTAAAGTGAAAACAATTTCGATTGTACAAGATCGTCTTTTTTAGTACTATTTATAAGATTGAATCAGCCTTTAAGTATATTGGCCAATAATTTAGCGTATTAAGCATGTACGATCTCATACATATTCTTAATTGTGATATTTCTATGTAGCAATATTTTAGCAGCATAAAATTGTAAAAAGGACAACTAAAGTACGAAGTTGAAGAGCACTGAGAACCAAAAATTCCTACAAGTTTTGCCATATGCTGATGTAATATATTCATGAGGTAGAAACGCCTTAGTATTTTGAAGAAAAAAACGTTTTGTAGACTGTTAGTTCATAGCAATAAAAATATCAATGATAATTCATTTCAATACAGAAGTGCTGACTACTTAACTGGTGATACCCTCGGGGAAAAACAACTCCACCGACAGCGACATCGAATCAGTTTTGGTAAATAAACTCATCATAGATACCAGAATTGAAATTCTATATTTGAGCCAAAAGCTCGTTTCGTCTAAAAAAGACTCAACAGTGACATTTCGATAAAAAAGGAGGGTTTAAAAAGTCAAATAAAGTACGAAGATGATGACCATGGAGGACAAGAAAACCTATAGATTTTGCCTTTTTATTGTGATTTGTGGACATGTTTGTCTTTTCGCCGTTTTTTTTTTGCCATGGCGTTGTCAAGTACCTTCTACTTATAAGTTTAGAAAGTCCCTTAGGTATTATCAGCATATATTCTAATAAGTAATTTGAACAGTATCTGTTCTTATTCTCTGGTACGGTATACTTCAATATTATTTTTTCCTACTTTATTGTACCTCTTTTATTTACCGTTTTTATTACATTGGCCAAGAACCGAAATAGGGGCGTGGTACTTGTAAAACTAGTGTTTCCTCCTTTTTACCGCTATCACACATGTTTGGGATCGGATCGAGCATGATGGTCTTTGTTTATCAATAACTTTGGTAACGATGGTAGATATTTGGTTGTTTGCAATTTGTCTTTAATCTTGCGACATTGACAATGTGTACTATGCACGTCTATTTTGAGGACTGCAGTGTGACATCTAGATGTTGTTATTGGTTTCACTGTGTTGTAGAGGTGTTGTATATATAATTCGTATTTAAAGTCTGCTTTGGTTTTCAAAAATACTTCTTGTTGTTTAGTCATAGGTTTTTCCTGGTGATTTTTTGTACCGCTGTTAGTCTTTTTAACTATGACATCGTCTGTCCTTAAATTTATCTTTCGTTCATCTTTTACAGAACAATTGTTTTATTTATCGGCCATCAAACACTTTCATGTTCAGGTATGAACGTGAACTTAAGTTCCAATATGTATATTCATCTTAATGTATTGTCTACAAAAATGGCAATGTATTCTGTTTCTTTTAATCGACACTCTATGTCCAAAATGACAAGAAACTACAATAGTTGATATGGTGTGCCAATATTAAATAATTTGGAAATAAAAAAAGCATTAACAATCAATCGAGAGAAAAAAACCAAGTGCAGATCCAGACATTTTAAAAAGGGGGAGTCCAGCCCCTAGAACACTTTTAATCTTTCACATAAAAAAAAACGAAAAATAGGAGTTTGGAAATCCCTCTTGATCCACAAATTAAAAATGCTCACAAAAAATAACTAAACAATTGTATGGCAGTTGTTATCTACAGTCCGTTTCTATATACGTTGGCGTTTGTCTTTGTTGTAGTTCAGTGTTTCTGTTGTTTTATTGATTTAAGTTGATGTGTTTCGCTCGCTTTTAATTTGTATCCCGGTTATGTTTATGTTTAATCTTGTTATGACTATTTAACAGCGGTATACTACTGTTGCCTTTATTTATCTTTCAAAGTCAAAATAATATCTCAGCAGAAAAAAGTGTCAGTGAAGTAAAGCTAGCATCATCATTTTCATCTGTGTAAGTTTTATACTGTTGTTATTGTCGTATAAATATTTTTCATGAATTCAAACATGTCTTCATTAGTGCAGATAACATATTTTTAAGCCACGTATGTACTAACGTTGAGTAAATTTAATCCTGGTTCTTATATTAATGTTGTACTAAATGTCCGCACTGTTCTGCCATCTTGATAATATTGTAGAATTCCAACTATTTCAAGGGCAATATTTGAACTTTAATGTTGTATTGAGATTCAAAATCACGTGACTAAAAAGTAACAATTAACGATAATTAGAAAATCACTTAAAATAATTCATACAGAATAGCTGACTTTGTGTGTTTACCATCTGCTAATTGAAGTTTAAACCGACGTTCTTTTGTTCAAGATCATAACAAAAACCTATTTTCCCTGTACAAAAGATGCATGTCAATTTTCGTGACAATCTGTAATATTTCAGCTTTATTTTTGACCGGCTCACCTATCGATTATGTGGTGTCCTTTGTTTCGTATTATGTGTACATTTCAAGGGGGTTGCAAGGGGTTTACAATATGCATGTATTTTAATGTCAAAATACTATTCGAGTTCTTCTATTCGATTCCGTGGTAAAAATTATTCAAGCAAGTTTCAACGACTGTTTCTTTCACGGAATTAACCAAAATTAATTGGATGTCCTTTGTATAGATCTGTAGAAATGAGCATTGGCCTTTTCATTTCTTATCGAGATATCATTTGTGTTTTCAATAACAAAGCGCTTTATGTTTTACACTGAATATGACCTAAATTTGAATATTAATTTCAGTTGCATTGTTATTTTGATGTGATCAGTTGCTGATAACTTTCTAACGACTAAAATCGTCTTTGAGAACAATATTTTTGATTGAAGGTTCGTAGTGTTCATGAAAGTATTGTGTCTTATCGTTGTGGTAAAATTAGAAATGCAGAATGATTTTGAAAAAGGACATTTCCTTATACTTTCATTCAAAACAATATTTTGTCGAAGGAAACATTTATTAACAAACAGTAAGTGGTTTTGTTTCTAATATGGACCCTCAGTAGCCCCACTCACAGACCGGAAACAGCGATTAACTGATTTTCAAACATTCACATAACAATCCTAGGATTTTATTAATTATACTTCCGTTTAGACCAAATTGTAGAACATTGTGTAATGTTTTTGGCAACCGAGTTCTCTTTGAACAGACAAATATCCTTACTTATCATGGTTTACCGCCTAAAGTTATGGAAAGTGGTTTCGGACAAGCTAAACAAGATCAGTACACCAGGAAACTCTGAACATCAGTGAGTATACGTTTGTTAGGGTACCAGTTTAAAAAAATATACCCAATGTTGTTCATATTGAAAAGTTGCTCATAGTAATATATTTATATATATAATTGTGGATTCCAAAAATCATCTTCATATCAGTCAGAGTAGTTTTAATTTTAAAATTGACTTTATAGTTGTCTTAAAAACTCTACGACTGTATCTTTATGAGACCTGCATAGCAATCCGAATGGTGTTTCATATACTAGTACTAGTAAAAGAACCATTTTCGTGGAATTACAATAGTTGCCGTTAAAGTCTGTAAGTAAAGGCAACAGTAGTGTACCGCTGTTCAATAGTCCTAATTCGATTAAGAAAAAAACAAATCCGTGTTAAGAAAAACCAGAAAAGAAATCAGAAAAGAGCACGTTGATTATTGTAACGAAAGATAGCCGTGGTAGCAAACATATCATTTGTAAAGTTTTCAGCTCATGTAGTTCATATACACTGTTTTAAGTAACGCATGCAAGTTCTTTGTTATAGCCATGAAAGTTAGCAGTTGTAGAGAAGGTAAACTTGAAATGAAAAAAAACATGTTCCCAGTAGGTCAAGATTGATATAAATGTAAGGTAAGTTCAAAGAACATTATGATTAGACTAGCTTACAATGGCTGTCGACTCTGGTGTTGAAAATGTAATATTTGTATCTAATAACATGTTATCCTTGTTTGATTTGAATGAGAATACGAAAAAGAATTCACACTGTCTCAAAATATCAAAATCTCTGCATACCATCAGTAGCAAAAATGGCCGACGATATAATATCTGCTTTATACTTTCAATGATGTGCATAAATCTTCTCTTTACTACTGTCGGCTGTAGCTTTTTCAATGCATTTTAACATTTAAATACTAGTAGTTGTTATCCATTCGTTTGATGTGTTTGAGCTTTGACATGAAAAACCGACTGAAGAGTTCTAGCAGTTTAAAAACTTGAATTAAATAACTAATTTTTAGTCTACTATGTCAGCCCAACACAGGTCAATATGTCAAGAACACTTTTCTGCTCATTTCTTTACCTAATTCAGTTTTTTGCAGTCTTGTTTCATCCCTGGTCGAACTGTAATTTCACAGCTGTTTAACTAGTTCAAAAACTAAACATTACATGTCTTCATCTTTTATAATATACACAATAGTATACAGTTCGTCAATAGTATACAATTGTGGAATGGTGTACGTATGTTTACAGTTCCTTCAGTCATATAAGTATCAGTTAAATAGGATAGCCTTGTTTTTGGTTGAAAACACGAGCGTCCATTGTTTTATTTCTGGAAATATATTACTTGATATGAAATCTCAAATGCTTGACTCGCTTATTCAGTTTGGAATATTTAATCAGTCGTTTTCGTTATAGGGTTTTGACTCATGTGGCTTAAACTTTATGATCTTGTCCCAAACGTCTTGCAATGACGTCGTTCTGTCTTCTTCGTTTGTTTAAGTAAAAGTTTGTTTGCATGGTTGAATAACAGGATGTGTAGTTCTGTACAATAAAAAAAACTGAACTTGTTGACACTCATTGCATAGCTCTATTTTGGAGTTTACTGAACTTATTGACACACATTGCATAGCTCTTTTTTTGGAGTTCATCTGAAGCGTATTAGTTTTCTAGTTTGATTTGTAATTTCATTTAAGTGCATTACCGCTTATGTTATACCTTCTTGATGTGGAGGGTTTGGTCGTCTCTGTCATGCAATATAACATTCTGTCTTTTCTATTGGATGTATTTGTTTTTATATTCACTTACCTACCATCATCTTTCCCTTCATTAACAATTGTTTCATATACCTCTGGTTTTTCGTTAGTTTTGCTTTTTTTTTGTATATAATAACAATCTTCTAGTTTATCAGCACAAAAGCATTGTGGGTATTATAATTAGCTATTTCGATTAATGGAAAAATTCAAAAGCAAACAAGAAACAGCGAATACATATTCCATACTTATTTCATAGATTATCAGCATTGTGTTTTAATTCTCGCAGTCGCCCTGTCGCCCAGCTCCTATGTTTTACTAAAAATCATCAGGTACTTCCATTAACAAAAAGAGGATTCTAGATAACATGAGCCTATCCCCACCCAAATTTGTATAACTCGATCTAATGTACTCTAAAATAGTCCTGTCGTTTTTTTTTTTTTTTTTACATTTCACGCCTTGTGCAGTCATTACTTTTTTAAGGTTGCCATAAACACTTTTCTTCTGTAAGAAGTATAAAATGCCATCGTTTGATGAGGGTTTATAGCTGTGTTCAAATTTGACTTTCTATTGAATTTTGTTGTCACCATTTTTCATATTCTGGGTTTTTTTTTCAAAATGTTTATAGTTGATGTGTCCCTCAGGTTAAGTTTGTAAACCGGATTGTTTACTCTCAATCGATTTGTGAGTTTTGAACACCGGTATCCTACTGTTACATTTATTTGATGTAGTTAATATTTAAGGTATCTTTTGGACAATATAATTTTTATAAAAATAGAAAGATAACTTTCAGGGTTTAGTTGATTCACTTTACATGAATTGCACAATATTTCGATGTATACTTATTCACTGTCCCTTCCCTTGTCTGTAATAAATCACATGCTTAAGACTATGTGACAACATTCTAAGCAATACTAAAAAAAACACTGTTTTTTTTTAAGTGAAGGCATTATCCATTGCTTTAATTTCGCACTGATGTTTTCTTTTGATTTATTATTTTTTTCAATGAAAATTAGTTCATTTCATTTCCTTGTTACTTTTTAAACTAAAGTCTTCCTCATTACTTTCTGTTTCAGTTGTCATAAACAAATATCGTCGATGACATTTTTCAAATGCCATATTAGTAATCAGTTTTCTATAGTATCATGTTCGGATTGTGAGCTATGCTTGTCATTGCTTTTGTATCTGATGGTGAAGGCTTTCAGATTCAATCATAGTAACCAAATGACATTGGTCACAGTACTATCAGATTGCAAAGTCTAACACTGCTGATTGACTTTTTCCCTCGACACTAAAGGAGAGAAAAGACATTTATAAAAGTCAAAGAACAGAGATAAATGCTATCAATGGACAAAGGTCCAATAAATGATATTATGTTACTTTGGAGACCATATTAAAAAGGTCAAAACTCATCATAGATGTCAATAAGTGATGTAATAGTGATAATAACACAGGTTTAATTGTTAAAATTGTTACTTCAGACATCAAATGATTTGCAGAAATGCCAATGCTGGCGATAAATTAAAGTATTAAAAAAGGCAAAGTACTCAATGTTTTATTTTTTCCCCACAGTGCTTGACTTCTTTTATCAAATGCAAGTAAAAAATATTCTGATTGATGTCGTGAATGTAAAGACTAAAACCAACAACATCAAAGGGTGTGCAATAAGACTAATTATTTCACAAAACAAATCTTTTAAAATATCGATCATTTATTTAAAAAAAAGTATAACAAAAATACCACAGTCCAAGATATATTCTATAAGGATAAGACGAAGAGAACGAGTGCAAAACAACTGCCATACTCATGATTTGGTATTGGCCTTTAACAAAGAAAATGGTAGGTTAAACCTGGTTTTAAAGCCAGCTTAACCTGAGTCCTCCCACCTATATGACAGTTGTTTATAGTTCCGTTATGTTGAAAAAATATTGTGAGCTATAAACGACAAATGATGTTTATTTAAATTGAATGTATATCATTAGAAAAAATTACAAAACAAATTTGATAACATGCTTTAACACATTTAATGACCGAAATAACTATAAAAAGTCACTTCAATAGTTATCGATTATATTAAACTTGAAGAATGAAAGCATTCGAATTGCATAAAATAAGTTGGTAAAGAATATAACTTGTAGGAAAGACTGTTTGCACTAGACATGACATTATGACAACAGGGCATTATGACTGTGGTGCAGAACAGTGATATAAGGGGTTTTAATTACACTTCCTGATTTGACGGAAGTTTACATTGTCCAAATTAAAAAAAAAGGTTTCAGTCTAGTCTTGCTTTACTGTGATCAAATCGTTAACCTCGTAACATACATGCAAGAAAAAATGTAATATCAATGTTTATGATTATCAGATTGTTGTCAAACGAAATTTAAAGATTGATTATCTATAGATTATAAAACTCTGTGATGTTAGATGTTTTGATACATTATTAATGTTAGCTGTACCTTTGAAAACTCAATGCAATTTCCTTTTAATGTTGTACATGAACTTTCATGTAGGCTACAAAAGGGCCACATCTAGATGAAACTATCAATTGTTTGAAAAGATGACTTGCTTGGAATTTGAACCAACCAAATGCGACTATATAAAAAGTATAAATAATGTTCGCGTTATTTGTGAATAATTGATATAAGTATATGTATACACATTCCAGCAATGATTAATAAAAATATGATTTCTTTCTTCATCAGATTTGTTTAAATTACTAAATTATAATCCTGGTACCTTTGATAACTATTGTTTAAAATAAAGGCAGCAGTGGTATGTTGCTGTTCAAAAGTCATAAAGTTATAAAACCGAGGAAACAAATCCGGTATATAAACTAAAAGCGAGGGAAACACGGAACTGTTCCAAGTAGCTCCAACATTCTTACATAAATGTGTATACTATTTCCCTATAGTTTAATAGGTTTAAATGAAATGTGGGGACCAAATGTCCGCGTAAATAAATTGTGTGTCATCATGCACTGTATACTGTACATATTAACAGCCATATTTACAACCGAAGACACAACTTAAAGTTTACATAAAATTACATGGATACAGCTAAACTTTGTTTCATCTTAAAATATGTCAGTAAGCCATCATATTTAAATTAACCGAGAATCTCCGGAAGATTTCAGTGAATAGTCATTTGGAACATATAATTTTGTAATCTAGTGACTCCTGAGGCTCAAAATAAACCCAGATCCTACTTGAGCTGGATCTTTAATAAGGTGATATGGCTTGCGCCTTCATAGTATTTTAGGCTTTGGTGTTAAGTTCAAACATGATAAAAATGACATATATAAATAGAACTGCAATCAAAACTTTCAACCGAAACCTGTAGGACTTTCTTTAATCTGAATGGAAAATAGATTCTTGTTGCTGCTTAACTTTTTTTGTATTTTATGTATTTTGTGTGTTCGCATTTAATTCGATGGGTTAGTTATGATAAAGTTCCAGTCACAAAGGAGGGTATTATAATGTAGTTATAATTTCATAACACCGTCTGAGATATCCACAAATATATTCAGTCTGTAGATATACAGGTTATACAACTCTTCAAAAATGATACTTATATTTTTTTAACATTTTGATTCGGTTTGCTGCAGATCTCCTTAAATACAAATACCTGAACGCAATTTTTACTGTCATGTTATCCAAGGTTTCGAAATAAACCAAAATTGGTCCAGTCTTCAGGAACAAATCATCTGCTACATAGATCGAATACGAAGTGTTGTTTATATTTAATTTAAACTGTGTTTTCTATGGAAACTTGTATCACATTAGATAGTATATTAGTACTAGGCAGTCAGTTTCAAATTGTTTTAATATCATGTTTTCTCTTCTTATTTTTATCAGACTAATTGGACTTTAATTCGATGCTTCCTGAGCTGTTGTACTAGCAAATAGTGGGGATACTGCATTCTCGAAGTATGCTGTTATTTGTATCCAGCACTTTTATTTCTAAGTGTGTAAGTAATTCAACCGTGTTATATTTGTTATTCTCGTGGGATTTTGTCTGATGCTTGGTCCGTTTCTGTGTGTGTTACATTTTAGTGTTGTGGCGTTGTTCTCTCCTTATATTTAATGCGTTTCCCTCGGTTTTAGTTTGTTACCCCAATTTTGTTTTTTGTCCATGGATTTATGAGTTTTTAACAGCGGTATACTACTGTTGCCTTTATTTATAACAAAGTTCAATGTTGAAAGAGAGGCTTGACACCCTAACTATAAAGTTTTCAACATTTCGATATTTGTTCCAATTTTACATAATGTCTATCTCATATATATGCTGTTATTCATTCCTATTGACTCGGGCATACTTTTGTCAAACTTATATGGCATATGCACTGCTGTATTTTGTAAAACGTAGCGATAATTTCTGTAGAAAAAGAAATACGTGATCTAAAAAAATATTCATTGGTCTTTTTCTTTTTTAACCGTGGCGTTTTTCTGGGTTTTTTTTAAATTTATATATATATGTAAGTTGGAATGTCCCTTTGGTATCTTTCGCCTTTCTCTATTCTCCTTCCAGTAAGGATATAAAAAATACATATATTCACAGTATCATTATAAGATATGAATATTTAGTCAAATCAGGCATCTAATCTATCCAAAATCGTAAATTCAAATTGGTTAAAAACTATGTTTTAGGACTTACAAGTCCCAGTAATGACATCTAAATGACAACATGACGGAAACATAGTAAAACATTTTTATTAATTGTCAGTCTAATCTGCAAAAAAGGCATAAAAACTGTGCCTTATTTCAAATTTGTAATGTAAGATTTTCATTTTTGAGTCTTTATTTGAATACTGTTTTGCTTATGCCTTATAATAAATGTAATGAGTACTGTTTTTTGTTTCGGTAAACTTAAAGGTTTGAAGTTTTTGAACTGGTATCAATTAAATTAATTGCTATATCTTTGGTATTTGCAATTTCTAGACGAATAAAGGTTCATTTCTATCTGCCTACTTGATTATTGGTCAAAATTAAATCTACATCCGAATTTTGGTTGGGTTCCTGTTACTGAATATAATATTTTCCGTGTAGTGTTTGGGGTCGTTGTTTGTTTTGTCGCAGTGACGTTGTTTCATTTTGACAATGATTTTGGTATGTTTATTCTTTGAATTTTAATTGCCCTTGTCATTTTGTGTCCGACTTAAGATGTGAAGATATTATTTATCCTTCTGCAGAATTCACCACATAAATTTAAGTGTTTAACGGTAAAGTTCCATCCTTATGGTGTTGTTATAAGATGATTGTCTTTTGTTCAAATGACGTCGGTTACTTTCGGTTTCATTTTATCGCAGCCTTGATTGGGATCTTGAAACTTCTCTTAGTGCACTCATCAAAAGTGCGTTATTAGGTGGTCGTATCCAAGATGAACTGTGCCTTCAAATATTGGTCATAACAATGAACATGATGTGAATCTTACAACACCATTACTGGTATGTTGTTATAAAAAACAGTTCACTAGAGGTCACCTCCATATATACAACGGGGTCCACAAATACAATTTCTCTACATTGCTAATAATGCAACAATGAAAATTCTCTTAAACAGGCTTAAGCTAGCTATAAAAACAGTTTTAACCAACCATTTTCTTCGGCAAATGTCTGTATCAGGTCAAGGATATGACAGTTATTTCCATTAATTCCGTTGGTTGTAATAGTCTATCTTTTGATTTTGATATGTTAAAGGTCCTCCACCTTTTAACAATTAACCCTGGACTTCCCTTTTTTTGTTAATACGTTTTAGTTATTTTAGAAGATCGAAGCATTGCTAAACCTTCGATGACTTTCACAGCTCATACACATAACTTGTCATTTTCAATTTTAAAGAATATTTTTAGAAATTCAAAAATGTCAATGCTACTTCATTCATTGGCCATTATTCAGACGACAGTATTCATAGTATCTGCGTGATGTCATAATATCTTGTTGATTTCATCCAAGAAGATACAAGTCGAGTGATTGCAATTTATATTCTACTGGACAAAGTATCGGTATCTCCTCTTCAAAGTAAAAACGTGTGTTGCAATCAGTCCTAAAATATTCAAACCTTAACTTTAAAAGTCGCACAGCTATAATATTGCTCTAAGCACTGGCCATTGCAGGTAGACCAAGACGAGCATTCCATGCAGGTCTATAAGAAGCATCATAAACTGACTTTCACTGTTTAAGTGTCAATTAATCTCTTATTCAAATCTCTTCTGCTGTCATAATCATTTTGAAAGTTATGTTTTTCTCATACAAATATTTGCATTTGTTCTTCCGAGTTACTTTTATTTCCTATTTACGTGGAACGTATTATACCATGTAGCTATACAAGTCATTCCCTTATGTGGAGATTTCTGCAATATTTCATAGAGATTGAATCATACAAGTTGTGTATTTTTTTACTGTGTAGACATGATGATTCGACATCGGTGTCGGCAGAACAAAGATCAAAGAAAGTAGGAGAAAGATACATTTCTGAAACTGCCAATAAATGTATAATGGACTAAAAAAGGGCATCAAATTTTTAACAATACCATATTCTTTTCAGACAATTGTTTCCCTCTTATTCAGCTTGTGGGTGTGTTTTTGGGTTCTGCTCTCTTGTAATTTACTCAAGAGTTTTAGAAATATAATTTTCAATCATACGTTTCAATGAGAGTAAAATATACACGAGTTTGCATTTGTTAAGTGTACTCGTGTGCATGAAAGATATTGCCTTGCCAGGAGGATTGGTGTGTACTATATAGTTTCGTATTTTGCGTGTTTAAAGGGAGGTAAATCAAATATACCAGTACGACATTTAACATGTATATTGTACATCACTATTAATTTGCTTACATCATAATAGTTTTTAATTTAGAATTCATCCAACATTTTTGAAAGTTACGAGCATTGCTCGTCCAATAGGAACAGTTGATACTGACGTTTATGGAACAAGTTGCTAAGGGGAGGGCACTGTGGTCTGTCTTGTCAGAATCGTTCGATATCCAATTCATCATACTTTGTCTTGTCATGTTTTGTGTGTCCCAAATCCATTTTAAGAACTGGCATACTATTTCTAAATTTTGCATTACTCATTATTGAAATCTGATGTCTCTTAACATCAGCCTTTATTTGTTCTGAACAAAACATAATTCCATTAATGAGTCTGTTTGTGTGTGGTCAAATTGTTTCTTACCGATTCAAAAAATAATAAATTTAATATAGTATATCATATAGTTTTGTATTATAACTTCTGTGTTTTAGTTTTTTTTTCAAAAGTTGTTACTTTATTAGTACCTGAGTGCTTGGAGGACTAGATACATTAAGCATTGTTTTTCAGATTTTAAACCGAAAGGTTTCTATAATATGAAATTGTTTGGAAACTGTTGAAGGCTCTATCTGTATACAAAACTGAATTTATCTGAATTTGTGCCTTAAAGCTGTGTTCGGCAATCATACTAATATTTCATTCTTTTCTCTTTTCTGTACTCAAAGCTTGGGTTTGTCATCGTTTTGTTTACACTGTTTTTATTTAAATTTAATAAGAGTGTTATTTGATAAATAAGATGTAGCTGTAGAGCTTCTATCAGCAGCTTCTGTCTTGGCTTAAGCTGCACCACGAAGTTTTCTCTCACTAACAGCCGAGTATATTGTAAAATGTATATAGTCTTATTTAACTTTGAGTGTTTTATGTTTGCCCTATTTTATTGGATAGAATAAGTTGAAATAATTATGAAATAAATATAAATAAATGAATGATTAAATGAATAAATAAAGAAAAGATAAATATATAAATATATAAATATAAAAATATATAAATATATAAATATATAAATATATAAATATATAAACATAGAAATATATAAATATATATAGATAAAATTTGGCTTAAAGGTATATAAGTGAAGATTTGTCTTAGTAAAGTATGGTAAATTCAAACAAATATATTAAATTATTTACGTTTTCTTAGTATTGTAGTTTTAAGTGTAATCATGTAAATAGTACGCATGAATTTCCATATAAACAGAAACACGTGGCTAGTGTATTTTATGTTGGGGTCAATACGTTCAAGTTTAGTGGTCAGTTTTAATAGTCAATTAGGACATAAAGATGGCCGATGTTTGACACCTAGAATGTCTAGTTTATCTATAATATCTACTGCTGAATTAAGTTGTAAACTATAAATACTTCCATGTTCTTCACATCAAAGAAGATGTCGATTTGCCGACGGAAAAATGGTCGTTGCTTAAAAGTGTAAGAATGTTGTGAGTTGAACACAAAAATATATTATTGTTTCTAGCAAATAGTAAGTTATGTTTCCCTGTAAATGGTTTTGCTATTTCTTTATTTTTTCTTCAACATGTAGTTGACATTGTCTCGTATCTGCACTTACCAATGTGAAAGTTTTTTGTCTTTTTTTTCGAAAACACTTTTATTATTGATACTAAAGGCATAGAATTCCAATTAATTTCCACATAATTAATTAAAGAGCAAACATATTTAGTAATGCCATCTCTCTGATAGATAATAGCTTCATTGTATATCTTAATTTTGTTAAATTGTAAAAATTAATTTGACGTTTATAGTATTATTATGCTTTTTAGAAGGTGTTGAAATAGACATTTCGCAATGATAAGAATAACTTAGATTGACTTTTATTTGGATATATTTAAGATTGAATTGAAAGTAAATGATGTAGATATTAGAGCCATAAATAGAAGTATTTGTTTTTCATATTCATTTAATGATACAGTTAAAACAGAGCGGTTGAATATTTCATAACATTTATATCTGACCACACAAGCGGATAATTTCCTTTGAGCTTCCTTACAGTATGCATATAATATAATTTTCTTAAATGTATATCAGTTGTGTTCTCGATTTCAATGAATAATTTTAGAACTCTAGGGATACATTTAAATTGCAGAAATATAGGTTCTTGCGTTTCTAATAAACTTTCTATTATTAGTAAATATTCGCTTGCATGACCATTTTAATCAAGTGAGAGTGATGATGTTATAAAATCATTTCAGAAATTGTTTACTCTCATTTTATAAACTCCCTTCTGGTTTACGAAATATTTGTTTTATCTTATACAATATAAAATTAAATATACTAAATAAACTACTTTTAACTCTATTTCCCTTGACAATTTAAAAATTAAACGTTGTTGAAATGGTAACATGAATTTAAGAAACGATGCACGAAGTTTACTAATGTGTTTTCCCTCTTGAATGTATTTCTTCGAATATGGACTGATATTCTTTTTGATGTTATTTTCTTTGTTTTAATAATTATTTGTTCATATGTTTATTTACTTATTATTCATTTTATTCGTTTGTTTCCTTTTCTGTTGAAAGGAAAGGTTATTAAAGTTACTGAAATTAATATTTTCACCAGGTTTGTTTTTGTTTTTATTATTTTACCAATAATATGAACTTATTTTACAAATTAAGTGGACATATTCTTTCACAAAATTACAAGATAATATTGAAACAAAAACTTACAGAAATAATGTGGGAGTTGAAAGTCCAAATTGTAAAGTTATCGGAAATAACACGAATGACTAGCCTTCGTTTTAAGCGAATTGTTAAGAATTAGCTAATCTTTTTTTTATTTTTTTTCTCCATTTATTTGAATTTGTAAGCGATACTGGCATTTATATCCGATAATTTCGTTTTTATGTTATTTTTATGTAGAAAATAATCTGTGAAGATTCGCTTTGGCTAAATCTGCCGAACTGTTGTTGTTGTTTGTATCGAGTTTTTTCATTGGTCGATTTAGTTCTGAGATATATTCATCCGCATAATTTCTGAAAGTAGTGCGAAAAGTCGTTTATTATATGGCGTGTCTTCACACCGTAAATCTATCCATATCTAAAATGATGTGTACGGCGGAATAACACCTGTATTAACTCCTTATTTTGTAATAAAAGAGAGTTATGGGAAAATTTGATACCTGATACTGATCAAGAATTATGATATCGATACATAAAAGTAAACGGAAGATCAAATGTATTATTGTTATGAATACACAGTAAGACTACTGTTTACATAGAGTAGTTGATTACTTATATTGAAAGATGAAAATAATCTGACTTTATATGTATTTGAACGTTAATAGAATTGGTTTTTCGTAGTTTAACTTTGTTTTTAAAAGTCATGTAATTTATAATTAAAACAGATAAAAATCAGTATTTTTTTTACTTTTCTGATTCACTACTTAATTGAGACAAGCAGTTATGTATTTGCAAATTGACGTTATACAATATCCAGATTTTTTGTTTTTGTTAATTAAATTGATATGAAGTTCACGAAAATGTCAGTTTTTCAAATCACAAGAGAAAAAAAAGTCAATCTTAAGCTTTCCGTCCATAATGAACTCTCTATAATATTTTAAAGCATGCTTTTACCATAATGTAAACAATCTTTAAATCGGGTAATAAAATTGCCATGAAAATACTCGAAATTTGTTACAGAAGTGATGGAAATCCTTGGTTCCTAATAAATAACCACGCACACATCAAAATGCCAAGAATGAATTGTCAGCATTGAGACTTCGGGAAATGTTAGAACTCTCCTGTCAAGAAAACCATAAAAAGTATAAGATTTCGTCTCTATCACGTGCTGAGATCGCTCTGCATGCTAGTAAGAAGACTGACAAATTTGAGAGTCGTTTTCCTTTACATGAAAATGAAATTTAAGGTATTTTAAAAATTCTTCATACAAAACCCCAAATATATGTTCTTACCAATCCATGTGATGTTGCATGTCATTAAAAAAAAAATGATCGTTTTAATTTAACATCTCCAGGAAACTTTCCTGTGATTTCTTTATGTCAGATCTAAATTCGTTTTTTGTTATTTGGAGAACTTTGTGTAGTTGGCAGATTGTTTCTGTTAAAATTAAGTACAACTGCTTATACATATATATAGAGCTTGATAAACTGTAGAACTCTTTCAATTGTAGAAGAATGAATTATATAATTTTGTTATTTTTTTAAAAGTTGGATTGCTGTCTCGTTGAAGTTTACCCAACATGAATCCATTTCTGTCTGTTTATCACAATCATGTATTTCAGAAAGCCTTGAAGATGAATTAAGTATATGTATATCATTCTTTTCTGCAAATCCTCAAAATGTATCTATAAAAATTCCAAATTACTCTAAGAAAAACATAAAACATTCTGAAGCTATATGTATATACTAGTACTTAATTTATTTATTTCACGCCGATTTTGCTACCAGATGACCTTTCAATTCGGCTTTTGAACAACCCCAAGATACAAACCTGCGAAAAAATTGTAACTCTTATTTTGTTTCTTGCTACTCAACTGTGTAATAAAAGATCAAAAGGATAGAGAAAATATTACTTCAGTTGAGAACAGATGCGTTTAAACACAAGAAACATTAATAATGCTAAACTGTTAGCAAGACATGCTATTTATTTAGTGAGAAATCTGGGCACCGTCTAATACCTTTGTACAGCTTGGAAGAAAATGATATTTTAAAACGAGTTTTGTAGGTTTTTTTAATCCTATACCTCACACACCTCATGATAAAAAATGCATTTATCTTCCAATCCCGGAAATCGGATAGTTGAAGTATTGCTTTTATCCTTTTATTTCTTCAAGTTAAAAAGGCATAGCACACGCCTCCAATAGAAAAAGTTCCAACCTGGGGAAAAAAACCTCATAAATAACGGATACTTATAAGGAATACCGAAAGTTGTGTAATCCTCGTGTAAAAATTTTTTTGTCGTCTGCTGATGAATGTATTTTAGTCTAAAAAAATATTTGTCCTTGACCCTCGCCTAGAAATGTGGTCGATCACTATGATGAATTCGTTTTTATTTCTCTGCTGATCTTTCAGCGGAGGGTCTGTCACTTGTGGTCTTTTTAAAACAAAAGAGGTAATTAAACTGAAAGATTTCACACAAAAAGATAAAGTTTGATACATTAGGTGTGTGCATCACTGCATCTAGGTCAGTTCGATATGTAAAAATGCAGAACTAGGTCCCGTTTCTGTATCACACTAAAGGGTTGTTTTTATAAATAATTTTTTCTCAGTGATTTAGTGTACTCGTTGACCACTTTCATAATTATGTCCATAAAAATAACACTTTGTTCAATAAAAAAGCCATCATCGTTATATAGTTCAAAGTATCGCTTAGGCTATCATCTGATCTTAATTTACCGAAATATATACCGTATGTACAATATAACTCGATGGTTCAAAGAGGTGTATTCTAACACAAGATGATTTTAATTTTATCATTAATGTATAAATTATTGCATATTTCAATATGAATTATATCTGAAATATATCTAATTTTATGTGTTGACAGTAGTATAATAGGCTTGAAATCTACACCGTTCTGATATTGATAATCGAATGCGCCATTGTGCATTGTGTGTTATAATAGTAGCATTAATGAGGGTTAAGACTTTTTTATGAGGTATAAGGCAATTTTTGTATGATAGATCATACAATTACCAACTTGTTGATCAATTTAATTATGCGATAATAAATTTTATACAAAGATGTTCTAAAAATATGACTTAATTACGTAAGGTTGCGTATTGTGTATTGGTTTGTTGAATGCAGCGAAAGAATTTAAAACAAATAAACAACATTAAACGATTTAAAACCCTTAAAATATATTTTAGATAACATATATTGGTGTTTTAATAGTTTATTTTGTGGCATGTGTATTTTATAATTTATTTATTACTAAATGGTTTTCTTGAGATTTTATTGCAAATTTAAAAATAATAATATGAACATTAAATAGTATGTTTACGTATGTAAATTAACATAAATTTTATTATTTCTATAATAATAAATCAATTAAATTATCCTTATTTGTTTACCTAGAAGGTGAAACAAATCTTTCAGATGGACAAGTTAATAAAATTGATTTTTAACATTTTGACGTTTCTACAATATCCTGAAGCGAAACTCGCTGTTTTTGAACGATTTACAGCTGTTATTTAAAGAAAATTACAAGCATTATTTTAACATTTATTATTTGTAAACTTGAAAAATATAATTGAACACAAATATCACTGACATTATAGCTTATCGGTGAAAAAGGCAGTTCATTTCACGCCGCAAGGTATCGCTGTGCTTCCGAAGTAAACATGGCCGCCGACAGAGCGAAAAACCTATATACCTACGCCCAAGTTTGCACTCGAACTAAAAAGGTCAGGTATTTTAACAGCAGGGTATACCGTTGAGATAATTCTAGCCGTTTAATAAACGGCCATCTTTTTCTTCATAGATTAAGTTATTTTTTCTGTCAAATTTAAACTGCTAGGTAATCAGTAATTCAGCCGCTAATGTCGACAGAATACACACATTTATATTAATATAAATTATAAAACGACGTCAAAATCCCATTGGCCACCCCAGAACCTATAAAAACCTCACATCATGTTCATCTAAACTACACACCAAAATATCAAGTAATAGCCAAGCTGATTTGTCATTTGACAAACTTTGTCTTATGGCGGTTTTACTAAAGTAATGTGACCCAAATTTCCTTTAATTTATTCATTTTACCTGGGAACAAAAAGTGTCTTAAATTATTTCTCTTTTTTGCTGAAATGTACAATTTATTTTTTAAAATGTTTTGCCAGTTTTTAAGGTGAATTAAAAATATTGCTATTTATCAAAGTTGGTAATCAGAAAGCAGCTATTTGACGACCATAGATCTTGTATTTCTTAAATTTTATTCATACATGTGTGTTTGTTATTCATAAATCAAAACCCTGTTCTATTTCTCTTCCCCCCCCCCCCTCAAAAATATTTTTACCTCACATATATATCTTTACCTCACATATATCTTTACCTCTCTAAACTATCAATAAATCAGCAGCTTCACCTTGGATTTTAAACTAATAAAATTCTTATTCTTATTTTATTCTTATTCCTTCAAAATGAATTCTGCTTTTTCACCATCTAAACAAGATACGTCACTCTGTCATATTTACCCTGTAGAACCGAGCGAGTGATGTAACTTAAACACTGTTCGATTCTGAGGGTCAATGAGACGGGGTCATTTTCATCGAATGCTTTTAATAGTTTTCTGTTTTTTTTTCTTTCTTCTATTTTCCTTGTCAACATTTATTATTCGTTTCTTTATTTCCTATTCTGTCATACTATTTCAAACTTGCTGTTTCTCCTTTCTGTTTATAATAAATTACAGGTCTAGCATAGAACTCACGCACACAGAAAAATAGAATTTGTAATTGTGCATGTGGGCAGGCAAAAAATAAAGAATTTTCAATTTAGTATGAAATTAATTAATTGTACATTTCGAAAGAAAGAAAATAACTGCCTTTGAAAATAATATTACAGTAATTTATATAATGAAAAAATTCTGTAAATTTCTCAAGTGAATATCAAATTTCAAAACAATTCAACATCACACTCTCTGAACTTAAAACTTTATTATTTCTAATTCCTTCTTGTCGATATCCATGGAAACAAAATGGCTCAGGCAATTATTCGAATTATTACTCACGTGATAATAACATACTTTCCATAACAACGACAATGTTTATATTGACAGATAATTTCCATAAACAGCAATCTTTTTGTCCTCGACGTATATTTTAACGTTATAAAAAAAAGCCAACAAACAAAGTCTGTATAAATCATGCTTAAAGCATTCCTTTTGCCTTCAAAAACACCCTATACTATTATGAAAATATTTTAACTTTTTTATGATTCATTTATTTTTCTGTTTATTGTTCTGATGGCCTATTGCATGTGTGTGATTGTCTATCTGTTTGCTTGCCTGTTTCTTCTGTTAATATGCAATGAAATCAATTGGACAACATATTTTAAACTATCATCATCACCACCAATATTTTATTCAGTTTATAAAAGTAGCGAATATTTTATTTTCCTTATGACAATTTTGAACAACAACAATATCATTTGTATTCGATTTTCAAAAATTGTAACAAATTGATAACTCTATAATTTAAGCTAAGCATGAAGCAAATAAATATTATTTTACAATGTGGCGCTCTGCACCTACAGAGATATACAAAAAGACAGCGCCAATGAGTCGAGAAAAGTCAAGTAAGATGACATAGTCATTCCATTGAGAACACAGTATGTATTTGTTTATTTTTTCACACTTATGGCGCATAAAAAATAAAAAATGAAATAATCTTTCAACAAGTTAGTTTAGGTACAACAAATGACAAATGGGTTCTATAGGATTACACGAGACCTAACCATATGTTGTGGTCTTTAAATTTCAATAAATTTTACTTTTTTTCTTTATAATTAATGATATTTCTCCTGCCACAAATATTATTTGTAATTGATACTGTATTTAAAAGTGTGATTAAGCCAGTCTACTTCAGACTGTTCGTATGTACTTGCTGTGAAATGCGAAAAGAAAACTGTCATCATATAAAAATTTAATTTAATTTCATATGAATAATTCCATTAAATGTTTCAACCTGTTAAGTTACTAACATTTTTGTATAATGTGTATTGAATATCGCTTCAAGTGTCTATAGTGTTGCATTATAATTTGTTCATAAATAAATAAACTGTCATAAAAAAAAATATTTAAGGAGATTTTTTTCCTGTTTGTTTGTGTGTTTGGTTGTTTGTTTGTTTGTCGTCCTTGTTTTAGCTGTATCCTTATGATTGCCCCATCAGAATTGAAATAGACTTCATCATTATTCAGATTTTGAAACAAAGCTCCATAAATCTCCGACAATCTTGTTAATAAAAATTCTGGCCACATAGTGACCATCGCCAAGTCTCAGATTACTGGACATTGATCAGGACAAAGTAGTAATATGACTGAGGTCAGTGAAACTAACATATTTGACCGCCGTCTAAATTGGATACCAAAATCGTGGAAGATAGAATTCACCAGGGATGACACTGTTTGACAGAATTGCATTAGAACTAGTAGTGGAATTTTGTATGTCTGATTTACGACAGAGCCTCAGGACCCAATATTGATTAGGAACTAATACAAAAATAAGCCTTCACACGAAGTATACTATCATGTGTGGGTTAAATTTCTCGAGGACAACTTCAACAAAGATGTCACAATCAGACATTTTTATTATTTCAGAACATGATGCACATTGTGCGCATTGTAAATCATTTATTTTCTATGTTTGTTTTAGAGTTTTCTTTAAAGTTTTTAAAACCAAAATAGTCCATCGGGTATTTTGATGTTTCCTAAAGTGAAAATAATCAAGGATTTGTAAAGTAAGACTAATAAGATTATACATATCTCTGAAACAAATCCTTGAAATAATTATACAAAATAGATATGGAATAAATAATTATTTTGTATTTATTTATTATTTTCTTCGCATGGTCCATTTTCTCTTTCCTTATGTATAAAACAAACATGCAAGCTTCTAGAAACCTTGACATAGTTCTACTCCAGAAAAAAGACATTTTGTTAACTCTTGAGCATAAACCGAGATAACATTTCTAGCTAATTTTTTAATCCGTAAAATAACATTAAATGATAGACATGGATGCTTCTTAAAAGATTGCGAACAACAGAAAAATCAACTTGTCTTAAATCACATTTATCAATTTTTGTGGTTAATTAAATTTTCTGAATGTGGCGATTTTACAAAATAAATGGATTACAAATATTTCTGATAATGAAGCGAAAAACTCATTTTACACCATAAGCTGTCAGTTTTGAGCATTCATCCTATTTTCAAGATTTGTTTTGCAAACAAAATGCAAAGTGTCGTATAATGGAACCGTTACTCTATGAAATGGTTCTTATTTGCAAATTTGATTTATGTTTCACAGAAAAATAATCAAAATTGAGTTTATTTAAATTTTCCATGGCTACAGAGACCCAGGTGACAAAAAAGTTTTAATTCTGCGAAATTTCTCGCCAACGTCATTCAAAAGAAAATTAATTTTATGATTTATTCTTGCACTCTTATTACAAATTTATAAGATACGGCGGTAGAAGGTTCCAATGTCTTGTAAGTTCATCACAAAATTCATGCCAACATAGCCCAATGCAATATTACTGACTGTATTTAGCAATAAACAACCCAAAAGTCATAAAAATGTCTAATCGATCCGAAGGGACCATAAATTTATCTAATATTGGAAATTCGTATGATTTCAACTTGTAAACTTGGTTACTTTGTAGTATTCAAAGATAAAATTTTATTTACTTTACTTAATTAACCTTTTATAATGAAATAAATAATAATAAACTATCTGTCCTAACTTTCTATTTATGTAGTAGTAGTATCTATTTGAAGTATTGTCTTTTTCTTTTGTTTTCACGTCCATTTCAAATATTTATTAGATTTGCTAGTGTTAAAATAATATATGTGTGGTATAAAATTCAACTGGGTTTAATTAGCCATTAGATTTGTGTAATTTGATACTCTTGAACGTTGATGTTCTATTCTTCAGACTCAAGGTAATTTAAGTCACTTCATTATAATAAGTAAACAATGAGAAATTTATATAACCTTTGTATTTTTGCTTTGTTAAAATAAAACGATTGTTTGGAGATCAAGTATCAACAGTAAATCTACACATTTTACTTGAAAAGAGATAGCCATTTTATCCGTTTCTGATAAATAATGAATAAAAACCTAACTTTACGTAGTTTATTTTCCTTCAATTGATTACTACGACAATTTAAGACCTGTTTTAGGTTAATAATAAAATTGTTCGTTAACTTGGGAGCATATAACAATGAATTGGAATTGAAATAGTCATTTTATTTCCACGTTGTTTCATAGTGAGGGTGTGATTCGGTCATCAGATCAACTTACTGAACGAAATTTGTTATCTTTGTTCTGATTGGCCAATCGTCTCGTGCTCTGATTTCTATGCAAATGATTTATTTTGGCCGACATTGAGTATGGACGAACACAAATCATAGGTTATTTTATTGTATAAGGTCATGAAGTGAGTAAAATAAGAAAAATAAGCTGAAATAGTGGAAAATGAACTCGTATTATCCAGCGTCGTTTTTCGCACAATATTCATCAGAAAATCCACACATGTCTCATAATGTCGGTTATAATTCGAACAATTTTGGATTTTTAGCATCAAGATTTGCAGATCAGTTATCGGCGTATCATAATAATAATTTTAATTCTGAACATCATCGTCTGCCATCGAACGGATACTCATCTTATAACCATCAGAACCATGACGCTCATTCAAGGCAGAATTCATCAGGAAATAGTGGCGAACACGGAGGGAGACAGAATTTTCAACCTCCCCCTGCACATCAATCCGAGGACAATTTAGTGCCGCGATCATTCAGTAATTGCAGTACAGAAAATTGGAGCCCTCCACCTCATGGAGTACAGTCAAGTTCACCAGATTCGGTTCATAACAGCACAAGTCCCTATTCAACAAATGCAGATCCTTGTCCGTTGATGTTACAGAAAAACTTAAAAACAGACCAGAGTCAGAATTCAGGGAATGAACCGCCAACGCCCTTTTATCCATGGATGGGAATAGTTGGTAAGTTACAAGAATAAAAAGAAAAAATATGAATTATTATACATATTTTATTATTTATAACGTATCTGCCATATTTATGAAAGGGTTAAAAAGACATAAAAATGTGCAGACGGTTACTGCGAAATGTGTTTCTCATTATTCATATTACTATTATAAAATATTGTTCTGAAAATATCGTTTAATGGCTACAGAAATAATGTTATTGATAGGCATTTAAAATACAAAAAAATGGGTTAAAAATCCATCTATTTAAGCGTTGAAACAACCTTAAATATTCAATTCTTTAGAACGAATTAATTTAAATAAAAAATATACAATGACTTATTTAAATGTAATTTAATAGAATGTAAACCGAAATATTATTTATTACGATGAATAAATCAAAGTATGTGTCTCAGACATAAAAAACCAAAAACACATTCATTTTCATTTCTGAATGATAATAAACATTGTCTATATCGTTGTATGTTACATTTTAGTATTTAGGACATTATATGGGGTCAATTGAGTAAAACCATTTTATCTTCACTAATTTTTAAGACATTTGGTCCCCTTTAAAATGATAGGATCGCAGTAAAATGACAATAAAACGTGATTAAACTAGGAGATAAATACTACAGCTATCCGAACATTAACTAGAATGATGCAGACATTTTATTTATCTTAAATTACCTTTTAATTATACAAAATAATGTCGGATTACGGCAAAGAAATTGCATTAGATATAACTACATTTTGGATTCGCAATAAATTTAAGGAATATCGTTTTGCTTGAAGTGCTTGCAATTTATTTTATACTTGTATTATCAATTGAGATGTGTATATTTTATTTCCCATAAACCACATTTTATGGAGTTTAGAAGGCCCTGTGGTGTATGCATACAGTGTGTAAATTTTATCTCAATTTTTATTTCTGTTTTTTAACACATTTCCTGTGAATTTATGGTAATAGTCGCATTAAACTGAATTGAATATGCATACGTATTATTTTTCAAAACATTGGAAATACTTGTTCAAAATGAATGAATTCTTGTTCAAAATAAAGAAATTCTTGTTCAAAATAACTTTAAATTCTTGTGATAACTATAGAATAAACTTTGAGTAATAAACAAGTGTATCAGTCGTAATTTTTAACCATAGATCAT
The DNA here is from genome assembly GCF_036588685.1 of Mytilus trossulus. NCBI lineage: Eukaryota > Metazoa > Mollusca > Bivalvia > Mytilida > Mytilidae > Mytilus > Mytilus trossulus. Next base: position 100,630,099 of record NC_086374.1, read on the forward strand.
AATCATAGTATAAAAATGGAAACAGCATGATTTAATCACTATTATTCCTTTATATTTTTTTTAAATGTAAACAAATGAAATCAACACATGTTTTTGTCATGTCATTTCTTTTCATTAAAACCCTATCAGATACGATTTTGTCATCGAGAATTATTTCAACCTTTTTTCCATTAAAGTTCATTTTTCAAACTAACATTCTTTTGTTTTCTTTGACATGTTTACAAACACGAATCAATTTCAAGCCATTTAACAAATAAACACATGAAATGCAGCGTAAAATTTGAAAGGTTACAACACATGCATTAATAAGGCGACATACTCTTAGCCGACAGATTGTAATATTATCGAGAAAATGGAGAAAAAATATGCGCGTTGATGTTGTTTTATCGAACGGCTAATTATTCTTGACTTTTTCACAATTAAAGTATCGAAATTAATCAATACTTTCTCTATAGAGTTGCGTTAGAGAAACCTTCAATGTCTGCACGGAACAGCTTGGAGTGAATATATATAATTATAGTTTTGGTTTCTGTTTAGTTTTAAAATATTCAAGATGTGCTCTCATTGACACGAGTGTTTGTATTTTTATCATGCTTATGTGAATGTTCTTGCATTAATTAGATTTTGTAACTATCAAGAGAGAGAAAAACGAGTGTAAGGAAAATACCATTACCACAGCGGATTTAAAGTTTTTTTACTGTGGAAATTATTTTTATTTTGAGGACGAGAATTATTGTCTCGGGGGAAAAAACAGTAAAGAATGTCCATCAAAACAATATTATGAGAAGTATTCTATCTAAAGTAAAACAGTTGTCGCCCCTCTATATAGTTTTCCACACAATGGGACTAAGCAGACGATAATGTGTTATGTCGGTTGGTAATAATCAGATCTAAAAAAATATGTTTAGGCAAAAGTTGTAGAAGTATTTTATTATATGGCTGTCCACAAATTTCCAACTTATTTAGTTATGTATTTCCATGCATACAAATCGTGCTTCCTCTTAATTTTGCGAGTTTGTGGTATTTTAAGTGCAACATATAAAAGTCAATACACTACTATTTAATTTGCCTATTTGTGTATTAATAAAACCAAATTGCCCCAAAATTGACAGACCATAGAAATAAAAATGCAACAAAAATTTAATTCTTTTAAAAACAGCAGATAGAAAATGACATTTTACGACAGAATTTTTGTGCCATATTCTACAGGATTAAATGCAGTGCTAGTTCGATAAAAGCCATAAAAATGCCAACTTACAAAAATAATCAGATATAAATTTCACTTGATATTAAATTAAACAAGATTTTATTTGAATAAAACTGTTAACTGGTATAGAAGTAGTCTTAAGGGAAAATAAGGCAAATAAAAACTTGTCAAGATTTTTCTGTTTTTTGAAAGAAAACATCAGACTATTGTAAATCTTTCCTAATTAGATAGAGCACTGAAGTTATAAATCAACAAATATTTCGATATTATCAAATTATTGAAACATTTTCAACAATATATGTAAATTTTGTTGTTTTATAATTAAGTTTATTGACAAAAATTGACATTCATTCTGAAAACAATATAACTTTTTTATTATTGTTTCCAAACCATAATTAAATACAATGAACTGTTAAAAGTAATAAACTGTATTTGCATCTGTATATTTATTCGTAAATATATGTATATAAATTTCATGACATACTTATTTCTATGATGGGGAAAAAGTGTATATTTTTATACATTTATTTTCAAATGCACAAAATACACAATTCTTTTTAAAATGTTTTTAATGTAGAAAAGAAGTATTCCAAAATGACGAAAATTTAATTTTTATTCGTTATGTAAATTTAATATTTGTATGGTATGTGCAAGATTTGAATATTATAAATTAACCTATTAAAAACAAATGTACAAATGTAATGAGGAAATTACATTTGTTCGCGGTTTTTTTCTCTTATATAAGAGCAAAAAGTCAACTTTATGACATATCTCCAACGAATTAAATAAATGTACAAATTTAACAAGGAAATTACACTAGTTCCACTTTAAAAAAATAAATTCTTGTATAAGAGCAAAATGTCAACTTTATAATAATCTTTCTAGCATATAAAAAACAAGAACGCACAAGAATTTCATTTAATTGTAAGTTTCCTCTCACAATACACAACACATCCATTAATTTTCATGTTAATTCCTTCTCGGAATAAAATATTGTTTACCTCCGAGAACACACCTGCGAAATGTATTAATATTATACTATAATTATAACTATTTCATGCAAATGAAACGCAAAATCACTCGAGTATGAAATATATGTTCTTACATTTCTTTATTTTGATTTATGCCTTCAACACTGGGTTGAATAACAGCATACACTAAAGTCAGTAATTTAATGAAAATTAAACCCCCATTTTTATCAGTAATATACATTACAAACCCTATTTGAATCGGATGAGTGCCTGGACACTGAGGTGATTGCATGACAATCTACTGGAATTGTTGACTAAAAAGTTATTTGCACTCAATACCGTGCTGGGAAGAACAACAAATACTTGTTTGGTCGATTTAAATAACTTGTAAACATCAGCATAGATACTTGTTAAACATAGGGGCGGTTTATAAAAAAAAAATGTGTATGAAGAGGTCGGATCAACTACCCCAAAACTTAGCCAAGAAGAGATTTTAAGGCTCAAATTGAGTTGGTCTCCGGAACTGAAATAATGTTCCAAGTGGACCACAGCATAGTCCATTTTACAATCTTTTACCAAAGCGAAGAAAGGGCGAGCGATGTTTAATGACTATTGACTATAATAATGGCAAAAAGTTTTTTTTAAATAAAACCAGTGAAGTGTGTACACTACTGAGATAAATCGCATTGAAATAATAATAAAAAAATACTTTGTGCAAAGTTGGCTTTATAATGTACAAATTAGAGACGGACATGGACACCCAATGAAAAAAATGAACCATACATAAACAATCTAGCCGCACATTTCATCAGAAAACACGGTTAGAACACCGCTTGTCCGAATGAATATTTGGTACATTTACTGTGCAATGTGTGAAGAAACTAACAAATATAGTTGTTTATTTCTTTTATTTAGATATTATTTCTTAAACTATTTTATTTGAAATTGTCTTCTTATAATATCTCGTTTCTTTAACATAATTGTCAATAGGATTCGAGGGAGAATAAGTTTTATTTAATAATCTTTTAACTTTTTCCAAGAAAAAAACACATGTGTTAATGTTACAATGTTTCGGTATTTATCACTGATTTATTAAATATTTTTTTTTAATGTAATTACATTTAAAGAATAACTTGAATAGTTCAGCGTTTTGCAAAAATGAGGTTTCAGTACTTTTAGAATGTTTTAGTGATGATGAAAATGTATAAATGAAAAAAAAAAAATTAGGATGAAGACCTGAATATCCGGTAAGGTATAAATATCGGATGTAAAATGGAAAGAAATACCCACATAAATAACTTTATCAATAGAAACTAACACAACCGAAGTAAATAAACAGCAATAATCTATTGTACCATTCGATTGAAGTTGATACGTAATTTTATCTCGGTAAGTCGACACATTCATTCAATTTTTTGTTTGGAATTAAAAGATCGTAAACCTTTGAAGAAATTCATTGAGAATTCATTCCGATAATGTACGACAAGCCAATGGTCTTTGCTTGATCACAGTATCAAAAAGTAAACTTCTGGGCTCTTTGATATTTCCAATTAGACTTAAATCGAAATATTTATTTCAGAGATAAAAAGTTGAAATGAATGTTTTAATTCAAAACGATAGAGACGTGTCCGTTTAATGGATAGCAAAGCTTGATGAATGTTCGTATGCATCATTTACCACAATCGATACTTTAGTACCTAAAACAATGCTGATCTACATCCGTATGGGTATTTCAGCCTTTTTCTCAATTTTACGTTATGGGCAGGATGTAATGGTTATATATCTAAAGAAAATATTTGTCGTACTAAATGGCCACATAAATAATGGCTCCTTTCGCTTCTTCGAAGGTTTTAAGCAAAACTTTGGCACACTATTGAAATTGGAATGTAACTTATGTTTACACAAATTGAAAGACATGAAAAAAACAAACTGCGATGATAAAAGCACTCTATATATAGTTTATATTAAGAATATACATCGTATCGCTTTGCACACATTCAATCGTTTTTGATTTAAAATAAATCTGTGTTGCATCTTTTGAGAAGTCGTATATACAACCAAAACTTTCTTTTGATTTAATATATAATATTTGTGACTGTCAGTGATACATTTTAAAATTTTAATAAAACCCCTCTTTGTGATGCATTTGCGAACCCCAAGTTAGGACGAACATTAAGCCTTGCTATTAGTAGTCGTTAAATAAAGGGTATAGCTAAACAAAACCGTTCCTGCTCTCAAATACAGAAATCATTTATTTTTAAACACATTTAAACCTCAACCATTTTCAAAGTCAACGTTTAAAATAAATGGATACATCTCGCACTTAGTTGGACTGTATCTTCGTTACCTGTGTTACATATATAGATACTGAAATGTTTGCGGTGATATAAGTTTATAAATAATTATATTCGAAAGACCCATCAAAGTTGGGTTTGAGCTCAGCAACTTAGTTGAGACAATTGTTTCAGACTTGTGTCATGTCTTTAAAAACTTCATTTGTTACATGATTTAATTTTTATTTGATATATATCAAAAATTGCGAATAGATCGTTCCAGTTACTAAGTTTATCCTACGTAATATACCGTACAACTTGTGTCTGCTACTAAGTTTAACATAAGACACTATCTTATAGGCATCTTTCATATATAAATAGCTTAAAATATCAAATACGTAATGTGGTCACTAAATATGTAGTAAAACTTCAATTTATTGTCTTGATACATTGTACAATGTAAAATCGCGAAATGTATTGCAAATTTCGAAACCCGACCTTCCCCTCTAGTGACTCAAAAGTCGACCACATAAACATAAACCCCGAAACCAACAACAGTCTACTAGGGCGACTAATTGGTATAAATCAAGGAAACACTGTCCGCCATCTTAAATCATGTCTGCCGACAACCTCCAACATTCTGTGCAAACATGGCGACCAACCACAAGTTACACAGAAGAAGCTCATGGTTATGACAATGTGTCAGATTTGATTGATGGCTTTAACATTGATGTTCCATTTTGTCCTATTTTGTAATATCTTGTTTATCGACTGCTAAAATGGGTCCTGTAGGTTGTAAATGGGTCCTGTAGGTTGTAAATTCATTGTATCAACACACAATAACATCTAGGTGCTTATGTATCCAACTAATAACCTCTGAATAATACTATAAATAGTATTAAAAGACTTTTTTAAATACAGAAACGAAAATGGAAACACGACAGTGTTTTTAAGTGTATACGTTCATTGTAATATTTATTCACCGTAATATTTGGGCCATGAATTAAATCATGATGGTAATGGATGTTTACCGGTTCACTAAAAACAATTCCAAATCTTCTTTTACTGTCAATGTCATTTTTCTAAAAACCTAACTCACATTATCTCTATTATCAAAATGTTTTATTCAAGGTTATGAGACATCAAAGTTACATGTTTTATGTAAATTTCTCAATCATAAGTCATAATAAAATAGGTGAAAATATTATACAACTCTTAACTAAATCTAATTGTTTCACCTTTTTTTCGTTTAACACCTGTGTAATAGTGTATTTGTTTGAAGACTATTAGTTTATATATATATACGGACTTATATAAGTAATAACTCTAGCAATATATGTAAAACGACTTGTGGTAGCATACGAAGTGTTTATATCAACTCTACATAGTTACATTGGGCTAAACATAATTTAAAGCATCCCCATACCATCAGCTCTTACTGTAGTGTATATGCACCAAACATACACATATCTTATAAGCGTCAGTAGACACATGGTTTTGCACACGTTTGAAGGTCGTAAAGTGGCATACAGTTGCTTACATATACGTCTACTGGACTCTGGTTGACAGTTGTCTTATTGGCAACCTTCTATAACCTTTTATACATGAAACATACACACAGTGTGTGTGTTTGCCTACCTTTTGTTGTCTGGGATCTCAGACATTTGCAACGAAAAAGTCGCCCTGAACATTCACGTTATAGGTACTGACTGTACGCAAAGGGTTTGAAATACAGGTTCAAACATTTGATCTGCATTTTTAGAAGCCTGTTAAGTTTAAGAAATTGATTCTTAAGAGAAAAAAAGTTTTAATTTCAGACAAAGTTTTAAATAACCATTTTGTATACCAATGTTTTTCCAGTCTATTGTGCTAGATGTTATGAGATAAAATGCAGTTCACATATTAAACAATTGTGATGACTATTTTGCAGTTCACATATTAAACAATTGTGATGACTATTTTGTCATCGCATTATTTTTGAAAGAATTGTTTAATGACCAAACCTTTATGATACCCTGCAACAGTATAATTTTGTTTGTTTTTATACGACCGCAAATTTTGAAAAAATTTTCGTCGTATATTGCTATCACGTCGTCGTCGTCGTCGTCGTCGTCGTCGTCGTCGTCCGAATACTTTTAGTTTTCGCACTCTAACTTTAGTAAAAGTGAATAGAAATCTATGAAATTTTAATACAAGGTTTATGACCATAAAAGGAAGGCTGGTATTGATTTTGGGAGTTTTGGTCCCAACATTTTAGGAATTAGGGGCCAAAAAGGGCCCAAATAAGCAATTTCTTGGTTTTCGCACTATAACTTTGGTTTAAGTTAATAGAAATCTATGAAATTTTGACACAAGGTTTATGACCACAAAAGAAAGGTTGGGATTGATTTTGGGAGTTTTGGTTTCAACAGTTTAGGAATTAGGGGCCAAAAAAGGGCCCAAATAAGCATTATTCTTGGTTTTCGCACAATAACTTTAGTTAAAGTAAATAGAAATCAATGAAATTTAAACACAATGTTTATGGCCACAAAAGGAAGGTTGGTATTGATTTTGGGAGTTTTGGTCTTAACAGTTAAGGAAAAAGGGGCCCAAAGGGTCCAAAATTAAACTTTGTTTGATTTCATCAAAAATTGAATAATTGGGGTTCTTTGATATGCCAAATCTAACTGTGTATGTAGATTCTTAATTTTTGGTTCTGTTTTAAAATTGGTCTAAATTAAAGTGCAAAGGGTCCAAAATTAAACTAAGTTTGATTTTAACAAAAATTAAATTCTTGGGCCTCTTTGAAATGCTGAATCTAAACATGTACTTAGATTTTTGATTATGGGCCCAGTTTTCAAGTTGGTCCAAATCAGGATCTAAAATTATTATATTAAGTATTGTGCAATAGCAAGTCTTTTCAATTGCACAGTATTGTGCAATGGCAAGAAATATCTAATTTCACAATATTGTGAAATTGCAAATTTTTTTTTGATTAAGAGTTATCTTTCTTTGTCCAGTATAGTAAGCAAGAAATATCTGCAAGAATTTTTTTTAATTGGAGTTATCTTTCTTTGTCCAGAATCAACTTAAATCTTTGTTAGTTTAAACATATTTGTTTATAGTGGATTGGGAAACAAGTTTTGCAACTTATATTAATCCCTTTCCACTTTGCGGGTGCGAGTGCTGCCTTGTAGCGGCATTAGCCTACTCTTTTTCGAAATCTACAAGGGTGTCTTTAACGTGCAAGAGATATGGCTCTCTCTTAACACGGGTCAACCATTTATCGTCCCCTTCCGACGGACTATCATCGTTTCCTCAAGACCATACTCGCAAATGGTGTCAAGGGAGAGCCGAAAATTGAGGTCCTGAAATTTTCATCCCAAACGGGAAAATCTTTGTTATATACAATATACAATGTATATTCACTTTTTACTACCAACTGATAAATTTAAATAATCTTTACCATTCAGTGATAACAAGCAGTTTTTTTACATCTTAATATTTTATGATGTATTTAAATGAGTAGTAATTGTTGCAAACTCCATTAGAATATTTTAATTGAAATTAGTTTTGGAATAAGGGAAAGGGGGATGTGATTAAAAAATTGGGTTCAATTTTTCTCATTTGAAATTTCATAAATAAAAAGAAAATTTCTTCAAACATTTTTTTGAGAGGATTAATATTCAACAGCATAGTGAATTGCTCTAAGAGAAAGCAAAAATTTTAAGTTCATTTGAATACATTCATTCTGTGTCAGAAACCTATGCTGTGTCAACTATTTAATCACAATCCAAATTTAGAGCGGAATCCAGCTTGAATGTTGTGTCAATACTTGCCCCAACCGTTCAGGGTTCAACCTCTGCGGTCGTATAAAGCTACGCCCTGCGGAGCATCTGGTTAGATTCAGGTTTAGGTAGAAATATCGGATTTGATGAAAACATATTTACACAAACAACGTATAATTTATTGACAATATGCGCAATACCAATCACATGTTGCCAGGGAATTGTCAGTACTTTCTTACAAAACAATGCCACCTAAACCCACGTACATGATAGGAATTAAATGGTATGCTTGTATTTATTTTATAAACGCCATCGCACTTGATCGTCTTTGATTCATTTTCTGTGTAAAGACAAATAGACCCAATGTTGAAATGAGATTTCCGCAATTTATAAAAACTACCCGTTAATTTCTGAAATTGTTATATGAACATGATAATTCTAGCATTTTGCAACAAGTAATTATCCCATTGACGTTATCGATTTATGAATGGAAGTTGTCATAGATGAATTACGACTTCATTTACTCAAAGCTTCTACAACACAGTGGTAATTATCTAAATTTTGTGGAGTAATATCTTGTCCGTTTGATTTGTAAGGCTATATGGCACTTGGATATTTTATCTGGTGCTTAGGCATACCATTGCGTGCTTTGGCTACTTACCATGCGGTCTTACGGGGGTATTAGTATAGAGGGTTTTAAAAACACCAGACAAGACAAATTACTCCATAAGGAGTCGTGATCAGACTGGATACCATATTTTACCACTACGGCATATTGGACTAGACATTCAACACGTATTTGAATGGAATATGTTGCATATACAGACGAAAGACCAATAAAAAAGCATTCATTTTAAAATTTTATGATTTTTTGAAAGAAAAAATAATTATAAAAAAGAAACCTAGAGAACATCGAAATTACTCAACAGGGAAATAATGGTTGAGATAAATAAAGTAAAAATTAAATTTCATTGTTTTGAACATGTAAAAACATGAAGGACGAAAATAAAGCAATTAATGGAGTTAAAATTTAATTATCGATAAACGAGGTCTGTAAAATGATAGTATATATTCAATGATAATTTATATTCAATGATGGACATAAGTTTATATCGTCTAGTCAAACAATAAAATTATGGATTTGATCTGTTGACTGCTGACCGAAAATCGACGTCAAGTGGAAAATATTTGTTTCACATGTATATATAAGATGAAAACAAAGCACAAACATCCCAATTGTCATTATTTAAGTTGCGGTTGAAACTGTAAAAGAGGCGTACATAGATTTAAGAAAATGGAGTATTAGTGCCAATGAGACAACTCTCCATCCAAGTCACAATTTGTAAAAATAGACCCGTGACTATAGGTCAAAGTATTCAAAACAGAGCACAGGCTGTTACCAAACAGCAAGCTATTAAGGGCCCCAAAAAATGACCAGTGTAAATCCTTCAAACGGGACCTTTTTTGACTTGTGTAAGCCACCATGACTGGTGTAAGCCAACCAGATTATAAGATATCATTGACTGGATTAGAAATTTGGCAAAAATGAACAGTTGGATTTCTTTAAAAAAGATTTTTTTCCTGTTTAGAGAGGTTCATTGCTTTTACAGTCTTGTATGAATTTTGTTTTAAGTCAAACTTGCTCTTTTGTGTTTTATCAATAGAACCCATCGTTTTCCCACTGTTTATACAGACATTACATATAAATACAAGAATTTCAAATTAGAGACTGCACATTAAGCACTCCTCCTATGGTCTGTTTCTACCCAGTTTTGTTTTGGGCCTTCTTGGTATAATCATTCCTCCTGTGGTCTGTTTCTACCCAGTTTTGTTTTTGGCCTTCTTGGTATAATCACTCCTCCTGTGGTCTGTTTCTACCCAGTTTTGTTTTGGGCCTTCTTTGTATAATCACTCCCCGTGTGGTCTGTTCCTACCCAGTTTTGTTTTGTATAATCACTCCTCGAGTGGTCTGTTTATACCCAGTTTTGTTTGGGCCTTTTTGGTATAATCACTCCTCGTGTGGTCTGTTCCTACCCAGTTTTGTTTTGGGCCTTCTTGGTATAATCACTCCTCGTATGGTCTGTTTATACCCAGTTTTGTTTGGGCCTTTTTGGTATAATCACTCCTCGTGTGGTCTGTTTCAACCCAGTTTTGTTTTGGGCCTTTTTGGTATAATCACTCCTCGTGTGGTCTGTTTCTACTCAGTTTTGTTTTTGGCTTTCTTGGTATAATCACTCCTCGTGTGGTCTGTTTCTACTCAGTTTTGTTTTGGGCCTTCTTGGTATAATCACTCCTCGTGTGGTCTGTTCCTACCCAGTTTTGTTTTGGGCCTTCTTGGTATAATCACTCCTCGTGTGGTCTGTTCCTAAGGTTAATAGTTCCACTATTGCGACCTGAATCGTGGGTTGTTTTTTGTCAGACATTTAGTAGATGATTGATGGTTTGTCTGTTAACATTAATAGAAGTGATATATGCCTTTAAGGAACTAGTTTTAAAAGGTGTAATATTCTTTGGAATTGTAATGCATAACGTAGTAGACTTTCTTTGATTATATTTTATATAGTCCCGACTGAAGAAAACTCTTTATGCATAGATGTATGGTAATTTCCATTACTTTGAAACCTTCGACATTTATTTTTTTTCAAATAAAGTATATGTAGATGAATTAAGTTCATAATATCCTAAGCAATTGGAAGTATAAATATATAGAAAATTAAAACAACAATCAATTCAGATAATATAACAGCACTTTTTTTTCTTTCTTAAACATGAGGTAATTTATGCTCCACATTAAAAATTTAGACAACTAAGCCCTGTAAATTTTGAAATTATAATAAAATTACCTACATGGTCTATTAAACGTTGTTAATGTCAACTAAGAACATCTTTACCCAGGTGATGGAATCGCTTAAGTTATGCAATGTTGATAAGTTAAAGTGATAGTTGTCAAAATTGTGAGAAATGGCCATAAACTAGGACAATATGGAAAAGAAGAACTCATCTTAAGTTTTTGAATAATTTTGAGATAAACGGATGAGTTTGCGGAGTTTGAATGTATGATCGAAAAAAAACCAAAAACAAACCTGGTTAGACCAGAATTTGGACAATGGTTAGTCCTTTTCGTTTAACTATTTGTTCATTAATCGAAAGCCAATTGGATCCGTAAATAAAGAAAACATATCTGAGAATTGAAAATGCAACTTTTCCATTCTAAAGTTAAATATAAGTTAATTAAAGAGACACGATGATTTGGCCGAAAAAAGTTAAATCAATGTTTATGATGAACTCCTGTGCTTTCATTTGTCGCTCGGCCAAATTTGTTCGGTTCGTCTATTTTTCCCTAGTTGCATGTTACATTGCTACAGAGAATTATGGGCAAATCATACAGATGAATGGACAAAAAAATAAAGATTTGAGAAAAAATGAGAAAAATGGAAAAAATAAGGCATACAGAATAATGAGGTGTTCACATGTACAGAATAACGAATAATTGACCAAAATATACAAATCAGAGAAAAGGGGTTTAAAAATAAGAAGACATACTTGAAGGAACTCCCAATCACACCCTAATACATGTTTATTTATCTGTTATTGTCCTTGAGAATCGAAATCAACACAAATTGATAACCTCTCAATACCATCACTACCTCATGCGTTAAAATGTGAGGAAACAATACGAAATTAAAGAATAGAGTATCTTAAATATTGATAACGTCAAATGTTTAATTGATGGTGTACCGTATTCACCTGAATAGTCTCGTGTCAGGAGCCTTAGATGGATCGGGGAAGGTAATCAATAGAAAGATGATAGAACAATAACCGATTATGTGTCATCTATGCAAGCGATGTTGCATCAAAAATTTGTTAATTACAATTTCTGGCCTTGCTGATATTATCAATTACATGAAACATAAAATATCAATAAAATTGTATCAATAATTAAGATGAGAAAATTAGGCAGTGGATAAAACTGATGCTGGTGCATTAGCTAATAATGCGCTGAATTGTGTATTCTACCGATTTATATCAAGATATTTAAACAAAGAATTGCATTAAGTGTTATTATTTCAAATATGATGCATTTCAATCCTTTTAATATTTTGTAAAAATATTTCGATGACGGAAAAATTATGATAGAATTTCACTGAAATATATTTCTTGTAGATAGTTGGGGGGGTTCCTTTGTATGTTGTGTGTGTGTTCGATAATTTAGTTGGTTGCAACATTAGATATTTAGTATACATAAAAATAATTAGAAATTAGTATACTTATATAGGGAATGCAAATCGAGGCCACTTTATAGGATTCCAGATCACCATAAAGACATCTCTTTACATTTGGTATTGTTTAATTTTCCCGTCCATTGGCGAATAGATATAGAAAGATGTGGTGTGAGTGCCAATGAGACAACTCTCCATCCAAACAACAATTCAAAAAGTAAACCATTATAGGTTAAAGTACGGCCTTCAACACGGAGCCTTGGCTCACACCGAACAACAAGCTATAGTTCTCTTTACGTTGGGTATTTGTTAATTTTCCCGTCCATTGCCGAATAGTTTTTTACATTGGGTATTGGTTAATTTTTCCGTCCATTGCCGAATAGTTCAATTCATATGTCAAACTAACAAATTAAACAACAAATAAAACAGAAACGCATTTAAACCGTATGAACGGGGATAGAGGGCGACAATTAGCTGCCACTCGACAGATCACCGTATGAACCGGGATACAGGGCGTCAATTAGCTACCACTCGACATATCGGATATGTTTGCTTTGGACAAAAAAAAAATCACAATTTGTACAGAGTGTGTGCTTTTAACACGGGCACTTAATTATTCCCGGTCACTGGACGAGGCTGCGTTTTCATACGTGCCACAAAGTCAAAAAGACAACTTTCATTATATTATTTTAGGTGGCTCTAATAGAGGAAGTCCGAGAAACCATATGGCAATATCCCAGTCAATACTATTTTATTCCAGATAATTTAATAAAGTTTATGCAGATTAAAGGATATCTGTATCTAAACAGATCAAAGTTGCGATAACTGTTCTTTATATAAGTTAATGATAAGGGGCAACAAATCATCATACTATCATATATTCAATATTGAGTAGAAAGCAGTCTTTGTACCTTTGTACACATCAATCAGTTATTTGATCTGTGAAAAGAAAACACCCATGCAATCTAAATTTTTGTATCTTGATATTACGCGTGTTTTTGTTTATATATTTATTATATATATACATTAATATAGTTATAGATTATGAACATTAACTCTGGGCTTTTAAACCATAACGATATGTTCAACGTTTTCATAAATTGTAGAATATTGCTTTTGCTCATAGTCGAAGGCTAGTAGGTGACCTATAGTTGTTACACGGGTGGTTTTTGTCATTGATGAAGGTCGTATTGTTTCCTATAGTAGTAGACTTCTCCGTCATTTGATATCTGGTGAAAAGTTGTCTTATTTTGCAATTATAATCAATAGTCTTAATTATAATCAATTAAAAACTATAAAACTATTTATTTTGTTCCAGGTCCAAACTCAGCACACAGACGACGAGGGCGACAAACATATAGTAGATACCAAACGTTAGAATTAGAAAAAGAATTTCAATTCAACCATTACCTCACAAGAAAACGTCGAATAGAAGTTGCACATCATCTATGTTTAACTGAAAGACAAATAAAAATTTGGTTCCAAAACCGTAGAATGAAATTAAAGAAAGAGAGACAGGTTATAAAAGATCTGAATGACACATCTGCAGTTAAAATGGATGATAAAGACGATGAAAAAAGTGAGGCCGGAAGTGACGATTCACCATGATGGAGTTCCGTAGTTTTATAGAAGTACTTTCGGAAGTGATTTGAACGAGAAGCATGACACGTGATGCAGTTTGTAAGCGTTTCTAAAAAAACGGGTTGATTTTTATCTTGCCTATCTTCAGCTCTTCTGTACACGAAAAAAGTTTCTATTTATGTTGTAGCAAAGCTGCATTGTGTTAAAGACTTAAAACTTGTTTTATCTTAATATCTACAAGTCGACGAGAGGGGGCGTTTAATGAAAAAAAGATGGATCCCAACAAATGCTTGCTTTGTGCGAGATCTGCTTGACTGACTCTTGAAGTCGGACGAAAGGTCGTTAAAGTGTCACTGCAGAAAAAATTGAGTATATCCTGCTTTTTATGCGTAATATTTGATCTTGAAATTTAGGTTCAGTGTATGGAACGCCTCTTCGTATCAATTAACAGCAGAAGATGATAGGTACCACCTGTCCGATCAATGTATACCCACAATGAGGTATAGAAATCATATTTACCTTACAATTAACTGCTATCATTCCAGCGGTGTGCAGCTAACGATTTTACTTATGAAGTGCAATCATATAGATTTACAAATAGATGGATAAGACGGTGCAATGTTTCGCGACCATAATCTACCTGTGCCATTTTTAATGCCAAATAAAGTCAAACAACTAGTGCTTCTTATTTCAAAGACATTTTGTACAGGAAGGTGCAATTTTTCCTACTGCAATATCAGTGAAACATTTGTGTGAACAAACATTTGATCACGTGCTTTTCATCAGATAATTATACACAATTTTCAATGAAGACATACATTTGTTTTCAAGATTTATTTGCGAAAGGTCACAGAATCTCAAATAATCAATAGCACTAAAGGCACGTGTACTTAAAACAATTCTATTGACATTAAAACCTTTTGCAACATTAATTATTTACAAAATATACGATATAAATATTTCTTTATTATCTCAACGTTATTGTTCGTGTTTGTCCTATGCTGTCTTTTGTATGTTTGTGTTTATGTTCGAAGGCGGGATCGCCTCCTTAGTTCTCCAAAAGGGTAAAAATACCATGTACGTTTGTTATGTTGTTAAATTTTATTGAATATGAAGGGTAAATATTAGTATAGAAATACAGAGAAAATACTGTCAACTAGTAAATGAATTATAGAATGGCATTAGGTTTAGTCTACATAAGAAAATAATTGGAATGTTAAAATAACGACAATGTATGTGCATATGTACTTAATTAGCTGTTCAAGTCTTTTGCTTGAATATTGGTAGTAACATTTAAATTAGGAATTTTGGTAAGCGTTTACTTATTTATACCAATTTCCAAATGTGTCAAAAGTACTTCCAACGTTCCATTATTAAATATTTTTTTAAAGTGTACATTTGAATAAATATGTTTTCATATGCATGTCCGTTCTTTTTTCTCAGGGTTTTCACAAATTAAGCTTTTTCTATGATACAAAAATTGTAATTATTAGTACTTTAGGGCAGGCCGATTAGATTTTTTTACTACAACAATTATGCTTTTTACCAAATTTAACGATTTTGAAAGAACGGTTTCGTTACCTCATATTTCAGGCAAAATTTTTAGTCTTAATTAAAAAAAAATATGAGGATGAAGCCAAAGCGAGGCCATATTCATATTTAGTGTTGTATTTTCTCTGTCGTAATCTTTTAGTCAATTTGTTATATTTTGTGAATTTACGAACTGAAATAACGAGATTGTTATACATAATTGTATCATTAAAAAGTTTATATTATAATTTTACTTCGATATGTGAAAAATATGAACAGACTTAACATATTAATCATATAAAAAGTAAATTAGTTATTATCTTATAAGGGGTATTTTTTGGGGGGGGCAAATGATGTACATAACAAGTTTTTGGTCTGAAATGAAAAAAAAATTATTTCAAAAACATATAATCTGGCTTTATTTGATATCCCTGTTTCTTTTTAGAAAATAAGAGAGAATACTTAGGCTAGCTGAAGTCTAATAAACTTAGAAGTAACAACAATTCAAAACAAATCAACTCAACATAATACCAATAACAGAATGATAACTTTTAGTTTTATACTTTCAAATGGTAGCTGTTTACACCAAAGCTATAGGATGTCTTTCTACTGTTCAAGTGATGATTGTTAACAATGATTTTCACTTATTTCAAGCTGTAGTTGATAACACTAAAAGCTGCATTATATTTTTACTGATATTTCAAACGATAGTTATTAGCACATAATTTGTCAAACGTTTTGCACCCAATTCTAACTAGCTGTTAACACCAAAGCTGTGCAATGTTTTTCATTGTTATTATCAACGATAACTGTAAACACTCAAGTTGTCGACCATTTTGACTTAAAGAATAATAATATAATATGAATATATATGGCGTAACCAAGCAACTAAAAATAAGTTCCTAGTGTTACCAATTTCAATGAATTCATAATGTTTTGTCTGTTTGTAAGTTTCATCATATCATTTTGCAGAAATATCAGACGGTTATGGCGAACTGTCAAATTCATTGTGCATGGCTATATAAAATTATCAAGTGTAGTTGAAATATTTTTTCATGTTAGTTGAAAAAACGAAAATAAAAAATGCCGAAGTTATAGTTTTTGCTTTAGTTTTGTTTTTATATGGCTGCAACATGTGCTGGAAATACAATGGTGAGGCGAGTGTCATACGTTTCTGATGTTTTATTTTATCGATTCAGATCACGTGTAACAAAAGGAGATATTTGACGAGACTGATCATTGACCTTTTCTATAATAATTTCCTACCCTAATTTTAAGACCTGTTTTCGCCATTGTTAAGAAAATGCTGTTACAGTCCATACATGATTGTCTTGTTTTTAATTATTTTTAGAATTGAAAGCTGTTAAGATATCAATTTCAAAGTAGATATTTAGCTTGTTAAATATTTATCGAATTTCCTTAATTATTATACATGTAGATCATCCGATAATAATTTTGTTACATATTTCTATCAATTATTAATATTTTCAAAAATATAGGTCAACTTCTTTATTATTAATTGCCATTTATAAAACAAATATTATTGTGTAAATAAATTAGGTGCGCAGAGCGAAATATTCTATACTACAATAAATATACTACAGTAAACAGATGAATAAACAGTAAACAATAATGGGTTGTATTCATTCGACTTGAATGCAAGTGACGACATCAAATATTTCGTTTTCAACCAATATGATGAATCTAACACCTTATAAACATATGAAACAATGAAATACTGGGAAACATTAGTGCCCTTTTTGTAGTCAATAGATCAACCTTTAGGGATGCTCTTTAAGACATATCTTTATAAACATTGGCAAAGAGAAAACAAGTTGTCCGTGCTGGAAACCAATTTACTTGACCATGTCCGTTGATTAGATATATAAACTAGCAGCTGTTCCATATATAGAAACCCAATAGTATCATAATTGAAACTCCCTACGAACCAGGACTGGATGGACAGACGTATGTATATCGTTACTACTTGAAATTATTCGACGAGGCTTCTAATATTTCAATTATATTTTGAAATTACACTTATTTGGGTCATGACAAAAACAGATATAGATGGCTACCATAAAATGATGACATAAGCAAAAAATTAAAGATGTTTCGGAATTTTCAACATTATGTAAAGCATATTTCCAGAAGATACAATTTATTTTTGTACTAGTAGCAGTCAATTAAATAAAAATTGTGTAAACAGGTTATATTGGAAATGTAAAAGCTCTTAAAGAAAATAAGACGTGGGCATACGTTCATTGGACAACAAATCCAACAACAGAAATAACAAACAAAAAGACCACAACCGTAGAGGTCAAGATACAGTCGGTAAATATTGAATGAGGTGTTTATACAATATGCCATCT
Source organism: Mytilus trossulus (assembly GCF_036588685.1). Classification (NCBI taxonomy): domain Eukaryota; kingdom Metazoa; phylum Mollusca; class Bivalvia; order Mytilida; family Mytilidae; genus Mytilus; species Mytilus trossulus. The sequence goes on from NC_086374.1 coordinate 100,648,020, forward strand.
GGAAAACGATCAGAACTCCAAAGTAATCTTTTCATGAAATGACGGTCAAATATCAATGACAAAAACTGATGACATTCATTGATCACCAAAACAGTCCGAGAAAAATTCAAAAAGGACAATCTGTTATCAAATGGCAAATTCATAAACTCAAACAAATCAAACGAATGCATGACAACAACTATCATATTCCTGACTGGGTATAGGCATTTTCTTGAGTAGAAATTAGTGGATTAAACCTGGCTTTATATCTAGCTAAACCTCTCACTTGTATGACAGTCGCATACAATTGCCGCTATATAGACAACGATTTGTGAACAAAACAAACAGAAAATAATCGGTAAAAATGTCAAAATAGGGGTACAACATTGTGTTATTATCTTAGTCGATATGAAAATAAACATTTACCAATTACAAAAAAAAGATTATTTCAACTCATCCAACGGTGCCCATCTCAAAACAGAAATCTCGTTATTGGCTTGCTTTTATTATAAAACTGTTTGTTCACTTGATATTAATTTAAGACCGTATGGGATTGGTTGGTTTTGTTGTGTTTCTGACTATCGAAGATGAAAAAGAGTTTAATATATTTGTGCTGATATAATTTTTTCGGTTTTTCACAATAGAAAGTGGATTTTGTTATTCTTTTTCATGGCTCTTTCGTTCTAAGCGAAATACCGTACACTTATTTTAACATCGTATTCGAGGATTAATTTTATGAAACTTCAAATTATTGAAAGACAAACATTTCTTCACAATATTATACACATAAAACAAACTTTAATTTTGAACAACAAGAACCCAACATAGATGTGAACAATGATGCCTAGTCAACCAACATGTATTGCTTCAATAATAACAACCTTCTGGTAATTTCTGTTTATATTTTAAATAAATAAAAGAAGAGTGTCTGCATCGTGTTGATGGAGGCACTGTGACTTTACGATGAGGAACAGTAATAACGCTCTTTTCTTGTGCATATACTTCAAATAGATGTTTTGGACTAACACATTTTGTAAAACTCAAAAGGTGCCATTTTATAGAGAGGAAATAGTCACATATTGAACTTTGATATCAGCATTGGTCGTCCAGTAAGAAGTTTAGACTCTAGACAATTTAGATCTCGCTTTGTGACTAAAAAATGTGTTTTAACACCAATAAACTGACGGAAAACAAGCCTGAATTAAGACAAGGGTAGAATGATAGTTAAGGTACTATGATGAAATATTCATAAATAGAAATAGGGTGTATCCGTTAATTGAATTTGGATGTAGATGTCATTATTGATATGATGTAAACGCCAATAGTATAAAAGGACTTAGACGTCAATAGTAATAACATGGAAGTAACAGGATAAAACTGTCAATAGTCTTATACTATGTCCGTCATTAGTTATGGGGTGTTGCCGCCAATAGTTGTTAGTTAGGTGTTTGATGAGTTGGAAAAAAGGCATGGTTAAAAATTTAAATAAATTTGTCGAAACAATAAAAAAGCTTTCTGTGGTTGTACTGGAAAATGTCTCATCTTTGTTTTTATTGATGATTCAACAAATTAATTTTTTCAATTGTTTAGCATAAAAATGCATTCATAAAACTGTCTTTTCCCAGAATGCCATCATACCATTTTACTCATAAAACACAAGTTTTAATTAAAATTACAATGTTCTATGCATTAAGCAACTAATATGCATTAATTGGAAATGCAACTCGGGAAATGCAAGGTCAGTTAGTAGTGTTCCCATTTATGTACAGTTACATATAGGCTTGAAATGATTGATTATATCATAAAATGAATTGATGATATAATAAAAGTTTACCTTCCTTGAATAAAAAATAAGTATGATTAACATCATGGTATAAAACCAAAAAGGTGAGTGAACTGAGTTTATAGGGTTGCCCAAAATATATGAAAACAACATTCAGAAGTGAAAACATCGCTCTATAAATGCCATGCGTACAAAGCTCCTTTCTGGTTACCTTCATCCGGAACAATCAAGGATGCATAAACAAACCGGAAATGTTGAAGAGCTATAGGACCAAAAGGGAATGTTGCATTCTTACCCATGAATCCACAAAACAAGGATGAAAACGGATGACAGTTTTAAAAGCGAAACAAAGACTATGTAAATTGTTTAGTGTTTTGCCAAATAAATAATTTGGTGAAGATAATGGTAGTATGGTCACTTTGTTCACAAGAAACCCTTGTGATTCAGAGTTTGATTTGTTGTATAAACCGTTAATCTTTTTAGGACCATACATTGTCTCTGTTTTTGTGGTCGCTTGGTAAGTTACCTTTATATATCTCCTTTATTGCACATTACAGTAACGATATTCAACAGCCCTTTCCCATGGTCATACACACGCTTTTTAAGTAGTATATAACGACTGTATTATAGATTGTATGAATGTATACCAACCTCACTGTTGAAATCACATACCAGTCGAAAGTTGGTACTTTGTACCTTTTGTTGTTTTTAGTTGTGCTTCGTATCAATCGAGTTATTGAAATCCATCATATTTCTTTTTTACATCTTGTTCTAATGTTGTGCTGTTGCACAATTTTACCAAAATAGTGGAAGGTTCAGCGCTCAAGAACATGCTTAACCTCGGTAAATTTGATATGTGGCCGTCTACAAATTCATATTATAGGTTGTTGTCTTCCATGCTTTTTTATCTATTGTTTAAGCATAAATCAGGCCGTTTGTTTTCTTTTTTTCAATTGGTTCACACATTCTTATCCAGGAAATCTTGATAGTTTAATACGGTATAGGTTTTGCCCATGGTTGAAGGCCGTCCAATGACCTGTCATTGTTTACACCCTTGTCATTTGGTCTTTGGTTGATAGTTGTCTCATTGGCTCATACCACTTTTCGTTTTTTGTATATTTATAACAAAATGATGAATTACAGATATAAATGACATTACATTTGAATAAAAAAATCACCAGTGTGACGTAGACTTGAAAGATAATTAAAATGATAGCCGACAGGTTGGTGATCTGGAAGTCGTTGCCCTACATCGAAGAAAGCTTATGGTCATGATGACTTGCCAGACACAATTAATCTTGTCAATGCCAAAAGGAAATATTCTGATTATTTATTTGTCTATCCTGTTCAATTCATGTCAACGTATAGTAGTATATACACTGTGCCAATTTTTTCAGTAACTACTAATGATTCCAAAAATAGATTAATATACCCGATGCAACATATTTTTGAAAGAAAACTTGTACAGCAACTTCTTAATTTTATTTATATAAGCATGAACTATATAATCAAATCAAGATCTTTCTGAAGTTTTAGGATTTTATTCAGGGTTGCGTGATTCCACGAAAAACGTCGGTGTTTCGTTTGTCCAACAGCCAATATAAGACAATAGTCTAAAATGTTGCTCCGTATAAATACCATGATCAGCTACGAATGGTCAATGATGGCGTTCGCAGCAGCTTGCATGATAGTTGTAACCTAGCATGGATATAAGTTTCCTTATTGTAAACTGATAATGTCTATATATTCGTGCTTAAAATTAAAAATGATAAGCATTACAAATGTAGGTGTGAAATAGAACCGTACTCCGTCAAGTGTTCATGACTTTATATCAACTGTGTGTGGACGTCTTGAACAATTTCTAGGTTGGTATATATATAATATATTTGTCTATTCGTCGGATTATATTGATTGATTATTTCATGTTTAACGTCTAGTGACAAATATTACATCTTTAGGACGATCTGATAAAAGACAGCATCTGTCTTTATACATGTATATGATAGCTGATGTTGTGTAAAAATGTGTACACCATCATATCAAACTCAATTATTATTATAAATTCTGAAGTGTAATTTTTCAAAACAATATAAGATGTAGTTTCAGTTTTTTTGTTGGTTTGATATTTCTGTCGGTTGCCGATTGAATTCCACGTGACTGACACATTTCAAGCAGTCTCGATTGAAAATATGATAATGTGGTGTTTTCAAAGAACATGATATAAGGATCGAAGTTATAAAAAGGTCAATTGAAAATAAGCCGACACAACAAACTATTCAATAGCTCGAAAGTTGGGCTCCAATTGCTTTCCCGATTGCATTGCATATGACAATTTTGTCCAAACAGCTTTTTTTCTTATGATTTTTTTTCCATATCTCCTTTACCACAAAATGATTGTAAACACACCTAATGCCATAATCCATTTGAAAAGGGGAAGGTCTATGCAAGCATTCAACTGGTTTAATCGAATCCACAGTACCAAGTAAGTCTATATGGACAATGTGTTGTATTTCTTTTCGAAAGTTGTAGCCCTTATTGCTCTACAATTACGTTCTTAATTTGGCATTTTTTTATTGATTCGAATGTTTCTGATGATTCTTTTAAGACGAAACACGCACCTGGCATGCACATTCTCAGTCTGGTTCCTATGATGAGTTTATATGTGTTTGAGAAAAAGGCGGCTTTTCAAGTTGTTATATAATGTGAACATATTGTTAAAATAAGTTATTATAAGCAATATTAGAAGAAAGTGACCAAGAATGAATTAGCAGATTTTTGTCTCATAAAAGTTAAAATACATTTAACCTGAAATCTTTTTAGGCACGACAAATTCTGGAAAATGATAGCTGTATCCCAGAGGGGTTGACAACGGTTCTGAGTAGACTGTTTATGACGACAAGACAGGATATAAGATTACTTTTGTCTAAGTCCAGTTTTATATCTTCATTAATTATCCAGAATTATATGTTATATTATAGTTATAAGAATATTGCTTTTAAACATACATAATTTCTTTCATTTGCTTTTTGTACGCTTATTTGCTGTGCATGTACTGATTTTGTGTCATGAATAGATACCCAATATATCCTTTGTGTGTCTCTTCTTAAAACATAATTATGTGTCTGATACATAAGAAAAAAGGAGATGTGGTATGATTGCCAATAAGAAAACTCTTCAAAAGAGATCAAATAAAGTAATGTTTAATTTTTAAGATCATACATATCAAATTTGTTGAATTTTGCAATTAGAACTAAAGAAATAAATGCATACTTTCTGTTAACCTGAATAAACATTTTCCCACTGTTATTGTTTTGTATATAAACCAGGCCGTTAGTTCCTGGACATTTGTCATGTCGGGATCTTTTATAGCTTGCTTTGCGGTTTGTATTTTACTAATTGTTGTTTGAAGGCAGCACGGTGACCCATATGAGCTAATTTCTACGTCATCTGGTCTCTGGTGGAGAGTTGTGGCATTGGCAGTCATACAACATCGTTATTTTATTCATAAATCTTTTAACAAATTTGAACATTTTGTCCTGAATTTTGTACGATTTCATTTCAAAAGCCTTTCTCGGAATAGTTTAAGGGTTTTAAATACAGACACATGCGTGTATTTGTTTTTAGGGTTTAACTTGGTAGCAATAAAGTAAGGTGTAAGGTTGCAACTTAAGATTAGATTTAGCCTGAAATTCCAAGAAAACCATTACAATTTTAAAAGTACAAACGAAATAGAAACAATAAAACATAAATGAAAATAAAAAATGACAAATGTATTGAAATTATTTAAAACATTTCACGAAAAAGTCTGCGTGAAATTTTGATTCAATCTTATAAAGTTGATCAACTTCAAAAGAAAACATTCACACTAAAACCTTGCCGGCCTTCTGAATCTAAATAAAAATAAATATTTTTTTTTAGACTTTATACGGAAATTATAAAAAAAAAATACATGAACAAACTACAAAATTGTGATTTTTTTTATTTTCCTTTGACTTTCACAATGTTTTAATAAAACAGAAAAATAAAATATTGTTTGAAATTTGTATTGCAATCTTCTTTCTATTACATAACCCGATACCAAATTATTCAAACTAACTACATCTTATGAAATTAAGGCATTTCCCTGCTGGGGTGAAAAAAAATAATGATACAATTACACATTAAGGAGATTTTATTGTAAGACTTATCTGCCAATATAAATTAATCAAGACAAACATTTACATTATCATCTTAATCAGTAATACATTAATGTTTGCAAACAATTGAATTTCAAACCTTTGAACCGATACCGAAATGTTACCAAGGAAATAACATTAAGTTCGGAAGCATTTTATATGTTTTCACAAATAATTCACAAATTTATCATTTGTCCTAAATGGCCATTTAGATAATTTAATGTGCGTTTTCGAAATAGTCCTGCAGATCTTATTATAGTATTGTACTTTGATCATTAAAGTTTTTAAATTGTAATTGGTCTGTACAGCCTATTAACACTGACTCGGAGCATTTTACAACCATTTAAAAACACAATACTCTAAAGGTAAATACGGTTTGAAAAATTAGCAAGATTTTTAACACATTGCTCCCTTCAATTATCACATAAGAACTGTCAAGAAGATGGAAGTATTTCTAATACTGAATTAACTTTAAATCCTTTTAAGCATCTTAAATATGTCATGGGATAACTGAGTATTTTTTAAAAGGGTTTGAAAGACTCTTCAAATGAATTTATGTATTATTTTTTTCCCAAAGTTATGAAGTTCATAAATTATAAAGAAGAATAGACAAAATCTTTATTTTAGCATATACTAAAAATAAATTAAATGACGTTCATAAATCACAAAAAACAAAAGACAAATTTTTTATTCTGCATAACACCAGAATTGATATATCATAGTCAATTCAAAAACCTCCCATATTAATGCTGAAAATAGTAATGACGATAATGATTTAAATAAAATGAACTTGTTTAAAATGTAATTTAGGATTTTCTAAGAATTATAAATATAAAATAATACAAATATGTATTGTCTAAAAATAGCAACAATCAATATTCAATCTATCCAGGTATATGTCATATTTAAAAAGATCTCAACTAAAAAAAAACACAATAATATTAAAATTTTACAAACACAAAATAAAATAAAACAGTTCACATGACCTACTTTAGATTAAAAAGATTTTTACCAACCTTAATAATTATTATGACCAAAGTCTCACTACTGTAATAGAAAGTGCATGTTTTAAGGATTTTCTTCTCGTATAACACACAAAGGGGTGTCAGGATTTATCAAATAAAAGACCGACAGTAGTCCAAAGAATGACTTTTCGTTCTGAATGGGCATACCTCAATATAGGTATAGATATAGGAAGATGTGGTGTGAGTATATAATACATAAGGTTTGTAATGACTTTCGGAAAGAGAAATTATCAGACAAAAGCCAGTGAAATTTGGTTCCAAAGTAGTATAAACGTACACACCAAGTACATCATTATTTTTTGATAAAATCATATACAGAAATACCAAACAAAAACATGGGGGAAACAAAAGAAAATAGTACATAGTTGTAACATACATGCCATTGGATAATTTAATGATATAGTCATGTCGTAAATTTGTCCAAACCGACACAAAATGTCTTGATTTTTTCAGGTTGCCGTAATCACTCTTGTGTGACACAGACTTTCGACCTTCTTAATACAACTGTATTTACGTCCAATTGGACAACAGAGCCAACGTGAGGGATTATGGTGTCAGACAAGGATATCGCCTTTGGCATCTTCTGTTTAGGAGAAAAAAAACACAACTAGATTTTTCCTTTGCCGTCGTGTACTTTACCAAAATGCAATTGAAATCTGTCAACAGCAATAAGTTAGTGATAATGGTACATTAATGTTCTTGTAAATAGATGTCATATTGATTTTTATCATTATTTCTTAACGAGGTAAACATTAAAAATGATGTTTTTAATATTTATATATTTATAGACTGATTTATTCAAACATTTATCAATCATTTCTAAAATTTTCCTCCTGGTTGTAAACTAATATTGCAACTTATGTAATAAAATGGGCAAAAAACATTAAATGATACGAAAAATACCAATCACTCTTGACATTTATTTTCAAAGTAATACACTCTTGCGAAAGGTATTCCACTGACTATGGGTGTTCCTACAAGTTGGAACAAGTCATTGAAGAACAGAGACTGCCTTTTACCTGATAAAAACTGTAGGTTAATGCTCTTAGGTGGTTTCAGACAGAATTGCCTAAAAAGTACAGGTCGCACAATTATAGTTTAACAAGTGCTGATTACAATTCATGTTTTTGGTCTAGAGCTCCTAGAATTTTATTTTTTTATGATGTCTTTACACGAAACATAGCAACTTGACGAAGTGCAGACCATTTACAAGCGGGTCTGCTTATGTATTTTCTTCACTAAGGAAAAGATTAATGGATTAAGTAAGATGTTGTCCTTAGATTTAAATACTGTTTTACTTCAAACACTTTTTAATTTAAACAGAAATATTGATGTTTTTTTCAAGCAGGCTTCCAATTTCAAAACAAATTTTGTTAAAGATATCAAAACCCGTATACAAAAGCGTCCAAAAGCTGTAAGTGCAAAGAAAAGACTATAAAACTGTATTAAATCTTTGAAACTGTGTCCGTTTTTTTCCAGACACAGCATGGATATTACCACCAAAAATACTATCTTTAAAATGTGTTGCTGCATTGCTATCGCTTATATCTGACTCTAGTCTAGTTAAGACTGATAATTACTATGGTTTTACCTCTGAAATATCTGATAGGGTAGGGATAGAATGGGCTCTTGTTATAATTAGCTCATTATAGTTTTACAAGAAACATTGCAACTTGATGTAGCATTATTATATCAATTATGAAAAAAATAATTTAAAAAGTCCCCACAAAAAGCAAAGAAAATACTAAAGAAAAAACTGAAATAAACAACAACAAAAACACAGAACAAAGCAAAACCAACAAGAAATAATACTTCAATAAAAATCAACGACAACACAAATAAGACAGGACAAGAATAACATTGAATAAAATTTCTAAACAACAGCCTGCTAGAACTTATAAAATGAAGAAGAATCAAAACGTGTCACAATAGATTACCTTTATGCTGTATTATAAATTCAATAAGTTCGAATAAACAACGCACACAAGGTATCTAGATTAGATTAGGAGATAAGATACAAATCGAAACCTAAATCGAAAGAAAAAACGAACAACGCTGCGAAAAGAAAAACAAACTGAAGCAAAACAACGGTCCAAAAAAGGCTTTCCCAGAAAACTACAGACTGAGCAACTCAGTACGACCCTCCTCTAAAACTCGAGGCGGGGTCAGGTGTTTCAGAGAGGTAAATAGATTTAGCTTGTATAAGCAAGTTAACATTTTTAATGCGTTTAAAGTCAAGTGAAAAAACTATGTGAATTAAGTTTTGTTATGCTACATTGAACTTTTGATGTCGTCCCTAACCTTACCGATCAGAACTTTTCTTATTTACATAATCAAATGGTCTTTTGCAAATCCGGCTTGCAAATGTGTTTGCTGCAACTCTTTTATTACCTCCTTCTAATGAAAGGGGCGAATATATTAAACACATTTATTGGGACTGGGGTGAGATATTTAAAGCCGAACAGCAAGCTATAAAGGGTCCCGAAATGACAAGTGTAAAATAAATCAAACAGGAAACCAACGGTCAATTCTGTATAAAAAAAGAGAAACAAGAAACACAAATGAACCACACCAACGAATAACAATCACTTAACAACAGGCATTAGAACAGGTGTAAAATATTGCAGCGAGTTTAAACGTTTTACAGGCTCCAAATTTCACCCAAATCTGAGAATGTAGTGTGACATTACAACATAAAATCATATGGCCACTAATTTCCACCGTTAATAGCATACTTATACTTGTATTTGTATGAATTACAGTATATGGCCAACTATAACAAATATCCGTCTTCATTCCATTTAAAAGAAAAAATTAATAACACTAACCGAAAGCCTTTTTATATTTTGTTTTACCTTAAGAGTTCTTTTGTAAACATCTTGACTCTAATTTTGATATTTTCAAATATTTGTTTGGAATTTTGGATGTATCTGTAAAAATACTATCACAACCGGGAAGTTTCATCCTTATTTGTACGGTAATGTTGTTTAGAGAGCATATAAATATAAACACCACCCTTTTTATCTTATTGATTTTTTGAATATAATGAAATGGTATCAGTATAAGATTGAAGTTGCTTTGTAATCATCAGTGCTAGCATTGATTTTGTTTTAAAAAATTAAAACAACTGACTATGTTTGACATACAGGTATGAAAACCTTTGTTCATATGTCGATCTTGCCAATACTTATATTTTTACAATGCATATTACCATACTTTTTATAGACTGGTTATGACATCTTTACACTAAATTATAATGCTAAGTCATATTATTAAAGATATGATATGTGGTGAAATAAATTAAATAAACTAAACGATGACACTATTTTTTAAATCTTACTAACAAACTATATAAAATGAACCTCATATCTTAAGCAAACATAAAGTCGTTAAAAGGTTAACAGACGTCATTATGAGTTGATTGACTGTTATGGAATATCGATATTTGTACTGAGCAAGAGTAACATGACGGGTGTCACAAGTGGAGAAGGCAAATACCTATCTGGAATACACGATATCACACCAAGTTTTTGGTTTGGTTGGAGTTGCTTAGTCTTTAGTTTTTCTACGTAGTGTTGTGCAGACTTGCTTGTCTTCAAGTCGTCTTTCGTTTTTCTTTCTGCCATGGCGTTGTCAGTTCTTTTTGTTATTGCGTTGTCAGTTCTTTTTGTTATTGCGTTGTCAGTTCTTTTTGCCATTGCGTTGTCAGTTCGTTTTTGCCATGGCGTGTTCAGTACTGTTTGCCATGGCGTTGTCAGTTCTTTTTGACATAGCGATGTCAGCACTTTTTGCCATAGCATTGTCAGTTCTTTTTGCCATGGCGTTGTCAGTTCTTTTTGCCATGGCGTTGTCAGTTAATTTTGCCATGGCTTTGTCAGTTAATTTTGACATGGCTTTGTCAGTGCTTTTCGAGTTTTGAATGTTCCCTTGGTATTTTCTGACTTTTTGTAAGGAAATGAAACCAAAGTCGATTTTCAAAATGTTTTTAACACAACAGGTTGATAAATAGAAAAAAATATTATGAATACGGTTTATCATACTAGTATATAATCGTGTGGATAAAATTAGTGGCAAAAGTGACCACCGCCTTTCAGTGGGTAGTTTGGCTTCTAAATGAAAAAAAAAATGGTTCCAACGGTTTGATGCATTGGATAAGAAATTTTCCCTTGTAAATGGGGACCGACGGACACCTCAAGAGTAACAACAAGAAAGCGCAACGCCACCCGTAACAACACATGGAATATAACATCCTCATTTCTCCCAACGTGGTGTGTATATATCCTTCACGAAAGGTGGAATATATGCCTGAATACTCGCACAAATGTCAGTATACACTCTAAGAAAAAATGAACTGGAAGAAGTTAATTATTACTGCAGTTGAAAGTCCTTTCATGGTTAATATTTGACATTGGTTCTTATTAAAAACGAACTTTTACAATATAAAAACAATGGATTGTCTGTTCGTTAAACTTTCAATTAATTTCAAATTACATTAAACCAGACTAAATATTCGAGTTATTTCCTTGATATTACGTGTCAGTAGGTCGGATTGGAAGACTGACAAGACCTACTGCGCAAAGAACCACAAAAACAAAGAAAATCAATTTCAATACTTTTCGCCAAAGGAAACAAATAATTGAGGCTAGATAAGATTTAATGAATTTTTATCCTATTTCTAAACTTATTAACTTATATTTCTCAGACCGTATATCAAGGTTATTAAGAAACAACAACAAAAATCAATAGAGAATATAGTGTAATATAAACCAATAAAGTCTCCCTTTATTTATAAACACCATTGCGTTGTGGTTTCTTGCGACGAAATGTTACACGACGAATACAACTCAAATGTGCCCACAGCGAAACTGGCTCTGAATTACATTATGAGGACACCACGAATGGCAATGGTAATTATTATTCAAAAGCAGAAGAACGAATGACAATACCATATCTCAACAAACAGATAAAACAATACAAAACTGTTTGCAAATACAACACCAAAATATGCTAATAGTTTAGGCAACCAAACAAACATAAACATTAAAACTGAACCCAACTGCTTCGGAATAAAGATCTATTAAGTTCATGTACCATATGATGACATCATTTGTATTGCTTCTTATAAGTTTAAGTTGCGTAAAAAGTAACTGTCAGTTACCATTTAGCAAAGAGGGCAAAAACACTGGGGATTTACCATGTCAAGTATAGCATATCCGTGATCATTGTTAATAACTGAAAATATCTATATGCGTTGGCTTTTTTTTCAAGCGGTAGTAGTAAAAACCACAGTTTAGCACAAAAGGTAACATCTGCATGAGAGAAACGATAATTTCATATTGACTTCATACCTCTTTGTGCAGCTAATAAAAAGCCTACATTCTGATAAAAAACAACATAATGTTTAATCCCGACACATTATTTATGTATGTGCCTGTCCCAAGTCAGGAGCCTGTAATTCAGTGGTTGTCGTTTGTTTATGTGTTACATATTTGTTTTTCGTTCATTTTTTTACATAAATAAGGCCGTTAGTTTTCTCGTTTGAATTGTTTTACATTGTCTTATCGGGGACTTTTATAGCTGTATGGGCTTTGTTCATTGTTGACGGCCGTACGGTGACCTATAGTTGTTAATGTTTGTGTCATTTTGGTGTTTTGTGGATAGTTGTCTCATTGGCAATCATACCACATCTTCTTTTTTATATAAAGCGTAAAAATATCAATGGAATCGGAGCAATTGAAAACCTTTTGGGAGGAGCTTTTAGTAACAAGGACGGTTTTGAAAAGCTGCATAAAAACTGACTGTCTTGTGTCGGCCAACACGATGTTGTGAGCATTGAAAACTACTCTTTAACAGTTCTAAAACTAATTAGCCATCGATTGCTCGAAATTAGACATCTTAAATACACCATTTGAATTTATGATGATGAATGAAAAAGATTATGTCTAAAGACCTTGAAAATATCACAATGATTCAATCGATCAACTCGTGCAAAAAGTATTATAATTATAAAACAGACTAAAGTCTTCAATATGAATTTACATGGAACATGGAAGAGAATAAATGTATTTAATTCTAAGGAAGGGAGAATACTTGTACAACAAAACATGTCTCCAGTAGTCACAATACACACTATTAATAACGAATCCAAAGTTGTAAATATTAATAACAGGCATTATTCCAAAGACAAGTTTTTCAATAAAGAATGAGCACTTCATAATGAGGATCTTATAAATTGGCATCAAAACGCGGATCTCCTGCCTGGTTCAGACCTAATATGGTATGGGTTTTGGTCATTGTCTTATTGATAATTATACCACATCTTCTGTCAATCCAAAACTAACCTTAAAATTGATACTAAACAAGATTTTTATCAAAATAAACATACAAGGTTCTTTTGGTTTTATGTTATTTGATGTATTATTCTGCTGAGTTCTGCCATTTTCGACAGCATTTTACAGTTGTTTTCCTTTAATGCTGTTACATCACTGTTATCTTTTTCCATTCCGTTAATGCACACAATGGTTTTGTGTTGTAATCGTTCAAAAATGATTTTGATGATACTATTCCGTTGTGTTTTGGTGATATTATTCAGTAGTCTTATCGGTGATCTAATTCAAGTGGTTTTGGTGATATTATACAGTTGTGTTTTGGTGATATTATTCAGTTGTGTTTTTGGTGATTTTATTCAGTTGTGTTTTTGGTGATATTATTCAGTATTGTTTTTGTGATATTATTCAACACTGTTTAATGATATTATTCAATACTGTTTTTGTTGATTTTATTCAGTTGTGCTTTTTGGTGATATCATTCAGTAGCGTTTTTTGTGATATTATTCAGTAGTGCTTTTGTTGATTTTATTCAGTTGTGTTTTCGGTGATATTATTCAGTATTGTTTTTTTGGATATTATTCAGTAGTTTGTTTGGTGATATAATTCTGTAGCGTTTTTAGTGATGTCATTCATTAGTGTTTTTTTTTGTGATATTTTAATGGTGTTTTGATGATATTATTCAGGTGTTTTTTGTTGATTTAATTCAGTTGTGTTTTTGGTGATGTTATTCAGTATTATTTTTTGGTCATACTATTCAAAAGAGTGTTTTGATGATATTATCCATTAAGTGTTTTTGGTGATTTTATTCAGTGGAGTTTTTTGGTAATATTATTCATTAGTTTTTTGTGATGTAATTCATTAGTGTTTTTGGTGAAATCATTCATTAGTGTTTTGTGATGTTATTCATTCGTGTTTTTGGTGATATTATTCATTAGTGTTTCGTGATGTTATTCATTAGTTTTTGGTTGATATTATTCATTAGTGTTTCCTGATGATATTCATTAGTTTTTTGATGATATTATTCATTAGTGTTTCGTGATGTTATTCATTAGTGTTTCGTGATGTTATTCATTAGTGTTTCGTGATGTTATTCATTAGATTTTTGGTGATATTACTCATTAGTGTTTTGTGATGTTATTCATTATTGTTTTTGGTGATATTATTCATTAGAGTTTCGTCATGTTATTCATTAGTTTTTTGGTGATATAATTTCAGAAACAAGAGTCGTACGAACTTGAAGCGCTTCCATATCTAAACATGATTGTGAATTGGTGATATTTTCGATTAAAAGTTTAAGCCATTCATCCAAAGTAACGTTCTTTTTTACGTCAAGTTGCATTGTTTCTATATATCCAGACATGAGACTTTTTATACAATACATACATTAGGTTGGTTCTGAAAAGTGTGTAGTACGTTTAGAACCATCATTTAATTTTGAATGCACTGGTGAAAGGCGGGCACTGGCGATATGACTATAAACGTTAATTAGCAACATAATACATGGGAATCTCTCAGTTTATTAGGATTTATGTGCAGAAAAAAAAATCAAAATTTAGCCTATTTTTTCTCAAATTTGTATTAACCAACTACTTAATAACCAAATTTTGGCTGTTCTATATCTTATGACTGTACAGAAGAATCGCACTTAATAAATCTTGTTTCCTTTTCTAAAACAGACCAACGACTTTTCTCAATGTCGATACCAGATAAATCTGATTTCTAATCAGAAAAATGTAAATCTTAATATTTTTTATTTAAGAAAAGACATAACAATCGGGTCTCATAATTTAACGGTATTAAAAACAAATCTGTATTAATATACACCAACAAAACAATAAATATGCAGCATTGTTTTTGCTTTCTTTTTTGTGTTATTTCACATTCACATCAAAGATCTAAACTGATAAAACGTTATTCATGTCCTTACATGGCATCAAATAAAATAAATAAAAACGTATAATTAGCCATGACCTGCAACACAGGTGATTTGGTACACGGTAATTTATATCACAGAAAAACAATTAATATCTTAACATTTAAGTTGTTTTACACAACATTAGAATGTCAACACTGATTTTGTATTCTTTAGCTGTATGAATCCAAACAAAAAAGAAGAAGTCAAAGGTCTATTAAAACTCTTTGTATCCGTCATCTCATTGTTGTACGGATATTAATAAGCATGATTAATCACGTGATGCTGGGGAATACCATTTATGGAGTTCATAAAGTACACGCCACCTTATTGTTCTTGACATTAGGATGACGAATATTAAAATGAAAATGAAAACAAGAACTATAACTTTAAGGAAGAAAACTTTTTAATAAAAACCAAACAAATGTTGACAATTCACATATAGATAATTTATGACATATCTACATTTAGTAAGCGTCCATCATGACACTCTGATGCTGATTGCGAACCATTGGTCCCTGTTGTAACATTTGTCCAGCTATTAGAGAGAAAGACAATACTATGCCGCTGATGGCGAACCATTTGTCCGTGCATGCGGTTACATTCGTCTAGAGCGACGATACTGGCAACATTTGAAAAATACATTTTTATTGTAAATTGAAAGTAAACAAATTTTAAATATGTATAAGAGAAGGAGTGAAAATCATCCGACAATAGAATAGAAATGGAGTATGTCAAAGAGACAGCATTCCGACCAAACAGAAGAAAACAGCCCAAGGCCACCAATGGGTCTTCAACACAGCGAGAAAATTCCACACCCGGAAGCGGGTTTCAGCTGGCCCCTAAACAAAATGTGTATAAGTTCAGTTCAGCCGTCACACTAAACTCAAACAATATACATGCACTAAATTTAGAAGAAAAAACCCATACAAGACTAACAAAGGTCAGAGGCTCCTGACTTGGGCCAGGCGCAAACATGCGGTGTTGTTCTCAACCCTCCCTTATATTCTAGTAAGTGTAGAATAAACAAACAAACACACAGCAACTTATGTTAAATTTATGCAAATTTTGTTATTCTGTTTTTGGTTTGATACAAAAATTTATCGTTTATAGGATTTACCAAACTTTGAGTCCAAAACAAATTTTCCGCGATTTAACACACCGGATTATCTTTCGGAATATGTCTGTACCAAGTCAGAAGTATGAGAGACAGCTGTTTTCCATTTTTGTTCAGGTGGTTGATAACGCCCAACATTTTATTTTG
The DNA here is from genome assembly GCF_036588685.1 of Mytilus trossulus. Lineage (NCBI taxonomy): Eukaryota > Metazoa > Mollusca > Bivalvia > Mytilida > Mytilidae > Mytilus > Mytilus trossulus. The sequence goes on from NC_086374.1 coordinate 100,664,487, forward strand.
TCATTTTTTTTATGGACTTTCCCTTTTGAATTTATATAGAAGTTCGGTATTTATGTTCTATATCTAGAAAGCAATTCCACACGTTTATGCTTGATAAGTTCATTTACTTTGAAAATTATTTAAAAAAAATAGAGGATATGTATATAAGTCAAAATGTCTGATATATAAGTCATAAGACAATAGAAGACAGTCCAATCAAACATCAAAGATTGGCAGACACGGAAAATCTTCGAAAAGAACCGGAAACGTATTACAAAGTTTAAATCAAATTTTATCTTTTATAAGTTTACTTTCATATCAGCAAGGTTTTAATTTCATCGGCCCAAAGAAAGCACGAGTCAATATAGTAATATCTGTCTGAACGTTCAGTAAATTGGTTTAAAATAGCAGTTCAAATAAATCTCAAGTGGAATCTACATTCCAACGATCTTATTCGTTTCTGTAACCAGCAACGGTTCAAACATCAAAGGAACAAGTTTCAATGCTATCTTGATCGCAAAGACGTTTTAAATCCATGAGATGAAAAAGAAAATAGACCGATTACCTGACAAAATTCAATATCAGTCCGCTGGTGTGTATATTCCGTCAGTAGTAGTTAATAAATGGTTATTTGGGTGTTATTTTGATTCAGTTAGATCTCTCCATATTTTACGTTAGACGTTTGGAGTTCTCCAGTCTTTAATGTTGACAGTTTGACCTTATGTGTGTTGTTAAAGATCTCTTAGATGGCTATCTCATGTTTTGTGTTCATATTTAGTGAGGGTGACTATATACTGTACTATAATTGGTCTTTAATTAAATTTAAAGTCTATCATGTATTCATTTTAAAAACTTTTGAAGATATTTTGGTAATTAAGTCGACGAAAACGAAATGCCACGTATATAACATTCAGGCGTCTGTCTATATGTGTCAATACTAATAACTTCACGTCTTTCATTACACCTTTTAAGTTTGTTAGATGAAGTTTGTGAATAATACGGATGCACTGTGGTCTTTGTTTCAAACAAAATTTCGCAATTAGACCTCCCCAAATTTTGTCAGAAAATAAGAAAAAGAGAGGGGAAAGAAAAACCTCACAATTTTTTTTTTCCATATTTGAAAGTATATTATATATTTGTTTCTAGTAGACATTTGAATATATAATATCATCAGTTTGATTAAAATTCTCTAGTAACTGTGAGATGTACCTATTGTACCATACAAAGGAAACTCTTATAATTCTTAAAAAACAGGAAAAAAATGAATTAAGAATTCCCCTTATTCACAAGATTTTACAATAAAAAAGGAAATAGTACATTTTTTCATATAATGACTGGTGCCGTGTGATCACACTGCTGTCTGCATCTGGTTGTGTACAAGCATGTGCTACGTTTAATATTCTCTTATTAAACATCCAACAATCTATTATTTATTTTTGATAAACCATTAAATAAAATATTGGATATTTTCTTTAGATTTTCATGTCATCTTATAAGACGAAAATCCCAACAGATAAATGAAATTAGATCACGAAAAACCGACACTGTGCAAATGGACGGTATTGTGTTAAAGTACAACATAACATGCATGCTACCATATGATAACTAAAATAAAAACAACAATCTATAAATTGATTCACAGTTACATAAAGTATTTTAGACATTTTAGAAAAAAACTACGATTTACGTGCCTAGATCTTCTACACGTGAATCAAATACGACCACGAAAAAACTGACTCTGGACGAATGGACGAAACATTCAGATTGAATTAAAGTACACCAAGTATGCATGCTTGCATGTGATAACTAGAGTAAAAACACCATACCAAAAATTCCCATACATCTCATACCAGAACATATAACGTTTATCAACATCAAAATCGGAAGTGCACTCCATAATGTATCTACGATATGACAGTCAATTTCCGAAGCACCAGTATTCTGATTTAATAAGAAACCTCCCTTGGGTTGTAGAACATGACCACATAGGTTTTATCAAGAAACAATCGAGAAAATAGTTTATGGCGTGGAACGTTATTTTACGAGGTGAAACGAGATGTCGACAAACTCTACGAGATTAGTATTAAAACATATGTTATATACATTCACGAGGCTGCAGACGGCGCGCGTGAGCGTCAATGAAAAATATCGTCCGATCGTGATGGAGACAGCTTATAGAACATTAGCTACAGCTTACATTTTATTTCATTCTTTTCTGCTAAAATATTCTTTAGAAATGACGTGTTGATTAATACACTGACATTCTTAAACTAATGAATTCTCTATCAGTTTAGATGTATATAAATCAACTAAAATATATATAAATCAAAAATTTATCCCAAGGTTAGGCTTTCGATTATCTTAGGAAAATAAGATATGACTTCTTTGTTTCATTGCGAAATTTCTTATTGTAACAGTCTCAATATATGTCTCAAATTTTACTGTTGTTTTAAATATATTGGTGGACCACAAAAACCAAATTATGTTTTCAAAAAGCAATATTTTTGAAATACCGTTTTATGTATAATAGTTATCAAAGGTACCAGGATTATAACCTGTACGAAGGCTTCACCTGATCGGTGATTTATATTGTGAAGAAGTTATGCAAACGTAAATCCTAAACTATAAAGTAATATACATCAGTGTATGTTATAAGCAAAGTTATGCTGGTAATTCATGATTGCCTACTAAAATAAATAATAACTTTAACATATAAAACTCTAATTATAGAATAATAAGAATAATGATTTAACGTACAATGAATACAAAATAATTCAAAAGATTTTAATAATTTGAACGCTTTGAATGCTAAAATATAATTTTTCTGAACTTTCAATTGTTTTTCAATTGATATGTACATTATTATAGATTTGTAAAAGCTGATTGTGTATCCCTCTTTAAATATGTTCTTATACAGATTTTGGAGAATAGTATTTCTCCATCTTAAAGACATGCTTACAGTGAAAATGTTCACACTAATACAGTTTTTCTACAATTCAACGGTTTTATTCTTTAGAAGTTAAGATTTTATGTCCCACTTTCCTGATGTTCCATAATGGTGAGTCACAAACTTGTAAGACGGCGTAAGCTTTAATATTCAGAAAAAAGGCATCGAAAAGAGCTAGCATGATGCAATAAACCGAACTGAAAATATTCACTATTTAAACTTTTGATTGGTTCTATATGAAATTTATTCTGTTAAATTGTTAACAATTTTATATAGTTTAAATACAGTGTTAAAATGTATGTATTTATTCAAGTAAGATGTACACGTTTTACATATTTGAACTCGTTTAATTATTCAAAATTTGAGTAACTTTTTAAAAAGTAAAATGAAAATGACATTGTTATAAATATAGAGGAATATATTTTATATAGGTGAAATAAAGTGTTGAAATGTATTTAATTTATACATGTTTTACTCGTTTGATTATTAAAAGCTTGTAACATTTTTTTGGTCAAGCAAAAGGAGAAATGCATTTGTTTGAAATGGAGGCTCGTTAAAAAAAGAGGAATACGCAATGACGAAGAAACCGTTGTCCCCTATTAAACATGAACTCAGTCAAAACGATTTTTATCAGAATATCGTAAGACATAATGGACTACTTAAGATAAAAACTTGCTTCTACAAACGGATACTTCACTGTCTCTCTGTCCGGAAATATTCTAAACGTATTAAAAAGTATATTAAAAGGGGGCAAATGTACGTCTAATTTGTTGCTTAAAATGGTTCGTTAAACACTTCCTATGTCGAGCGCTAAATGGACCCCAGCATCCCGCCTAGACAACATAAGTGCTTTTCATGAATGTTTGGATATTCTATAATCTTTTAAGGTTTTTAAACACTGCATTTGATCAGGAAATTTGTTCCGTCATATTTAGAAATGATCTTCCTTAATTTGTTTATCAACAGATAAACGACAAATTTTATGTTGCTATTTTATCTTTGATTGACTGGTTGTAAATATCTTGTTCTCTTTCATCCAATAAACCTCTGGAAAAGTCTAAACACTCGTACGAAATTTGAAGGAAATCCGTCCATTTAGGGTAAAGCGAGTTTAGCCATCTCATTAAAACGTGGCGTTTTATTGCTCAATAGCATTTACGAAAACTTGATACAAGTCAAAATGGCCAGAGAAATGCCAAACATTAATGCCAGTTTTACTATCGTCTAACCACTAAGTGGTTGTTACCTTTTCTTTCTTTTCCAGCTCATAAAAGAGCTCTTCTTTTCTGAAATTATAGCTTTAAACATTGACTTTCAGACATTTCACAGACAAAAACCATACCTTATGTTAAGGACAAAACGTAGGTAATTGTTCATTTATCAAAACAATATTCCAAATTCCTCTAAAGGAAACACGATGCAGTTTAATTCCCATGTTTTTTATGCAGAAATATAACAATAAAGAATTTTGAATTCCGATTATGCTACATGTAAAAATTTCCATACTTTTACCTTTTTCAAATTCATTTATTCATTGCTTATAAACAGAGTATAAATTTGGGAATAAACGGGGATACTCACCATTTCAGTACCAAAGACACCAGTAAGATTTTGGATACCATGGTGGTTTTGATTGGATCATTTGAATGATAGCCTGCTATCTGGACTAATGATATTTGAAATGACATAAAAATGTTACGAAGAAAAAAAATACAACAACTCTTTAGTCGTGTTAGTACCTAAATAACTTGAAATCATGATAAAACTCAAATTAAGTAAAGGTATTTACCTTATTCATAGTATAGTAATCTTTAAAGTTTAGAAGCATTGCAAGTGAGACATAAAAAGTTACAGAGAAAAAAAAATAGAGGGAGAGAGGATATACTGTAGAAATTGTTTCATGAAAGCTCCAAAAAAGCTTTAATTCAACTTCTTAAATGTAAATTACATTAGGGTTTTTAAAAGAACCACAGGTTTTATTATGTACACGCTTTCCCTATTTTAATATGTTACTATCACCGGAAAGTCTTGTTTGCAGTGTAACGCCTTTAAGCTATAAAACATGTTGATCAAGGCTTCTACTAATACTCAAGGATTTACAAATTAAGATGAAGAGCTTAAGAGCCTGTTTTCCAGCCGTTGTCGTTGGGTGCTCTTTGTCATAATTGTTTTCCTTGTAATGTTATAACCGTAAATCGGGCTATTTTGTTTTTGAATTGTTTCAAATGTTGGCCTTTGGCCGTTTATAGCATGGTGTTTGCTCTTTGTTAAAGGCTGTTATGACGGCAATCTTAAACAAAAGAACGGAGAAATGCTGTCGTTTCTGGAACAATGATTTAAACATTTGGATGCATACTGATGGATTTGTTTGAAAAAAGATAAAGAAAAAAGTCACTTTTTTTTTAAAAATATATGGAAATAACAAATAAATCGAAGAAAAATTAAAAATAATAGACGAGCTAGAACCTGAAGAATGACCAAGATGACATCTAGAGTCTACTTATGCGGCACTCGATGGAATTTATCGATATCTGTTAAATATGCGTTTCGTTCAAGGCAGATAATATATTGTAAATGAAGGTGATGATAGAATACTTTCAGAATGTATCGTTCATTCCCCGACCAATGATGTTTTTTTTTATAAATCCAGAGGTGCGATTCGGACACGAAAGGGTTTTTCAGCGTTGTTTGCGTTTTGTTTGCCCTCGCTTGTATATTTTACTTAATTTGTACATTAAAAGGAAAGCATACTAGTGCGGCATAACTTTTTGATATGCATGTACCATAGATGTAATACCCATCTATGCATGTACTATAAACTACAAAACATTGTGTGTTGGCGTCTTTGATAGATTACCTTTCAACCACAGAACTTTTTGTTGGCGTCCTTGTCAGATTTATTTTGTATATATTTTTTGAATATTCTAGTGAGTTGATTTGTACGAAATTATACGTATATACTACTATATATTAATATAGTTTGGGCTGCTGGGTCCCAATTATTATCACATAAACCTTGTGTTCTTGTTTTGGATATTTGTTCAATTTTATCAATGAAATAACAGAACTATAAACCACTGGCATACAAGAGGGATGTTTAAAATTTAGCCTACCATTACCTGTACCAAGTCAAGGTAATGACAGTTGTTTCCCATTCGGTATGTTGATTGATATTGTCTGACGTTTGATTTTATCAGGGTTTTTTTTTAAGTTTAATTTATATGGCTTTCCACCTTTTTGAATCCAATTTGATGTTCGGTATTATTAGAAACATTTTTTTAATTGTCAACGTCAATTATTTCAACCACTGCGCGGGTCGATGCCTCTGCTGGTACTAATTCTAGTAGTCATTGAAGTATCACCAGTCCAGAAGCCAATAACTGGCATGAAAATAAGGGATTTGTGATTTCAAAATTGGCTGTTAAAAAAATTTGGAAATTAATTTAAATTGAGTAATTTATTTCCCACATGCAAAGCTCTGACTCCTTGCCTGGCTTTGGCTATACTTTTGGGTTTTTAGCTCTTCATCTTTCATTTGAGCTTATCTTGGCCTCGAGCAACACTGAAGAGACATTGACAGTCGAAAATCGCATCTGGTGCAGAAAAAAATGATATTGTTTATGTTATTGTACACATTCGGTACGAGAATAAATTTCTAAACAAAAATTGACTTAAGGTTTCGATATATGAATTGCCTGTCAAATGACATGTTGTAAGAAACCTTATGCCACAAGTGGAGCAAGATATGCTTACCCTAACGGATCACCTGAGATCACCTCTAGTTTTTGGTGGGATCCGTGTTGCTCAGTCTTTTCTGTTCCATTTTTCGTCATGTGTATATACTATTATTTGCCTGTTTGTCTTTTTTCTTTTTTAAACCATGGCTTTGTCAGTTTGTTTTCTATCTATACGATTGAATGTCCCTCAGGAATCTTTCGACCCTTTTCGCATATGATTGAATATAACTCATCAATATTTTGTTATTATAACACGACGGGTTATACTTGTTGAGCAGGAACTGCTGGCTCTCTCAACACACCTGAGTTCATCTATAATTTTACCGTGGTTAGTGTAATATGTTATACAGTATTTTGATTTTTTATTCAAAGTTTTTCTATATATGTATTAGTCTTTTCGTCGTTTTGTTACATGCCATTGTGTTGACTGTTCTATAAGACGTTATGATTTTTCGATTGTCACTGTACGTACTACCTTCATTTTAGTTTTATTATAAATTTAGATAGGGACATCATGTAACTTTGCAATAGTCCATCTACACGGACCTCTAAAAGAGCTAAATAGGACTGTACTTATATCAGAAACCAGACTGATGTCTCATATGGGGCATATGAGATCATGATTTGTTTGGTGGGTCTCGTGTTACTCGATCCTCGGTGTTCTTTGATGTGTTTTGTATAGACCGGTGTACGACATTTTGGTTTGTTTTACGGTCATTTTCGATAGCTTGGTAGATCGTTTTTTTGACTATAAGACTTGTTTGAGTATCACTTCGGTATTTCCCGTCTAACTTTCTAAAAAAGAAGATGTGGTATGATTGCAAATGAGACAACTGTCCACAAGAGACCAAACTAACACAGATATTAACAACTATAGGTCACCGTACGACCTTCAACAATGAGCAAAGCCCATACCGCATAGTCAGCTATAAAAAAGCCCCGATAAGACAATGTAAAACAATTCAAACGAGAAAACTAACGGCCTTATTTATATAAAAAAAATGAACGAAAAACAAATATGTAACACATAAACAAACGACAACCACTTGACTTGGGACAGGCAAATACATAAATAATGCGGTGGGGTGAAACATGTTAGCAGGATCCCAACCCTCCCCTAACCTGGGACAGTGGTATAACAGTACACCATAAGAACGAACTATAAAAATCAGTGGAAAAAGGCTTAACTCATCAGATGGACAAAAATACAAGTGGACGTGGCCGGGTACTTAAACATCCCGACACAAAAAGACACAATGAACAGATCTGAAAGTACTCGCAGTTATCTGACGGCTAGTTCAAAGCCAATAAAAACTAATAAAAAAATAATGCATTAATACTAAATGTCTCTTCAGTGATGCTCGGGGCGTACTATGGTTTGCTGAGAGAAAAAAACAACAACATGGGGGAATAGGAATAAATGAGTAACACCATTTGAATGAAACCATGGAGAAAAGAACAATTCTTTGGTTTTTTTCCTGCTGTTTTCCATATTTCGAAACACCGTTGGAACTTGCTCACAGCTTAAAGCTTACAGAAATTTTCTTGGACAATAAAGAGTAAATAGCCAAATTTTAAAAATTCATAGTAATTTGATTGCATCTGTGCAAATTCTGGGACTTATCACATTCGACAGTAAACCCGATGCAAAAAGGATGTCTGTTTGGAAGTGCGGGATGTTTAAATACACAATCACATCCGATTCGGGTTGGAGTGAGAAGCGTATATTCTCGTATATTCAAATATTGGTTACAGGATGTGTCCAGTTCCCTGTACGTTTAGGAATCTCTGTCGCAACTCTTTAAGGGGATTGATTATATCTGTCCTGTTACATTTTCCCCTTCAATATTCTCCTTTTCAAGTGCCAGTCCGATAATTGTCCGCCATTCGTTTCAATCTACCTAGACTCTGCAGGATCATTATAGTTTATCATTTCTTAATTTGTTCATGTCGTTGATATGCATGAAATATTTGCCCCCGAGGTTTAAGCAATGCAACAACACATTCAATCGAAAATACCGACAAATGTTCAAAATTTGTTTAACCTCTTGTACGGCGAGTACCAGCATTATATTTTGTACATACAGTTTTGGTTGAGAGAATTGCAAGAGTGTTGTATCTTTGTATCTGTGGAATCGGTAATGAAAGGTAATCTTAAAACAACGGGCGTAACTTGTTAAACAGGAACTTCTAAAATGCAAGTTAGTGTTGGTAAATCCCTTCGTTCACGTTTGAGTTTATCAATCATTATGCTTTCTGCATATTGCTTCGAGAACTTTTTACTTCCATCTGAACGTTTTTTAGGAAATCAAAAATATGAAAATGCGTGTTTTTAAAAACTGTTTTGATATCACATTTCACAGACGTACTTAACCAGCTATCGGTTTGAGTTTCCTGCATGAAATCCACAGCTATCTTGCGTTTTACGAAGGCGCGGTTTTCGAAGTTACAGCCGTCGCGTAAGATAAGTTATTTATTAAAACTAAGTCTGACAAACAGGAACAAAGGTTTTCTCTTTTATTCTGCAACGTTTCAGTTATGAAGATAATCTATGGCAAGTTGATGTAAATAGCGTATAAACTAGATAAGAAACTATAAATTAACTGCATGTAATTATTGCATGATAACCCAATAGATCATCTTACATACAACATATATTCACTCCGCTTCTAAAAAGATAGTGCTATATATCCCTTATTGGACATACACCAAATTTCGGGTCGGCTTCATTGGAACGGCGCTAATTCATAGGTACATTGGTAGTTATTTCCATAAAATGATTTTGCCGTCTCGGTAATTATTTTCCTAAAATGATTTTGCCGATGCTTCAATACCGAGATCTTGCCATGTGTATAACATGTGGTTTATAATAAATGTTTAAGGTATCAACCATGTGAGTCCTTAATGGGTAGTCAAGGTCGTTAAACCCCCTAGTGGTCGTTTTTATGGATAAACGATGGGTTTTTTATTACAGTGTTGTATTTTCGATTTTCAAAGACATGTTAATCTTTTCTTAGATTTCCTTTTTATTTGTACATGGCGATATATCGTTATATTTTCGGCTTTAGATATCCTCTTGGTATCTTCTGTCCCTTTTTCTGATTTCTAGTTAAAAAGTCAGAAAGGAACAGATTTTGAAATCCGTCATAATATTCATACTATAATTAAGATGGCATGTCATAAGGCACATGCTGTGTGTTTAAAGATTAGAAAACTAACGGCCTTATTCATAACAAAACCATTTAAGAAAACAAATTTAACAGTTCAGACTCATGATTTGAAACAGGCTCATGAAAAATAGGTCGGGGTTAAACATGATTGAAGGCGTCAACCCTCCACTAACATGGTACAGTGGTGTAACAGTAGTTCACATTTTGGTATTTCCCAAGGCATCTTCGTTGACTGTTTCTAGTGGCAGTTTCTTTATGTTATCAGAGATTGTTTAGGAGAAAATATTTTGTGGATGTTTATGAAGTAATAAATTCCTAGTTTATGACAAGGTTTTATTAATCGGAAGTTGAATAAAATATTATTTATCTTTCTTTTTTTATGTTTTAGGAAATATGATGACACAAAAGAGGAGGACATTGGGACCTTAACAGGTGCAAGATCAAGTGACACTTATGGGGTCGTTGACAATGACGAGATAAAACGAGAAATAGTTTTCGATCTTTTTGTAAAATTACCCCAGAAATTGCATACTAGTACTTGAGTCTTAATGGCATTCAAACCATTTATATTACAATGGATGTGAAAGAGAGGCGATAACAAGTATTTAGCATAATATTCAAATGGTTTTAGGACACCTGTTTAAGGGTAAGTTCTGCATTGAGGACGGCATGCCCTTTGTCTCCATTTGAACATCGGCATGCTTATTGTCCCAAATAAAGAGCAAATGAGCACAATAATTGAAAATGAATATAAGACAACACATATACATTCATTACTTCAGTATAAAATTAGGAGATGATGTATACTGGCAATGAGAATTCAAATGCAACAACGTTTGTAACGTTCATTTTGATTGGATAACCTCACTAATTTTCATGGCATCAATTGACAATTGGAACGTATTTGCGCAGACAATATATGACAGATTTTAAATACACATGTTTAAACGTTGTTTCATTAGAATGGAGATACCAGTATTGTATTTGAAGCTCCACATGCATCAATTGGTGAGTTGATGGTCGCAGATACCCGTTTACCGTCGCCAGTAAACTTAATTTGCACCATCAAATCACAAATTGATGCCGTCGGATCTTGAAATACAATACAGTTACCTCCTAAATATATCCAGTAGAGTTCAAATGGAGTGGATGTGATCTATTGGAGAACCGTGATCTATTATAGACAACCGTTCAGCCTTCAACAATGAGAAAAAAATCAAGACTTTTTCTCTTTTTTTTCTTATTCTCTCTATAAAAACAAGACCATTTGCCTGTTTCTCTCAAAGAACAACCTTGTTCAAATATTGATGCTGGTTTTCAGCATAATATCCTTTTTGATTTATGATTTGCCTACCTCTGTAATGACTTATGAGCTTGTTTTGTTTTTGTCTGTCCCTTGGCTAAAGGACAGATGATAGTTCTGAATTTCTTTGACACTATTTTAGCAGGAAATGAGAATAATAAACATCGTCACATGTAAAAATCATTCATAATATATTCAGCAAAGCAACACATATAAGCAGAGTAATCAGGTAACAAATATGCAAAAAAAAAAGCTTAACAAACATATAACATACCAAACCTCATATTGAAATAATGTGATCCGAAAGTGTCAGCAATTTAATTTAGTTTTGTTACTGCATTGTGGTCGGAGCAGTAAAGATCTACAAAAAGATATTGCGCAACTTCACTGATAATTCATTTGTATGAAAATGTTTGGCATGCAAATCTTAAATTTCTTAGATCCTTGGAGTAGTCATTGGTTATAACCAAATCAGTTGTCTTTGGTCATAATATTAACATTTCATCTATAAACTATTTCATTTTTGCTAAGACTTTTTTCAGTAATTTTGTTTATATCTTCAGTACTTCCTTGAATAAAATTATCCACTTTGACTTTTCTACAGCAGTTGGTTAAATTGGTTGTAACAAACCTTTATCTCGATTGGTGAGGCAATTAAAATTTTGGTGGAAAAATGCCTCAAAAACGAGTATATTATATATAAATGCTTGCTCTCATGTCTCTAGATTCTCTTTATAAAAAGTATAAGGATAGTAAAAACAGATCTAAGATATCAAGCCAACTATTTGTTGAGTCAAATGGACGTTTGATTTTCATAAGGCTCATCAGTATCGCTCGAATCAAAACAGTTGAAGTCTAAATTTAATGGGATGACTAAGAGTATTGAAAAACAAACTAAGCCATAGGACAACAAACTGCACTGTCTTTGAAACACAAAAACGTTTTCTTTCAATTCAACATGACTCAAATGCATTAGAGCTTTTCGTGCATACTTTGAATCTCTTACAGCAGTATAACTATTTCAAAACGCTAACCAACTTATTAAGGAATGCATTTAATAGACCTTTTTGCATTCAAATATTAAATATTGTGAGTGAGAAAAATACAGGCAAAATTGGACGTTCCCTTTTAAAGAATTCATTTCCAAAATGTAAAGGTTTTTTTTTTTTTTTTTTTTAACTCTATTAGATATTTTTACGGTTCATGTCATGTCTGTGGTTATATTTTCGCAAATTGACATGCGATTTTCATAGATTTAATTATTGGTTCAGTCAAATTAAGGCCGGTTTGGAATGAATAGAGCTTTTTAAAAATATTCTGAATATGGAATTTAAAGTGAGATTCCCAATGGTCATCGTCGAAAAATTTGATATATTTATATAAATATAAAGTAACATTCTAGTATATTTTTTTTGAATCAATCTTTTGTATATAATCAGTGAATGGATACGAACAATTAACTTTAATAAACATGGTCAACCGTCCAGGTGTTCTTCATATTTTGATACAACCACAAATCATAATTCAAGATATTTACAGGCACTGATTTTTTTTTGTCATTAAAAGTAAACTTCTGAAATCCTGTGAAATTCCATACGGAAAAATTATACAAGTGAGAGGTTTAGTCATCTATAAAACCAGGTTAATAGTTATCTCACTGTCAATCATACCACATCTTCTTTATTTTTATATATATATAAATCCAGCGTTTTCTACAAAAGAAAATGCCTGTTCAATTCGTTTCTGTAAAAAATCAAGTCTCAGATCTCCAGTTTTTAGCGTGTTGCATTTTCGTTTGTTTTTTTGTTGCACTTAAGGTTTTGCTGTAGTTTCGTTGTTTTCCTCTTATATTCTATATGGTTCCCTCAGTTTTAGTTTGTAGCCCGCGCTCTACTATTGTTGCCTTTATTTGTACGTATACATAAAAATATTGTTCCTCGTCTATTTTATATTTAATAAATATATAGGGGTTCATGTTGCAATGAAGTCATTTTGATACAAAAGGAATATAACCGTTTGTTTTCCATTCGTTTGATGTGTTTGAGCTTTTTATTTTGCGTTTAGAACTTTTCCTCGGAGTGCGAAATTTTTGTTATTTTACCTTCCCTTATAAAATGGCATATATAAAACTGTTTCAACTGAGATGCAAAAAGCATATTTATGCAAATGAAGTACTAACACGCGAAACTTATATGAATTAATAAAGACACAATAAACGTTTTTAATCTCATATTAATGTACTCTAGATATCTTATTTTTCAGTAGTAAAACATAAAATAATATATTAATATGTCAAATTATGTATTTTATAATCTGACAAAATTTCCTAACACTTGCAAAGGTCAGCAATTACGTCTTCGATTGGAACTAAATCCAACAATTAAAGCGATTTTATCTGTGCTATTTAGATGCAACGCCTGTGATTTTTTTTACAAACATAAATCAAAGTAACACGTATTGAATTTGCAGTTTGCGATGCGCATGGCTGAATTTAATTGAAATAAAAAACGCATTAAATACAAAAGTTGAACCCAGTGTCATTTGTTTCTTTTATTTTGACACTATCCCGTTTTGGAATCTTCTTCTGTATGCTTGGGACCAGCAAAACATGTACCATGTTAGGCACAAGCAATCACTGGCCAATTTGCTATAGGTCACTATTCAAAAATGTATCATCACCAATAACGCTCAAACCGAAACACTTTGCGAAGCTACATGCAAAAGAAGGAAACACAAAATAGCTTTGTCTGAGGTAGTTGGAACATGATTTGTTTTTACTGGTAAGCCGATAAAAACCTCGGACACTTAAATTGCCGATAGTGGAATCAACCCTGTGATAGTCAATAAAAACACCCCATACAAACAACTAACACGCCCGAATCATTTTTCTAGATTTACCTGCTTTATAAACGCTCAAAGTAAACATTGTAAAAGCACAAGCAGAAGACCAAAACAAACGAAGAACTATAATATCCTAGTTTTTATACAGTAGACCAAAAGGGACATAAAAAAGCCAATTTCAAATATTTAAAAAAAAATGTAATGAGATACTAGTAACTTTGATTCGTTTAGTTATTTTCAGGTAGTTAATGTTATGTGGAATATCTTTCAATTTCTGCAGCCTTGTCTTCAACTATTTTGTATGCTTTGGGACCTACTGTTATACATATAAAGGGCACACATACAAATTCGTTTGTTTTGATAATTGCTCTCAATAAAAATAGCGTCCGCTATCAGCATAAACTCGAAGTAAGACAGAGTTAATTGTATCAGTACTGTTCAAACAAACAAAAAACGGATCGAACAAAATAGATTTCTTGTTAAAAACAAAACCAATTTAAAAAAAATCATATGCAAAGCATTTATTCGTTTCTTGAATTTCATACGTATGGAGGATATTTTGAGCAATTATCAAAAAGAATGTCGTGAAAACAAACTGGCAGGACATCATATTAGTTGGCCTCCACTATCTTCATAAAAATTTCTCTCATCGCATTTATAACAATTACAAATAACACCCCCCAACATTTATTTTAAACCTCAACGTGTCATTTAACGAACGTCAATATAATAACTTCCTTTTTATACCTCTAAATTAAAAGAGTCATTCCCTGCTGTCTTAATATGTTTCTTGAAAGATCGTATTATTTCTACAAAAGACCAAAACACATTTGTCTTAGTTTCATGTCGGGCTGGTACTTGATTCTATACAATATTGCGTTATTTGAACTGTATAATGTGTATTCCATGTTTGTGTGCGGTACAGACTATGAGAACACCACAACAATTTCATCTTTTGTTTGCTTGAATAATACTGGTTGAATAAAATACAAATTACTTTTAAATTTATCTTCGAAATTAATGTGTTTTTTTTGCCACATAATTTGTGCAAATTGCTTATTTAAGGTTGAGAAATGGATTTTATATTGAAATTCAATTTGGATGAACCTATGAATACACTCTGAATTAGTTCTAATGTACATGCCTGCTGCTATATCTTATTTTTCTAATTTCCTATATTTATTTTAAAAATAAACAGCACGAATGGGTTTTTTTCATATCCGAGAAATTGTTTCTGAATCTCAGTTTTTTTTTTAGTAAAATAGTAAAATAGGTGCCATTATGCTAAAGATGTTCGTGACAACTTTTAATCCATGCTGACGCAGATAATCCTGTCCAAAGTTAATCCTTGTTAAGACATATTTTTGGAGATTATTTCTAGATCTGGTAAAGCTAAGCTGACTGGACAGAGATAAAGGAGAGCGAAACACGCCATCGTAGATGACCATTAAAACAGTGGTCATAATAAAATTTGTATCATTAAACGTGTTCATGTATTATTAGAACAAATTGCATTAAGTTCAACGAATGAATGCAACCCTAGACTGAAACAAGAGGCTGAAGAATTCAAGAGACATTCAAGTAGAAGAAATACCGTCAACGCAATGGCAAAACAAACCCTAAACAAACAAGCAAACAAGTCTTCAAAACACTGCATTGAAAATTCAGCACGTTGGGACAATTTAGGACAGACACGGCATACTAGTAATCGTTGGGAGAGCTAAACTGATTTTAGTTTGTTATGTGACTTTCTTTATGGTTTTTGATACCCGTTTAAAAGTGAGAGAAGGACTTCCTGTTTTTTTTAACTTTTCCTTTTCATTAAGTTAACAGTTTTCCCTCGAAATTAAATGGTTCTCTATGGTCACTTCGGCTACCCTCTACAATGAAACGGACCGTATTGACAGAGCCAACAGTGCTAAAAATGGTGTATAAAACACCAACACACTTTTGTTAAATCTTTAATTTTAATCTTATCTTTAACCGAAGAAACTGCATCAAGATGCGGATTTTTAAATTCGGGCGCATATGGTAAATGGATCCTTACTATATGGGTGTAGTAAGTCATGATATGCTGTTATAATACACTAACTTTAGAAGAGCAGTAAGGTCGAGTCAATATTTTGACCCGGTACAATCTTTATGTGCAAAATATGACTTTTGAATGTCTTTTTTATATACTCCTTTCAGACGTTGATTTATTCATACCTATTATTTCTCTTAAACGTTGTACATACATAGTCTATATAACAGATGTTCGCATTGTTTGGGTCACAAGTTGTTGCTTCAATTTTTGTAGACATATTTTGTATTTTTTGCGTCAAATCTTATTCGTGAAAAACATTGTCATTTTTTGAAAAAAGTCAAGGAATTGGAATCGCTCTCATAAAAGTTTGATATTTAATTTCCTATAGTCAAATCGTATACCCTTGTAGTACTTCGGATCCTCTCATCTTTTAACCCACCTGGCCAGGTAAAGATACATAGTATGGTTATAAAATCGGTTCATAAAACACAAATTAAACAATTAAGTCATGATGAATTGAAATTTGGGAAAGATAATATCACCTTTGCCTTTCATCATAACCTTCCTTATAAGTGTTTTATATTTCTTACGTGGACCTTGGTGAATAGGTACATATTTTATCAAGCATGTAAAAATAAAAGGATTGCTAACTTTATACAAATTTTGATACTCTGACTTACTGGTACCCACGAAACACGCCAAGACAAAATACGTAATATTTTGTAATTAAAACAGATTCTCCATTTCCATTTTATAACAATTTAGTTTATTAGTTCTATTTTCATTAACCGTTAAATAAATAAACGATGATAAAAATCGACTATTATGCATGCAAGCAAATTTGTAAATTGCAATTTATGCAATCTTAAAATATGCCATAATTGACACTTCGACACATGAAATAGATTTTAATGGTTGCAAATAAATAATTCTTAAATTATGCATGATAAAGTAAGCAATTAGAAGTGACACTATTATAGTGAAATATATTTTGTTAATCAGCTTAATAGGGTCTAGTTTGACAAGTGAATACACATTACTTTTGACTTTTCTTTTCTTTTATCTTATATTTTATCTCCGATTAAATCGAATTTGGCGGTACATTAGTTGATTTTTACGGTGTACTGTATAAATTGTGCTATTTAAGAAACAAACAAAACAGAAACGATAAATGCACGTTAAATAAAATAAGTCCTCACTTATAAAACAAATGTTAATTACGTTAATGATATATTGTGTGCATCTGATATCAGGGGCGGATGCAGGAATTTTCGAAAGGGGGGGTGCTAACCCAGGGCAAAAGGGGGGGGGGGTGCAAAACATATGTCCCGATACAAATACATTGATCGGCAAAAATAAAGGGGGGTGCGCACCCCCGGAAACCCACTCTGGATCCGCCACTGGATATCAAACATTTCATCATGTACAAGAAATATGTTGGGCTAGGAAGAAAAATATCATTTTGATAATGTATATTTATTCATTTATCAATTGAAAACTGCCATTTTAAAGATTAAGAGATCTGCAAGCAAAGATCACAAAATGTTAATCCTGTCCCAACATTTAGCAAACTTATGACTTGCTTATGAATACCACAAAAATATGGTTAAAATAAGACTTGAACAATCTTTTAATATGGGGTTCAGGAGGCTATAAGACTTGAACAATAGTATTAGAATACGGGGTTCAGGAGGCAAAAAGACTTAACCAAGACTATAAGAATATGGGGTTCAGGATGCGTTGTGTATACAAAATGTGTATAATAGAAAAGGCTACGGCAAAGTACATGATTTGGTGAGGGACACCACAGAATAATTCGGAATATAAAAAAAACAAACAAGGTGGTACACAATGGCTTATTATATAGACAAATCTTGAGAAAAAATACTAAAAGTTTGAATTGGGCTTTGGAGTCGAAATGAGACAGTTGTGTCATGCTAAAGTAACCCCTTAAAAATAATTCGGACAAAGAAATGAAATGGAAGGTCTTAACGCTTAAAATATTTTAGTGAGATTCTGTGAAAGTACGACTTAGAAGTACAGAACGCCAGAAATATGTGCAGTGCTGACTAATTAAATGGAAACAATGATATTTATGTCAAATGATGGGTACACAAATATAACTAAATAAGCGACAAATTTAGTTTCACACATGAATTCTTCGTTCTAGGCTGAATTCTTAATGTAAGTAGTTTTACACATGGGAAAGACAAATCTGTACAAATTGACCCTCAGTCACGTCCGTCTTAGGAGATGAAAGCTAATTTTCTGCTTTCTCAAGTATAGCACACGTGCAAGCCATTGTCCGAAGAACATAAAAGTCAAGGGGAATGATTTACGAACAGGCTCTCGGAGACGGTATCCTAGCGAGCGAAATGATGAAATTGTTGTTGTGGTTTTTATGGCCATATGGGGAGCACAATTATTTCAAATGCTGGGAGGATTCGATAAATCAAAAACAGAATCATAATAGAAGGCTGGAAATAAAAAGAAGCCATAAAATCTAGTGAACGTTGTCATATAGTATTGCACCTTGTTATTGATACTGAAATTATGTTATTTCGTTTAGTGATTATTATTGATTTGCAAGAGGGTTCTATAGGGGGGATATTAGTTTAAAATTGTGAAAAATATCAAGGCTGAATGCTTCAAGTTACGAGTAACTTGAGTTAAATGTTATTTTAACAGATGCACAATTAGATGAAAATATTGAACTTATCTTACAATAAGATGTTGAACCAATAAAATTACAGAAAAAAATATGTAGGTTTAAATCTGTCAATTGATTATTATACCAATTAAAGGTCGAGCAAAGATAAGTCACATTCCATAAAACATATTATGTATGTATTAAAGTATGTATTTAAAAAAGACGTCAGAAATTAAATTGAAATAAATAAAAAAAATAATTGCAAATTTAAACCTAAAAATACAGGTACTCATGAAAAAAATATATAGGACATACACCGATTAGACAGCAGCCTTACAACACAACATAAACAGGTATCTAGTGATGACATTTCAATTTTCCTGCAAGGAGTTTATCAGTAACAAAATAATAAGTTTTATTTTACTTACAGGCACAAATGCTAAAGATTGTAGGGAAACGTTTCGGATAAGAACTCATAGATGGACCGCGTGGTAGACACATCAAAAAAGCGAACAAAGCACTTAAATTCAAACAAAGAACTATGAAAAACACTTAGTATATTTCTTGTGGAAGTTTGAATAAAGCTCCATTTTAAAAAATGTTACAACAAATATAGCGAAAAAAAGTACTGTGTTATAGTCAAGGTAACAAATAAATTTGAGAAATAGTACGAGAATAAGTAACAGCCATAGTTCCTAAAAATGAAAGAAAATGCCTAAAAATCTTTCTTAATCTGCAAATATACAGTTTTTGTAGGTCCAAGGTCATGGTGCAGCATCTGTAGGGGATTAATATTTGACTAAAACGTGATCCAAGTTTCAAAAAATCTAGACACCAAATGAAATCAGGTGTAGACAGATGATAACCTTACGTTGATGCAAGATGGGCAGTGTCGACACAGTGAAGACATAAAAAAAATCTGTTCCAACCCGTTCACTCGGTATATTCCAAATTTCTGCAGAGTTCTTAAAATTAACTTTTTCATGTTTTTATTTTCTTCTGCATAATTGCATGTTTCTAATGTTTTTGATTGAAGGTTTCTGATAATACCTTGGCATTAAACGGAATATTTCACTCTTACATCCATGTAAAAAAAATCATTTAATGTTTTTTCTTTTTATTTATACAAATTAAGATGAAGAAAAAGTGTAGAACTACTACATTTGAATAAAATTTTTAACTAATTTAATGGTACGAATCTGTCTTGATGTTAAAGCTATAAATGATCTTTGGTGTTATTGAGTAGAAATTTTACGACCTAAGGGCGAACACTTTTGTATAATGTTGAAGAGTTGACTATGCCAAGATCGATTATCTCCCTTGTATTTAGTTTCGTAAAATATATTTAAATATAAACAAAACAATTCAATCATTGTTCAAGCTTTACTTACTTCGAATTAATCATTCTGGCCACACTTCACAAGGTTTGTTCACACCTGTTAAATCAGATAAGTTTTACAAAGCAAGATATATTAGGATACATAAATTTACGACTGGCTATGTAATATAAATACCAAAGAGAGGGGACTTAGTACAGTCTTTAGGCGGTCAAGGATCGTCGGAAAATAAAATGACAATAAAAATACTGGATATCTACGAAAACAATCTTAATTTTATTCTTATATATGATGATTTTATTTGAGAAAAATCCGTGTAATTTTACAAAATTTGAATATTATTTTTATAATAATGGACTGTTTTGATTGTTGTAAATAGTCAGCATTTTTTTTAACGTGTTTTCAGAATTAATGATGTTTTGCATTTTTGAAATTAAAAAAATATGATTTCCAATTGAACATTGACTTATCAAATGTTGAAAGTTTGCTGAAAATTGTATAAGAGCAAAATGGAAACGGCGCGAGCGTTGATGGTGATTTGTATGAAGAAAAGGTAATGGAACTAAGAAATCGTAGAACAGCAGAGCGCCAATACTGAAATAAATAAGACCGCATAGGTCACAAAACAATAAAAATATAACTGAAGGTCTGTTCCGAAGATATAGGAATACGTGCCCAACTGGGATAGACTCAGATGGTGCGAACGGACAAACGGTTCAGGGTCTATTAGTTTGATAGTCGTACGAAAACCGATGCCCGACCCAAATATTTAACAACACGGATGTCAAGTTCGGAAAGGAAAATTGTTCATGCTTTAAGTTTGGGACCCTTCTACAGAAACTGGAGGCTGGACAAAAGATTTCACAACACGAGTTCAGATGAGAGTGGTAGGGCATGCAAACGGTTCCTGCTCTTGTATTGGCACCCGTCCTGTTACACTAATAAAATAATATTCGATGACAAGTAATGAAATACGGAAGGAAGGTGGGGCTGTGACATCTAAGATGTCCCCCTTTTCCTTTCAATGAAAAAAACTATGTAAAAGAACTGGTCCCGCGTAAGTAGTCTCCAACTTGTTATCAAGTTTCAATGAAGCTGTATAACAGGTAATCCACTTTAGCATCCAGACACACGTTACAAACATAGACATGTAAACTATAGTAGGGGTTTCGACTAAGAGCTGGTATAATTTTCAAAACGAATTTTGGTGTGTTTTAATTATGCTTTACTCTTATATTATTAGTTATGATTTATATTGTTGTTTGTATTGTTATTATATACTTTCTTAATTGGTGTTTGTGTCATATGATGCTATCATTGCTTTGTTGTGATTAAAGTGTACTGAAGCTATACAATTTAGGCAGTACTTAGTTTTTCCTAAACATATTTGTTGATCTTTACTTACTTCTTTTCGTTTTAATATTTCCCCATATTAAGTTTACTTATTATAATAGAGTTTTATTTATTATAAAAAAAAGTTTGCATATCTACAATAGCTACTGTTACATGCTAATTTCAAATAATCAATTGTGCTTTACTTCAATTAATTTATAGCAACACGATGGAATCTACTTTTGGAGCAAGAAATGTGTATCCTTCTGTTTGACATGAATAATCCCTAGTTTTGTTTGGATTCGCCATCTCTCTTCAATTTTCTGTGTAGATTTGAGAAGAATTTGTTTGGCTTTTAGATTTTTGTTTTTCTTCAAGTTTTTGTACTGTCTCTTCGTTTCTTCTCCCTCTTCTCCTAAGAAACATTTAGAAAATTCTGCAATAGTGATATCCGCGTGACTTTTACTTAAGTATTACTTCTATCATGAGCAATCATGACAAAGTGCATTGTTTGGTGCTGACAACATTTTACCTGCAATTTACAGGATTGTCTATTCTTCTTCTATTATTATGTTAGTCACTTTACTTAACCGTTGGTAACTGGACATCACACATAAACATTAGTAATTAGGTTATAAAGTTCAATACTCAATATATCATTTACAAAATTAATGCGACAATTTTTCTTTCTTCAAAGCATGTTGCGTGTCATGAAGAAAATTCAGTTCACAAATTTTCAACATTTTTGCGACATTACAATCATTTGGATCTGCTTAAACGAAAATTAAATCGGTCAAGATGAAAAGAAGCTAGAGTTACCTCCCTGTATATGCAAATCTTAATAATGAACGAAGAATCCACTTTCATAGAATATAAATTTCTTTAAGATATTACTTCAAAATGGAAGATATATCCTGGAATATTGTTTCCACTATGGAAGAAATTTTAAAGTAGTTTTTCCTTACGGAATAAATGGTATAGATTATTTATTTTTTGAAAAGGAACTGTTTTGTATTATTGTGTATATATGTAACAATATTTTCCTGTGAAAAACTTGTGTAAGGGTGATCAAATAAATGATGACAACTTGATAATAAATCTAATACGTGCTGTTCTTGTTTTTGAGTTAACCCCCTCTATGCACATGACACTTGTTTCTCGAATAAATGTCGAGACGGTTGCGAATATCAATAACAACATGGACCAAATTAATACAACCAAAAACTGTGTATGAAAGTTTCGAAACTTGTTTCTCGAATAAATGTCGAGACGGTGGCGAATATCAATAACAACATGGACCAAATTAATACAACCAAAAACTGTGTATGAAAGTTTTCGAAGCTTTTGTTATTATTTGACTTTCATTAACGGTCTACTCCATGAATCTTCATTTTCTAAGTTGGTTGCTTATCATTCTGTAAATTCTTATTTTTTATTTTTTATTGAGAAACTTTGATAATCATTGATTAAATACTACATTCAAAATATATCTTTCTTGAGTGTGAAGTAACTATAACATTTTTTGACAGTCACTACATCTCAACATTCCATTATAGTTAGTCTATATAGATTTTAAAACTGGTTGCACAATAAAATTAAGAAGAGAAATGGAGAATGTGTCAAAGAGACAACAACCCGACCAAAGATCAGAAAACAGCCGAAGGCCACGAATTGGTCTTCATTACAGCGAGAAAATCCCCAGCTGGTGCCTAAATAAAATTGGGTACTAGTTTAGTGAAAATGGACGTCATATTAAATTCCTATATATACAAAAGAAACTGAAATTAAAAATCATACAAGACTTACAAAGGCTAGAGGCTCCGGACTTTGGACAGGTGCAAAAGAAATGAGGCGGGATTTAACATATTTTTTTGAAATCTTAACCCGACCCTTATACCTCTAGCCGACGAATGCTTTACATCATGAATTCTATCATTTTCAGGGTTTTGGGAACAGTTTTTATTGCTTCATATATTCACTTTTTGCATATAGTAATATTTACTATTTTAAAAATGTGTTAATATATCAAGCTGTAGTCCCAGAGCATTTTCAAATGCAGCTTTTAAAGAAGTGCATATATGTTGGAATGCTTATAGTATGCGAAGAGTTTTGAAAAAAGTCCCTTTTTTAAAACTCCTTGTACTTTAACTGTGCGTGAAAGTCTTCAATTTCAGAGTGCTGATACACCTTATTAAATTTTCACGTATTTAAACATTCAATTAAAAAAAATCATTTGAGTATTTTTTCAATCAAAAATTCGCTTATGAATATTTGACTTTGTAATTAATTTATAGTCTGTGTACTTTACATAGCTGAGATATAACAAGAACACAAATCATTATGAACACCTTTAATTTACTGATTGTATTATTTATAGCCAACATATACTTCCACGTAAATCAAGGAAAGAATACCACAATTTAATTTATGAGTATACAAACAAACCCAAACACTTAATGAAATTACGTAGAACTAGTTGGTTATCATTTGATCAAGTCAAAAGGTATTTTGGAGCGTATTTTTGTGATAATAGGAGATTGCATTGGTGTTTTTCAACGTTTTTCGTCTCAGCAGTATTTGCTTTGATCACAAGCTTACAGGCTCTAACTGGTCTCGTAAATCAGATCAGAACGTCAGATACTAAAACAGGACCAAATGGCTATATCAATTTTATAGCCAGTCAATACGTGTTACATATGCTATTCTTAATGAAATATTTCTGTTTTGCGCTGTTGCACTTGTTTTTATTAACCGTTATCCACAGTTGGTCTATGCTTTCTGTTTGAACATACTTGATAAGAACTTAGATGATTTGTCGGTCTTTAAATGAAGTCCGAACCTGGCAACCTCAATCTGCTGACAGAATCTTGAGCTTACACAGAAAAAAAATATGGGTCGAGTTTCTATGTTTGTGCATGCCTTGTGAGTCATCCTTCGCAGAAAAAAGTAACTTTAACTTAAGTTAACTAAATGGAGTTTCAAGGGGAACATCTTGAATATCTATTTGTACTTTCGATTAAGCACTAAAGGACTGGTCAGGATTTCCGCTGCCTTAACTAATAGATAAACCCATTGGCAAGTCACTGCCATATCCATTCTGGGTATTGTAACATTCAATCGAACGTAGTTTTCTGCTTCAGTTTGCTTCACCACCCTTGATCAGAGAACCACTCTAGATTAAGTTTATGGAAGATGTGTCGATATAATAAGCCGCTTCTTTCATGCCAGCTATCTGTGATTTATGACCTCAAGTCGTACGCAGCATCCTTTAAATCTTGGAATGATCAAATTATAACAAAATTAAATTTGAGTATATATTCAGTTATTTCTACTCAGAGTTTATTTCTGATAAAAAAAAATATAAGAAATACTAACAATTTATAAAATTATCTGTGCTTAAAATTATACAATTATAGCTTAAAATTATACAATTATAATTTTAATGAAATTAATGCTTGGTAAAAGTTCGAAGATGATTCATAACAGTTGTCTTGAACTGACTAAAAAACTTTAAGGCATATTTAATAAAAAAAATTAAGCAAGAATGCAACATCAAAAATTAAAACACAGATAAAAAGTGATAAAAAAAATGAATTAATAGAATCAATAGCCTGCCAATTTATAAGTTTTATTTTATTATTTTTTGTAAGCTATGAGGTGGGTATTTGGACAAGAAAAATACAATGGCATGGTGAAAATAGAAACCAAGAAACAAAGCGTATTGATTGACATAAAATATTATATAGGTTTTATATTTAAATAAATGATCGACAATATTTTATAAAGTGTAAACTTCAACAATTAATTTTACTTAGAATATATTATGATCAAATTACAATCTATGCACCTAAACAGGATTAAAACAATTCATGCGTTATCAATTTCACGTAAAATGTCGTGATTCTACCACTTTTACACTTTAAACATGAGAGAAAATTAAAGCATTTGAAATTGACCTTTAACAACAAAAAGTAACATTTGTTTTGTTCTGTGTTCAAATATTTCAAATAACGTGTCAACGTGGTTATAATTTGACATTTAAGTTAAACAAATGGGTTTCTTCACGAAAATAACATGTTTCTGAAATATTGTCAATGAAACTTTTAGTTCCGGTTGAAAATGAAACTTCGTGTTCGACTATTGCTAAATTAATTAAGCTCAAAATGTATTGAAGCGCGTGATAATTTGTTTGTTTTCAAAATCATGACAGTTTCGTCAACAATGGAAACTTCTATTTTCCCTTTTTCGCAAACCTACTGAATGTAACCGCAATTTGTACATTGATATTTGTTTTCCACTTTGATGACTCTTTAAGTAATAAGTATATTCAACTTTGGGTTTTAGTAGATATTACTGCCCACCTCAGTTTTATGACCTTTAGTACTAAGTTTATTCTAAAATGTATAATAGGTTAATAAAATATCTAATGCTTTAGTTTATTTAACTTTAGGTTTGAAGATAAAGAAGGGTAAATCTAAATGATTGAAAAAATTGGTCCTGCGCTGAAATGCAAATGTTAAAAATAAGCAGAAATATTTTTCCACTATGCATTATGGAAAATATCATTCATTCGATTGTACACAACTTTATCGTTATCTGATGAAATATGCATCAGAGTATGACGTATGGCTTAGATTAATATCAGATGCTGGAAAATTACTTCTCAACGGAAACCTACATAAATTGGAAGCTATATTGTCCGGGTAGTAAAACTGTCGCAATAGACAGCTTTATGACAATTTATGTGATAGGGCTGTAACCAGATGCGTTTTTCAACGTTCTTACACGCAAAACAGTTGCAAGTGATAAATGATGAATATATAATTTTCATCTTCAGCTGAACATCTTTTCAATTTTCTTCATGAGAAAAAGTTTTGATGTTTTTTTCTCTCATCTCAAGAGGCATCAAAGTAATTGCATTATGTATATTCTGAACAATTTTTCTTTGTTTATTTCCGCCAGTAAATTACTGTGTTATAATATTTTCGCTGCACTAGCGTGAGCGCAATTTACTCAAGTGCAAAAGTCCTCAGCTTGAGAAGAAAGGATGCAGCGACCATTCATTGCATTCAACCATACTACAAACTAAATATCTCCAATACCGCACACAATATAACAACTCCATATAAACGGGTATCTTTGTGAAATTATGCAATGTATAACGATATAGGGGGCTTTCTTTCGTTTACTTTCTCATTTACCTCCCCTTTTCATCAGATAAATGAGAAAATAAATGACCATTATTTACAATTTAAATTTGCAAATTGACTGTAATGGCATGTCTATAGCCCTTTTATGTGCCGCTTGAAATATGTCTTCAAAGAAAGCCTTGAATACTGATCAGTTTTAATATTTTCTAGTTGCACAAAACATTGTCAGGTAAATGTGTTTTGCAGTATTTAGTGATCTTAAGTTTTTGCCCGCCCATAAAGTATTATCATTATTTTGTATGACTAGTTATGTCTCCTGGAAATTTTTGTTTGTGCCAGATAAAAGTCAAATAGGAAACACAACTTGCCAGAGAAGGAAAATATAACTAGTTTATTTACTTTCACCAATGTTGTGAAGACGGTCACATTAGAATAGAATCAAACTCATAGAAAACTATCCGTGAAAAAAACCCAGGCTTAATGTGTTGTCCTACACGATTCGATCCGAATCTTGGACGAACATTGAATCGACAATCGTTTAAAAAAACATTGTATCATATAACAATTATTACGAAATTCATCACTAACAATAATTCCATTATGATGGCTAGCTCAAAAGAAGTAATTATTTCACTGTTGAATTTGATATTGCAAAGCAATAAATTTGCCAAGACGCGTAAGAAACGTGAGCATTCGAGACAGATATATACATGAGATAGATTATGAATGGCAGGTTTGAATCTGACTGACGGGATTTATGGATCATCCACCAGGGATATAGTTTCTGCACTGTCTATCTTTTGTACGTTTGCTTTAAAGTTACAAGAGAGGTTCCCAATGCGGACATATACTCCCTCTCCAAAATGATAACAATGTTTTCTATCATATACGAAAATTTACGCAATTAACTCAATTCAAATGTATAATGATTAAGTGAATGGTTTTTTAATATTTGTTCAACGATACCTATGACGATACCTATGACGATACCTATGACGATACTTAAATGAATGGAAAAGAATCCAAGAACAGAATATACATTTTTGATGTAACTTTTCCGGATATGACTATATAAGAAGTGCTCCCCCCAAGAACCACTTAATAGCTATTTACAAAAAGGAGGTGCAATGTATACAACGAAGGTGTTGAAGACAATAAAAGTGATTTATCTTTTTTAATTACTCTTTTAAATCAGTTTTAAACAGGAGAAAAACGGCAACAACAACATTGCAAAAAAATCATCCATTTATGTTTCGCCTGCTCTCCGGTTCTTTGATTTGGATAAGATTGACTATTTCCGGTACTTATGTTACCGTGCATCGTTTTACAAACCTGCTAAATTTACCCTGTATTTATTTTCTTACATGCAGAAATATACGTTATTTTTACCTCTTTTTAATGACCTTGTTATTACATATGCATGCTGCGATATATTTGTATCTTTTCGTTAATATTCAATAAAATCAAGTATTAGTGTCAATAAATTGTGCTTTAAAAAAAAGTAAGCCAGATGGCGTTTTATGTCATTTGAAACCATAATTTTGATTGGTTAAATGCGTGTTTCTTCTGCTTCTTGACCTGGATTGACCCACAACTCTTTAATGAAAAGGGTCAGTGTTTTTTTGATAATATGATCCTGCTTTTAAAATATTTCCTTTCCACTAAAATTTAAGCAGTAAAGAAAAACGGATCTGACAGACTTTAGGTGAGTAGAGTTTATTTTTACACCGGTTTATGGCAATTTTACGACATCTTCTCTTTCCAAAATGATAGCGATAAGCGATTGTATATGAATTATTATTATTGCGTGTTAATGGTTATTACTGAAGAACTTCTTAATTTTATCTTAATTTTATGCTACAACTGTTAAAATTACGTCGACTGTGAAAAAAGTCATAAAACGTAGTTTTATTTTATTTTTATTACAGCAGAAACATATAAATCCCTTGAAATGAGATTGAAGCAATTTCCCGCTTTTTTCACGCATCTAAAAAATATGCAATTCTCGCAGCAAAATGAAATAAAATCTACAAGCTTGTAATTTGTTTAGAATTGAATTGATACGAAATTATGGCACAAATAAATGAATTGAAAATGATAGCTTTAATAAATTAACTGGTTATATATTATTTATTATGCATAATAATTAATTTATAAATACATACCTATCTTAGTGCAAAAACTAATAACATACCTGTAAATAAGATTAAATGAGAAAATAAAAACAACATGAAATATGTTTATTATTCATAAAGGCTATCAAAATCCGATATACCATAGATGTATATAATCTAGAGATAATATACCAATAAATATAAAACAGTGTTTGATTACTTTCGAGTCGAATATTATTCTTTGAATACACACACATATACAAATGTACAGGTTTGGGTAAGTATTAAGAAAAAATGAACAAAATATGTTATATAATTTTCAAATATTAAAATAAGTAATAATAATAATAAATGGAGAAAATATAGTAATGACATTTTCATTAAAACACATATGAAACAAATTAATGATGGAAAGAACAAATAAGTTTCTTGAAGATGTTATTATGATAATTTGTTTATGAATATTATTCAACTACATAAATCAATTTTTTTTATAAGAACATCAATGCGTCTGTGTGGTGTTACTGACCCTGCTTCTTACGACAGACGAAAAACCAACTAAAGCAATGTTCCCTTGATCATTCGTTTGATGTGTTTGAGCTTTTGATTTTGCAATTTGATTAAGGACTTTCCTTTTTGAATATACGTTGGAGTTCAGTATTTTTATAATTTTACCTTTTCCCATGTTGAAAATCTACCCTAACATGTTTTCCCCGCAGTTTTGAATCAGATATTGAATAAACCCTTTTTGTAATGATTATCATTTGTTAAGATGATAAGTTGTTTTAAGATTAAACCTTTTAAAGCCCTGATCAAATGATAAAGTTAATATACAATGACATCTTAGTGTTAGATTATTGTTTGTGTTTATAAAACTGCGAGTACATTTTATTGGTGGGAGATCTCTGTGTATCCTAAAAGGACCATCGACTTTCGGCAGGAAAAGTGGTGAGCCTTATTATATCAATTTAGAAGGGAGGTAAATGCACCTCGCTTCAAGCGGGTGTCGAACTATAGCGGTCGCAATATTGATTAATTGATTGTTGCTTTGTTAAGTTCAGTTGAATTCATTTTCTGCATAATAATTACATTAGATGTATGTTTCATTATAATACTTTTTTCTGATTGGCTAACTGCACACCACGTGTTATTCCGTTAGCAATTGCATCACTCAATAAAACTTTTCATTCATGTTAACACGTGGTCCCACAATCAAGTGCACAGATGAATAATTTGTTTTTTTTATAAAATTCGTGTTTTCATGATCATAGCTAAAAAATGTAATTATAAGTATTGAAAGCTTCTTTTTGTAACTTCATAGGGTTGTAAAAGCGTTGACCGTGCGCACATATTTAGAAAATGTACTTCGGTCAACGCTTTTACACCCCAATGAATTTACAAAAAGAAGCATTCAATTCTTAAGTACATAAATTATTTACGATATTATAATTCTAGTCAATGTTGGACGTAATGGATAAAAGTTGGAGGATCTGTAGTGCCATTAAAAAAAAGTTTGTTGTAATAGGCAATCTTCAGATGACTCAAAGAGTTGTTACAAGGATGCTTCAGAATCAATCCGCCATTTTCTACATGAGAACATGCCTGTACCAAGTCCGGAATATGACAGTTGTTATCCATTCGTTTGATGTGTTTGCAATTTTAAATTCGCCATTTGCATAGAGCATATTGAATTTTCCTCGGAGTGCGATATTTTTTTATTTTTTTTTTTAAATTTATCATATTTTGATGAAATATGTACATTTGTTAGTTTCAAACATCAAGTACCGGTACCTTATCCCGGCCTCGTTAACATTAGTAAATATCATATTTATACAGTTGTTAGTATTTGTTAGTATTATACATTCAATTTTCAATATTTGAAAGAAAAAAACAAAAAAAACTGAACGAAGTTTACTATTGAGATTTTCAAATATAATTATTTGTATAACAAATGCACAGGTTTTGAAAAAATATATATACTGTTTTCTATATTAAATTTCTTTTTTCCTTATTTGCACATGAACATAATAGGTTACACACATTTGTATGCATAATAGTTATATACACTAAAAAGTAGTTTGATACATTGCAGATAATGATTTTAAGACAGAGGCTGTTTGGATATGAAATATATACAATATATGTGGAGTCTATTTTTTTTTTTTTATGATAGTAAAGGAGTCCAGGGGTTCCAGCAGTTTTCAGCCCTACTGAGTAATTTATTTTTATAGAATATATTTTTTTCTATCAATAAGTTTTCCTTCAAATAATTTTTAAGTGCTATTATATTGGTTTGTTCCATAGCTAATTTGCTTCTATAGATGTAGACTTTTGTTAACAGAAGTATTATGTTTCTTATATCATTTTTATCTGTTTTTGTTTAAATACCAAATAAAACCAAATCAATATTTAAAGTTAGTTCTATTTCTGTCTTCTCAAATATTCAGAAGTTAAGGTCTTCCCATAATTTTGATATATATGGGCACGTCCAGAATATATGTTCTATTGTTTCGACCCCTCCGCACCCAAAACTGCAAATATTTGTATCTTTAATTTTTATTTTAAGGAGGAGTTCATTTGTGCCTAAGATTCGATGTATTATTCTGTATTGAAACCACTGCAGTTTTGAATTTTTTGTTATATGAAAGGGAGGTACATCTATTGAACCTTTCTGGGATTAAAAAAAACCCTTTAACACTGAGGGCAAAACAGGACCGTTTTCTCTCTTTAAGTCATTTGGACATATTTGATATTCTTTTAAATACTTTTTGATTGACGAAATTAGGCCTTGATATGTGAGAAAATTAGTTTTAATA
Source organism: Mytilus trossulus (assembly GCF_036588685.1). Taxonomy (NCBI): domain Eukaryota; kingdom Metazoa; phylum Mollusca; class Bivalvia; order Mytilida; family Mytilidae; genus Mytilus; species Mytilus trossulus. The sequence continues at coordinate 100,695,889 of NC_086374.1, forward strand.
TTGTATACCTTATTAAAGTGATCAAAAGTCATAAAATTTCCATCGGAGTGTGATATTTTTGTGATTTAACCTTTTTTCTTACATTTTTGGCACTCTTTGTACACGAGGCATCGGATTTAACATCCCCATTCTAATGTACGTATGTGAGAATTATAACCTTCACCCAAACGGCTGCCAAACCTTGTCAAGAGTGAAACTGTCGCGACAGAATTCAAATCAGACTTATATCAATATACCTAAGTCAATTTGGGAAAAAACTCAGCAATCGTGGTTGTTCAATATATAAATTGGGTTCTCTTGTATAGTTTGTAGTAAACGTGTCTTAGAACTTCCTTTCTGGAAATCAAACTATATTTTAGTTTGTTTACATTAATTCAGTGATGGCAATACCGGTGCACCAGTTATACGTAAGCCAGATTTAATCCACAATTTCTTCACAAGGAAATGCTAGTACTAATCGGAAATATGACATTTGTTTTCCAACCGTTTAATGTGTTCATGCATTTGATTTTGCCTTTTGATAAGGGACTCTACGATTTAAGTTGGAGTGCGGTATTTTTGTTTTTCTAATTTTTTCAACACGCCAGTTTTTGAATATTTGTTTACGAATTGGAGTACGTAAAAGTTTCATTTGACTCATGACAAAGAAAAGAATAAATAAAAAAGTTTAAATCAAACAGCTGTATACTAAAAACTGAAATACATAATCTTTCGCTTGATATGTGCTATCTATTTCAAAATCCTCTTTGGATTATAACGTCAAGTGTTTACTGCCGAAGCTAATCTGAAATCAAAGATGCGATACTTTAATCAAAACAATTTTAAACATAAGTATATGATACATCAAATGAATAACAGGAATAACCGAAACTTCGGTCATCCAAACAGACAACATCGACCACCAACAACACGTGACCTGGAATGTAAAAAGTAAAATTACAAAAATACTGAACTTAGAGGAAAATCAATTCGGAAGTCCATAATCCCATGTCAAAATAAAATAAACAAAACGCATAAAAAACGAATGGACAAGAACTTTCATATTCCTGACTTGGAACAGGCATTTTCAAATGTAAAAAATGGTGGATTAAACCTGGTGTTATAGCACCAATCCTCTCACTTTGATGACGCTCTCATAAAATTAAGTGTATACTCATAATCGGTATCAGAAAACATATTATTTTAGCTGTGAATAACTGTTAGTAACTGCTAGTGACTGTAACATATTATTTGTAACATTAACAATATATGGTAAGTTAAAACCGTAGTACCTTTTAGCACGAAGGGGGCACACGTGATGCAGGATCTGCTAAACATTCAGGAACACCCGGGCTAACCACAGCGCATTGGCTCATTTGTTTTCGTACTGTATCTCATTTTGTCTTAATATTAATTTAAGACTTTAGTACTTTTACACATATTAAAAATGTCACATAATAGCATACATTTCAATCTGAGCTTACATCTCATATGTCCAAGATAACTTGAAACTATTGATACTAACGAATGTAGATTGTCTGCTTCATTCAAATCTTGACCTTTTCCTCGATATTGAAATAGACGAGTTAAAAATAAAATGTATAACACGTGATGATTTCAACTTTCCAATTGTTATCTGCCATTTGTCATCAGTAAAATAAATCAATATCTGCTCCATCGTATGGCGTTTACATATCTCATTTAATATGCGACGGTCGTGCTTTAACAGGGATGTTACTTATACAAAACAGTGATCCAACAGAATTATGAGGACGAACTACTGTAATTGAAACTTTTTTTTAACGGATTTATGGTTAATCATTGATAGTTTGACAAATATGATCAGTCGGTGTTGCAACTCACTTGCGGCAAGTTTTCACGGTCTAAGATCTTTAGATACATTTAGAGTAGTCTGACGGATGTTTTCCGATATTGCAATTTTGACTGAGTATAAACAGGAGACGTTTACCAAGTCGATGCACCCGTATTAACGATATTTGAACATCGGTAAATTCTATTCATACATTCATACAAGCGAGGAAATCACTATGTGATCCTTGTAAACTCATCGAACCTTTAAACAAACTTATAAGTAACGGTTATCGTACCAATATTGTAATTAGATCTCTGAATATAGTTCACATTGGCACTAATATTGATTTTGTCATTAGCAAATTAAAACATAATTAAATTTCATTATCGTTTGAGGCGATATGTATAGAGACACAGACACGTTAATTTTTATTTCTATAGAAGTCGCTCTTCACTATACTACTACCTGTCGATACATTTATTTTTGGCATTGCACAAGTCATGTCTTCTTTGACTATTAATGACGTTAAAATACTAAATCCCTGTGATGTGTTTTAATCGATTTTAGTCTCTGATGCATGATTTTTTATTATTAATTGGTTTTGGCTTTTAACTAGCTGTCAGTAACTGCGAGTACTCTCAAATCGTATTTTCTTGTTTATTCGACCTGTTGATACTGTTTATAATGCTTTTTTGTTATTTTTTATTTATATGGATCTTGTTTGTAAACCAGCTTTGATTATTTGTAATATCTTCAATTTTTCACTTATTCTTGAAACATTTGTATAAACTTCAAGATTATAAAAAACCCGTTTTTTTTCTAAAGTGATCATTGATTGGTTAAATATTTCTCAGTGATGTCCTGTGTTTGAATTTGTTTGTTAGCTTTTTGGTCATGAATGTTTGTCTCTAATATTTAATTAACTGTACATTTGTATTTAGATATCGCAGATCAAATTTATTCGTTCATTGTGTAATCATACGTTTTTTGATTGAGTTAAGTCTGCCAATTGATATTTTATCGTATTTTTTTCTATGTTGTGATGTTATGCTATTGTTTCAGGAAAAGGGAGACGGTTTGGATCCATTAAAACGTTAAATCCCGCTACAAATGTTTGCACCTGTCCTAAGTCAGGAATCTGATGTACAGTAGTTGTCGTTTGTTTATGTAATATATACGTGTTTCTCGTTTCTCGTTTTGTTTATATAGATTAGACCGTTGGTTTTCCCGTTTGAATGGTTTTACACTAGTAATTTTGGGGCCCTTTATAGCTTGCTGTTCGGTGTGAGCCAAGGCTCCGTGTTGAAGGCCGTACTTTAACCTATAATGGTTTACTTTTTAATTGTTATTTGGATGGAGAGTTGTCTCATTGGCACTCACACCACATCTTCCTATATATATCGATAATATTCCATGTGTCAAGTTTTCAATTAAATGCTTTCAACTGCATCCACGGTCGGACACGTCTAGAAAACCTTCCTTAAGATTTTATGAACCATTTTAAGTTTAAATATTTATTCAATAAACATTGGTTTATGTGTATTTTGCGATACTACATTTATTTTTGCTGCCCTTTTAAAGTTCTATTGACGGACTGTTCTTTTGTTATTTTTACGCTAACATTTGATATGCAATATTAGATAAAAAAAAATACGACAATAATATATTTATTGTGTACCGTTGTTTCGTGCATTGCTCGTTACAAAAATATCGAGCTTTTTTCTGAAAATGTTTAGGCTTAACCACATCTAAACACATCTTTCTCAACTTAGAGATATCGAAAGGTAATACCGGAATGTTTTTAGGTTTAGTTTCTTTTTAAATTTATTTGGTTTTAATGCAATACATTTCATGTGTTATGTTTATTTTTGTTAATGATGTTATTTTGGTGATAACTTTTTATTTATATTTACTCCGAATATTGGTGTCGTTGGGAAGCTGTCAAATTCACGCATTATATAGTATTTTTCATTTAATTCAAAATTACAATAAATTGATATAAAAATATATTATTAATGTGGTGGATTTTGCTGTTAAACTGATATTTTGTATTTTGGTGATTAAACATTGAATATTTATTCTCATATAACAAACTTTCTCATCTCTGGTTGTTTTCAACTTACTGGAGGTAAGCAAACTCATAAAGTCATGTATTATACATATCAACTAGAACAAAATACAAATGTTCACCGTTTTGGTTCATTGTCTTGTCATGTGATGTATGTACAACAAGCGTAGTTTATCCAGTCGCAGCATTTAGGTTATCAATACCTCTAAAGTCTAATGCAATTTTGATTTCACATTCACGAATTGAAGACTGCATGTGTCACAACTCATGAGAGAGATTTTTTTGTTTTAATACCAGACAATTCGCCTAATTCGTTAATGTTCCTATTGGATCGGGAAGATATTACGCAATATTTATTCTGTCAGTCACTCTATGCCAGTCCGTTTTGGGTTCATACAATTTCCTTACATTTTTGTTCATCTTGCTTGTATCTTCACATTGGACATACAAGAAGTGGCAACATGTAGGGTAACAAAAAAATTGAACCCCAAGGAAAAACGGTCATCGGTAAATTACACTTGCTGCTTATTGCTCTCATATCCTTATCTGTGTATTTATCTGGAATAGTGATATTTAAACCATAATTTGTAGTTCTTCGATTTATTGAAATAAAAATAACTTGACATAATAGGATAATGATCCAGGAAACAACCATACAACGGAGAATTTAATAGCTCATTTTCAGGTTCGAAAGATAGTTGAAGTTTTACTCCTTATACCTATTGTTTTTCCTCTGTTGATCGTTAACTTATACTTCTTTCACTCGAAGAAGGTTTGTAAAGAACTATTCAAATAACCCCCAAAAACGCGCTTGTGAAATCACGCATTTCAGATTTGATTATGGAGTTCAGTATTTTTGTGATTTTATTTTTTCCTGTTTGCTTTCAGTTTTATCCTTGTTTTGTTTTTCTAAAAGCTACTTCAAACAATACTTTTGCTATACTGATTATTTTCCAGACACTATCACCAGTTTGTTTACTGGATAAAGAAATCAAAACAGAGACTTAATTCATATACCAAAAACCCCTAAAAAAGCATGTTATATTTTTTAAGTAATATGAGTAATTGCATGTAAACGTTCTGATACTGCTGTGTTTTACACCTTCAATAACTTTTAACCATTGTTTGATATGTTTTAGCTTTTGTTTTTTTCATTTGATGATGGACTTTCCGTTTTGAATTGTCATCGGAGTTCAGTATTTTTGTGATTTTCTTTTATTTAGGCAAGTATTCCTTATATCCCTGATGTCTTGTTCCTCATTTAAAGATGATTATTTTTGTAGTTTTTCATATATGTGTAGGGTAACTTATCATTATATTTTCCTATATATTTTTTATCTGGTACTGCTTGCTTCCGATAATTATGTTAGGTATCAAATTACCAGTACCCCATTATAGGACACTTATTAATTAAAATATCAAATATATTCACTGAGACGTATCATTCATCTCTGTCAATAAAAAAAGTTAATTTAGTATTGATTTTTAATTGAATATGAACATAAACTATACATGGCATGTACTCCCCTCTGCTTCTCTTCGAGCATGATTGTTAGTTTACAGATTTTGTCAGATATTTTGTCAGATTCAAAGCTAAAGGACGAAAGAAACAAAGAGGCACTAAGATTGCAATTTCAAAAAAAATATTTAATCATAACTGGTCATGGCAATACACCCTGCATATGCAACTCAGTACATAAATAAAAATATATCTTTTTTTAGTGAATAAACAATGCCTTTAATTTAAACACAAAACAAATCTTGTTCATGCATCTCAAATAACGTTTTTTCTACAAGTGATTCAATATACCAATGCTATTATTTGAAATACATGAAAAGCATATTCTTAACACCTTTTTTTAAAATGTAAAACCACTATGGGGATTCATACTTTAAATTCAGTAATCTCATTTTGATCTTATGGGTCCTTAGTCATATATATCTACAAAGTTTCCGTTTCTTATAAAATCATTATCATTGGCTTTTAAGAAGTCGACTTTGAATGTTTCTGTTGACGCTTAATCCCAAAAAATTCGGACACATGCATGTAAGTGTTTTCATTTAATGCTTTTCCTTTTACTTCACTGTGGATGGAATATAAGTCCCCAAGGGTATCAGCAGGTCGGCTGACATTATTTAAAACCAACTTTTAGAAGTTGATATGAAATCTGGAAATGTACAAAAAAATACATTCTGATTAATTCGATTTGGATTTTCCATGTGACATGTATTACTCAAAATTTATCATATCAATAGTTTTCCTGAAAAATACGTCTCTAAACAGAAATGGATTTTTATCATTTTTTTGGCTCTTTGTTTTCAGGCTTAAACGTAAATTCCATTAAATGAAAGTTGGATGCGACGAAAATTTAAATATACCAAACAAATATTAGTGCTTCTTTGATTTAACATTCTTGAACCAGAAAACAATCGATTGCTATGGAAATATTGTACTTCAGGTGTTGGTAAATAAAAAAGACTAGGTTTTATGTGCTTGGATTATCATTTCCTTATTTTTGACGGAATGCTTGGTGCTGAAACTTTTCCCGCCATATTTCAAAACGTTGCACAAATTTGTCGTAAATTGGTACTTTTTACAAGTTATCAAAAAAAAATATGACGTCTCAAATGTTATGTCGTAAGCAGTGCGTTTGGCGTGTTTTATTATACAGAATACTCTTTTTTCTTTACAAAAGCTTTTAAATTCAAGAAGCTGTTTTGATTATGTTAGTGACTCCCCCGAGTGATTTGGGTGCTGATCATTATCATTGCCGCATTTGGCTATACTGTAGGACCTTTTTAGGTATGAACCAATCTTCTACATATGTACTTGTTGTTGGATATTCAAATAATGTGGATCGGGCATCACTGAAGATACCTAAATTGTCAATATGCGCAGTTGGTGCATTTACATTTGTACGTTTATCGTAAGTTTGAACAATGTAGTTATGCATTAAAAAGGAGCGAATTTGCGCGACACTGTCACAAAATTGCTTACCATTCATTCACAGATGAATTATTTACAGAAGCAAGAAATTCAAGTTAAAAGACTCGATTTATTTTCAACGAAAATTTATTAACATAATTTTGATGAAACGGTTGTAACTGCTAGTGGACAAACTGATGATATTCATTCATAATTATTGTGATGACAAGGTTTAACACTATCTATCAAAGTTCCCCCTACTCTTGTCCTGTCTTGACAAATTATGATCTTATTATTATTGTACGTATTTAACTTAAGGTGACTTCACAAGATACTGAAATACGTCTGCACCCAGAAGCATATCACAGTATAAGTTTTCTTCCCTTGTTTGTATTTTCTTCGTTTGTGATTTTTCCCAAGGCGTTCCTCGTTTCAGACTTGTGAGTTTGAAAACACTTTGATATCTTTCGTCCCTCTTTTTCGAATAAAAAACATTTCGCTCTCTCAAAATATTTGTTTCTAAATGCGTTCAGCAAATCGCTCCCGTTGGTTTATAACGTCATAAACAATGACAATTTTACCAATGATGTGATGATATTTTCAAAATTTACGAAACATTTTGAATTTTTGAAATACTAAGGTTTTTCTACCTCAGGCTTAGATTATCTTAGCTAGATTTGGCAAAACTTTGAGGAATGTTTGTCCTACATGCTCTTCAACTTCGTACTTTTTTGGCCTTTTAAACTTTTTGGGATTCGAGTGTCACTGATGAGTTATTTGTAGACGAAACGCGCATCTTGCGTATATACAAAATTTTGTCCTGATATCTATGATGAGTTTATTCATACTTTGGTCAAAAAATAACCCAAATTGTTTTAGATTCCGAAACGACATTTCCTGAATATTAAATATCTTCACAGAACATCATTTATCTCTGTCAATAACAAAACATGAGAAAACATTTGGTGCTTAATTGAATATGAACATAAAATACATATGTCATGTTTTTCCACTCTGATTTAATAGCATTTTTCTTTATCAATTGTGCAAATATTTAAGCAGATTGAATTTTTTATGAAAAAAAATAATAAAACTAGACATTTTCAAGTTGTTAAAAGCATGTGGTGTCCATGAAACGTAACTTAGAAAAAAACGAAATCATGTAAAGAATTTCCTTGAATTATTTCTTTTAGTAAGGGAGAAAAACTAAAATGAAAGTAGAAATCTTTATTTTGTGTGCATCACATATTTTAAACCATGTTCATGACGACCATTTTCTTCGAAATGCTACAGTTTTTCTACACAATGTCTGAGGGTTATTTGTTATTATCCAAGTATTTCTTGGGGTTTAGTGGTTGACTGGGGTAGGTATTTACTACTGTAATCACTTGCCAGTCAACACTGAGGTTGTGAGTCCGAAACCCGCTCGTGCGGATGCACTCGACTCCAATCTTAATTGACTAGGATCGAAGGTCTACTGTTCTCTTCGGCTTACTCAATATTCACTAGATACCTACCGATGTAGATGTCAGTAGGTAACTGTAAGGCCTACATAAAATGAGACAACATCAAAACCACATAGCAAGCTATATAAATGTTTGCATCTGTCCTAAGTCAGGAATCTGATGTACAGTAGTTGTCGTTTGTTTATGTAATATATACGTGTTTCTCGTTTCTCGTTTTGTTTATATAGATTAGACCGTTGGTTTTCCCGTTTGAATGGTTTTACACTAGTAATTTTGGGGCCCTTTATAGCTTGTTGTTCGGTGTGAGCCAAGGCTCCGTGTTGAAGGCCGTACTTTAACCTATAATGGTTTAATTTTTAAATTGTTATTTGGATGGAGAGTTGTCTCATTGGCACTCACACCACATCTTCCTATATCTATATATAGGTCATAAAATTGAAAACAATTCAAACCGAACACACAGCGATCTGATGTATGTACAAAAAAACAAACCAGGAATAAATATGATAAATATTTTATTTTTACAGTTTAATTTCCCTCGTATGTTTTGAAAACCTGTATCAGTAATGTTCGAGACCAAACGTTTTGTAAGACTAAATATAGAAGCCTTTTTATTATACAAAACCAACAAAGAAAGCTCACAACAGCTGGAGCAGAACAGGAAATCGTTTAGTCTGTTTTGCATAAGAGTTCCAATATTATTTTACGTTTAACTTCTGCAGGTACATTTTTATTCGTGGTACCCATTTTCGGAGTTTGGTGGAATTATTATATTTCGTGGTTTTGCATTATCTGCCTATTAACCTATAAACGAATGTTGACTTCGTTGAACATTTAGCGTCGTAGTTCACCTATAAATACGTAATTGTACAACGTATGATCCCACGAGCAATAACGAATTCCCTGTACATTACGAAATAGAATGTAAAAAGAAACAAAGTGTATCGTGTATATTAAGCTAGTGCGACAGCACTCGATTATATCAATAAGATATATATTCAACACCATTAAAGTAATTTTTTCAATAAATGACAGATGATTAATAATCTTAATCTGTGACGTAAACTATTTTTTTATGAATGAGAACTTTTCGGGGTTACCATTTATTTCTAGAAATTGTATACGAATAGAAAACTTAATATTAAAGAAAAAATATGCACGAAGTAACAAAACAAATATCAAAAATATTGGAACAACAATTCAAAACAGCAACTCATCCCTTAGGAACAACACACAGAAAATGATACTCCGACTTAGAACAGGCATATCATATGGAGGAGTTAATCCAGTTTTACGATCCTTTACCTTATATTTTTAAGACACGCATTCAGTGCCTAGTTCATGTATACTTAGTTCATAATTTGGTATTTTAAAATATTTGTGGTAAGAAAAAGATTCTCAGCGATATGTGTGTACGCATTGACTTTTACCTATTGCTTATCACATTCTCACATCATAATGTCCAATATTGTGCTGAATCACAAAGCGATACGGGGATCACGGGGCAGATCAAAGTGACCGCCATTTAAACCTGTCAACCTTTTGACATATTTACAAATTGCTTTTATATATTACAAATACACGAATTTACAAATATTACTTGTCATATCATATCATAACATAAATTAAAGAAAAATGATTTATTTTATATTTTTATCATTATAAAAACGTGTTATATTGATGTTGTTATTGTATTGTGGACGTGTTTAATGTTAGTGAGCCATATTTTTTAAACGCATCAGGAAAAATGAAAAATGGGAAATGTTTGTCTTTACACATAATAGTAACGTAAAACGGAATCATAAGTTTGATCTTAACGTTGTAAAAGCTTTTTTGTCCAACTACAAAAATGAGTGATCGATTTTTTCGTCCAATGAAAACAAAATATTTTAACCTTTATCTAAGTGCAAATTTAAAATCAATGTTTACTCCAATTAAAGAAATGATAAACAAAAAAACAAGAACGAGAACCAATTAAATTGTATTAAAAAATTTCCATAAAATGAAACAATAAAAAAATGTTTAACCAATCACATCTTTTAAAACAAATTGATCAAATGGCAATGCCCATATACGAACAGGAAATATTTACGTTGTTGACAATATACCAAAGACAATGCCCCTTATTAAATGGAGTGAACAAAATCGACATTTTCGGCATGAATTCATAAACCACGAAATTAACTTCTTTGGTAAACTTTAATTGAGTTTAATACTGTCAAATGAAAAATCATTTTATTGGTGTTAAATCTAAATATTGAATTGTTACCAAGACAAACATGACAATATTTACAAACATACAATAATTAAATTTAAACAACATTCATTTTCTATAAGGATATATTTAGATGTTTTGGAGGAAGTGATACTTTTGCAAATTTATGTTGCAGAGCATGGGACCTAAATGTCTTAACAGTTTTGCCAAAATAAACAGCTAAGGTAATGTGTTTGGCGAAAGACAAGCCGTAGTATTTACAAAATGAAAAAAAATGAAAAATAGTTAATTTACAAACCTGATCAATTCATCTCAACTGACTACTGGGCTGGTGATACCCTCGGGGAATAAAAAATCAACCAGCAGTGGAATCGACCCAGCGGTTGTAAATTAACTCATCATAGATATAAAAAAGTATATCCGAGCAAGTTCCAAATTGTCATATTTTTAATGAAGATATCTATATATTTACATTGATTAACTTTCTTTCATTGATTCATTTATCTTTACTATCAGATCAAAAAGAGGCACCACCTGGGCTAAGTGCATTTTTTTAAAGTAAGTTTTCATGATAATGTAGCTTTCGCGTGTACGTGTATCCATGTTTCTGGAGACAAGTCCATTACACTTCTTTTTTTCTCGTATACATTTAGTAGACAATGATCGAATGTATTAAAAACGAAATTTTGGTAATTTTATAAAGTAATTGATGTATTCATATATTAATGGCAAAGAGGGCTGAGTACTGTATACATTTCACAATTTATTCATTGCCTTTCTGGTATCCTTTTCAAAATTTCTACTTTTATCCTGCATATTTTTTTTTTTTTAAAGATTAGATTAAATCCTATTTTGCTTAATATATATCAGTTAACGTTTCGATTCATTCACATTACATTTTACCCTAAATAGTCCTACTGTACACCAAAAAAACATCATAGGTTGATAAAAACAATAGCTGCATACCCATGTGTTGTTTGTTGAATTAATTAAATCAAAAGGTGTTGAGGGTTTGACTTTTTTGAAGGTTGTTACTAAAATGCATTTGTTATTAATTAAAAAAGATTTAAACATATCTGCGAATGGAAAAATATTAAAAGTGTAAGGTTAAGCTAGCTATAAAACCAAGTTTATCACAACATTTACCTTAGAAGTCACGAATGTGACAATTATCTTCTAATTATTCCGTTGGTTAATGACTTGGTTGAATGATTTTGCATGTTTTTAAGGATTTCCCCTTATTGAATTATCTCGTACTTTGGAATTTTTTAAAGAACTTATGTTACTTGTTTGTATTTCCCTTCTTTAGCAATCACTTATGTAGTTTTTTGTATAAAACATTATTTTTATTTCAACACTCTAAACATTTACAACAATACATACAATCATACATTCGTATTATACTAATATATATTTTAGAATAAGTATTATTCAAACAATAGTTAGAGCAATGTTTATTTACTTTAAAGATATATAAAAAAACAACACATTCAACAAATTTGATTTCGAAAGTGAAAAGTGTGATACTTTGAAGCTCATCCATGTCCAGTGTGTTAATTGATGCCTTTTTAATTTTGTTTGACAAAGACTTACAGATATAACACAGTTATCTTTGAGCAGTAATTTGATTATATATAAATGGTTAAGTTCTAACTTCTTGGCCCTCATGTCCAAACACAACAACAATAACAACAACAAAAACGAATATAAATCAAATCTCCGAACCTTCTGACAAATACTAAATTTTTAAGTATCATAGCTAATGTTTTAGGGTCCTTTTACTGAAGATTATCAATAAAAAGTTAATTGTCCGTTTTCGTTTTTTTCCTAACTGGAATAGGTCACCTGGAAATTGTTTCAAATGAATATTCATTAACACATTGATCACCTGATTTTTTTAACTACTAAAAACTGTTGCTTAGTCTTCCTTTTTATGTGGAATATTATTTGCCTTTTCGAGTTTTTCCGCTTCTTGTCATTATATCGTGTCAACCTCCCTTCGGCTTTTGACTTGATATTTTACCTCTTTCATTTTTTTGTAGTGTGTTCTATGTGGAAAAAATGTCAGTTCAGTGAAATGAGAAGCTACTATAGATCACTTTACTTCTGTTGTTAATTTTCTGGATCACCGTTGTTTGGTTGACGGTTGCTCAATCTTTAGCTTTATACGTATTGTTTGTGAACAAATAAGTCTTTTTATTTTTTCCCATGGCGACGTAATTTTTTACGACTTGTGTGTTGTGAAGGTCCCCTTGTTATGTTTTGGCCTTATTACTTTGAATAGCCGTAAGTTCATTATAAAAATTCAACCTTGTAAGAACTTGGCTCTCCAAATCTGCTGTCCAGATTTTCAAAGCTGTTGTCTTCGAAATACAGAAATTTTATCGAAAACACGTGTCACGCATTCTTCAAATCTTATCAAACGTCTCATGATAAGAGAGCGGCTAGTTCGTGTACCTATATTTTGGTGTCAAGTGGTCAGTACTGTTGACCAGGAAGACAGTACAGACAATATATAACATTAACGTTTTTATGACTTTCTTGTGTCTACATTAACATTTGGTTGACAGGTCTGTGTTATAAATGTATGTTTGCTTTAAAAAGTCATGCAAGTACAGTTTAAAATAAACCAACATGATATAGATATATATATTGCAGTCATTGCAAAGAATAAGCTAAACCTTCTATTTTTCAAATTATTGTTTAAATACATGTACTCAAATTGCTCAAACATTCCATTACATTAAGGGGTATAATTAAAATCCTTATGATATGGTTGTCTGTTCATTGATTGAATATGTTTTGTCCTTGTTTAATTTTTTCCCTTATTGAAATGTAATATTATGCATATGTTATGAACAACTGTTATGGTAATGTTCAAATCAACGAAACTCATTAATTACACAGAAAAAGAACTGCAATTTGCCAAAAAATATATTTGAGGGGAAATTCCTTAAATAACTAAGTTTTATTGAACAATATATCAAACAGAATTGCTTACTTTTTTATTTGAGCGTCACTGGTAAGTCTTTTGTAAACAAAACGCGTGTCTGGCGCAAATACAACATCTCAATTCTGGTAAAAATGATGAGTTTATTTATATGACGTTTTTGTTTGTTACCCCGATTTTGTTTTTTGTCCATGGATTTATGAGTTTTGAACAGCGGCATACTACTGTTGCCTTTATTTACAAATTCACTTATAGTTATTATTCAATTCATTAATTTTATATCAGAATAAGCCTACGATATTCCTAACAAATTATAATGTTAATGATGTTTATGTTGTATATATGTTTACATTTTGGTAGAAAATATGCATTTGAAATTAAAACTGCAAACATCATTACAGTAATGTATATATAGTTTACATACACGTTTTTTTGGTCCTCGAACGAGAATGGCACTTAATTCATTATTTCGTGCTTTTGGTGCACTTTTCAGAGACCACCTTTATCACGTACGCACGTTGCCAAACTTGTGAAAGACAAGGATGCATAAATATATTAAAATATGAAGAGCAATATGACAAAAAGGGCTTTACTGTATCATAACTTATTATACCGATGAATGATCCTAGTTAAATCAGAGTAAACATTATGTAGAGAGTAAAAGCAAAAATCTACTCTGAACTCTGACGAAAATTCAAAACTGAAAGTTCTTGGTACAATGGCAAAATCAAAAGCTCAAACACATCAAGCGGACGAATATCAACTTTTAACTAATGACGTGGTATGTGGCACCGTTAAAGTCCACAATTCCTCTAAAGTCCACAACACCGCTAAAGTCCACAACAATTTTCCGCTAAAGTCCACAACGCCGCTAAAGTCCACATACTTTCCGCTAAAGTCCACAAAATGACCTCCGTTAAAGTCCACAATAACAAGTTCCGCTAAAGTCCACAAAAAAGCACCGTTAAAGTCCAAACATTTTTTTTTATTATCAAAAGTTCAATTCGCTGTTTTTTTACTCCCAATAGTATATTTATCTAATAAAAAGCATGAACCCTTGTTTTTTCAAAGTATTTTTTACGAAAGCGTATTAGAGATATAATAAACATAAAATTTGTAATGAAATATTTTTCAAAGTCGAAACTTTGACATTCCAAATTTTAAAACTTCGACTTAATCTCGGATTTTTTACCTTTTCAAATTTTTGAATTCCGACCAAGTAAAAATTCAAAATTTTTTTTTTTTTAAACTCGAACTTTCGACTTTTCGCAAACGCAAAATTTCGACTTTTCTCAAACTCAAAATTTCGACTTTACTTCAAACTAAAAAAAATGACATTATAACGTACACGTGAGTGATTTTGATAAAAAAGCAGACATGCAAGATTTTTCATATATCGTTTTATTTAGTTTAAAAAAAATAATTTCAATATAAGCAAAAGGTAAATTACCAAAAATACTATGTTCAAAGTTAGCCACGCTCATCACTATCTTGAAGACCTCATCACGACAGTGATACGACTTTACTGCGGTCGTGGCCTAGTGGTGTCACAGTGGAAAAATGGACAAAAATTGATTTTGATACTTTTTGGACGTTTTGTTACAAATTTTGTAAACCAATGTTTTTGTTATATTTGCAATATATCACTAGGGATTTTGATATTTTTATTGTGCAAGATTCAAGTCAAGAGTAGAAGATTAAGCTAATCTAATTTCAGGTGTTAATTTGTTTTTCAGTTAGCGACATTTTACTTCAAAATGATCTATTATTCGTAAATGTTTGATCCCATAAATAAGTCCGTATGTTCTATTGTTGATTATTATCTATGTGCTTATTTTTCTGTAATCCCTTAATTGAATTTTCTCACTCATTTAGAGAAATATTTGTCAAGTCTATTCTAGTAATTTTAAGTTTGTTATATAAACTATGTTATTATTTTGATGTGGCAGATTGGATTTAGTATTACACTGAGCAGTTCCAACTCTGTACAATTGTATTCCATGCTGAACTAATTAAATTATACATCGCGCTAACCAGAGTCGTCTTTTGTTACAAGAGCTAGTCCCAGAGTCAGAGTCCGTGCTGACTTGTCGTACTGTTTATTGTGTGTGTTTGGTTCCAGGCCAACACATTTCCCAGTCACAGATAAACCCAGAATTTATTTGTGACAGTGGGACTGTGGTATTAAATTTTTTTTTAGGTCGAGGTGAGCGTGGTGCAATCGTGCTCAAGTGGGCCTGGGGCTTTACGTTCACGTTTTTGTACTGCCGTCTCAGTTTGACAGGACCATTCCCGATTACAATTTGTCAAAAGTCTGATCAAGATCCTGTGAATCGTGGAAGGAAATTAAAACTTTAATTAAAATTTGTAAAACAAATAATTTTGAGAGAAATTTTTGTGAGAAAAGTCGAAATTTTGCGTTTGAGAAAAGTCGAAATTTCTAGTTTTGAATTTTTACTTAGTGGGAATGCAAAAGTTTGAGATGGTCAAAAATTCGAGATTAAGTCGAAATTTTAAAATTTGGAATGTCAAAGTTTCGACTTTGAAAAATATTTCATTACAAATTTTATGTTTACTATGTCCTTAATACGATTTCGGAAGAAATACTTTGAACAAACAAGGGTTCATGCTTTTTATTAGATATATATATACTATTGGGAGAGAAAAAACTAGCCAATTGATCTTTTGATAATAAAAAAAAATGTTTGGACTTTAACAGTGCTTTTTTGTGGACTTTAGCGGAACTTGTTATTGTGGACTTTAACGGCGTTTTCTTGTGGACTTTAGCGGGGGTCATTTTGTGGACTTTAGCGGAAAGTGTGTGGACTTTAGCGGCGTTTTGGACTTTAGCGGAAAATTGTTGTGGACTTTAGCGGTGTTGTGGACTTTAGAGGAATTGTGGACTTTAACGGTGCCACATATATGTAGAAAATGATGAATTACTAATAAATTTAACGGTACCAATTTTCTTGCACTAGATGCGCATTTCGACAATACATGTCTCTTCAGTGATGCTCGTGGCCAAGTTACGTAGTTGCAGATATTTTTATACTCTAAAAAAAACTTATATTTTCCGTCGAAACAGACTTCTTGAAATCATTTATCTTATTATTTAACTCTAAGGTCGTAAATGCCTGGTCTATAGTTCGATATGGATCAAAGAAACCGTTAACCTCTGTTTCATTATGTTGGCATTCTTCCCGTTCGATCAAGAAGAAAAGAGAAAGGAACATACATTAGCTGACCATATGGCCAGTTAGCACGAACTTTCAATCCTACTTTATCTTATAACTATTTTATTGAAATTAGGTATGTAGATATTTATTTGTTCATTAAGAGATCACTTGAGATAAGTCTGACAATCCAGTATGACCCAAAATACGGACATAAACTAAATGAACCAGCATTATAAAAGTTGGAATAAATAGCATATCAAGAATAGGCAATTTTACGAATGCACGTTCCAATTTTAATTTCTGAATCTGAATGCAATCATACGAATATTTGAACATTTGTAAAAAATATTTATATAATTAAAAGTGAAAACCGACATTTCAGACGAAACCAAATTCTAAAAGTTTTAAATATATGCAGTACCTTTAAAAATTCATTAATCATTAAGTTTCAATTGTTTGTTTCGATTACTTTTATTAAAATGTATTTTACAATTTATCTTCAGCAATGCATAGCCCTGAATAAAATATTTTTAATCTTGATGCATGTTAGCTTTTGAAAAAGTCTGTCAGTTAATATTTTGTGATCTTGATATACAAACTGTAATTGGTTGCTATCGGTTATAATTATGTGTCGATTATTGTTCTTAAAATAAGCTGTATCTGTGGTATCATTAGTTAGTTTGCTTTGTATTCCAATTGGTTTATATTTTGCCACAGCAACCTAATAAAACTATCGTTACGGTATGCGTTTTCCTTATTGGCGCAAGCCGAACAGTTACATGTAGTCATGTTCCTCATTGGTGCAAGCCAAACAGATGGTCATTTCCTTGTTCAGTAATGTATTATTGGCAAATACCATATTTTAGTGTTCAAATTTATATCATCTTTTGGGTTTTTAGTCTCTGTATGAAATAGAACAGGGATATTTATCTTTCAAAGCTCAAATTTATACTAGCATTCCAATATTTATATTTTCTTTTTATATATCTATCCATGCAAGCGGGTTATGATAGTTACGAAGATACATGATTATAATTCAGTACGCCAGACGCGCTTTTCGTCTACATAAGACTCATTATGAAACCTTACAAT